>NC_090926.1:390546163-391175481 GCF_040938575.1 Ambystoma mexicanum | reverse complement strand
TTGGGGAAGAAACTGTTCATGCGACCCTCGCACTACAGGTGGTTTGCCGCTGACGGCTGGTGGGGAAAACCTAGCGGAATGTCTACCTGGAGCAGAAGGTAATACCGGGGAACCAATGGAGGCACGGTTGTTGTGCATGACACTCCCCCCGCATTATGGGGGGCTGCGTGGGGTCTCCCCCCACAGGTAAAAAAAAGTAAACCAAAAAACATAGGTCAATTCAGCAGGAGGTCATTTGTCTTCGGTCAAACAACCCACAGCCAAAAGAACAAATAAGAGCATTATGGAATGCAAGTCCCATAAGGCTCCTAGTACTGAGACGAGGAAGAGGAGCCCAGAGTTAGTAAACTACGGTGAGCGGTCTAGTTGTTTTAATGACCAACACCTGAGCGGGACCTTTAAACATTTAAAGGCCTTTTTAGGGACAGGTGAAGAAGCAGCAGCAGGGGAAAAAACCTGTATTTTTTTTTATTTATTGTGCAATTAGTTTAGTCAATTAAAACTTGCAGCACATGTTGTAAAGAAACAAAGTGTGAGACTTAGTACTTAGATGAGGAAGAGGGGCCCAGAGTTGGTAAAGTATGGTGAGTTGTCTAGTTGTTGTTATGACCAACACCTGAGCTGGACCTTTAAACATTTAAAGGCCTTTCAGGGGTGGACGAAGAAGCAGCAGTGAGAAGCTGAATGTTCCCTTGTGGCGGCAACGGGACGCGATGCAGAAGAAGTGGTAGGAGTTGGGACTCCTGATATATGCAAATGACAAGCAGCGGGAAGCGGTGTTGAAGCCATCCAGCCCATGAGAGAGAGGCTCTCTACATGCCATGAACTGCTCTGGTAATGGCTACAGAGGGGTGCACAGAGCTGCAGAAGCTCTGCCCGAGTGGCAGTAGACAGACTGGAGCTGTCAAAGGCAGAGGAAGTCCCGCAGAGTGAAGCAGGAGGTTTACCGGTGAGCCAGAAGGAAACGCCAGGGCATATTGGTGAGTTGGCCTGAAGCAGGTGACCCCAGGGTGCTCAGAAGGAGACACTAGGTAGCAGTGGTTATCTTGAATACTGAACAATTGAAGTAAGGCAAGCTGGGCACAACTTTCCTTCTGAGGGATTCCGAATAGGGTAACATTGTTACCTGCACTGCCAAAGAGAAGTGATAAGGCAACTCTCTTAAGGAGGGGTTTCAAATAGGGGGACATTGTAACCCTGTTACGCTCACCTGGTCTCTGCGGAGGCATTGGGGCACGGGTCCGACTTCACCCTCTGTGCTTATGTGGTGACTGGTGTTAATAGGTGATGCTGCTCGGGACTGCTCCTGCGTGGAAAATAGGGGGCGTGAGTATGCCAGCTTGTGCGCCTGATCCCCTTCCAGACCCCTTCTCCCAAACCATGGTACCCGTGGGATGCGCTGTCCCTGGAAAGCTCGTGGACGTGCGTGGACATGCTCACTGGGTTCCCAGGTCCGATCTTGGGGTCCATAACCTTTCCAGCCTATAAGGTAGTATAACTTGGACCGGACCATCTTAGAATCCTTTTAACTTCGTATTCTGGTTCTCCTTCAACTATTTCGGGATCCGGTGGATTATCGATCCGCGTACCTGGTCTCAATGGTTTTAGGAGGGAGACACCGGGTGGATCCGCATGTGGGCCGGTAATTCTAATTTCATGGCTGCAGGGTTGATCACAGCCTTGATAGTGTAGGGTCCCAGATATATGGGACGGAATGCCGGTGGTCTTTTCAGGGGGATGTTTTTGGATGCTAACCAAACCTTGTCTCCAACTTGGTAGTTGGGAGCGTCCCTTCGGTGTCGATCCGCAAACTGATTCTGTTTCTCTTTGGCTCTGGCAAGATGCTCTACTGCTTCCTTAAAAACCTGGGTGATGGTTTTGTGTAACGTCGTTACAGCGGGCATTTCTAAGGATTTGAGTGGGTCAAAAACGGATGTCCGTGGATGTCGACCGTACACAATGTAACATGGGCTTTGTCCCGTACTGGTATGAATGGAGTTGCGTATTCTGCTAACCAAAGTATTTATTTCCTTTATCGTATGTCCTTCCAGGTATCCTCGGTTTGTTGCAGCATAGACCTTATGTATTGCTCGAGGGTCTGGTTAGTCCGTTTGGTCTGGCCGTCGGTTTGGGGGTGATGGCTTTTAGATAACCGGAGGTCGATTTGGGCAATTTTACAACACATTTTCCAGAATGCAAAGACAAACTGAGTTCCTCGGTCTGATATCAATATTGATGGGAACTCGTGTAGCCGGACGATCTGTTCCAAAAACACGGTAGCCAGAGTAGAAGCAGTTGGGAGATCTTTCAGGGGAATAAAGTGGGCCATTTTGGAAAACAGATCTAAGACGACTAAGATGGTATTGTATCTTTTACAGGAGTTAAGGTCTGTAATAAAATCCATTGATAGCGTATACCAAGGTGCTGGGGGTACTTCTAAAGGACGTAGCCGACCTGCAGGACTTTGTTTTTGGGACTTGTGTTGTGCACATGTGCCACAGGTTGCAATTAACTGGACAATGTCCTTTCGGCAAGTTGGCCACCAGTAATTTTTCTTTATTTTAGCTTGGGTTTTGGCTATTCCTGGATGACCTTCTACTAATGAATCGTGATAGTTTGCAATGATTTGATTCCGTAATTTCTTATCCGGGATGTACAATCGTCCTTGGTAGTATGGTAGGTTGTCCACGATCGTATACCAGTCTCCCTCCCCTAGCCATTCCTGTTGCCCTGGTGGATTCATCAAGTGTTGCAGGTCAGATTTTAAGTTGTCTAGAGTGGTGGTTGCGGCAATCATGCCTTGGATTCGTCCTTCAGGGATGATGGCCACGGGGTCTGGTATAGTGAATGCCTCTTCTCCCTCACTCATGCGAGACAGGGCGTCTTCTTTTCCATTGTGTACTCCGGATCTATAGGTGATGACGAAGTCATATTCCGCAAAGAAGAGAGCCCAGCGGAGTTGGCGTGATGATTGCGCTTTAGCAGTCTTTAGATATTATAGATTGTGATGATCCGTGACGACGGTGTCTGTATGTCTAGCTCCAAGAAGATAATGTCTCCAGGCTATGAACGCTCCCTTAATTGCTAGCAGTTCTTTATCAGTGCTTGCATAATTCAATTCAGGTGCTGAAAACTTGCAAGACCAGAATGCCACAGGATCCAACTGACCTGTTTTGGGGTCGCATTCTGACAGGACTGCTCCCATTGATATGTTGGAAGCATCAGTTTAAACCACGTATGGTAGTTCTGGTCGAGGATGCCGTAGAATTGGTGCTGTGGTAAATGCTTGTTTTAGCTCCTGGAAGACTTTCTCTGCCTCTGCGGACTATTTAAATTGTTTATTTTTCTGTAGTAAAGAGGTGATTGGGTGGACCATCTGGGAGAACCCGGCAATGAACCGGAAATAAAAGTTGGCGAACCTGAGTACATTCTGTACTCCCTTTATGGACGCCGGTGAGGGCCAGTTAAGGATAGCGTCTACCTTGCGCGTGTCCGTGCGTATGCCCCGTGGTGTGATAATAAAGCAGAGGAATTCTACCTCTATCACATGAATGAAGCATATTTCCAATTTGGCATATAGCCAGTGTTGCCGCAGTTTCTCCAAAACTGCCCGGACATGGTTGACGTGGTCCTCCTTAGTGGTCGAATAGATAAGAATGTCATCAATATAGACAAGAGCGCAGACATCCAACATTTCGCGGAGCACGTCATTCATGAAAAATTGGAACGCCGGGGCATTACATAGTCCAAAGGGCATAACATATATCTGAGCGTTTTTCACTTGATCCAAGAGCTCTGGGATACGCGGTAATGGGTACTGTTTTTTTACCGCGATCTAGTTAAGTGCTCTGTAGTCAATGCAAGTTCTCAAGTCTCCCTCCTTTTTAGGCACAAAAAAGAGGGGTGAGGATGCAGGGGACTTCGACGGACAAATGAAGCCCTTTGCCAGATACTGATCGAGGTAGGTTTTTAGATGCTGGTTCTTCTGTTCTGTTAGGGCGTAAATTTGGTTGCAGGGAACTTGAGCTCCAGGTACCAGATCAATTTGGCAGTCATACGGTCTGTGCAGAGGTAGGGTGTTTGCTTGCTCTTTTGAAAGACATCTTGGTAATCCAGGTATTCAGGTGGTTGTGAACTGGTGAGGCCCAGTATGGTTTCTTTCTTCGACGAATCTGGGTTGGTAAGACCTTTTAATGAGAATCCCTTGCTATAAAAGGTGTCGGCACAGTCTTGCGGAAAGGTCAGAACTCATTTACGCCAGTCAATCCTGGGATTGTGGGTCTCCAGCCAGGACATTCCCAATATCATCTGACACTGAGGAGCGCCAATGAGATCGAAAGTGATGTCCTCTTGGTGACCGTCCTGACACAGAAGCATGACCTTCTCGGTGTAATGGGTCACTGGGCCGGATGATAGCTGAGATCCATCAACTGCTGTAACGTTTTCCGAAACCTACTTCTGTCGGAGAGGAAGTCCTATCCGAGTAGCCAGATCTTGGTCCATGTAATTTCCTACAGCCCCACTGTCAATGTATGCCTCCAAGGTATGTATTTTCGATGGTTGCTTGTGGTTTACCTGGAGCACAGGGATGACTAGATGTGGGGTCTGTATAGGTTCCTTTTCACCGCTCGACAAGTGGACCCCTACGATTGCCGGGCATTGGAATTTCCCGAGTCCTGTTCTTCTTCTTCACCCTTGTCAGTTGCTCCAACTGCTTTCCTGGGTGGTTTCACCAGGCATTCTCGGAGATAGTGACCGACCTTACCACATTACAAACAAAGATGCTCCTTTTGTCCCTTTCTGCCTTGGTGAGTGGGCTCTGCAAGCCTCCGATTTGCAATCGCTCGGACTGATCGTGTGATTTGGTTTGTTTCTCACGGGTCGCACGTAGACCAACCGCCCCTCGGCCTTGGCCCAATCCATCTTCCAATCCTGCAATCTGTGATCGAACTGCACTGTCAGGTCGATGTATTCAGCACATCTTTCTGGGGAATTTACTACTTGGGCTAATGCGTCCTTAAGTTCCCCTCGCAAGCCTCGGTAAAAGAGCATAGTTCTTTTATCCTCTGGCCAGTTAGTTTGTGCTATCAGATGATTGAAGGAAGTGATATATGTTAGTAAGTTTTGATTACCCTGCTGTAGTGATAACAGTTCATTGTCCAGAGCCCGCCCTTGAGTATGCTGTGCAAATAGTTTCTCCAGCTCACGCTGGAAACCTCCGAAGTCTCGAAGCAAAGGATCATTCTGGTTTACCAAGGGTATTGACCAGTCTGCTGCACTACCTCCCAAATATGAGAGTACAAATGCCACTCTCACTTGATCGTTGGGGAATGCCCCAGGTCTGCACATGAAATGTAGGTGACATTGATTCATAAAGATGGCGTACTTATTCGGATCGCCTGTGAAGCATTCTGGTGGGGCAAGGGCAACCCCTCCTGGAAGAACCACCTGTACTAGCTTGGGCTGTGGAGGTGCAGCAGGAGGGGCATACCCCGGCAGTGGGACCTGGCCTGCCTTTGCCTGGAGCATTTGCCTTGCTAGTTCATCTGTCTGCTCCCGGTTCACAATTAGATCCCTCCTTAGGGCATTGGTTTCCTGTCTTGAGGCATGAACTTCAGCCCGTAACTCTCCAAGTAATTGGGCCAACTGGTCCATTTCAGGAGTTTCCACAACACCCAGAAAGAGATTCAAAGAGGCTTCACATTCTGTTACGCTCACCTGGTCTCTGCGGAGGTGTTGGGGCATAGTTGCAGCCCTCCCGGGGTGAGGTCGCTCAGGTCTGACTTCGCCCTCTGCGCTTATGTGGTGACTGGTGGTAATAGGTGATGCTGCTCGGGACTGCTCCTGCATGGAGAATAGGGGGCATGCGTATGCCAGCTTGTGCGCCTGATCCCCTTCCAGACCCCTTCTCCCAAACCGTGGTACCCCTGGGATGCGCTGTACCTGGAAAGATCACCTGTTGATTTGTTTTGGGGATACTCCGTCCTGCTGCTTCTGGCAGGGGCGTTTGTATGATCTGGACCGAGTTCCTTCACTGGTCCCTTGCACGTGGTAGTCCAGTCCTGCTGCGACTAAGCCACTATACTTCACGTAAGTGTTCCTGTTTGCCTTTGTCTTTCCTCGTCTGTTTTCGTTGTATTGTAAAGTTTGTTGTCGTGTATTGCTGTCCGTTCCACTTTTGATGTTTGCTCTTTTGCTATATTCCCTTGCAGGTGATGTTGCCGGCCCGGCAGAAGCTGCAGAGCTTGAGGCGGTAGCCAGAGGAAATGAGGAACGAAGCTGCAGCGGTTCCGTAGCTGGTAAGTTGTTAACTAGGGGGCGCGCAGGGTTCAAATGCGGCGCGGCTCTAGGACGGATGTTCTAACCTTGTCTTTCTTCTTCTTCACAGCGTCCGAGTTCGTGGATGCGTAGTGCGGTGCTGCGGCGTCGGGATCAAGATCACTGGATGTCAGGAGATGAGTCTGCAGATGAAGCGATGAAGCACCAGTTTCCTGGAGGTGAGTATGCAGGAGGACGCCTGTTTCAAATGTAAGTAAACTGGTCCAAACGGCGTGGGGCGTCACATTGCATGCGAGTGCACAGTAACGCGAAGCACTGGCCTTAAGGATGGAGCAGCTTATATTGCTGAGCTTCTGAAGCCACACCCACCACATTCAGCCTGCCTGCCACACCCGATGAGTCAGCACATGAAGACCAGGCCTAGGAAGCCACACCCGATGAGTCAACACATGAGGATGTTCTCTGGAATAAAGGCGTTCAGCTCCTGGAAAGTTCTTGTAAAATAAAAGCACTCCTGCACTGAAATAAAGTAAAAGCACTCCTGCATTGAAATAAAGTGTTCCTGCTCAAATCTCTATATGAGCTAGGCACCAAAGGCGCCAGGACTGAGTCCACCAGGGCCCCTGTGTTTATGGGTCCCAAAGGGACATAAGTGTTTCAAGTGACCCATTGCCCCCATCACTAGATGGTGTGGTTTTTGTTTTCTGGGGCCTGTGGCCATGACAAACCCATATTGCCAAATCCAGAGAAAATTGATGCATAGACAAATTGGGCTCAACTCTCCTAACCAGCGATACCAATTGGGAGATTCGAGTACCTACATTGTCAAGTTAACCAAACAGTGATCCCAAGGCAATTTGGATTTGGTGCTTATAGAAAGAGAGGGAGAAAGTTGTAGCCCCCATTGCCAGCAGCCAAAAGGTTGTACAAGTAGAAGTCAAAGACGGCAGGAGAACAGCCCTCGTAAAAGGGATCAAGGAGGAGAGAACTGTAACCTGCATTGCCTATGTCAAACAGACCAACCAGAGAATCATTGTCCTTTTGTAAAATATCCATTTGGAAGAAGATGTAAGCCTATTGTGTTCGAAGTTAAAAGGCACACCAGAGAAGCAGTTTGTGGTTCAAATCTCCCTGTCAATATTTGGGTGTGGAGAGTTTGGAACAAGCCTTACAACAGAGCATAAATTGTAGCAGTCTAAGGGTGTCCCTAATTACGATCACACCAGAATCAATATACCCGTCTAGGGAAATAAGGCAAAAAAGGTGATCTTGTATGGATTACAAGTTTAATCTTACAAAATGAGGATGTAGCAAAGGACTCTGCTGCCTGAATGGTCTTCACCTGTGCCTCTTCCCTTCCTTCCTGCCAAAATGGTTTCAGGCAGGGGTTTATATAGGCCTGGCTTGAAGTGGTGATGTCACTGGAGGTCGATCATGGCTTCATCCCAATCCATCCCTTTTCCATAAATGGGATGCTCCAATGCCTTCTTTCTTCATTGTTAGCGGTTTCGTCACGCCATGCTGTTCTACATTTGCTAGCTATGCAAAAACACACTGCAGCTCATGCTTTCCTCCATTTTGCTAACTATGCAAAAACACACTGCAGCTCTGCAGACTTTTACAAACCTTGAGGAATAGCCCAAGGAAAAACGAAACATTTTTATATACAAACAATTTTCATTAATTCTATCCATATTTCAGTCCTCGTGCTAACGTTATCTAGGTCCTGTAGTTTTCTCCATTAATACTTATAATTGATGCCATTCTGCATTTTGCTGCACAAAAACACAAAAACATGTGAGTCCTATTTTCAACGTGCATGGACTCTTGATGGACAGTGGACACCTGGTGAGTCAGTTCATGCTAGTCATGGCGATGGACACCGCGCACTAAGCCTGCGGGCTATTTTGAATCCCACAAGCCACATTCCTTCCAGGAAGGAGGGGGAGTTTGACTCATCTACAACACTAGTTAAGCTTTTAAAATGCCTGGGATCGGACATTACAAATTTATCCAACTAATAGTTTATTGCGCCTTATATTTAGACAATAACTACCTTCTTCAGTGCTAGCCTATGTCTGTATATGTGATTATGTTTGCATGAGAGAGCCTTGCCAGTGCCCCATCTCCCCCCTAGTCCATTATAGCACCTTAAAGAGGTATTGCCTAACTCTAAAGCGCTTGGGGGTTCGGGAGGACCCTAGTTCCTTCCCAACATTCTCCCCTTTCATTACTTCTACAGTAACAAACTCATCCTCACCCGACATATCTACAACCCCAAAAATATCAGTTTGAGTTTTGCTGTTTATTGTATGGCAAGGTGCATTAGAACCCTCAATTGATACCATCATCTAGGTACTACATTTACATTGAAACAACATCAGAGACCCAAATGGCACGTGCAGAAGAGAACCAAGAATAACTTGATAACAGGCACCAGTATTTTTACTGTTGCCACAGCCATCACAGACTTAATCAAAGGCAAGCATAGCTAATCCGTGTTCTGAACTCCACCTTCTTTCTTCATTGGAACACCCAGATTGTGCACTGCCTCGATGATGCGGGATAGGGACCCATTCTCTGCATCCTCTGGGGTTACAAAAGCGTAGCAGCTCTTTCCAACTTTTTACACACTCCTCCTTCTATGGCTGTTAACAGATCCAGCATATACCGGTTCTGCACCGTCCTGAGTCTCAACGCACAGAGCTCTACTTTGATGGTGTTGAACGCATTCTCTGTATCATTGGTGAGCAATGCGGAAGAGTCTTTTGAGATATAGTTTGCTCTCTTCTTTCTTTTCAGCTGTTGAAATTGTTATGTTTCTGGCAGGATACGAAATTCTTGTGTGATCTGCAATTCTTTCTCTGCTTCTTTAGTTGCTGGAGTGGCTGTTGGCACCTTGACAGGCAATTTGTTTCCCTTCAGTTGTTCTGGGATTATTAGAACTGGGAGCAGGGTTTCCAGTGAACACAAGCCTCTCCTGGATGATGGGAGGTGCATGTAGGCTTGTCAGCCACAAACCCAGTAGTAATCCATCACTACTGTCGTACCTTTTGTCATATCAGGGATCACAAGAGTATGGTTGCACTGTGTGTTTGCACCAACAGGAACTGTTCCTTCATTGCTAAAACAAAGTTCATAGCCCATGTCTCCATGTATTCCCATTGGCTTCACCATTGTTGCAATCCACGTCAGCCTTGTGATGTATTGGGACCATATTTGCGCACATATAGTCTGTACTCGGGCATTATTTCTTTGCTGTACTCGATCAGTCCATTTGCCGGGCACATCACTGTGGTACCCTGCCATATGTTGTTAACATGCGTGTGCCCTCCCATGGAAAAATACGATGCTTGTACACACTTGCTGTATTTTATACTGCCATTGCATATCAGTGGGTCTAGATCGATGCTCCACAACTGCACGCTGTGTGCCTGGAATGTGTCCTTTATCCTACATAGTGCAAGATGTACCAGGCATTGTGCCTCTATAATTGGGACTTGACGTGGAACTAAAACCTTAGGAGCCCCTGATGCATGCGGGATGAGTGCACACACGTAACAGCTTTCATTCATCACATTCCTTCCCGCAGTACGCATATCAGAGTGCCAACTATTAGAAGACTCCGAATGCTGAATGCAGAAATTGCATCAAAGCCCAACCCCTTATATAAATCATGCATCATTAGTACTTCCCATTTTATTCGTCTAATAAAATCTGTGGGGCTGGCCAGCAAAATGTTAGACATTGTTTGATTCTTATTTATCATAGACATATTCATACTAGCATTATTTTCCTTTATATGTAACTGTCCATCCCCCCCTTTATATGGTCACCCCATATAACAGACATACCTTCATACACTCCAACAACAATGACCAGTATCACACAAAACAATATAATTATTGGTCTATCAAGAAAGCATAATGCAGAATTCCTAGAATGAATTACATTCAGTTTATCTTTATCCCTACATAAAAGAGAGGTTTCAACACATCGGTCAGGCATCCTTGCTTATCCCTAGAGAGGAGAAAAAAGGTTACCAAGAAAGAGAGAAAGAAGAAAGAAGAGAGAGAGGGAGACCCATTTTCCACCAGGGCCGACCGGGTTCTAGATCTTCAAAAATTGAAAAATTGAAAAAAGATAAAAAAAAGAAAAGAACAATAAAAAATGAAAAAAATGGAAAAATCTGGGGTGTGCTACTGCACACCACCTTGGCTTGGATCCTTTACTAAATGTCTTCTTCATCGGTTATGTCCTTAATCTGTCAATTGAGCTTTGCAATGTACCTTGTCTCAGGTGTTCTTCGGACATCCGAGAGATGCACCCAATATCGTAACTCCTTCACACAGATGGCGAGAGGCGTTCAGAACACCACCTCATATGGACCTTGAAACCTGGGACTGTTCCATCAACGCATAACATTTTTCACGTAGATCAGCTCCCCAGGTAATAATGGTCCAGTTGTGGCAGATATGTTTGCAGTTGCTGTCCCTTCCGGTGTGTCCTGTCTAGGGGTGTACCGTATAGTAAATGTACTACTATGCCGAATTTGGGATAGTTGACCTAAGTATTCGGCCAGAGCTGGAATAGTGACCGAATAGTAGATTCATACTGGAAATGTGCCAAGATGTGCATAACAAGCTACATCTGTTGGCTTTGCCAATGCTTTTTTTAACAGGACTTCAGTGAAGGACATGCATAGTGATCATAGCTGTAACTAAACTTGCGCAGCCACAAGTCTGTTCTGACACTGTGTCATATGTATTTTAAAGATTGTGAAATGTTCTATTAAAAAAAAATAGTTTTTCTGAAGAAAGAAATTGACATAACTTTTTTTTCTGGGTTCATTAAAAGTCTGGTGCTGCTATAATCGTATTGTGTGCTGTTATTCCGAGTGCACAGTTTAAATAGGGAAACTGATTCATTTGCTGGCTATCTGTAAGGCCCCCTTAGTTGGACTGCAAATGGTATTTTTCTCACACCTTAGTTTGAGGGCGTTGGGGGGTGCTGCATGTGAAACACGACACATATCACCTGCACTCTTAATTAGGCGTGGAATAAAAGTTGCATATTATGATATCAAAGACACACGCTTGAAAGGGAATGTAGAAGCAAGGGCAAGCACTGACATCAGCCACGGGTGTGGGGAAAGGGGTGACTTGTACACAGGAAAACTGGCATTCATTGGCATTGGTCCTGTCTGTTTGCACAGGGTCCATCTTCGGGATGCAGGGTTGCAGAGGCAGACAGACCTACACCTGCTACCATACGCTGGAGCTGGAGAAAGAGTCCCACTTCAACCGGTAACAGACCCGGAGGCAGCAGATTGACATTTCCAGCGCCCTCTGCCTCACCGAACGCCAGATCAAGATCTGGTTCCAAAACAGGCAGATGGAATTGAAAAAGGAGAGCAAGCTGGCCAATTCCAGCCACTCCAGCAGTGAGGAAATGGGGCAGCAGCCACCCCAGAAACGTTGGCCGGCCCTGCCTGCGCTTCCCTGGGCAAGTGTGCCCTGTTGCTGTCAGCTGCCGAGCTATGAAACAATATATATTGTGAAAATGAAGGTCTGATTGTTTTATTTGGGGTTGGCCTTAATCCTTAGGTTCCCTCCAAGCAGGACACATGTGAAAATAAAGCACTTCCCTTGTTTTGCTACACTGATGTACGTGGAATGACAGTGTAGTTGTTTCTTTTTATAGCACTTCTTACCAGACGGCAGTGCTTTTTACCAGACTGCCCCACTCTGTGCATTCTAATTTATAAAGTTCAGGTTGCTCTCATTCCAGAAACCAACGCTTTATTCGTGTAGCTATCCAGCTTCAGCAAAGATGCAAAGATTAGCTTAATTGATCATGCCCTCATGCTGATCTAATCAAGCAGTTTCATCCCATGACAAACTTTTCCTTGTATTGGGGCACCCATAATGGGCCCTGTATTCACATGGGGCACCACGGCTATAGAAGGATTTCAAGCATAATGTGCTTTGCTGTGCAAGCACTGGATCTCGCAGGATGAACTCTGCATTTATACTTCATTTCTTTTGACATTCAATTATAAGTGACCCGCTCTTGGGTGTGAGCGTTTAACTAGTAAATAAGGGGCAATTAGCATTTCAATTACTGCTGCAGGTGGGCAACAAAAGGCCCTGCACATCTTTAAAAGCTGCTAAGGGCAATTAACTGGTTCCTGTGAACGGAATCTTTCAAATAGGGGTGTCACTTTGGCTGCGAGTAAGGATTCCATTAGGTATTTGGCCGAAGCTGAATACCTAATTTTCAGCCAGAATTCGGCTGAATGCTTACTTGAAGTTGAATTTTGGTATACCCATAGTCCTGCCCTTTGCTCCTGGGTGGCGCAATCTGTCGGGAGATATATTTTATAGCATGTGTTAGTGCCGTTAAATATTCCCTTAATTCCTCTTCGAGTACTGTTGCTGTTTGATATGCATCTGACTCTTTCCTCACAGCGGATATGGGGGTTTGTATGGGCCTGCCTGTGACTTTTTCACGTGGTGTCACATGGTGGTCCTTGCGAGGCTGTGTGCGTGAACTGAAGAGGGCCAAGGACAAACAGTGTACCCAGTTTTTCTTCAACATGGAACACAATTTTGACAGTTTACTTTTCAAAAGCCCATCGATCCTCTCCACAACGCCATTAGCCTGAGGGTGGTAAATTGAGCTATTCAATGTTTTATGCCTAATAGTGCTGCGACATGCTGAAATAGCGCATTAAAGAAATGTGTGCAATTATCCGATTTCAATACTTCGCACACGCCCCATCGTGGAAACACTTCTCTTACCAGGAACCATGGTGCACACTTCGCATCTGGGGGTGCACATGGTCCTGCTTCCACCCACCTTGAAAAGGGGCAACCACCACAATAAGGTACCTATATCCTTTACACCTTCCCCCAAATCTGCATAATCGATATGCAATTCACGGGACGGCCCCATAGGGCAAGGTAATGTACCTCTTAATGTCTCTAATGTCATCCCTGAAACGTTGGCATGTCAGTGTATTACTTTTTTCTAAATGCTCTCCTGGAGGAGAGCAATATGTTGTTTGGAGCTGTGTGAGGGGAAATGTAGTTACTCAAATGCCACAGAGAGTATTTCTTGGGGCATCACCACCTTCCCAGAACTCTCCTGCATCCACAATTAATCAGTGGTAGACTGTTTGCATCCCCTCCGCAACCATAGCTCCTTTTCCTCCTCAGGGCTTTCCCTTGCAACTCTATGATCTGTGATGTGGGCAATGCTGTGTATGGAGCTGTGGTCTCGCTTTCTACACGGGTGGTCACTATACACTCTGTTAACATTGAATCTGGGAGATAGGCTGCTAACTTGGCCACCTGGTCTGCAGCTGCCTTGCCCTTAGAGATTTCATCCGTGTCATTAGTATGGGCAGTGCATTTGAGGGCCACGATAAGGCTTTAATCAGATCTTCCAACAGCCTTGCATGCTGTACTGGAGAGCCAAATGCCCTCCAAAACCCTCTACTCTTCCACTGAGACAGACCTGCATGCACTGTTGTCATGACATATGCCAAGTCTGAGTAGATGGTGACACACTGCCCTTCAGAGGCTCTCAATGCCTCAATGAGAGTGACAGGTTCTGCTTCCTGAGCTGAATAGTGCATAAGTAATCTTTTCAGGACAAGAACGTCATGCTCCCCCCCTTTACCGCGCACCACTGCCACCCCTGTGTGCCTGCATCCCGTCTCCTGGTCAATTAATGATGATCCATCAACATGTAGTATATCTCCTTCCATCAATGCACTGTCTCTAGCTTTAGATTTACCCTCCTCTTTACTCTCGTATGTAGAACAGTCATGCATTTTCAGGTCATCATCAGTGGATGCCTCTGTCAAAAATGTGATGGGATTCACCGTCCTACACCTTACTATATGAATATGAGGTTTGGCTATTATAATCTCATATGCAGAGCATCTCTGAGTTGGCAAGCTCGATTTATACCTTTCCAAAATGGCGAATAGTGAATGTTCTACAAACAAGGTAACCGAGCACCCCATGACAATCGTGGAACTATTCTCTATTGCAAATGTAGCTGCTTCTGGTGCTTGTTCGCATGCAAACTGTCTCTGCATGACTGAGTCGAGGGTCCCACTATAATAAGGCAAGGTCTTGTGGCCCATTGTGCTCTTTTTGAGTCAATACTGCTGTCATCAGCCATCCATCAGAGTGGGAAATAAATAAAACTCCTGTGTTTAATCCAGAGTTGCTAAATAGCTTATTTGAAGTCCTCAAATTGTCTATTAATTTCTTCAGCCCATTGCAATTTACCGTTTTTTGTCTTCTGTCCTTCTCTGAGACTTTGTAACAGGGGCCTATTGTAGGCTGTGTAGTCTAGGATCCATGCCCTACAATAATTACATAAGCCCCAAAACTGCTGCATTTCCTTGATAGGACCAGGACTAGGGGTGGTGTATACTGCCGCTGCCCTATCTGGTCGTTTTTTTCCTGTTTGCAGAGATAAATTGGCCCAAATATAGTACCTCCTGTTGGCAGTATTGTAGCTTCTTTTTATCTGCTTTGTACCCTTTTTGAGCCAACAGTTTGAATAATAAAATTGAATCCCTCCTGCACTGCTGTTCATTTTCACTACAAATCACCAGATCATCCACATACTGGATGATCGTGCTAGGCACCTGAATATTTCCCAAGTGGGCATGCATCACAGTACCCTTGAGGCAATCTTGTGTGCTCAAAGTGCCGTTGACTATGCATAAACAAAGTGAGATACCATAAATCAGGGTGGAGTGGGACTGAGAAGAACGCAGTCTTCAGATCCACCACTGTGAAGTACGTCGCTGTCTTGGAAATGCTACATAGGATTGTCACAGGATTTGGTACTACCGGAAACTCCTTCTGCACTGCGTCATTAAGAGGACATAGATCCTGGATCATCCTCCAACGATCCCTTGCTCTAATAGAGCCTGAATAATGCCTTTTATCCCTTCCTCTGCTTCCCTTGACAACGAGTACTGCCGCACCCTCGGGAGTACTGCTCCTGACTTCAATGTAATCTGTACTGGGGTCACATCTCTCAGTAACCCAACATCATGCGGATTAACAGTCCATAATTGTGCTGGCACATATCACATGTCCTCCTTAAAAAATAAAGACAGGGTCACCGCTGCCATCAGGGGGCACTGTACCTTCCTATACTGCACCATGATATCACAGGGATCTCCCCATTTTGCTCCCTGTCCTCAAATAACTCATCCTTCATTTCCTTCAATTGTACGATCGGGTCTACACATACCGTTCACCACTCGCACCCATCCTGATCTGTTCCAATCAGGAGTACTCTTTTGTCTGACGCTACCAGTCCTTGCAAATCTAATGACAACATTGGCCCTTCCACCACCTCGGGTGGCACCATGGGTCGGAAAATAAAATCTGTGGACACTCGCCAACATTTTGTCGCAATTTGAGGCACTGCTTTTGCTAGTACCTAGATGCCATATGTCCGGGACCACAGGAACGTCACGGACTACTGACTTCCTTGCCATTGCATTGATTATTGCCATTGCTCGACATACACACACCCCTGAAGTGGAAAACACTACCCCTTGATCTGTGAATGATATAGTTACATTTAGTTTACTGAGCAGATCCCTACCCAAAAACCTAACCAAGGAACTCTCTGAATATAACAAGGGGGCTCGTAGTACCTTCCCTCCCACTTTTATATCCAACTCCTCAGTGTATGGAACCATAGATATAGCTCCAGAGAATCCCTGCATGTCAAGAGTTTTACCTGATAATGGAAAGTTCCCCTCCATAATGCATGATTTAGTTGCACCTGAATCTACCATAAAGATAAATTGCTTGTTTCCTATTTCCGCCTCCATCAAGGGCTCCTATTCAGGGTGTGTAGTTGTCAATAGGATTGGACACGTGAGTGCTCTCTGTGGGCTGTCCTAATCAGAATATGTATTTGTCCTGGGGAATGAAAAAGGGCAGCCCCCGCCATCGTAACTCCTTGAAACATGGCACCTGTTCCACTAGCCATCCAGTGTTCCCTCAACCTGCTGCGGTTGTTGCCCACATTGCTTTTGCCTGTCAGCCCGATAAGAGAACTGATTTTGACCCCCTTGCCCAAATTGCGGGTGTCCCATTCCTTGAGGCCCTTGGAATCATGCCCTGGATGTAATGGCCCATAATTAAATCCCAACCCAGGCCTGTTCCTGCATTCCCTCGAGTAATGCCCCCATCTCCAACAATACTAGCACTGTGATGTTCCCAATCCTCCTCCCGGGGCCCTATCCCCTAAAGCCTATTGCTCTTGCTCATGGAAATCCCCCTCTTCCCCTTGATGCTCCTTCATACTGCCACTGTGGGTTGGGGTACTGTCCCCCCACCCCATTGTCCCTGGACTTCATCCACCCATAGTGCCGCAATTGTGGCATTCACAATCTGTTGAGTATCTCCTGTCCTTCCCCCCTGAGCCGTTGCCCTCACCGGTGCTTGGACGGCAACCTTATTTAGTTTCTTTTTCACTAGTTTTGCCTTGTCTGTTTGCTGCTTCTGGGCGGTCTCCCTGTCCCGCTCATTGATTCTCTTACAATGGTGGACTATTATACTTTGTATCTTCGCCCACTCTTTGGCTGCAACTCCCACAATTTTATCTAGTGCCTACTGGACCTCTTTTGGTAATCCCCTCTTTATGATAAAATAGAAAGATTGTACCGAATGGGCCCATTGCCCTCCTGTCTCAAGTCTCCACATTTCCTGTAACATAAGAGTAAACCTAACTGGGTTCTCATCATCACCCATTGTGCACTGCATTAAAGAATGTAACTCAGGGGTATCTGGGTATATTTTTCATAGGGCATCCCATACCCTTGCCCTTACTTAATTAAATGCTGTTCCATCATATTTGTTATTTGCAAGAATTATCCCAGGGTACCCAGCCCTTACACATATGTCCCCAGGCTGGTGTCCAACTATGGCGACCAGTAACACCTTAAGGTCTCCTAGTGCTAAGGCTACCCCTGCTGTTTGTTTCCCATATTCATAGATCCATTTACTGGCTCCGGTTGTAAGCTGGGGGAGAGCTTTAATCAAAATATTTGGGTCCTTTTGAGGCCATGGCACATACTGCGTTATCCCTACTCCTTTATGTAAGAGGCATCTGCATGTCTATTTTGTTTTCAACCCCTTTTCTATTATTTTTCTGATCTTGTACCACCACCATTAAATATGGTCGATTTCTCGGTCTATCCCTTCCCACTGCCTCTTGTGGCAGTGATGAGTTTTTTGCCGCCTCCTTTCCTTGATCTCTTTCTTCCCCTGTCTCTTCATTATTTCTGCCACCTTGATCTTCCCATTAATTTTCCCTTGCTGATTTGACTTCTTGTCCCAGAACCGTCCATATCCTCTCCCCATCATCTTTTTCGACACAAACATTTCTTATTGCCCCAGGGTTGAATCTAGACCAAAACAATCTCCTGACTTCCAATCCCCTATTTTCTGCACAGGTGCCCTTATTTCTGGTGTTACTTCTCCAGGTTCTTTTAACCTGACCAACCTTTCCCGTAACACTCTTACCTTGTTCATATATGCTTGTGAACCCCCTGGGTACACTGATGCTACGGGCATGTCAGTGCTTGTGGATGGGTTATATGGAGGTGGAGGTGCAAAAGCTCTTGAGTCCTCTCCTGGTTGCTGATCCTGATGATACTGTTGTCGACAATTTCTCTACCACCGGAGGCTTATTGACTGGATTCCTATATACCCTATTGCAGGTTTAGGCGTTACAGGGTATATCCCCTTACATTGGATCTCTTTTTCATCTTCCTGATCCTCCATATCCTCAAATAATTGCCAGATATCTAAAAAGCCTTTTCTTTTTTGAAGCTTCTTTCCCTTATATTTTGCAGCTAAAAAGATGGACATTTCTTCTAAAGTGTCTCTGTTATGAGAGCCCTGCTCTGGCCAGGAGCAGGACATCCCCCTGCTTCCTATGTTTCCAACACCGTTTGTCTATGATTTTTTTCTATTCTGTCACAGTACAGTGGCAGAGCCCTATGCATGTGTCTAATTGGTGTTTCTTCCCCCATACTAATAATGCGCGTCCCTTATGCTTTTCGTGTCCCTTATGCTTTACTTAGATCTATGTTGTGCACGCTGCTGCTCGTTTCACAAAAATACATATCAAACCACTTTGTTCCCCACCCCTTTTTTCAAACTTTGTTTTTACACACACACACACACACACACTGCGACTCATCCACCTTCCTTCCTTTTTTACCACAAAAGACAACAAGAGAAAATATACAAAAATAACTGACTAAAATCCAGGCCCATTCCTTATACCGAGCCACTACTTATTTTTTCCTTATATCCTCGTAGCACCACCTTCTTAACTTTTTATACATGCTGAGGATCCCATTGCTTTTATCGTCATAAATAAATTCTGCGTGGCACTGCCTTCTCAACCTATTATGGCTGAGCATCCCTTACCTCCCAGTCTTTTTACACTTAGGCTCCCTTTCTTCCCAGTCTTTACATGCTGAGGCTCACTTTCTTCCCAGTCTTTACACGCTGAGTCTCCCTTTTTCCATTATAAAAAGTAGAAAAACAGAAATACTCGACAATTTCAATACATGACCCACCTCCTATCCAATATATACCTTAACACATCACCAAAGGTCCTGTCCACTCTGTCATCAACCTTGTACTTCATCCATTCACACCTCACATACTGTCATACACACATGTCCCCTTCTTGTTATCTCTTACAAGAGTCTACTTACATGTGCGTGTTCACCTGAGTTTCCGCTGTTACGGGGTCCAATACCGGCATGTCCTCCTCTCTGGAGCCACGCCCACTTCAGAGAGCAGAGAGAATTTCTATTAAAATGGCTCCTTCTAAAACCGCTCAGGAAACACGTGTTTTTTTATTTGGGGCACCAGTCGCTGTAGGTGGGCATGGCTCCTTTTCCTGGAGAAGTGGCCTCAAGCCTTTCCGCAAAGTACGGAATGGGGATCACGTCGGGATAGTCACCATTTGTAAGGGTGTCCCTAATTATGCTCACACCAAAATCAATACACCCCTCTAGGGAAATAAGGCAAAACGGCGATCTTGTAAGGATAACAAGTTTAATCTTACAAAATGAGGATGGTAGCAAAGGACTCTGCTGCCTAAACGGTCTTCTCCTGTCTCTCTTTCGTTCCTTCCTGCCAAAGTGGTTTCAGGCAGGGGTTTATATAGGCCTGGTTTGCCATGGTGATGTCATTGGAGCTGGATCAAGGCTTCATCCCAATCCGTCCTTCTTTCTTCATTGTCAGCAGTATTGTCAGGGCATGCTGTTCTACATTTTGCTAGCTATGCAAAACCACACTGTAGTTCATGATTTCCTCCATTTTGCTATCTATGCAAAAACACACTGCAGCTCTGCAGACTTTTACAAACCTTGAGACCTAGCCTAAGGAAAAAATAAACATTTTTATGAACAAACAATTTGCATTCATTCTATTCTCATTTCACTCCTCCTGCTAACGTTATCTGGGTCCTGTAGTTTCCTCCACACTTTATACTTATAATTTATCCCATTCTGCATTTTAATGTACAAAACCATGTGAGTCCTATTTTTAATGCATGGACTCTTGATGGACAGTGGACGCCGCACACTGTGGTCTATTTTGAATCCCACAAGCCACATTCCTTCTGGGAAGGAGGGGGAGTTTGACTAATCTATATCACTACTTAATCTTTTAAAATGCCTGGGATCGGACATTACAAATCTATCCAACTGATAGTTAATTGTACCTTATAATTAGACAATAACTACCTTCTTCAGTGCTTACCTATGTCTGTGTATATGATTATGTTTGCACGAGAGAGCCTTCCCAGTGCTCCTCCTTGCCCTGTAGTCCATTATAGCACCTTAAAGAGGTCTTGCCTAACTCTAAAGCGCTTGGGAGTTCGTAAGGACCCTAGTACCTTCCCAACAGCGTAGTAGGAGTTTTAGTCATGGCAGGCGAGTAGACCAGGAAGAAGATGATTTAAAGTACTGTGGTTGTGATATAAGGTTGTTGTGGAAAAGAAGTGTCAATTCCAACACTTTTCTTTGATGAACTGTTGCATAATCTAAAGTGATTGTTGAACCATCCTGACTAAAGTGTTTCTTTTGAATGTGCCATCTTGACTAAAGTATTTCCTATAAAGAAGAAGTATGGTGTGCTAACAAGTGATTGACCTGTGGAGAAAAGAACACTTGTATTTGATTTCTGCATTGATGTTTGGAAAAAAAGACTTCTGGTTTACCAAGCACGAGAGGGTGCAAGTGTTAAAAATTGCTTTGAACTGTGAAGGGACATTTGGAAGTGAGGTAGTTACTTTATCCAGTGAAAAGATGTATTGAATGGTAAAGGCTTTGTATCCTACATTGAGTGGAACTTTGTTACTTAACCAAACTTTCTTGAAATGTAACTTTACTCCATAGAATCCTGAATTAATCCAGGGAAATGGAATCCACCCTGGTCACAAGGATTAATGGTTATAACTTTTAAGTTTGAATATTATTTTGTGGAGTTTAAAAATGCCAAACATTTCCTATATGATTTTGTTGTGTATATTACCGTGAGGGTCAGATACATTTTGGACACTAGGTCATTTTCCTTTAGCCTTAGTTTGTCAGATAGTAATATTTTTGTTAGGTTAGAGAAAGATAGGTGTTTGTTTCACACCGTTTAAAATAAATGAAATGGCAACTTGTGAGAAAGCTATACCAGTGTGTCCGTTTCACATTTCTGACCCCTCACACAGTACTCGTTTTTGCTGCTTGGCAAACTGGTCACATTCCAAATGTTAATGAATCAGGCCATGCAACCTCACAAGGCCTAAACTGGAGACTAATTGAATGACATTGTGATCCATAATACAAAGAAGGGAAGGTGGAGACTGTAAAGAATTTTCCCCTGTCTAATAACAAAAAGGAGCTACTGTGTAGTCTGGTCAGGTACTCCTGAATATTTATTCCATGATTCTCAAGTATTGCATGACCTCTCACTGACCAACTGAGAGTCACTCGACCTAATCAGCTATGCTCGACTATCTATGCTTGTCTCAGCTATTCTTGAGTGAATGTTGGGAGGCCTTTGAGGATTTGAAGCTTTACCTGTGCCATCAGCCCCTCCTTATTATGCCTGATTTGTACTTGATATTTGCTCGCCTTGGTGTCGAGTTCCGAGTTTAAGTCATTAACGGTGCCTCATGTATAAACGAGTCCCTGTTACAAAAGCTTTACAAGCCCCCCGTTCTGTTTGACAAACAGTGCCTTGTGCAAGAACGAGCCCGTTATAGTCGAAGCTATCATTTGTTATCTTAAGGTCAGTACATTTGCAAAGGAGGGTTGTTGCAAGTGTTATATGCCCTTTCTTCTATATCTTGCATACTCTCTGTTTCCTTGAGGAATATTTAATTTCTGACTAATTTCTCTCAGAATTTCTAGTACATTGGAATACTCAACTACAAAACGGAGTTTGTGTCTCAAGGATTTCTACAAGAAGCTGCCCTCTGATTTCTACTGGGTTTTTTCCCCCAGGAGGGTTTCCCAGTCTCCCAACCTGAGTCCTGTCTCTCATTTCCAGGGACCAGGTGAGGGGTGTGGAAGGCTCCCCTATTCTCATTAGGTGGTCTGCACTACGCCCAGGTAAGGGTCCATTGTTTTTTCTATGTAATTTGTGCATTGAGCATTGTGGTCATAACAATGCCAGCCTGTGGAAAACGCATAGGGTAACTCCCCGAATGAGTGAGTTATGTGGCTAAATCCCATGTTTGATGATAGGTCTCGGGATAACCTGGGGGCGGGGCACCACCACCTACTCCATGATGCAGGCCCCAGGGAGTGTATGCAGGGATCCCCTAGGGCCCGCAGTACATCCCTGACCTGTGTGCCTAACCCTATTGACAATAACACTCCCTGGCAGTATAGGAAGACTTTGCTTTATGAAAAACACATCAAATGGATGATACAGCCCACAGAGCTGCGATTTGCCGGCCTCTGCTAATCCCATAATAGAAACAGGAACCTGTGGTTCAGTCATCATACCCTGCAAGCCAGATCCTAAACTGCACCCCGAAGGTGGTCTAAATGTCCACCTGGGGCTGTGGCAAGTTTTGCAGGAGAGAATAGTGCTGGACCCGCAGCAAAGCTCTGGTGAAAGTTGGGTCTCTGTGCTTTAGTGCAACAGAAACTACTACCCCAGAACACCTGGCAGGCTTACTATTGGACACTAACATTTTTATGGTCCACCATTTGGGTGAGTCTATGTATCAATGCTTATTACACTTGTATGATAAAGCTTAGATGTTATCCATTTCTTCCATACACCGTTTTATACTAAACCAACAAGTGTTTGCACTTGCAATATAGTGTCTTTTATACTCACATAGGAACACAATAATAAAGCTCTCACTCTCTTGTTTAGCATTTATGTATATGTATTCCCTTGTAGAGCTAATATGAGTATTACAAATAGAATAGTCAAGCAACATACAGTTCCTAATATTAGCAATACAGTGATGAAGTAGATACCCAACCCCTGGATAACCCATTGGGTGAAAAGGTTTAAAAACTCTCTCGAACCGTCCCTCGCTTCTATTGGTAGTTACCCAAGCACAACCTAAAAGCAATCTAGCGCCAGGAATAAAAAAAAAACAGGTAAACATTTCAAAGGACTCCTCTTGCCTTTCTTCTGTGCTTTGATGGATCCACTTATCCTGGCCAAGATAGGTAAGAAGGGTAATACAGGTTATATATATGGACACTGGGCCTCATTATGAGTTTGCTGGTAACTCAGCAGAAAATCCGCTGATACCACCAAACAGATTTATTGTTACCGCCACATGGTCAGGTGCAATTACTGCTGGATTACAAGTGTCAACATGGCAGTGTTAGATCCCATGTATGGAGTCCATTTGACTCTATGGGGAGTTAGGTGGAATTACCACTGGCGGTAATTCTGCCAAAATGGCAGTTTTTTTGCAGTAATGTGGTGGAATTACCTCCTGCATTTTGCTGGAGGTTTTTCCTCCACCTTACTGCCAATCCCACAGCTCAGCAGTGCAGTAATGCCACCATTACCACAATTTTTGGCCCCACTGCCGAATTCCGAATGAGGTCCACTATGTTGAAACTCAGTACCACCCTAAACTCAGTGTTCCACTAGCAAAGGGAAAGAGGAAAAGCTAACTTAACAAAAATGCATCATGTTGTCTTTTAATGGCGCGACCATGGAAAATATATGTTGAAAAATGTGTTAAATGGCTTATTTCAGCCCCCACCACATTGAAACAGTCACAACACTTGAACTGCCAATGAGCAGTTTACTACCTCAGTGTTAAGGCATCTAAAGGCTGTTTGTTGCTTGTTTGAAAGGCAGTTCAGCTTTGTATATTAGTGTTGCCTTCAAATTATTGAAGCAAGTCAGTTTTAGGCCCAAAGACTAGTATTACAGTCTTGGCCTACTAACTAAATCTGCATGCTTTTCTTACCAAGGCAGGTTAAGATCTTGTGGACAAGCAGTGTCCTCCAGGCCCTGCTCCTTTGTGGTTCAGCGTGGCATAGCCTTCAGTCAAATCTTGGGAACTCCTGCAGGCTGCTAAAACAGCTTCTTTTTAATTATTATTATTTATTTATTGTATATAGTTCTATCGAGAACTTTACAATTAACACATTCATTTTCATTTTGAAATCTCATATTTACAAATTCATATTCATATCATATTTCACTCACAACGTATCCCATTTAACCAAAACCAAACGTTTTTACATTTCATCAATCAAAATCATTAAATATAAATATGCATACAAAATAAAGTGCATTTACAAAGAACATAGAACATATCATCATGTTCACATTTTAGGACAATATAAAACATTTAAAACATTCCCAATAATTTTTCTTTACCCAGACCTAAGATGAATTTCCTGTGACAGCCCCACTATAGCGTATTTCACTATTGGACAGCCTGGAGGTATTTTAAGGCCCCAATCCAAACTCTATGAAGTGCTAAGTGCAATGCGACCAGCTCAGAATTAAGACAAATTACCCAGAATTCATCAGACTTAATTGTGTTTAAATTATGAACAAATTGGCCCAACGTAGTCATATAAAGAGGTCCCAACAATGGACATTCAGTCAGGACGTGCTTCACTGAAATCCCCAGTAGAGGGCGCTGTGCGGCGATGCCTGTCGAGTCGATGTCCCTCGGAGGCTTCCGTGCCGATGTCAACGTCATCACAGGTATAAGTAGCGTGCGCAGCGTCCGTTGCTCAGTTCCGCTTTGAAGTGAAGCAATGTCCTGATTTAGACGGTTACTACCCTTGAGGAAGCGCAGACTGTAACCAAAGGGATGTTTTACTGGGAGGGGCGATAGGAATACGTGGGAGGAACATCCATTCGAAAGAACGTTACTGGGGTAAGTGACTTGTTCTTCGAATGGATTGTGTTCACCCATGTATTCCTTATCTTTGATACTCTCCCAAAGCAGTAATATAATCAGGAGGAGGGAGTAAAATTAGAGTAATTAAGTATGCACAGGGTGCAGTACTGCCTTTCCAAATTTAGATTTTTGGCTAGTTGAGGAATCCAGACTATAGCATTTTGTAAAGTTGTGTGCAGACAACCATGTGGCAGCTGCAAAAATATCCTTTATTGGAACTCCTCTTTGAAGAGCTGACGAAGCTGCAATACCCCTGGTTGAATGAGCCCTTTTATGTTCTGGAGTGTCTTTACCAACCAACTTGTAACATTCTGCAATTGTTAAAATAATCCACCTAGAGATGGTTTGTTTGGTGTCGGCTAAGCCTAACCTATGACCTGTGTAATCCACAAACAATTGGTCAGTTTGTCTCAGTTTAGCAAGTCTGCTAATGTAAAAACTCAAGGCACGCTTTGGATAGTCTGTGCAGCCTTTCTTCCTCTTTCCCTGGATGTGGGGGATGGTAAAAGAAGGCAAGGTTATTTTCTGAGTGATGTAGAATTCAGATACCACCTTGGGAAGGAAGTTAGGCTTCACCCTTAATACTACTCTGTCCTTGTGAAAGACAGTGGGCTTCATTACGAGTCCGGCGGTAACCGCGGCGGTAAAACTGCCTGGTTACCGCCGGACTCGTATTACCATTCCGCCTCCGTGATTCCCGGATTTACCGGGGCATTACAGCCCCGGTTTTCCGGGAATCACGGAGACGGAATGGTGTTAATCCCCATTCCCATCGAGTCCTATGGGACTCGATGGGAATGGGGATCATGGAAACACCGGCAGCATCTCGTAATGCTGCCGGTGTTTCCTCGTCCGCCTCCGCGTCCTCGTCCGCCTGCAGGCGGGCGGTGTTAAACCCGCCAGGTCAGACCTGGCGGGAACATCACCTCCTGCCTGCAGGAGTCGGGATCAGGCGGTCCGGAAACAACGGTGGCGGCGGGTTTACCGCCACCGTTATTCCCGGACCGCCTGAGTTATAATGAGGCCCAGTGTGAGGAGGCTTGCAAGACAAAGCCTGTAGCTCACTCACCCTTCAGGTTGATGTTATTGCCACTAAAAAGACTGTTTTGAGGGTAAGAAGTTTTAATGGGCACGAATGAAGAGGCTCAAAGGAGTACCCATTAAAACGTTTAAGACAAAAGTTAGATTCTACAGGGGGACTTGAAAAAGAGTTGGGGGCAAACATTAGTTAACCCTTCAAGAGGTATTTTAAAGTAGAAGACTTCCTCAGCAGTGCGCTTGAAAATGGAAAGCGTTGCTAGGTAACCTTTGATCGTACCAATCTGGAATCCCAGATTTGCTAAGTACAACAGAAAAGATAACACCATCGGTGAATTGCATGAAAAAGGGTCAACATTCTTATCTCTACACCAGCTGCAGAACTTATTCCAATGGCAGCGGTATAAGGATTTGGTTTCTGGCCTTCTGGCTGAAAGCAACAACTCCATTACGTTGTGCGGGAGGTCCCAATCTTTGTATCTCAGCCTCTCAGAAACCATGCGTGAAGGCTGAGAGTCCTGATATCCGGATGGAGAACCTGACCTTCCTCTCCAGAGAGAAGATCCTCTCTTTGTGGAAGACAAATTGGAGGACAGAAGGACATGTCTAGAAGGTCCGCCTACCACGTTCTCCTGGTCCAATCTGGGGCAATTAGGATCATGGTTTTCCTGAACTTCCTCAACCTCCTTATTATGTGAGGAATGACGGGGACTGGAGGAGTGGAAATTCCCAGTACACCACAAACACATCTCCTAGAGCTCCTCTGGGGGAAATTCCCTGGAGCAGTACAGTTCACACTCCTGTTGGCATTGGTCGCAAACAGATCCACTTGAGAGGTTCCCCAAAGGGTGAAGATCTCTTGAAGGACTTCCTGAGCTAGTTCTGCGAGCGGGTGCCTTTCCGCCCACCAGCTTACTGGTACCGTTGTTTTCAGACTGGCAACCTCGTAATGACACAATCTGTTTGGGATTTGTAGGAGATCTGACATCCTTCCCGAGAACTGTGACCACTGGGTCCTGAGAGCCCATTGGAGAGATCTCATTCTCAGGCGAGCCACTGGCACCAGAAAAATGCACCATGCCATGAGGCCGAGCAACCTCAGAAAATCGAAGGCTGGGAGATGCTAAGCATTCTGGAATTTTGTCACCATCTGTAGAAGTCTTGAGCCCTCACCTCTGGTGGCGAGGCTTTTCCCAGGAATGCATCCAGGACTGCTCTGATAAATTGGAGTCTTTGTGATGGTATCATGTGGGACTTCTTGAAGGGAGAAGCCCAGTCTGTGGAGGGAGTGGCAGACATAATGTATATGATCTAGTGCTTGTACCAGGGAATTGGGCCTGATCAACCAATCATCTAGGTAGGGGTAGACATAAATCCCCCATCTCCTAAGACTCGCTGGCACAACCACCATCCATTAACTTGGAGTAAACCCTTGGGGCGGAGGTTAGCCCAAATGGCAGAACCCAAAACTGATAGTGCAAGTTGCCAATGGTGAACCCCAGGTACTTTCTTTGCTTATGGTGGATTGGCACATGAAAGTAAGCATCATGAAGGTCCAACGATACCAGCCAATCCTGAAGCTGGAGGGCTTGAAGGATCTGAGAAAGGGCTACCATCATGAACTTGTCCTTCCTGAGGAACTTGTTCAAGTCTCTTAAGTCCAGGATGGGTCTCAATCCTCCTTCCTTTTTCGGAATTAGAAAATACGAGGAGTACCAACCCTTGTTCCTCTCCGCTACAGGTCCTGGTTCTAATGCACCTTTCTCTAGCAGAGTTCAAATCTCCTGCATAAGGAGCGGATCCGGAATCTTCAAAGAGTTGTCCCCCGGTGGATGATAAAGAGGTGTTTGTAGGAAAGGTAGACCGTAACCTTGGGCAATTGTCTCCAATACCCAAGCATCTGAAGTAATTGCCTGCCATTCCATCAGATGTTGAGTTAATCTGCCTCTTACTGCTGTCTTGTAATGTAAGACCTCAGAGAGGCTTTGGGGTGGCTGACGCAGATGCTGAGGGCAAAATAGCACCTGCTGTTGCGGTCTTAGTACCTCTACCTCATCCACCACGGGGAAATCGTCTCTGACCTCTTTGTGCTGGCTGTCCTCTGCTTTTCCGAATGCAGAAAAATAGCAAAAGGACCTACCCCTCCAGGTCGCACCTGTGGGGCGGTTTGGTGTTTGCCTTATCACAGCTGCAAGGGATTTGGCTGCCATATTGGAAATGTGCAGCTTCTCCAAACTCTCATCAGCTTTACTCCCAAATAGATTTGTGCCATCAAAGGGCATGTTGAGAAGTCTGGACTGTACGTCTGGGGCAAAGCCTGACTTCCGTAACCACGCAAATCTGCGGATTACTGTACTAGCCGCCATGGCTCTGCTGAGGCTGTCAACAGAGTTGAGACCAGTCTGGATGGATTCGCACATAGCATCCTTTCCATCCTTGGTAAGGTTCAAAAAACCGTCCCTTTCCTCCCCTTCGGGGATATGGTCAGCCGCCATCGAAATACAATCCCAAAGGGTGTGGGTGAACCTCGCCAGCGTGCATGTGGCATTAGCAGACCTTAACGCATGCTACCGGCTGATAAACCCTTCTTGGCCACAGCATCATATTTCTTGTCATCACGATGTTGCGGAATTGTGGGATATTAATTTTGCTTGCCAGAAGAAGTTGAAGCCTGTTCTACCAGGCGTTCTGGTGTTGGGTGCTTTGAAAGATATAGAGTATCCGAAGCTGATGCTCTATAGTCAGCTGTTAATCTTTTGTTAACTGCAGGGATAACCTCAGGTGTTTCCCAGTTGGAATATACCCTTTTATGTAATGCTTTGTGAAACGGGACAATAGTGCCTTCCTCTGGTCTTTTGTCGAGTATATCCGTTAGGTCATCCTGCTTGAAAACTGGTGTGGGTCTAGGCCACCCCATGTACTCCATCACTCTAGTCATAAGCATTCTATAATTGCTTTCAGCATGATCTCCTGGGTCAGGTCTACCAAATTCAACTTCAGGGGAAGTGTCAATTTCACTTGCCTCATGCAGAGAGTCCTGCAGATGTTTAATTCGAGATTCTTCTGACACCAGTTCTTCTGGAACAGAAGGTATCCCATATTCAAGACCAAAAGGTCTTTCCTCTTCAGATGATTCTGCATCCTCATAAATTGAGGAGAGGGTTTTGAAATATTCTGAACGAGGTTGTGGTGTGTGATTTTTCTCAAATATAGTAGAACACGCTATAGATGTCAAGGGTGGAGCCGAAATTGTCAAAATCGTCGACGATGACGTCAACGGCTTCAATTAAATAGTCAATGGCTTTGAAGTCGTCAATGGGAGTGTTGAGGAGGAGCGGAAATTACTGACGGGCACATTGGTCAGTACTCACCCTCAAAAACTAGTAATACAAGATAGCTGCATCATGCGAGGACAGAGTGCGGGATTCACATAATCCAGCAAGGTTCAATAATCAGGACTCAGTAAATTGGCAAAGGGAAGTCCGTTTAATGATACATACAGCAGCATATGGAGATCGGCAGCATCACAAACACCTGCCTCACCCCGACCTCTCCGAACTACAGTACAACAGCCTCTTTTATGGGCAAACTTTGTTATCATTGACGTCTACTTCCATAAAAAATCATCATGCAGCATAATTGGTTAGGAAAGGTAACTTAAGTATAGGTGTTATATCTGTATATGGAAATAAAGCAATTGGATTGGATAACTCTTATCGGGTGGGCATCTATGCCCATCCCTCTACAACACACGTGATTGACGTCACTACAAGTACGACGTCTCATTGGTTACAGTGTCTATAGGACCCTAGATTACATGGTCTATCATGATTGGGCAAGTTACACCCCTAAACATAAATCTCCACTTTAATTAGCAGCATGCAGAATAGACACCCAGGTGCCTAGTATCCCAAGATTCACCCTACCTCCTTTCCATCAATCAGTGTTTTAGGGCTATGTGTCAATTAGTTGGCTGGGTATGGCCTCGGATCAGTAGTCTCTTATCAGGAAAAGTTATGGCATCCTCGGGTTCTGGATGACATCAGGCGGTGGTACATCTTCGCACCTGGCTGGTCACGTGCTAGTTCACTGTGAATCTGCTTTAGTTTTCCATCTTTTCGTGTATTTAATTCTGTGTTCGCTTGGTCACCTACATGGGCCTCTCTTATTTTGACCTTCACAGGCAGGCTGGCATGCTCTGAAGCTGGAGTCTTGTGAGCTCATGCTCAACTCCCTTCTCTGGATGACCTCGATTTCCCCGGCATGAGCCTCTCTTTGCTAAGTTTCGATCCTGCTTCTTCCCTGGCCTCTGTTAGGTTTCGAAACTCGGCCTGTTAGGCCTCTGGCCGCCTGGGTACACTTCTGCTTTCACAAAATGGAGTTGCACGTGTACATTGTGCTGTATTGAGGTAGATATATGGTTGGCGCTTGCCGCTCTATTCTTCTACTAAGCATTGCAGGCAGTATCGATTTCTGAGCATCTTGCGTTTCAAGCTTATTTACACACATTCGATAGGGCGGTTGCTTCCATCTTGTCTCATGGCAACGTTTCCTTACATTTTAACTTCATATCTCTCCTCTCTGTCCATTACATTTATTCTAGCAGTCACTGGTACGGGCATGCTAGCTTTCAGTAGCCACTTCTGGTTATTCTCGGGGCTGCCTAGGCCCTTAGTCTATTTCCATTGGCCTTCCATTAAGGCCTTCGGGGTTTCCTCGTGGACAGTCTGTAAATACTCGTCGTTTCGTACCAATGGCAGGTACGGTTGTCTGATTGGGTACCATGCAGCCCAGGGCTGTCTGGTTATGGGCACTTCAACAGGTACTGATCTTCTAACGTACACAGGGCAGAGGCCCACTGCAGCTCTCTGTTGGTTCAGCTGCTCCTCGTACGTCACATATCTTTGCAAGTACTTTGCTAGCATCTCAAAATGTGGAGCAGGGGTGCAGGCCATGTCTGGGACCTCCTCTACACTCCCCCCTCTGGTTGGTTCATCGACCACTTCTGCTTCCTCCTTTGTATTCAGCTTCTTTGACTCCTCAGAATATTGTTCATTGTCTTCAGGACTGGTACATGACGGTGTGAACATGTGCATCTTAGGAGACCATATCTTTATCACCCCCTTCAAGATTCCTGCAGTTTTTACATGCTCATCTTTGTTCCAGGTCATCAACTGGCATTGTCCATTTGGAATGCAGTAAATCCATTTGCCTTCATACCTTCTTCGTTTCTTGGGCTAAGTGAATTTAGTTCCCTCTGATGCAAATTCACTGGCCTTCACAAAGTCTTTTATTTCTTCATCTGTCGGGTCTCTGGGTTTCCAGCCTGGCTCGACATCAACCATAATTTTTATCCCAATGGCTCTCTTTGCAGTTTTCAGGCATTGAGTGATGATTATCTTGATAACACAGAATCCTAGCAGTACCATGGCTAGCAAGGCTCCCAGGAAGTTGAATATATCAGCCATCCATTGCGGGAACCATGAGAATAGGTTCCGAAACCAACTGTCATCATCCACTTTGTCCGTTTCATCAGTCATATGGTTTTTTAAAGTTGTCAACATGCTTATGGCCTCTGTGAGGGTTCCATTTTCCTCATCATGCGATGGTATAAATGTGCAACATGATTCTCCGATTTTTGCACAAAAACCTCCATCTATTGCTGTGATCATGTCAAGCACATATCTGTTCTGGAGGGTCATCAGTCCAACCGCTCTCAGCTCTTCTTTGATCGCATTGTATCCTTTTATTGTGGTGTTGATGTTCTGCAGTAACTCCCATCTGGTTATCTGCAACCATTTAGCATTCACTCCAATTTGGATGTGTGGCAGGAGCATTGGGGTGAATACTGTTGAAGTGAGGCTGAACAGTTTGTGTTCGCATGGAATCGCATAGAATGCTTCTTCTGATTTGGCAGAAAACTAGTTTTCTCACTTCATTCTGGATATCAGCTCTGCGGATCTACTCCTTCTCAGATGAGCATCTGCTTTCGGGAAGCTGTCCAGATTCAGATCGTTTTTTGGAATCACCAGTGTGGGAACATGGACATTGACCAATGTACATATGCCCCCCCAATTTTTTGGCAGACTTATGTATGCTTTGGATCCACACGCCCAATAGTGGTCCATCAGGACTGCGGTTCCTTGTGCCATTCCTGGTGCCTCATATATTAGTCTACAGTTTTGATTCTCCCAATTTTCCTTGTGCCATTACTTCTGAAGCACAGTTTCGGTTCTCCAACGATACTATTTGCAGGGGCCCTCCCCTGTCTTCGACCCATGTTAACCGCTCAACCATCTTCGGCCACAGAGGTTTACATAACCTCTGTGAGTTTTCTATTGCTTCTTTGCAGGCTCCAAGGACCATCCAAGCTCAGCAGATTACGATTCCTTCCTCCCATCCTTTAGGGGAAACTACTGATCCCCAGATCTGCATTTGTCTCCGGTTTCTCCATATTTGAGCTTCTTCTCCCGTTTTTCCTTGGATGTTCAGTCTTGAGTTCATTTCCCACCTTATTCCTGATCCTTTGACGTCAGGGTTTTCATATCTAATAACGTGATTCTTGGTGTGCGCCCTGTTTCTTGTTTTGATGTCCTGGACAAACCCGTCTTCATCAGGGTAGTCCTTTTTGTTGGCCCATATCAACGAGGCGTCTTTTCCCATAAATTGTCCTCTGGTGTTGCACATTGCCACGTGTGACATGCAGTGGGCTGTGGGGACATTGATCTCTACAGCCACGAAGATCTTGGATTTTCCCATGCTGTATGGCAGTAACGTACAGACAAAGCATTCTCCTTCTGACTGCTTACGTCCTACTTCCTTCATGTGCTGGTACCATATGTTGTTTCCGAGATGGGCTGTGCTGTCCAATTAATCATTTAGCTCATTATCGGTTTCATATGGACTTCTCTTGATCCTTAGTGTTTTTCTGTAGTTAGCTATCACTATGTCTCTGAATGCATCTGTACTGCTCTTCCATTCCGGCAGGCTCTCGAGTATTATCTTTGGAGGGGCAGGTTTCATTTCCTGCCCTGCAGTACTATGGGGAGGTCTTGTGTTTCTTCTTCTTCCCTCGTGCATTCTTTCGTAGACCTCCTTCCACATGTGGCTCATCATCCTTCCAACATGTGGCGGTGTCGTAAGATTGGTCGTTATTTCTGGTGTTGGAGCAGGTGTGCTCGTTATCACATTTGCTGCAGTTTTCTTGCTCAGCTCCTCATGTAGTTTCTTTGCTCTTAGTATGAGCGGAAACACATACTTGACTACCGCATGTGTCTTCCCCATGAGTTCTTTTGTGGCCTCCTCTGTTCTCTTGAGGGATTTTGTCATGCCATCTTTGTCTTGTTGCTCGCTTGGTTCTCTGTTCTCTGGAGCTGTTCATTTCACAGGTATCTTTTTGTTTTCTGTCGGTTCGGCCTGGGGTCTCATAGCCATTGACACTTGCCCTTGCTCATGTGCACTCTGTGTGTGGGTGCGTGCTGTGGACAGTGCTTTGTTATCATTCATTCCATGCTGACCCTCTCTCCAGCTTTTCTCGTCATTCATAATTTCAGGTGCATCCATATCACTGCTGATTAAATTAAACTGTAAATCATTTGCTTTATCATCAATTTTTCTTGGAACAGGGATGACAATATAAGGTCTGGGTGCCTTTGTGGGGCCCAGACGCTCATTACCTGGTAGATGCACGGACATTGGGATGCTTCATGCACCAATAAAAAATGCAGTTCTGATCGTTAACGACAAAAATACTACAATAATCACTATACATATACAAATGATTGCCTTGAAGGACAGTTTGCAGCACCTCCTTCCAGGAAAGCGGGGGCGCCCATCCACTGGTGGCACAACTAAATCACTGTTCTGGGCCCCCATCTCGAACAAGTCCATAGTCAATAGTTTATTTCTTTTCTTATCTTGATTTCGTTACTTAATAAGTTCAGCAAACACTAAAGTGACGGGTGCAGTTTAATGTCCCCCCTCTTGCGAGTGATGATGGAAGTCTCTAGTTATGGAGTACAGATCCTTTGCTAGACTATGGAAAAAGGTTAGACTACCGTTTTCAGCACATCACATTCTTCCTGCATTTGTGTATACAACGCATTCCCAGGGCACCTTCCCAATTCGTCTTGGCCCTGAGGACATGCAGGAATTTGTTCGCAGTGACACCATAAAAATGGATTTGTTACAAGTCACGCATAGATAAACCATTGAAAAAATAAAAACAAAAATAAAAATAAAAGTGAACATATGAGGAGGTAGGAAAAAATAAGGAAAAGGTTGAAAACGGTAAACACGGCAGTGAAGTTCGGGTCTTTGTTCCTTTGACTTGGTCCTTCGAGGTCAAGTCGCTGAACAGTCTCTCTCCCCCCATTTACTCCAGTGCGAGAGAGGATGAACATGAAAAAGAAAAAATAGAACAAGATGTTGTTATCCTTGTTTCTGTTCTTCTCGACCTGTCCCATGTTGAAAGCATGAAGAACTGTGTTTTTGTTTTCTTGCTTTGTCCCCGGCTGGGATGATGAAAAGGGTTATTTTGGAACGCCCCCTTCTAAGGCTCTTCTTAGCAGTGGATGTCCATAGTTGCTCCTTAGTTGTGATGCAATAGCCCTTAGGAGTCTGTTTAATTGGGCAGTCTTTGATGGACCATTAAGAAAGGGGGGTATGTCGACATTGCTGGATCTGCCCAATAGTTCCGGGAAGTTTTCGATGAGATGAAAGAAAACTCGAAAAGCGTAGCGACTGTCTGCGGGTGTTAATGACATTTGTTCAGGGTCTTTGGCTCTGAAGTCACAGGCCTTTCTTTCAGTGCAATTAGTTCTTCCCCTTTGATCTGTCTCTCGTCCAATAGTCTCACTGAAATCTCCTCAGGAATTCTCGCTGGAAATTGGACAGCTCCACTTGGAGCATGATGCCTTGGATGTTGGCCGGATTCTTAAGAAAGGTGATGACGTCCACATCTGTAGGTCTCCCCACCATTTCCGGATAGTCTGTGACTAATCGAAGCAAAACGTTGTGTGCCAGCCATGTATCTTCAGGTGATAGGGGCATTTGCCTCATTCGCTGGGTCCTGATCACAGTCCCTTCTTTTGATGCAAACAAGTTTTGTATTTTCCTGCTGCGTGAGTTGCAACCACGTGGTTCAACTTGTACCACACTTGGTTGAGGAAGTAATTGTTTTCTGGATCTCTGATGAAGGATAGGGTGTTAGTGGTTGTTCCAACGAGTCCTGGATACTCTTCTATGATCTGGAAGAACAACATATAGGTGATCTCGTCAATGATAACCTGTGGTGGAAGCATCTGTGTCTCTTCCACTGTGTTCGGGCAGTGTGATTAAAGTTTTTGTTATGACTGTCAGTAGTTGTCGGATTATATTCTTGTTCGCAGGGTCTTGAATGAATTCAGTAACGCTGGCTTCTCTGCCTATAAGTGACGGATAGGACATTACAACTAGTTGAAAATAGGTGAGCACATCGCATTTGAGGCTTCTGCTGGGACGGACCATGTGATCGTGAACAATGTCTTTATGCTGGGTCCTTCAGGATAACAGTTTCAGTTCTCAGGAATGTCCGGTTCTGTTGCTTACCAGAGTCTTAGGCTTATGAATGCTTCGTGCGGTTTTAAATGTTCATGAGATTAACGCTTTTGCCGATATGAATGTGTGATTTTCTTCATTTACCCTGCACTTTTGGCTGCAGAGAGTGTTTGCTTGCTTATTATTGTTTCTTTCGTGCATAACTAAGTTCAATCGTGGACACAATTTTCACAACGTTCTTTGTAGGCTATACTGATTGTTTGTGCTTGTTCTTTTGACACTTTTCACTTGGCTTGAGGAAATGTCTTGTTTTACAAGTTTCACTTTTCTTGCTTTCTCATTACTTGTCTGCTCATGCGTCCTTCTTCTTCGCCATAGATCTTGGCTGTACGCGCTGCAATTCGTCTTCTTTGTCTGTAGGTTCTTCTTCGTTGAGTGCAGCAGGAAGGCCTTCCCCTACAAAGGGTTTGACATTGTTCAGAAAGATCCAGGCTCTTCTTCCCACAAGCTTGACAGCGGACCGGGTGCAGTCCTCTACGATGAAGGGGCCGTTAAACCTTGGTTCATCCCATTTCTTTCTCGTAAAGTTCTTCACTAGAACTCTGTCTCCCGGGAAGACAGGGGGTACGTTAAGGCTGAGAGTTGTGTCTTCATCAGCACTATCTGTTGTGATTCGTGCTGTGTTATCCCCTTTCCGCCGTCGCTGCAGCTGGCCTGAAATGATAGAGGTTCTGGCTATGAGACAGTCAAGGTACGCCTTCATTTCTGCTCCCAGAACCTTCCTAGTAGATTGGGCATCACATCTAGCACTATCTTGGGGGGTAAGAGGGGTTCTCATTCTCCTCCCAGTGACCGCTTCGTGTGGCATAAGATGATGGTCGGAGCCTGGTTGGTTCCGAAGAGCATACAATGCCAGTGGTAGGCAGTGCATCCATCCCTTTCTTAATGTGAGTTTCAATTTGGCTATCCTTTTCTTAAGGAAGCCGTTGATTCATTCACATATCCCATTTCCCTCTGGATGATAAGCGACGAGAACTTGTGCTTTATACCAAGCAACAAGTTAATCTGTTCGAACACTGTGTTCACGAAATGAGGCCCATTGTCTGATCTCATAACCTCACACACCCCCCATCTAGGGAAGACCTCCCTCACCAGGAATTTAGCAACACAGGCAGCATCGGGGTATGTACAGGGACCTGCTTCTACCCACCTGGAGAAGGGACATATCACCACAAGTAAATACCTGTACCCATTACACACCTGGATCATATCGACATAATCAATGTGCAGGTGCTGGAAAGGTCCACTTGGTCTAGGGATGACTCCTCTCACTACCTTTAATGTGTGCCCAGAGGTGAATTGTTGGCAGATAATGCAATTTACCATAAAGAATGCCACGTGCTCTGCTAAATTCGGTATAAACCAGTCTTCGGCGAGAGTTGCAGCAAGATTTTCTCTCGACAGGTGTAAAGGGTAGTGGAGCTGTTCTAGAGCTACCTTTAGAAGGGCGACAGGCATTACTGGTTTACCAGTGCTGTCTTGCCTCCACAATCCGTCTGATGGGTTTAAAGAACACCCTCGACGCTTCCATACATTTTTCTCTTCCTGAGGTGCCTGCCCCTGGAGCTCCATTAACTGTGACTGCCCCATATTGCTATAAGCTTCTCGTGTGGCTCGTGCTACCATCATTCTTTCATGGGTACGTGCCACCTCCACGTCCATGATTGTTTCAGTTTTGGATGCCATACGTTTGGCTTCCGTGTCTGCTTCGTGATTTCCACGTGACACGAAATCTGTCCCCTTTGTATGAGCGGCACATTTAACGACCGCTATGCCCACTGGGAGCTGTAGTGCTTTGATCAGCCTGTCCAATAAGGCTCCATGTTGCACTGGCGTGCCGTCTGCTCGGAGGTAGACCCTCCTTTTCCAGCGTGCTAATCCTGCGGGCACTGTCGACGTCATATAGGCGGAGTCGCTGTACACTGTTACTTCCTGGTCTGCATGGTTCTCAATGGCGAGTATCAGGGCCACTAGCTCTGCAGCCTGCGCTGAATAATGAGATGGTATTCGTGCACTGACAAGTACTTGGAACTCTCCATTTGCCATGTGTTTGATTACGGCCACGCATGTATATCTTTGTCCATCTACTTGGTCGATTCTCGAAGACCCGTCAATAAAGACGATCTCTCCACCTGCCAGGGCATTTTCCTTTACCCTGGGATCTCATCATACAATTCCTCATAGTTCGCACAGTCATGCACAGGTTCTCCCTCTGTGACTGGCTCAGCTATAAACATAGCAGGGTTCACAGTTTTACATCGCACTATTTTGATCGATGGGTTAGAGATGATCACCTCGTAGGCTGATGCTCTCTGAGAAGTCAGTGTGCCCTTTGGCTTTTCCAGTATGGCGAATAACGAGTGCTCAACATATAGTGTCATGGAGCACCCCATCACAATGGATGACGCCTTCTCAATGGCAAACTTGGCAGCAGCTAGATTTTGTTCGCATGGGAAGTGGCCCTTCATGACCGGGTCCAGACTCCCACTGTAATATGCTAGGGGTTTATACCCCAGTGAAGTTCGCTGCGCGAGCACTGCCGTCATAAAATTGTCATCGGTATGAGAAAACAGATAGAATTCCTCAGCATAATTAGGAATCCCGAGAACTGGGGCCTTACAAATTGTCCCCTTAAGTTCTGTGAACCCTTTCTCCATTCCTTCATTCCATTCAATCTCTTCTCGCGTCGCCTGGGCCTTTTTAAGGGCCTGCAGCAAAGGCTTGGTATATGAGCTGTAGTCAAAGAACCATGCTCTGACATAGTTGCACAGGCCTAGTAAGCTTTGCATTTGTTTTATCGCGCACGGCTTGGCCGTGTTCATGATAGCCTCGGCCCTTTCTGGGGTTACCCTTTTCCCTCATGTGAGATTAGCTGCCCTATGTACAACACCTCCTGTTGGCAGTACTGCAGCTTGTCTTTGTCCACTTTGTATCCCTTCTCAGCCAATATGGTCAATACCGGGACAGAGTCGTGACTGCATTGCTCTTCAGTGGTGCTGCAGATCAGAATGTCATCTACGTACTGCAACACAACACTGTCCACCGCAATATTGCTTAGATCCATTTGCAGGACTCTGTTGAAAATAGATGGAGACTCGCAATACCCATGTGGCAACCTTGTGCTTTTCAGGCGCATTTGCCTGAAATTAAACGATGTCAGTGAATCACGGTGCAATGGAACCGAGAAGAATGCATTTTTCAAATCGATCACCATGAAGTATTTCGCCTCAGTGGGTATTGTGCACAGGATTGTGGATGGATTCGGGACTAGAGGGAACTCAGCTTCAACTATGTCGTTTAGGGCTCGTAAATCCTGGATTAAATGCCAAGACCCTCCCTTTGATTTCTTGACAGGATAAATCACTGTGTTGCAAGGTGATTCTGACGTCACCAGGATGCCCTGCTCCATCATGGCTGAGATTGTTTTGGCAATCCCTTCATCCGCTTCTCTGGACATAGGATATTGTCGAGCCTGTGGCAGAATTGCTCCTGGTTTCAACTTAAATTTTACTTCGCCGGCTCCTTTCACGAGACCTACGTCATAGGGTCCTGTAGTCCACACTTTGGTTGGCACTTGGGCCATGTCACCATCAAAGATTCTGGACGTACTAAGGCTAGCATCATTCTCTGCGGTACCTCCCGCCTGATCATTTTGACCCAATATATTAGACTCACTTCCACCCGCTTCTTTTCCAGGTCGGGCTGTTCTTCAAACAGATCGTCATCGGTGACGTCAGTCACTCGATACCCTTCTTCGATTGCGACTATCGCACACCATGGTCTGCCCTCATCGTCGCATCCCTCAACCAATACCACTTTTCCTCGCACTGCGGCAGAGTGTATCATTAAGGGAAATACTTCTCCCTCCTCTTCTTGCATGGGTATTCTTGGTCTGAATAGAAAATCATCCAGAGTTCTCACAGTTTTTTCTGCGAGGCCTGGTAACCCTGCCATGAGTACTCATATCCCATATGCGAATACTTCTGGCTCCAGCGGTACAGCTCTCATAGCTGCATGTCCAGAATATGCTCTGATCATTTCGCACACGTTTGAATAATGCATTCCTGGTGTTGAGCACACTATGCCATCTTCAGTGAACGAGATGGTCATATTCAACTTTGTCATCAAGTCCCGACCTATGATATTTACAGGGGACTGAGATGAATACAATAACGGTACATTCATTTCGTGCTCCCCCACAGAGACTGGGAGTGCATCAGTAAATGGAACTCTGCTATGAGCTCCAGTAAAACTCTGGGTGTCTATTGCCTCGCCGGACAAGGAAAACTTGCCTTCCCATATGCACGAGCGCGTTGCACCCGTGTCAACTAAGAAGAAATATTCTTTCCCCCCTATGGTGACATTTACCCTAGGTTCCCTGTGAGGGTCTGATGTCACTGATAGGATAGAACACATCAGAGTCCCCTGTGAGCCGTCCTATTTCATGTATAGGTTTGGTCCATTGTATACCTGTGGGTTTCCTCCATCTGAGTTAGTGCCCGGAGCCACTTGTGGCAGTTCCTGCGGGGGTTGTCCCTGCGGCACATTCCCCATGTTCTGTGGCTGGACTACTTGCTATGCACCTTGCTGTGAACTAGGTGCCTGCTGCTGCACAGTATAGTTTTGCGCATTGCCCTGTTGTGGGGTAATAGGTTGATTCACCATGCCTACCCCCATCCCTTGGTTGTTCTGCCACATTCCTTGGCTTCTGCACATGAGCGCCATATGTCCTGTCATTCCACATAGCCAGCACGCTGGCGGCGGTCGGGTCATGTGTCCATCTGGCATGCTTGGACAGCCCATTTGTGCATTCTGAACACCACGTTGAACATTTTGATAATCTCCTTGGTTACCTCGAAACCCTCCCTGATTACTCTGCCATCCTCTTCCTCCAAAACCTCTCCCTCTTGGGTAAAATCCTGCGTTACCCTGATTGGTCTGTGGCGGTTCAGTTGCATGTTGTGCACTCGAATCGACTGGGCTTGTCAACATGGCTCCCTCGAGAGCGTATTTTGAGAGCTTCCTTTGCACTAGCTTCGCCTCCTCTCCCTTACGTGTTGCCTCTTTCTTCCGATTCTTTTCTTGCAACAATCTACAATAATGTGCAATCGTCAACTGGATTTTGGCCCATGGTTTAGCTTCTACTCCTACCAATTGTTTTAGCTGTTTTTGCACCGGTTCTGGTAACCCTTGGCACAATATATGATAGAATACAGGGATAGATTTTGTCCAAGATTCATGCGTTTCGAGTACCCACGCGTCCTGAAAATTTTGGATATAAAGCAACGGATTCTCTGACTCTTTCATTTTACGAGTCATTATAGCTCCCATATCTGATGTGTCCGGATATAATATGTGCAGCGCTTTCCACACTGCTGCCCTTCAGTTATTAAATGGCGCTCCATCATGAGTGGTATTAGTTATGGTCACCCCAGGGTAGCCTGCCCTTTTCCACACATCATCTGCTCTTTCGCCAAGTATAGCAATTAGGAGTCCCTTAATGACCCCTATGGCTAGAGTGACACCCCCTGTCATTTTCTCTAACTCATGTATCCACTGCCCAGCCCCCGACGTCAGCATGGGAAGTTTATTTTTAAGATTCTTGCGGTCCATGTGCGGCCAAGGAATATACTGCGGTCTTGCTCCCCCTTTCTCTAATAGCGGGAATTGGAATACGCAGTCCTCTCTATCTTTCTGATCTTTTGCCAGGGTGGCGTTTCCGCCTTGCCATTTGCCTGGTAATGCTCTTAGCCTCTGACTGTGGGGTGTCTCTTTATGTCGGCTGGACTGTCCAGCGGACTTCGGTGTCCTACTTGTGGACCCGCTACCATCTGCCCATCGTACCTCTCGGTTCCCTAGGTGCTGCTTTTTGCACCGTCTCCCTTCGTCATACACTGTTTCTTCCATTTCCCCTTCAGAGTCAGACTCTGAATACTCCCAGTTCACACAGCTTCTTGTATCATCTTCGTTCTGCTCGACTTCGAGTCTATCTAGGGACAGTCCCCTACTCCCACTACTTTGGGTGACATCCTCAGTGTCATATAGCTGGGTGCTCTCCAAGCGCTCATCTTCCCTTCCCTTTTGGGAGATTCGTTCCAGGCCCATCTCATCATATATTTTATCAATCGCTTCCCCGATGCTTTTGGTGTCGAAGTCATCATCAATACCTGTCCCGCTTGTACCTGGTACCACATAGTTTGCAGGAAAGAATTGCTCTATGTCTTCCCAGCCTACTACAGGATTGGGTTTTTCCACTTCCCGTTGCAAATATTCTAAATCTCGCGCCCTTTGCCTGCGTTTACGCTCTTCTTCCTCATCCATTTCTCTTCGCTTTTTCGCTTCCTCTCTAGCCTTGTCTACTTCCCTCATTCGTTCATGTCTACGTTCATTTGCCCTTCTATCTTCCTCATCTTCTCGCTTTTTTACCTTTCTTTTGTGCATTCTCTTCTCTTCCTCTAACTTTAGCATGTTCTGCCTGTACTTTTCATAGGCAGCGCATTGTGTGCGACTGAGTGGTATTCCTTGCTCTTCGCGATATATTTGTTCCCGCCTCAACCTTTCCTTCCTTTGTGCCTTTTCATCCTTCATCTCCACTTCTTTCTCCCTTTCCTTTCTTTTCACCTCATCAGACCATTCACTCAGCCTTGCATCATCGCTTCCTTTTCCATCTAATTTCAATAATATCTGCCCTCCCATCCATTTGTCCTTTGCAAATGTTAACTCATTGCTTCCTTTCCGTTTCTTTTTCTCTCTCTCTCTATCGAGGGATGGACACGTTTGTGCCTGATCCTTCCTTTCCTTACCTCGCCTCTCTTTGTCCCACGGGATCGTGGAGGCCGTGTCCATTTCCTGTTCCTTCTCTTTCGTCTCGTCACTGCTACACGCAGGTGACTCATATGCAGGGTTGTTATACCCTGTGGCTGACTTCAGTTCTCTTAGTGGGTACAGACCCTCTGACTTACTTTCTTCAGTAACTGGTTCCGGCGGGGCAGGTGGTGCAGTAGATGTCTCACCCACCTCTGTACATACGTTTAATATCCAATCTGCGGGGGGCTCTTCTTCCTTCACTTATTCAAACATTTTCCATAGCTCGAGAACAGCAAGGCGTTTCTCAAGCTTCTTCCCGCTATATGTGGAATGCAAGAAGGTAGTCATATGCTGTAAAACAGCCTTCGACAATGACCCATTTTGGGGCCACGGCATAAACATTTTATTGGCGGTGCCCTTAACCCATTCCTGACTATCTTTCTTCAGTTTTGTAGCGTGCTTTGGCAACTGCTTGCACAAATGTGCGAGTGGGGTAATTTCTTCCATTCTCACTTTCGTCACTAACAATAATCGCAGTGTTCCAATGTTACACTATTATGAGCGAGCACCACATACGCAAGCTCCGATCCAATATTTCTGCAATTTTATACCAACAATTCTACTCAAAACGCATCAATTCAGTGGCGACTCCCTCTCATTTACAGAATCGCGTAAAGTAAAAATGCATTGCCATTAATTTGATAACACAATTATTCCACATTCAGCATACACAGGACATATATGACAGACGCTTGACAGACTAGACAGACACCAGATGGTCATACATATACCTGCCTTCTAATTAATACCCCAACATGGGATTTGAACTACCCCTTTATGACGTCTTTAAACGTCATCGTGGCCTAGCGTCCCCCTCTCTGTGGGCTCTGGGTTCAAGTTCCTTCTGACCACTCTTAAAGCGCAGGAACAAGGTGAATTTTACAGTTTTTCTCTCGGGTGCCCTCCCGGTATCCCTTACAGTTTTTGTCTCGGGTGCCCTCCCGGTATCCCTTACCGTTTTTCTCTCGGGTGCCCTCCCGGTATTCTTTACAGTTTTGATATCAAGTGCCTAGGTCTTTACCCCCTATATATTTGTACAGTCTTTCCTACTTCTAGCTATATTATTTTTCTCCGCCACCCACCGTTACCTTTCCCCTTCTTACTCTAAGGCCTATAAGACTCACCGATCGTCACTTTTCCTCTCTGGAATTTCAGGATCACTGCCCCTTCCTCTTCCAGTTCTTCTGGTTTTCGTCTGATCCGCTGTCCGTGGGAATGAGAAGGGTTATGCTTGTAAAAGCGGGTTCCTTCAGACCCACTGCAGATTTCTGGGAATAATTACACTATCAATGTCCATGGGGAGCTTCTGAGCTTACTCAGCCGGAATGGCGAAAGGACTCGTGATGTAACCGAAGGCCCAGAGTTACTTCGTGCCATCGGTTTAAAAGGTGTCTTATAACTATATCAATCGATTATCACTAATCGATGGCCGAAACCATCCTCACGCTACCAAGTGTTGACGAGGAGAGGAAATTACTGACGGGCCCATTGGTCAGTACTCACCCTCAAAAACTAGTAATACAAGATAGCTGCACCATGCAAGGACAGAGTGCGGGATTCACATACTCCAGCAAGGTTCAATAATCAGGACTCAATAAATTGGTAAAGGGAAGTCCGTTTAATGATACATACATCAGCATATGGAGATCAGCAGCATCACAAACACCTGCCTCGCCCCGACCTCTCCGAACTTCAGTACAACAACCTCTTTTATGGGCAAACTTCATCATCATTGACGTCTACTTCCGTAAAAAATCATCATGCAGCATAATTGGTTAGGAATGGTAACTTAAGTATAGGTGTTATATCTGTATATGGAAATAAAGCAATTGGATTGGATAACTCTTATCGGGTGGGCGTCTATGCCCATCCCTCTACAACACACGTGATTGACGTCACTACAAGTACGACGTCTCATTGGTTACAGTGTCTATAGGACCCTAGATTGCATGGTCTATCATGATTGGGCAAGTTATACCCCTAAACATAAATCTCCACTTTAATTAGCAGCTTGCAGAATAGACACCGAGGTGCCTAGTGTCCCAAGATTCACCCTTCCTCCTTTCCATCAATCAGTGTTTTAGGGCTATGTGTCAATTAGTTGGCTGGGTATGACCTCGGATCTGTAGTCTCTTATCAGGAAAAGTTATGGCATCCTCGGGTTCTGGATGACATCAGGCGGTGGTACATCTTCACGCCTTGCTGGTCACGTGCTACTTCACCGTGAATCTGCTTTAGTTTTCCATCGTTTTGTGTATTTAATTCTGTGTTCGCTTGGCCACCTGCATGGGCCTCGCTTATCTTGACCTTCACAGGCGGGCTGGCATGCTCTGAAGCTGGAGTCTCTTGAGCTCATGCTCACCTCCCTTCTCTGGTGGACCTTGATTTCCCCGGCATGAGCCTCTCTTTGCTAAGTTTCTATCCTGCTTCTTCCCTGGCCTCTGTTAGGTTTCGAAACTCGGCCTGTTAGGCCTCTGGCCACCTGGGTACACTTCTGCTTTCACAAAATGGAGTTGCACATGTACATTGTGCTGTATTGAGGTAGATATATGGTTGGCGCTTGCCGCTCTATTCTTCTACTAAGCTTTGCAGGCAGTATCGATTTCTGAGCATCTTGCGTTTCAAGCTTATTTACACACATTCAATAGGGCGGTTGCTTCCATCTTGTCTCACGGCAACGTTTCCTTATGTTTTAACTTTATCTCTCCTCTCTGTCCATTACATAGCAGTCACTGGCACGGGCATGCTAGCTTTCAGTAGCCACTTCTGGTTATTCTCGGGGCTGCCTAGGCCCTTCGTCTGTTTCCATTGGCCTTCCATTAAGGCCTTTGGGGTTTCCTCATGGACAGTCTGTAAATATTCGTCTTTCGTACCAATGGCAGGTACGGTTGTCTGATTGGGTACCGTGCAGTCCAAGGCTGTTTGGTTATGGGCACTTCAACAGGTACTGATCTTCTAACGGACACAGGGCAGAGGCCCACTGCAGCTCTCTGTTGGTTCAGCTGCTCCTCGTACGTCACATATCTTTGCGAGTACTTTGCTGGCATCTCGAAATGTGGAGCTGGGGTGCAGGCCATGTCTGGGTCCTCCTCTACAGGATCGACAGCAATGTCGACGTCTTCGACAAAAGCGTCGAAGGTATTGTCTTGTACGGCGTCGAGGAGGTTGACATGCGAGGCGTCAATGGCTTCTCCTTCGATGAGGGTGTCGAGGGCGTTGATGACGCACTGTTCGGCTTTGCTGTATGGGTCGATAGTGACGACTTCTTGTGCATCACAGAGGCTTTCTCTCGACTCAGGGGTTTATCATGCTCTCGAGGAGTTTCCACAGCCGAGGTCGAGGACTCACAGCTCCTGTGCTTCCCAGGTGTTTCTCCTGGGGCATCGCCTCTAGGTGTCTTCGAGGGGGACAAGGCTGCGTTCTCGAACAACTTTAACATACTTTTACGGAATTCCTCCCACTGTGCCGTGGACAAATGACCCTCTCAGGTGAATTAGATGATGAGGTGGACCTCGACCTATGTCGCCTTTTCTTGCCATACCTCGAAGAGGAAGAATGATGCGATCCACTTCGAGAACGTGATCGGGAGTGTTTTTTATTTGTATTTGTATTTGTATTTTGTTTATTTATATTGCGCAGCCTGCCCAATGGCATCAGGGTGCACGTTTGGAAAGGTGGTTACAGGAAAGTGTTACAGAAGGCAGTTACAGATTACAGATTATATATACAAAGTACATTTTATACATACAATTTAAAAGGGGGTGTCGGTCAGATACAGAAAGAACAAGGTAATCGAGAAGGCGCAGCAGGCAGCAGGCAGCAAGAGTTACAGAAGGGTGTCAGGAACATCGTCTTGCTCATAGAGCCATTGTTTAGTTCTGTTTTTGAAGGATTGGAGGGATGGGACATTCCTAAAATCATTTGGTTAGGAGTTCCAAAGCTTCGCCGCCAGGACTGGGAAGCTCGACCCTCTAGCGGTTTGCAGCTTGTAGCTGGGAATGATGAGTGTGTGCGCTTGTGCAGATCTTATAGGTCTGGATGCTGTGTGTCGCGTGAAGCGTGCTGACAGGTAGGCCGGAGCCGCATTGTTCTGTGATTTGTGGCTTAACACAAGTGTTTTAATGGTGATACGCCGTGAGATGAGAAGACCATGTATGTTGCGTCTGACGGATGAGATATGGGCGCGCCTGGGTATGTTGAGAGCGGCCCTGATGGCGTTATTCTGGGTTACCTGGAGTTAGTCAATGTTTCTTTGGCTCGTTCCGAGGTAGAGGGCATTGCAGTAATCAATTTTAGATATAATGAGTGTTCTGGCGAGGATCAGGCAGTTGTCCGTTGTTAAGAAGGGACGGCAAGCTGTGATTAATTTGCATGTATACGCAGATGCTGAGACTACTGAATTGGTTTGTCTGTTGAGAGAGAGGGTGGAGTCTAGGTAGATTCCGAGGGTTTTAGTGACATTGGTGACCTTGATGATGTTGCCATCAATGATGAAGGCCTCATATTTCTTGTCAAGTTTAGAGAGTCTTGCCTGAGAACCTAGGATGAGTAACTCAGTTTTCTCATCGTTGAGGCTGAACCTGTGGTGGGCCATCCACGCCTGGATGACGGCGTAGACTGCATTGAGTGCTTTGACGTCAGTTACATAATCACCATTAAAGATATGGGTATTGTGGAACGTGAAGAAAGTGATCACTTTCCTCTATGTCTTTTATTTTCACTTCCGGGTAAATGTGATGTTGGAATTGATTATGATGAAAATGGGATGATTCATGTGAATGAAGGAAAAAACAGAATTGTGTGAAACAATCGTAATCTAGAGAATGTAGCTATGGCTGTTTCTGATCTATTACCTGTGTTTATTGAGGAAGGTGCCTCAGGTCTTATGTCTTCAAGCACTATCCTGACCAAATTCAGCCTGCTTATGCAGAACATTCATGACCATATATGTAAACGTAGGCAGTATAAATCTGCCGGTGAACGAACAAATATGTTGATACCCCGTAGGGCGGGCAACGATAAAATAATCAGTGCAGCAAAAAAGCAGCTTCGCAATGCAATTCGAATGGCAGTGATGCCATGTGCTCCTGCACCTTCTGATTAAGCAGCTGCATCTCATATTAAAACACATAAATTGGAATATAGAAAGTGGATTAGGATACATAAAAGAGAAACTGAAATACACCTATGGAAAAAAATCACTATATTAGCCATGTCCAATAATAACCAAGACATTTGGCACCTTCTTCGAAAACATAAAAAGTGAGATCCATCGATTAATTGCATTTCAGAGGACACCTGGGCCCTTTATATTAAAGAGACACTGGGCAAAAATGAACAATCCAACACCATTCTTCATTGCCGCAAGCTATATGGGATTGCAATATTTCTGTCCTAGATATTATTAAGATTATAGATAAATTGAAAAATTCTTGGGCGGCAGGCCCTTCTGTTGTGTGTAATCTAGTTATTAAAAAAACAACCTATCTTATGGGGTCAGGTGTTATTGCTGTTATTTAAACAAGTTGGTAGGTCAAGTGTGATTCCCCCCTCATGGCAAACAAGCCATATTCTAACAATACATAAAAAAGGATCATGGGACAATCCTGCCAACTTTAGAATGTTGGCAATGCTTGATGTTTCATCCAAAAGTTTTACTGAGGTTCTGCTCCAAGAGTTGAATGTATGGATTGCCACCTCTAACATATTACCAGCCAATCATTCGTGACAAATCAAGCACCACACATAACTTACTAATATTAACATCTGCTATTGAGCATGCTTGGACCAAACGGCACTTAGATGTATATTGTGCCTATATAGATTTCTCCGCTGCATTTGAAACTATCCTACACAATAAATTGTGGCATAAACTCAACTCTTGGGGAATCCCACAAGGTTTACTGCGGATGTTGATGTTACTTCATACCGACACTTCAGTGAGAATTAGACTCAATGCAGCAGGACGGTTATCGAAAAATATGGCTACCCACTGTGGAGTAAAGCAAGGATGCATGATAGCGGCAATACTTTTAAATCTTTATTTGTCCGATATGATGAATGCTTTTAATCTAGCCAATGCCAATCCCGTGAAAGTAAATGGTGTAATTATTGGATGGCTTGCCTATGCGGACGATCTGTTGTTATTGGACTATACTCCAGCTGGCCTCCAACATATGCTTGATTCGTTGGTGGCTTATTCTGCCACAAATAGTTTGACCATCAATATAGACAAAAGCAAAATTATGGTCGTCTCAAAAAAACGAAGACCAAACAGATATTTGTGGAACCTAGAAAGTTTGGAACAAGTAATATCATATAAATATCTCGGCATCATTGTCGATGAGAAGCTAACATGGGAATCCCATTGGTCCGCACTGCAGAATCGGTGTATTGCGTCTACGAATGCACTAAGTATATTTATTGGTCGTAACGGTGGCTATTGTGCCATCTCTGTTGTACATATATATTTGGCCAAAATACGGTCTATGATTCTGTATGCAGCAGAAATATGGGGCCACTCCTTTGTTAAACGCCATGGTAGTACTTGAGTCAAAAATCTTGAGAAAGCTATTCCGGTTACCATGCAATCTTAGTATTGAATATTTATATCTGGAGTTTGCTATTAAAGGTATTTGGTGTGCTTATACATGCCAATGTGTACTGAGCTATGAAAAGGCGGTTACTTTAGCAAATGACACGATTATTGTACCGTATGTGCAAGCATATCTTCGCTTAGAAGGCATGATGCTCGTTGGTACCTTTGGCATACTACAAAGAACTTATAGAAAATGGTTTGCTGATTGTCACACTAAGAAGAGATATAAAAAAGAAAGTGTTTGATTGCTGGAATGAGCAAAATGTAATTAATATTGCCTCAAAGTCAAATAGTGGTCCATATCTCGAAGAGTATTTAAGCAGAACAACGTCTCCAAAATATACTGAAGCATATCCTAGTACCAGTACGTTTCGTACATATCTTCTAATGAAATTTAATATGATAGAAGCATTAGCTTCCAAAGGAGATATTGTTGGTATTCCACATGAAATGAGGAAATGTCATTTATGTGGGAATGATGTTTATGAGTCACTTTATCAATTTATTATGAAATGTGAAAGCTTGACTGTGATACGAACTAAATCTTTTACATCTTTTAATAATGATGCATATTACTGAATTATGGATGTCTTTTATGAGAGGCAATGATATTAATCTAATTTACCATCTTGTCGTATTTTATGTAAAGATTGTGGTGATTTTAAAATGTATTGAATAATGTATTTTAATGTGTAGTTGCTTTTTGTATTTAAGAACTGTGTAATTTTAGTTATTTGTATGATTACTTGTATATGATGTATGTTTTGTGATATATAAAGCCTTGTGGCTATACATATATCTAATTCAATAAATAACTAAATAAATAATCACCTGTGATAGGGATGAATATCTGGGTGTCATCCGCATAATCTGTGTAGGTGACACCCAGATGATCAGGAATATCAAAGAGTGGTTTAGTAAACATGTTATATAGTGTAGGCGATACACACGAACCTTGTGGGACTCCACATGGGACGTGAGATGGGTCAGCGGCGGTAAGCGGTGAAAAGACCCTCATGGATCTGTTTGCAAGGAATGAGCTGATCCAGGAGGTAGCTGCGTCAGAAAAGTGGCCAGCAATTTTGAGGTGCTGGCACAGGATTTGGTGGTCAACTAGATCGAAGGCCGCGGAAAGATCCAGTAAAAGTAGGAGCGCTTGTTTGCCCTTGTCTTTCAGATCCTCAATTTGAGTTTTTAGATCTATCAGGGCTGTCTCTGTGCCATGTCTCGGCTGGAAGCTAGATTGCCTGAGTCTTAATAAGTTGTTAGTGTCGAGATAATCTTGAATTTGGAGATATGCAGCACGGTCCAAAATTTTAAGGAGATAAGGCACCGTGGTGATAGGCCTATAGTTGGTAGGGTTGCTAGGGTCTAAGTTAGGTTTCTTGATTAGGGGGATTACCCAAGCATGCTTGAGGCTGTTTGGTACTATGCCAGATTTAAAGGAGGAGTTGATAAAGGAGGTGATGAAAGGAGCGAGGTCAGTCGCTGCTTCCTTTACAACTGTTGCTGGGCAGGCATCACCTTGCCAATTGGATGGTTTTAACTTCAGGATGATATTTTCCACTTCCTTAATGGTGAGTGGTGAGAAGCTGAAGGGTTTGAAGGAATGTTTGTGGGATGGTATGTTGTAGGATTGGGTATTAGCTGCTGAGTCCAGGAGATAGTTTTTTTTGGTATTGATTTTATCCTGTAGTGTGGTAATTTTGTTTAGTAGTGCTTTTTGTATGTTGGCACACCAATCGGAAGTCAGGGGTACATGAGTCAAGGGGGGCGACAGGAGACTCTAGTTCCTTGAGGATTTTAAAGAGTTCCTTAGTATTAGATTGTGCTTGTATGATCCTGTTGTTATAAACTTCTGTTTTGGCTGCAAGTATGGCTTCCTTGTACGATAGGGTGATGGATAAGAGGTTGATTTTATTTACTAGCGTAGGTGAGCTTCTCCAGAGAGACTCAGTTTTTCGTTTATCTTTGCAGAGTTCACGTAGGTGTGGGGTAAACCAAGAATTAAGGTGGTTGCGCTGTTTTTCTTCGCGCTGTTTGATAGGGGCAATGGAGTCAAGGGCTTTTAGAATAGTTCGGTTGTAGGTGTCCACAAGGATGGTGGGGTCATCACAGGTGGAGGAAACCGAGTTTAGTAATGGGAGGATGAGTGGGAGTAGTTTCTCAATCGTGATTCCCTTCTTGTTGCGAGTAAAGGTAGGTGGCGCGGTACAGGGTTTGTCTATGGGTGGGCACGAGTTAATGGAGAATGTTATTTTATGATGGTCGGACCATGCGCATGGTGACACTGAGATTATGTTTAATGCACAGTTCATGTCAGAAACCCAATCCAATGGACGTCCCTTAATGTGGGTAGGTTCATTGACGTGTTGGGTGAGACCAAAGTCAGATAGGACACTGGCTAGATCACAGGCTTTGGTATCGTTGGTGTCTAGGTAACCTAAATTAAGGTCCCCAAGTATAATGATTTGGGATTTAGGCTTAGTGCTGGATGCTAGGATGGATGAAATATCCTCTATGAATGTAGAGGTGGGGCCAGGTGGCCTGTAGATGAGGTGCACTGAAGTGGTATGATTAGGTGAGGTTGGGATTTTAATTGAGAGTAGTTCGGCGGAAGGCAACTGTTGGGTGTTGACAGCTCTCAGATTCAGAGAACTCTTGAATATGAATGCTAATCCACCCCCCTTCGTTTGGTGGGTGTCCCTGTCACACCTAATGATGGAGTAGCTGTCGGGGATGGCGAGGGTCAAGGCAGGACCTGACGCCGCATGTAACCAGGTTTCTGTGATAGCCAGAAAGTCAAGGTTTTCAGTCACAATGAAGTCTGCAATGTCTAGCGCGTGAGCAGGGACAGAGCGGCCGTAAATGAGCACACCTTTGAGTTTAGCTTGGTGGTTGAGGATGTTGGCTGGGGGGCCTCAATCATTGGTGAAGCAGCTAGGGTACAGGTAGTGTTCTTAATACTGTTGGCCGAATTGTCCTTGCTATCTATGTTCAGGTGGTAGGACCAATGGTGACATCTGTTTGCTAATCTTAGGTTACGGGCTGAGGTGGCACATGGTTTGCTCCGTGGACTTGGAAAAAGACAACTAGGTGGGCATGGCGAAGAGGTTTTATCTGCGGTGGGTTTGGGCCTACCTGTGTCTGGCTGGACATCATGGTAGCCGTAAGCGGTGATGCTTTTCCGTGTTGAAGTGTGTGTGCTTGAGGGATAATGGAGGCAAGAGCCAAACCTAGCATTCCTGAAGCGCGTATTGCATGGTTGGTTAGGGATAGGTTTGGTGGTGAAGTGTTGTAGTCATAGGGCTGGCTCGTTTAGATATGGGTTGGGCGCTATCGTGTTGCTAGAAGGAGGTGAGCACGGTAGACTAGTATAAGTTGTGGTGGCCATAGTGAGATTGAGTTGCGGTATGGTTGAGGCCAAGACGATGTGCAGTAAGTATAGGGCGAGATGTAGCGAAAGCAGGTGGACAGGTTTAGGGATGATGAGGTCTGGTAAATGACATTGTAGGTAGGTATTCAAGGTACAATGCATAGTTGATAGTAGTGCAGTACAGTGTGCTACAGAGACCTGGTGGATGGAGGGTACCACAATCGATGTCAGGAAGTTTAGCGTAGTACGGTGAGAGAGTCTATCCAGGAGGTGGGTCTGTATTGTGCATATAATGATGCAGGGCAACTAGTGTCCGGTGGTTACTAAGAGTGCTGACAGAATGATGCGGGTCAACTAGTGTCCGGTGGTTACTAAGAGTGGTGACAGAATGATGCGGGGCAACTAGTGTCCGGTGGTTACTAAGAGTGGTGACAGAAGTGCAGGTTGATGCAGATACTGCTGATTAGTAATGACAGTTAATAGTCCAGCGACATGCGTGACACGGAGACAAACAGTGCCTAGGAAGTGCATACAGATGTTGAAATGACCAGTGAGGACTATACAAACGTGGCAAAATAGCAGCGAATGTCCTGCAGTACATACTGGTGCTGAGTTAACTAGCAAGCAATATACAGACTTGGCATGGTGCCAAAGGTGTAGCGCAATGCATAATACAGCTAGGATGACCAATGAGAATATTTAGGCTTGCCTAGCAGGTACAGACAGATGCCAGAGTGACCAATGAGGACTAATCAAGCAAAGCAGAATAAACAACGATTTTCTGGCAATACATACTAGTGCTGAGTTGACCAGCAAGGGGTAATCAGACTTGGCATAGTGACTAGAGGTGAGGAGCATTGTACAAAATACATGATACAACTGGGATGACCAATGAGGGGTAATCCCACTTTGCACGATAACTATGAATATTACGCAATGCTTACAAGTGCTAAGTTGACTATCAAGGAGTGGCACTATAACAAGGAGTGCCAGTGCCTCGCAATGCACTAGATAATCGATCAGCACGTCATAGAGAGTTCCGTGCACACAGAATGTGTAGGTACCTATAGTGGTTGTAGTGCACTGTCTGAGCAGGCACGTAGTGTGCGCTGCACAGCAGTGTAGCTGTAGTCCATAACAAGTGAAATAAAACCAGAACAAGAACTTCGGCTTTTCGGCGGTACAATACAGTATAGGTACCCCAATTGGATAGTGTTTGTGTCGCGATAGTACTGGCTGGGAGTCAGTGATGGCACTCAAGCAAAGTGGCTAAGGGAGGCCATATACATGTTGCAGGAATCATGCGGGAAAGCCCACGGCAAAGCAAAGCAGGATGCAAGAAGTACCAGGTGATGAAAGGGGATTGATGCACAGTGGTTGCACTAGGTGCGGGGGACACAGTGTTGCATGCCGCCTGTAGATGACATTGTACGCGAGCTGCGACAGGAACGCGTGGTCAGTGGCATATGTTAAGGGCACTTACCCTGACAAGTCTCGAGGCACCGGGCAGATACCAGGGTTCCGTACGTGCAGCGTTCCTGGCCCCTGGCTCCTTTGGCTCAGACAGGCTCCAGACAGGAGGTGGGCCGGCGTTCGCCTGCCGGCGAATAGGATTGACTAAATAAAGGTTGGTGGGCCAATCGGCGCAGCCCTATACCAACAGCAGGCTGGTAAGGCTCAGTGAATGATGGCGATCGGCCATCTTGAAGATGGAAAGGCCTCCTCGAGGCTAATGGTGTCGGCGGCGGGGATCCAGCTTCTTTAAGCAAAATATGCAGGTTTTTGCTGTCGCGGAAGAAACAAAGCAGCATCCCACTCAATATGGGATGTGTGGTAGATTTCGAATCTGCTCGCGCTGAAGTATGCGAAAAGTGGGCAGCAGGGCTCGGTGCTGCAGGGCTTTAAACCCTAGCCTCATCTGGGCTCAGGGCAGCGCTGCTCCAGCAGTGGTGGCGGTCCTGTGCCTCCTGGCTCTTCCTCAAGCTGACGAAGAGACGATGGCCTCGACTCGTCAGAAGACTTGTGTTTGGACGGGGTAATGGATTTCTAAGGCTTACCTCTCTCCAACTTCCCTCTGTGCTCCCTCAAGGGCTTGGCCGTCATTGACATGCACTTGTCGCATTCGGAACACGGATGCTCTGCCCCAAGGCACCACAGACAGACCCTGTGTGGATCCGTCATTGACATCTTAGTCCCGCAGTTGCAGCATTTTTAAAAACCGGCCCAATGCGTAGATGGAGCCGATGAGGAGGCCACCTCGTTGAAGCTAACTAGAAATTTTCACAGGAAAATCGAAGAAATTTGTTGGATCACGGAAACCGAGCTTTGCTTTACCGAAGCGGTGAAGCGTGGAAAAACGGAACTGAGCAACGGATGCTGCGAGCACTACATATACCTGTGATTATGTCGATATAAGCACAGAGGCCTCCAAGGGACATCGACTCGACAGGCATCGACGCGCAGCGCCCTGCACTGGGGAACATTTTTTTTCCGAAGCAGCAAGCTGGATATTAGGAACTATATAAAAGATAAGGAATACGTGGGAGGACATAATCCATTTGAAAGTACAAATACAACAGAATGGGTCTTCCGGGGCTAGATTCCACCTCCTACCGTCGGTTGCATGCACCGGCAACTAGTTTGTGCCCATCCTTAGCCAAAATTTGCGGGCAGCTGGGTCAGGGAAGAGTAACAAATATTGTTGGGGACGCAGATATTTATGGGACACCTGAACCATAATGGGGTACAAGTGTAACTGTGACAGGTGATTATAGTTATTTAACCAGTCCCAATTTAACAATCTGTGCTCCAATGCACGTTTTCCAACCTCAGAATTGGAGCATGTTTAAAAGTCAGGATACCAACTTTACTGTGAAAACAAGTTATTTACTTGTTCCACAAATGAGTCGGTCCTGAATTTCTTCACAGCTTTAGCCTGTTTTTACCCCAATATCGTCAGTAGCGAGCAAGAGGGTGACATTGAAGCCTGCATGAATCATTCGGCTTTGCGTTGGAGCAATAGGGCTCTTACTGATCTCAACTCTAGCTCTAGTCAAATATATTCAAATGGGATGTTCTAGGGTAAACCCAGAACATAACGCCAAAAGTACCCTTCTACTAAATCTAACCATTTTGTATCTTTAAGGGTCAATGACTCAAGGCAATATAGAATAGATGGACAAAACCATTCTCTATAAAGGGTAAGCGCACCCCTCAAAGAGAAACATGCATGGTCATTTACATGTTTATGAGTCAAGTGGGTGATTTGTTTCGCTCTTCTGCGTTTAGGCTCAATGATGGCATTATAATCATCCTTGAGGGATAACTCCAGGCCTAGATATTTGTACGTGAATGTGTACTCAATAGATCCCAGATCGGTGCTCAATTTGTATCGATATACCTTTTTTTTTATACCAACATTGCTTTTGTTTTACCCAGGTTCACAGATAAATCGTGCTACACAGTGTACCAACCAAGTTCATTCAATACAGCCTACATTCCACTTAGCAGATAGTCAAATACCACCAGGTCGTCCGCATACAGCATTGCATGTACCAAGATGTCACCTATCTTGGGAGGGCATTTTGCAACTTTAGCCAGGCAGGCCAGCCGCTCTGATATATAGATGTTAAATAACACAGGGGCCAGCATACAACCCTGCTTTACCCCCCTGTTAATTTGCAGCAGTCTCGACAGATTCCCACCATTGTCAAGACAGATCTGTGCTGTAGTGTTAGTATGTAAAGCAACCACAATCGCTAACAACCAGCCTGGACATCTCAATTTTTTCCCAAAGGAAAGAGCGGTTAACTTGGTCGAAAGCAGACCTGAAGTCCACAAAGGTTAAAAAAAACGGAAGGGGCATCACCCTTCGTAAACTGCGTGATTATTGTATCGAGTACCCGTAAATTATGGATGGTACTCGAGCCTGCACGAAAACCAGTTTGGAGTTGGTGCTGAATCTTATTTGTAGTGACCCACGTTTGCAGATTTTCTACAACAAATGTGAAGCAGACCTTACACGTAATATACAACATAGATAGCAATCGGTAGGTACCAAACGATCACCTGTCTTAAATACCGGTACTAGAATCGATTTTTTTCCATGATCCCGGGTTCATACGATCTGTACATACACTGTCAAATAAGATACACAATACACTTGACCATAAATGGCCATCTCCTTTCCGTACAGCATCAGCCAGCCCATTAGGCCCAGGAGCCCTAGAACTCTTCAGGTTCGTCATATGCTGCCCCACATTTTCCATGCAAAAGTGCGATTGCCACCCAAAGCTACCTTTTTCCTTGACCCTATTTTCAATCTTAGAATTGAACATCCTCTCCTCCATAAAATTGACCCAAGTTTCCTCAGTAATAGGGTCCCAGGTGACCCACTCTACAGGGCCTCATACCCCGAATAACGCTTTTCACATTTGCCTGTGATCTCCACAGGTAACTAACTGCCTTCAACATCGTCTGCCAGTTTATGGATAATCCCTGACAGTGTTTCCTCTCTCGCCAGTTATTGTACTGATTTTTTAGACGTCTAGCCTCCTTAATATGCATAATTTGCAAAATATATTTCTTTTTTAAGTCTCGGAGTTCTTTACGATAGAGACGCTTAACCTTCATTGTTTCTAGATAAAACACATGTTTAATTTTCTTTTCATTTGTAGTAATGATTGGCTCCCTTATTGTACCCGAATTCTTCACCAGAGAGGTCAGCCATTCTTCAATTTCATCATGTGGTAGGACAGATAATAATAGGTGATTACTTTCGACTTCTTCCTGCATGAGAACACAGGCTTTGGTAATGTTCCTTTCAGTCCAAACCACTCTATTTTTCTGATGATTCGTTCTTAGACCCACCTGTCTACCCTTTTCTCAGATGGATTTCACACTGTTCCAGACAAGACTTAACGCTGCGTGGTCACTCACCTCCCTTTTTATAATATTTAGGCTAACCACCCTTTCCAGCAGTGGGCCATTACCACAGAAATAATAGAGTGTATCCTCCTTGTTTCCCCAAAAACCATGTGGGTCTTGCCGGGATATCTCCTTGTGTTCTGCCATTAAGGGTTTCCAATGTCTACTCTCTAAGGAAACCAAGCCACTTTATCCCCCTCTTATTTGCATCTTTTAACAACATTTTACAGTCTGGCACAATAGACCCATGGTTCACGGAACAAAACTCACCACATCTGCCATTTAGGCCTCCACCCAGTATAATTAAATCTTTTGTAGGGGCTTTGACCCAATTTGTTACCAGTGCATCTATATATAAGAAAATATTTTCAGTTGATCTACCCTGAGGATGGTCATACACATTGATTTACAACAAGTGAGTTCCCTTCGTCCACCCTTTCCAAGTGATTCCCACTGCCAGAACATTTCCCTCCTCTTCCAGGCGTCACCAGGGTGGAATTTAACTCGTGCTTTACCCCTATCATTAATCCTCCAAACGGACGACCTTTACTGCCCTCTATAGGCATAGACTGAAACACCACAAAACATCCAACATAAAAGGCACAGTCAACCAGGTCTCCTGCAAACAAAACACAAGATAGTTACTTAAGAAGACTAGAGAGGGGCCATCTTGCAAAACGTGTTAAAGGAGACACACTTAAAATTTCAATTTCCTTGGCCATCAGGAACAGCAAGTAAGTTATTTAATCATCTCCATCCTGCCTCTAGAGAATGAGCTGTCTCATGGTACAGGTTTTTGTTTGGTGGGGACTCGAATTACAGGTTTCACAGATTGAGAACAATGTTCACAGCAAGTTCCTGTCTCAACAAATTCTGTCTCCCTGTCAAGTTCGTAACCCATAAACTCCAGTGATTCCTTTGAGCTCTAATAAGGGCTGCAGTCACAGGAAGATGGCAATGTATCTGTGTCATGCCTCCTGATACAAATGTTTTGTGTTCAATAAATTCACAATCCACAGAGGTAAGTATTCTTCAACAGTTCAGCTCTATTTATGTGGCCTTTGTGCGGCTGAAGTCCTTCCTACGTATTGTCAGTTTACATATGTCCAAAATAAGCAGGGGCTCCAAGCTTAGTTTTGTGGCCGCTTTTATAGGCAACTTACTATCGGTGCCCCGTGCTAACAGTGGTGAGCCCAAAACCCTTGTTTTGCCATGATCATGGGAAGTATCCACAGTATTGATAGGTGCGGGCAGGTCATTTTTATTTCCACCAGAAGCCACGTCAGAAGCTGCAGCCTCATCATGGTTCAGTAGCCAGCTAGCCAATGTACCTGCATCCTGAAACTGTTGTTTCTTTCTCCGGATTGCCTTTTTCTTATTTTTCATGCCCTTCTGTTTGTTATTTGGGGGTAATGATATTGTGGAATTTTATGGAGGGATACTAATCCCACTCAGTGTAGGAGAATTTACAACCATTACTTTCTTCTTTAATTTCGCTTTCTTCCTGTTTTGGTTGCGCGTTTGGCAAGACAGCGGGGATTGTAAGATATTTGCCTTGTGTACACTCGGTACGCTACTGCCTAGATCCATGCAGTCAATAGGATCCATGCAGATCAATCCATGCACATACACCTCCCTGGGGATCATTCGCACTCTCCCCAGAAGGGGTAACCAGAAGCCAGATTTTTGTTGAGATTGAAGTACATGCAACTGGTTACCCTTTTTTTTTACTTGTTCGTAAATGCGACTGCTCAGTTTCAAAATAGTTTAAATGGCAAAATGTAAAACATCTCTTGATACCAGCGCACCCGAATGCCCCGACTGTTCATTAATGGAGATTATAGGGGGCTCAGCCTGCTCAGTGTTGTTGCCTTCAATCGGATACTCCACATTTTGGGCTTGGGCACATCTTTGGGGGGCGGGAGTGAAGAGAACAGCTCAGGTGATGCTGACAGTCGCTGTTGCGAAGTCTCAGCTAAAAGAGTACTGGGTCTAGGGCTAGATCTATAGCCTGGATTTCCTCACCCTCGCCCATCAGCGGGGGCTGCTGTGCAACTGCCACCAGATCTGATTGGGGCGTAGCTGAATTGCATAAAGACAGGCATAGTTTTAATAATGAATTGTCATCTATGTCACCGAATGAAATATCTAAATTATTTGCCTGATTTACAACAGGTAAATCCACACCCTTCGGGTTAGGTATTTTATTCCCCAAGATGTTTTGCATCCCTTGATTCTTTGGGGCATTATGTCTAGGGGTTTACACAATTCAGTAATTTGCCCAGGAACGGCCTGAGGCATATGTGGGGGCTCACGTGGGCTATCTTTTTCATTACCCATATTACCAGTGCGCAGAGTCCTGAGAGGCTCGATTTTCAGCTCTGCGATAACCGTTGGATTTGCCATATGGTTTTGCATTACACAAGTTATAGTTCTTTGTTTTGCGTGGTACTTTAGCCGGCATTTCGTGTATATCAAAACTTACACCACAGTCAAAGAGGCTCAACAAATAAGTACCTTGAGCAAAAATCCTCTGATGATCTTCAACCTGTGGAAACGTTCACCTGTGCATATCCAAAGTGCCACTGACGGCAAAGTAACTAGTGGTCGCTCACCACGGACACTGTCCACAGTGAACACAAGGAACACTCCTCGCCACACGCTGTGATGACCTGGATCCTGGCTATGGCTTAAGAAGAGGAGAATTGTAGCACGCAGTAGAAAGGCAGAACAGAATCTCCAGACTCTCCAGTAGAACCAGCCGACACTCATGCAAGGAACACTCCTCGCCACACTCTGCGATGATCTGCGTCCTGGCTATGGCTTAAGAAGAGGAGAATTGTAGCACGCAGTAGAAAGGCAGAACAGAATCTCCAGACTCTCCAGTAGAACCAGCCAAAACTCATGCAAGGAACACTCCTTGCCACACTCTAAGATGCTCTGCGTCCTGGCTATGGCTTAAGAGGAGGAGAATTGTAGCATGCAGTAGAAGTGGAGAACAAACTCTCCAGTAGAACCAGCCAACATTCCTTTTCTGAGCTTTTCAGTGTCTCTAGGTGATGACGAGTAGTCCTCTTTCTATATCAGAAGCAGAGCAAATTAGAGTCTCGCAAATTCTCCATCTGTTTCAGAGGTGAGTTTATGGCCAGCTTCTTTTTAAAGGCTAAGTTGCACCCCTATTTCCTTGTTAGCCAATTACATTCTAACAGATAATGATGTCAGTGCTTTATCTTGTTTACGATATTGTTTACAATATTGCGTATGTTTGTGAATTCTTGTGCTCTATGCTGCTTATGTTTTAAAAATAGTGTCAATAACTGTTGTCCAATCCCACATCCTCTCAAGATTGGATTATGGCAATTCCATCTACTTGGGTTGTCAAAAGATTCTATCCAGTAGCTTCAATTCCTACAGAACATGGTAACCAGGCTTGTTTTCTCTCTCATATTTTGGGGCACCATCTCCCTCTCCTTAAAGATCACTGTATTTGCTCCCTGTGAAACACAGAATTATCTTCAAATTCCTCAGCATTACCCACAAGAGGCTGATCAACAAAGGTCCACGCTATCTCACCTCTAGCATCAAGCTCCACGCGGACAGTGGGAATTTAAGATTAGTAACACAAAACTTACTCTGCACTCCCAAGTTCTACAGAAACAAAAAAGACATTTTCAGTGCTAGGCTCCAAACAATGGACAATTTCCCCCCAAAAATCAGGAAGGCGCCTTTTTACCGTTGCTTTTGTCACAAACCTTAAGCCCATCGTGTGGCCTCCGCCTTGCACTGACCGCCCCTCCAACATCACCTCTTAACTGCCTACTTGTAAAATGTGTAAAAACCGTTCTACTTAATTTTTTGCCCATAAAATGGTCTCTTCACTCTTCACTCTTCTCATCCCTATCCTGCATTATAGCAGTAGAAACTCCTTCTGACCAGACCCAAATACATAAGATGTAAAGGACAAGCTTTTGCTTTGTGGGTAAGGATTTATCTCCTGTTACCGGAGGCAGAAAGTGTTTAGATGGTGTTAGAACCTTGCTGGACACCTCAAAGAATATTTCTCATAAGGTTCAAAGGAGACAGTGAATATCTTGTTTACAATATTGTTTACGATATTGCGTATGTTTTTGAATTCTTGTGCTCAATGCTGTTTATGTTTTAAAAATAGTGTCAATAACTATTGTCCAATCCCACATCCTCTCAAGATTGGATTATGGCAATTCCATCTACTTGGGCTATCAAAAGATTCTATCCATTCTATCTCTAATTTGTCTCGGGATTATAGCTCAGGGGCAGCATGCTCACCTTGGTGCTCACCTTGGAAGCAAGACGACACAGAACAACACAGGTTTGATCCGCGGGTCCGCGCTTTGAAACCTCTGGGTATTAAGTTTGTTATAAATATCATATCATATATTGTGAGACCTTAGATACAGTGTTGCAAGTTCACAGCTTCACAAATGACAGCAACAGAGTTCCTTAATGAGAGATTCTCCTGCGGGGATACAGTGTTACCAATGTCCTACATGCTTAGTGGACCAGTGTAGCTCCTGCGCTTGCACATCTGTAAGGAAGCTGCAGACCTCAGCACAGCCCCATCAACACCTGGGAGGGTTTGGAGAGATGGCATAAGATTCAAAATGGTAGATGGGTGGAATACAGACTTGGCCCAGTTACCTGAAGCTAAAGCAATTACTGGTGCACACAGAGAGGCTAGCCAAACACTGCCATCACAAAAATATCAGTCCCACGTGCAGACCTGCACAATGAGGCCCACCCAGGGCAGACAGAAGCACACTATAAAAAGCCTCTGCTCCAGTCAAGCAGTGTGGTTTGCTGGAGCAGGTTGTGGCAAGGAGGTGGTAACACGACGGAAGGAGGTAATAACATCAGAGAAGGAGGTGGTAGCATCAGAGGAGGATGTACTGACATTCAATAACGAGTGCAACTCCTTAGTTGATAACCACAAGAAAGTACAAGAAGGCTGATTTTGCCAAGACAGGTTTGGGGGGTTGGAGGAGGAATGAGACCTCGACAGGAAGAACAGTAAAGGAGTAGTCCAGCAGTCAGAAGGAAAATCTGAGACCTCAGTGCAAGTATAGTTGAGATTTTAGGGTTGACAAAAGATTGGCAGAAGACATCAGCTTTTGGTCTACCGTGGGCCTAAACCCAATGAAAACATCCTGACAGTATCGACTGCTGGTCCACAAGACTGTGTTACTAACAGAAAAACTGATCACTTGTAAGGAACGGGGTCAGAGGGAAAGGTTCAGGAAACGTACAATACCCTTAGGGAAGGTGAAGCATTATACACTCAGCTTGAGAGAGTTGATTCTTGTTTATTTTAACTTCATTTTGGGAGACCTGTTTATAAATAAAATGGTTGCAAACAATCCTTTTTGAGTCGAGTCTTCTGTGCATCCTGCATTGTCTTCCTGAAAGGACCCTAACATTGCCCTGTTTCTCCAAGAGTCTTCTGAGGTAAGGGTTGGGGGGAACCCTTACCTCAGACTGCCTTTGATCCCGCCTACTGTGGCCCGATGATAAAAGCTGCAGCAATAGTTAGCTATACAAATAGGACTGCAACTGCAAGCACTCTCCATTATAGATGCTGGACAATGGGCAGCTATAACACAGCATGTAAGTCTGCAATCACCTAGGTGGCGGCCACAATGCTTGACCCACAGGAAACCGGGAGGTTTTTATCTCCTCTTCTCATTCTGTTTCAGTACTGCGACCTAACTAGACATCCATGTACAATTATTCATGAAAATGATGAAATACTCCATGGCCACAATTAGGAGATAAACTGGCCCCTCCAAAGTGGTAGGGGTTTTCCCATACAGTTGCCATTCTACATCCTTTGTACAGGGGGGAGAGATATATCCATACCATATAACAGTTCTCAGTCGTGCTGCAAAATGTCCACAACATTGCCTCAAGTCATGTTCAGGCCTCCTTTCCCTCCATACGTCATGCGTGCAGGGGAGACAATCGGCCAAACCACACCATACCAAGGAAGGCTGACTTTCCACACGCTCTCCCGTTCACAGCACTACGGTGGGGAAGAGAATAGCCACATTTCTGCTAGCATGGATGTCCATAACATCAAACAAATGAGCACTATATATATATATAAATATATATATATATATATATAGCCGCATTAGAGCATTCCTTGGAATTTCAAGATACCTGATGGCCTACCACCATGCCCTGTGACAGTGGGCACTCGAACATCAGATTCTGGTATTGGTCAAACATTTGTCAAGAAAGAAAAATGTGGGCGCAAATTCTCTAAGGAGAAAATAAAAAGATTGTTACAAATGTATGCTAAATTATCTGCAGTTACCAACAGTGATTCGAAGATGTGGCATCCAGGTGTAGATGTTAGCTTAAACTAAAATTGCTGAAACTCTTTAGGTTCTGTATTCAAACACCCTGCGTAAGGTCTTTGCTATGAGTTGCCACAAATTCCGTGAATTGAATGGCTGGTCAGCAATAAAGGCCATGCATCTTCAAAAGTAATCTTGTTGGCTCCAGTGTGGGCTAAAGAAACGTGGCACATGGATCTGTGGCAGCCTCCTTATCCATTGCCTTGTCCTCACAAACTATTTTCCAGACAACAATGAAGTATGCATCCTCACAATGCTGTGTCGTTGAATCCGGCAGTGTATCTTCTGGGATTTTAAAGTTTGAGAATTTGAACATAAACCAAGACGTTGAAGGCACACCCACAAATGTGCACGCCAGAAAAAATACAACCCTCAAGGGAAAAAAAGGGCAAGAGATTCTTGCAAGGATAACAAGTTTTAATCACACAAAAAATAAGTATGCCAGCAGAGAACTCTGCTGCTCAAGAACATTCTGCTGAAAAATGGTACAAGCAGCATGTTATAAGGAAGAACATTGTAATCAATGACGCACACATATACAGTAAAACCCTCCGTGGCTAGTTGGTGAGACCCTATACATGGGCGGCCTGCTCCATAGGGGATACCAGGCTGCTATTGGACCCAGCCCCGTCTGTCTGTCTTTCATCACGTGGGGTCTGCTGGGATTCTCATCCCCATGGAACCAAGGTCAAGTTTGCAATTAGTTACTATGTGAGACAATGCTACTCTATCATTATGGCGTGCACCTGGGACGCCTAGGGACTGGCACAGGGGGAGGCTTAAAATCGAGCTGACAAACACATCCTTCACTCATTCAGCATCACACTATCTGCACCCAAGGCTTCCACTCTCGTTTTGGGCTATGATTTATTCCACCCTGTACCTCGCATTACAAAGTTTGTCATTATGAAATAAGGAGGACTTGTATTCTTTTAGATGTTTTATGGCCAGCGGGTTTATGGTTGGTAGTCTGGGGTCACCTACTATAGTTGAATTCAGGGGTCTTGGACTGGGACAGTTTTGGGTGTGATAACTCATGGTTGGCTGGGTGGGGGTCTGGGGCCTGCTTTGGCCTGGCTGCGATAAGCGTGCACTTGTGAGGCGCCTGGCACTGTCTCGCGTCCTTGCAGGGAACATGCCTTCTTGGGATAACATGTATTAGCAACAGTTATGGAACAAAGGAAAGTTTCTATGTGAGCTAGCAGCGTGGGTCTCTCTATCATCAGCGCTCGGGCCTATTGTGGTTTCTTCATTGGGTTTGTGTTTACCACGCAGCCATGCAGGGCCGAATGTTTTTAGCATAGCTACAAAAATGGCGCCTACTTATATGTGCGCTCTATCTACATTTCACATAATATTGTGTCTGCGCGGGGTCTCCTAGCACACCCCTCCACCCCTCTGGTACATTGCAAGTGTAGTTATGGGATTCGCCTTACTCTAAAGCGCCTAGGGGAGAGGGTGGAAGAAGTTCCTTTCCTTCCCAACAAGTCATGGATGTAACAAACATCAGTGCACGGTGTAGTGTTGGACTCTCGTTTCAAACATGCAAAGGGCTGCAGTTGGCACAACTTGTGCATAGATTTTGTGGGCAGAGACACCACACATTGTTGTGGTGTCTCTGCCCATCTACACACACACATGTTTTGTGTCAATTGCAACCCTTTGTATATTTGGAAGTTTTGAGGAAGACATGAGCGGTCTTACCAGGTCAACCTCTGAGAAGACTGGAAGAGGTTTTGTATTTAGAATTGTGACAAAGGATCAACAGAACACAAAGAGTTTTGAAATGTGGTTTAAAGCATTTAATCCAGCGCAATAGTGTGGGTGGGTTTGGCTCCAAAAGGACCCAGGGAACCTACCCTAAAAGTGATATAAGATAGTTGAAGTAAACATGTCAGAATGAGTTAACTAAATGTGATTCAAGGACCGAATTGAGCAAATCACTTTTCTTCATGCCCAATAGTCCCTAACTACCAATACCTCATAGCTAGTATACAGTGTTATGGTTATAGCAGCCAGCATGCTTCTTGACTGAAATTCACAGTCTCAGAGTTCTAGTACACATCTCAGATTTGGGCTTCACAGTCTCGGGGTCAAAGTGCCCAGCATGCTTCTTTACTCCAATTCACAGTTTTAGGGCTATATTGTGCATCACGGATTTTGGCTTCCCAGTCTGAAGATCAAGTAGCCTTGTCTGTGATACTTCCTGCAGGTTCTGTCTATGTAATCTAGTCACCTATGGGTTAGTCTCAAATTATGTATGAATAAATATCACTGATTCTCTGGTTGTGTTCTTTTCCCTTGTTAGGTGATTTCTAATGACCTGCATGTAATTAGTATTAACGTTTTTTGTGCCGAGGTGACTGGAGGTTTAAAAGGTTGTGACACCATTTGAAGTCAGGCAGAAGGATCTGATTGTGTACTTGGCTCTTCAGATGTGTTCCCCATATGATTTATGTAGGCACCCTGCAGAGCTATAGGCTATCAGAGCTGCAAATGCATCACTTTACTTATACATTACTCTGGCCTGGATCTCTTTTGTGCACTCTTGTTAGATATTCTGGTTGAGTCCTTGTCATTATGCAGCTGGCTAGGTGGGTGGCTGTAGGGTTGTTGTGGCAGTGCAGCCACCAGTGTAGCAAGCGGTGCCCCTATTGAGTACCCTGCATTCTACCCCGACTATGATATATGAAATGTCCAGCCTACCACCTCTCCGAGATCAGTTGACAAGATGAGCGGGGACACAAGGAGGGTCTCTGGGAAATCTCTTTCACTCCTCCACCTGGTAGAACTACACACAGTGGGTGAGCATTCCTAGTCACCAGCTCACCTTAAGTCATCCTAAAGAAGGGTTACATTATGCGACTTACTCATGATGTATGATGGCAGGTTTACATCCCATTCCATACCAAATTCATGAAATAAAGCCATATTCACTGATGCAGGAATGGTTGGGTCTGAAGCATTCTTTATGCTTAGTAGGCACAGGATAAGGCCTGGCACCAATCGATATTTCCAGTTAAGATTTCCTGATGAATTCCTCATGTTCTTCACAGGTTTCTGCCAGCTTTTAGACCAGCTATGGCATGGGCGCTCAACATGATCTTTACCAAGTTTGAGTGATCCGCCTACTGCACTCTTGTGAGTTCAAGGATTTATCCTGGAAAGAGTTATCAGTTTTTTACCATGAAATCAGGAAAAGAGTATTGTAGAAAGGTGTGTTGTCAAAACAAGAACCATACAACATTTTCTGGCACAGGGTGGTGTTAGATGAATGTCCACATTTTTGCACCTATTTCTTGCAAGGCATATTTAAAATATCAGCAACACAGTATTTGTTGTACTAATTGATACTTTTAATATTCTAAGGGTCCCAGACTCAGATGTGGGTCTATTCAAACATCCGAAATCTATAAAAGGCACCAAAACTGGAAAACTACAGTTACAAGTATGCAATTTATTCTTATTTGCATAATAGTCTTTTCATCCATTCTCCATGTGGGCTGCAGTTACCCTCTCTTGTTAAGAGGATACGAGGGTGATCTTCGGCCCTACCTGTGCGTTTAATGTCACAAAGCTGAGACAATCAACACCAAACAAACTCTGAGCTGGAAAGAAAATAAAGCTTCTTTATTGATGGAATTCCAATGTGGATAAAATGTAATTGCACACTTTCTGTCAGGATCTGCTCGTTGAGGTCGCAGTCCCGACCCCGTGGTTGGTATCTACCCTGGAGGCTTGGGCAATGATGAAGTCACCAACCAACCACGCCACCTCCAACCAGCCGCAAATCCACCAACCAGTAGCGTACTCAATATGTTGCACCCGGCACGGCAGGATGTAAGCACGTCCTCTAATGAGGGTCTGCACTTAAACACCGGATACATAAAAGAATATATTGCCTCTCGACTTTTCTCCTGACAATTGACTAGCGTTATCCTGTTCTATTGTTTCTCAGTGGATTTGATTCTTGCATCTGGATTGGCTTATCAATTTTGGATCTCCCTCTGGATTTGACATACTGGATTGGTTTTTGACTCAGGACTTCTGGATTTGTTAGTTATTTGGATCTCCTTTGAATTTGGCAAGCTAGTTTGGTTTCTTGATTCTGGACTTCCCTTAGGCTCTGGTGTATTCCCCCTTAGTGGCGTCCTTATGCCATTTGGGTAGGTCTCTGCGTTGCTTCTTTGCTCGGCGGACTGGCCTGGACAGAGGTTGGACACAGTAGATCGACTCGCCCTCTTTCCGCCCAGGTTAGTGTTAGGCTTTACGTCAGAGTTTCCTCCGTCGAGCGGTTTTCTGATTGTGAACTACACACCCAGGTGAACACCAGGATTGCCTTTTTAGGTTTGACTGTCCATGTCTGCAACTTCCAGGTAGCAGTGGGTACTGAGCGGATTGATCAAGGTGGTCTACTGATAGTATTGGTTACTTATGTTACTGTTTTTTCTGTTGTTTTTTTAGATGTGAAGTGCTTGCTGTACAATACCCTACCTCGCAGAGAGCATTGCTTACCTTTTCACTCAAGCCCTCGACACCCAAGTATACTTGATCTTGGTGGTGGTGCTCTTGAAAGAAACGTATCCCACAGATGATTCAGCCTACAAGTAGTGGAGTAGAGAAGAGGAGCTGCCATATCTTAAAACCCAGCTGGAATAAATTGCAAGGGGTTGCCGCTGCCTGCTTTAAGACAGTCAAACAATCATAGGAGATGCAAGAACATTGTTTATCATATAAGGAAAGAGCTATACTTTGCCATCTAAGAATGATGTCTCTCCTTGCTATGCTATGTTACTATTTGCGCTATGTGGTTTGATACCGTCTGTGCCCCTCACCAACGTGCCCATCAAGATTTATGTCTGCACCCGCCACTAACATGCCCAAATTCTACATTCCAATATGCATTCCAAATATGCCACCCGCTCATGGCAGTTGAATAACCCTCCCAACAGATATCAACATCAGAACACTAGACCTCTACAACCATCCTCCATACCCTAGCCCTGGCCAATGCATCCTAGCACCACAGGCACACAAGGCTCCCATCTGGATACAAATGCCTAACTAACCTGCACGCAGAGATCAGGGTACATCCAGTCTAACCACATCAACACATCAGAGCTATTTTGCATTTTCCCTTTCTCCACACTAACCCAACCCACCCGTCTCTTTCAGATCTGCCAAATCGCTTAGGCAACATGCAAATGGCAGTGGAGCGTGGTATACATCTCATTGTCATAACTATTTTAATAAGTTGGAAAGCATTAAAGGGGAGGTTGCACAGAATCAGGTGCTGCATTGCAGCTATTAGTAGTGAAGCTTGTAGGGCCTAGCCCACCTTCTGGCAGGCAGGGCACAGTGGGGACTGTAAGGAAGGCATGGTATCAAACAGTAAGACAGATACAAGTGATGACAGTTCAAGGATGTTTATTGAACTTCAATTGGGTTTAAAAAAGGCCTATCTAAACCTAAATCTATAGATGGGAGCAAGCTACGACCATCAAATAATAATAACGCAGTCCTAGTGGTGTCCTGTCAAAATAAAAGCGCCTATACTAATAAACCTATTGCCAATCCTTCTAAATACAAATAGTGTGGGAAACAATGTTATGCAAAAGAAAAGTGTTCAAGAAATGATATGTCAGGATATTCAAGCCGTTGGCTTCCCTTCCCCAAGTTTTAAGCACGGGACAAGGCGGCACATTCAAGCTTAAAACATTCTCTGGCTTCTCTAGTACGAGGATGCAGTTCAAGAATTCAACATCAGGGCATTCTGTGCAAAAGCCTCTTTGTCATTCAAAGTCTCTTATTTCGGAGGGCCTCATGCAACACGACAAAACATAAAAGTTCCTTTCTTCTCAGGATTTTCACTTATACAACTTCTCGGGTGATGCACTGTTCACCCTGGGCCCCCCTCCGCCGGGTTCAGACCCACTTTTTTAAAAAAAAAACTTTATTTATAGCACTTGACATTACAATAGAAGATCGAGAAGGAAGCCTAACTTGGTGGTCACAGCATCAATACAAACATTTGGTGTAAAGCAAAGACAATCATGTAGAATAGATATTGGATCTGATCACAATAAAAGCATACAAGCAAACAGCAATTAATGCATAATTCAGGTGGAGTTGTTGGCAGGAGAAGAAGACACAGGCGACTCGCCCACATCATTGGCAGAAATAGTGGAGACATAGGAGCGGAACAGGGACCAGACATTTCTTGGGTTTGGACATTGGAGGTTGCAGAGTCACCCAGGTCTCCTCCGTATCTGAGGCCCAAGTCACAGCGGAAAGCCACTGTGACTGCGTGGGGACACGGGGCCTGAACCAGCACAGTAGGATACACCGAGTTGCGAGAAGCATGCATAGTGTCACCAACCTCCTGGAGTCCGACCGAGACCGGAAAGTCATGAAAAAGACATCCCAGTGGGTATGGGGTGATATCCTGCTCTAGGATATCAGACATTGTGGAGCAAATCTCCCTCCAGAATTGGGTAAGGGATGGGCAAGACCAGAGCATATGGATGTAAGTTGCATCCTCAGAACCGCACCTGGGACACCTGGAGGAATGATCTGGTGATATGCGGTGTAACCTAATTGGAGTGTAGTGGAATCTGTGCAAGATTTTAAATTGAATAAGCTTGAAACGCGAGTTAAATGACACATTGTGGGTACGAGCACACATACTTTCCAGCATTGATCAGTGATGTCGATCTCCAGGTCCACTGCCCATGAGCGTTTGAGTTTGTCAAATGGAAGAGTAGACTTGGATTGTAGTAGAGCATATAACCTGGAGATCTCCCCCCTAGATGTGTTAGAATTCATGAGTTTGGCTAGAATAGGATCATCAGGGGGTATAGCGGGAAAACTTGGGTAGCTCCTCTTAAGGAACCGACGGAGGCCTGACTATTGAAGACAAATAGGAGACCTCAGCCGCAAGACCTCAGGTAAGTCCGCCCACTCCAAGAAGTTTCCTTGATCGAAAATGTCACGGATGGATTCGAATCCTGACTCTGCCCAGAGGTGCACTACAGAGAGTGGAATACATGGGGCTCCCCTAATGAAATTCCAGTGAGGTAGACAGCCGTGAAAAGGGCGAGACTGGTTAGACAGCATCCAAATTTTAGATAGAGCAAGGAACATGGTGCCCACCGGATCTAAGGGATTACAACTAAGATTAGGGGGAGAGAGGACCAAGGAGCAAATATCACATCCCCCAACTGCCCGCTGTTCAAGTCTAACGTGTGGAGGAGGATTCATAGTATTAAACCAGTGCGACACGAATTGCGCTTGGGGGACCTGCCAATATTTTTCAAAGTTGGGAGCTCCGAAGCCACCACTGTCTAATGGGGTAGTCAGTGTGTCTAGTTTGAGGCGAACTGCACCAGAGTGCCATAGGAACGTGTTAATCGAGTGGTTCAGAGATTGGAAAAATTCTCTACCGGGCCAGAGAGGGAGGTTGAGGAAGTGGTAACGGAGTTGAGGAAATACAATCATTTTTAAGATACCAATCCTACCAGCCAGAGAAATTGGATGTTTAGCCTATCCCGAACATTTCTTAGTCAGTGCGGTCAAGTAGTTTTTGAAGTTGGACTCAAATACTAATTTGGATTGACGGCCGACGACTGCCCCAAGGTAGGTGAGTTCAGATTGTGCCCAGGAGAACCCCATAAGGTCGGGCGGAGGAAGGGTAGCGTCAGTGAGGGGAAAGAGGGTGGATTTGGAGCAGTTCACTCTGAGTACAGATATCTGTCCGAAATGGACAACGTCCTTACGATCAGAGCAAGGTTGTGTTCCGGGGAGCAAATAAAGAGTAAGGACTCATCACAGTATAAGGAGATAATGTCTGGTGTGCCCAGCAGTCTCAGGCCCCGGTGTGAATGAACCAGGCCTATCCTGTCTGCTAGAGGTTCAATGGGTATGGCGAAGATCAAGGGGGAAAAAGGGCACTCCTGTATTGTGCCCCAGGCAATGTGAAAGGGTGGTGAACATCTGTCCTCGGTACGGACCCTGGCCAACGGATCTGAGTATAATAATTTAACCCATGAGAGAAAACGAGGGCCGAAATTACATTTAGCAAGCACCCGCCAGAGATAATCTCATGAGACAGAATCGAAATCTTTCTGCATGTCAAGGACCGCCGCCACCGCATGAGTATTAGGGTCAATTTGGTTAATGATGCTAAACAAACGACATAGGTTGAGAGAGGTAGATTTTCCGGGGATAAATCCCGACTGATCTGAGTGAATAATGTGGGACATGTAAGGGGTCAGTGGCAGGGCCAAGATCTTAACAAAAATCTTAATGTCCCAGTTAATGAGGGCTAGAGGGCGATATGATCCGCATTTGGTAGGGGGTTTGCCCGGTTTGAGCAGGACCATTATAACGGCCTCACGAAGGGAGGGTGGTAGTATACCTGCCTCGAAGGACTCCTCCCACAGCACCAGAAGCTGGGGGACTAGCCGCGATTTGAAGGGCTTATAAAATTCGATCGGGAACCATCAGAACCAGGGGCTTCACCTGAAGCCAGGGAATCAATAGCATTGGATATTTCTTCGGCCGTGACTGGTGCATCGAGATCATTGCGAGTTTTGTTGGAAAGGAGGGATAAGGGGAGGCTCTCCAAAAAAGCGTCCACTTCAGAGGTAGGGGCGATGTCAACATTGGAATATAAGGATTTGTAAAAGGCAAAAAACTCTGCATCGGTGTCCTGCGGAAGAAGGGCTAGGGAACCATCAGATTTCTCTGTAGCCGGAATGTTAGGGGTGCTCGTTTCCTGGCAGGGTAGCCTGGCTAAAACAGGACCAGGTCGTTCACCTTCACTATATCTCCTAGTGAGACCTGGTTCAAACCCACTTTATCACAAAATCTTCAGTTGGCCTTCCTCTGCCAGCTCGCACGAGATTCATGTATTTTTCCAAATGTTCTCCATTTCATCAAAATCGAAGACTTGCGACTATGCGTAGGATTTTGCTTGACCCGTCGCAGGACCACTTCGATTCATTTTTATTCATTCCATTTCAAATGATCTCCCTCTGCCAGGCTCAGATAAATTGTATCTACTTTCATCACTCCTCAGCTGGATACCTTACAGAGACCTTCGATTGATCACCCATGCGATGCCGGACCCCTCTGTCAAAGGTATTGTAGTTTGCTTTAAAGTTCAATCACTCATCAGCAGTTCACTTCACTTGCGTCTCTTATCACACGCATTTTAACCATGTTCGTTCCAGCACTCGCCATACAATGTTGCTGCTTGCAACCTTGGATTCAAGATAGGCCGGTCTTGTATCGGTTTCCCCAACACACCGGATTGCTTTCACTGAAACGGGTTTGTTCTTGGAGCCAAGGACGGTATGACAGTTACTTGTTATTCTCCCAGCCTTGATTATTGATGTGGGAAAGCCCACGGTATCTCTGACACACAATGCAGGATTCTTCAGCCTGGTTTCCTGGTTTTACGCGTTCTCTCGAGGTTTCGGGAAAGCAGTTGTTCCTTGCTGAAAAAGTCAAGCGAATTTCCCACCTTGCAATCCCCTTTAGTTTTGCCACCTTTCCTCTCTTGCTCAGCTGCCATCTCGAAACTGCCGTTTCCTCATGTGCTTTGCCTCACTCTGAGTGTGCTCTCGTGCTCTGCCTTTTATCCGTGTGAGGAACTGTAATGGAAGTCAGGTGTGAGTGATTGTCGATAATTGCCTGACCTTGTCTGACCATAGTATTGGGCCATCTCAGGTACACGGCTCGGGTTTTAGTCTGTTTTCCCTTAGAGCGGGCTGTCAGTGAGAAAGTGTTCATGTTGTCAAAGGGGGGGCAGGTAGAGTTCCTAAATATCCTACCGTGTAGGATGGGGTAAAGGTGTTACAAGGAAGGGGATCACCATCTGGTGTCCCACTCCCCGAAGACCCCTCACCTAGGTGATCCTCACGCACTGGTCCACGCCCAGGAACTGGATCCAAAAGCGGTGGCCGTGTCCTGGCCACCTGCATGACAGCCCCACGGACTAGTGGGTGAGACACCTTCTGGTTTCTCACAGGACCCAAGCCACGTATTGCCTTGAAAGCATTCAGCAATCTACACCATGTTGTGGTCAGTAGTTCCTTGTGTCTCATTCATAAAGTGGCTCAAAAGCTTGATAATCGCAGACTTGTGTGGTCAATTATTTGGATTTCAGCAGGGTTGCACGGTCATTCATAAAACAAGCTTGCCATGCCATATGCTAGTTAAAATGCACTTGTTTTGAAAAGAAGATCCTTCCATGTTAGCCTATAGGACCTCAGATGTATAATAGTCCCCTTGGCAGTTCATGCAGCTCTTGTATGTTCCTTCTATACCCTTCCATGAACAATCCCTGCAACTCTTCTGTACACAATTCATGCCTAGATGATTTTGCTCATATCTATCTCTGTCCCATCTCTTACATTTCCTTTTCTCCTTGAACTGTTCCATCTCTTTCTGTGGAGATGGTGCCTGTGGGCAACATTTCTTAAGGGATTATAGCCATGCCAATATTTTTTTATGTAGGGCCATCCCCCACACAGGCTAAAAGGAATAGGCATTCTGAGTACTTTCAAAATAACAGCAAGAATATATAACTAGAGTGGATGCACCAATGTAGGCCAGTGTAGCCACATAATAACACCCATCATGCTGGCTTTACCCCCGATACCAGTAAAATAAAAGTCAGGACAGTAAGCAAATATGTACAAACTCCCTTCCTATAAATCAAATCAGAGGCCCACTCCACGGCACACTCTATCACACACGTTCACAGACCATTCATACACATTCATTAGGCCACCCACTGAGCATTCATGCACTGTTTCACCCACACAGCCAGACAGCATACACTCTTTTATTGGCACGCACACCCAAACAACACATTAATTCACATGTACCCATGCACGAATACACACACATCATTTTTTTCATTACCTTCATTGCCAGTACAGAATCCGCCCCACCACAGACTCCCACGATTGTTCTCCGGCTCCCACACAGCACAAACAGGAAGCAGGAATTAGGGAGAGCTTCCTGCAGCAGCGCGTTGGAGCAACAGCAGTTCCAGCTCTATGCCTAGGGGCCACTGATTGTGTGTGTGGAGGCACAGGACTACCCCTTGCGCACATTCAGTGCTACAGTACCCCAACCTGCATCCCCAAAAGGCCATAGAGAGCTAGAGAAGCAAAACATCCCCCAGTGTAGTAAAAACTGTCCAAGAGAAAACAGGTTTCCCTTAGAGCAGTGGTCTTGAGACGTTTTGGCCTGGGCCCCCCCTGAGAAAAAGGTGGGCAGGCCAGGCCCCCCCAAAAATGGACAGTAAGTACAAATGGCTATTTGAACTATCGCTCACCATCACCACACCCTACTCCAGTATAGTGCCTGGGCTCCCCCACCTGCTCACACCACAGTCTCTGAGCACTCCTCACCCCAACACAGACCCTGAGCTCTCCCCACATCCTGCTCCCACCACAGTCCCTGGGCTGCCCCCCCCCCTCGCTCCTAGCACAGTCCCAGGGATAGTGGCGGCTGGTGAATTTTTTAAGATGAGGGCCATAATTATTTATCCTAGATATGCCAGAGCAACCGAGCGTAGCGGGGGAGTCAATCAAAGGACGTTTGTGGGGGTTCCCCACACCCCCCAGGGAATTTTATAAAAGAAAATGGGGTAAAAGGTTGCGTTTTAGAGCATACTTTAAAATAAAATTGGGTAAAAAGTCAAACAGTTTGCAATTGGTGTTGGGGTGCCTAAGGGGCAGGTCCAGTAAAAATAATCATCCCTGTCCCCTGGGCCTCACAGCACTTAACACATGCACACAAAGTGACTGTATGTATGCAAGGTGCTGAGGGGACCAGGGGGAAAGGATTTTTTTTTACTGGACATCTATGGTAGATGTCCAGTAAAAAAAAAACATGCCTGTCCCCTGGGCTCCACAGCGTCTCAGAAGGAGAGCTTACTTTGGCAGGTGGTTAGGGGGATTGTGCAACAAAGGCATTTCTAAAATGCCTTTGTTGTACAACTCCCCACCCCGACTTGCCAAAATCAACTCCACGGACCAACGCAAATGCACACATACATTCACACAGCAAGCAATGTATCATTCACACGAGCACCCATCATCATACACTCACTCGTAACACAAGCATACATGCATCCATAAACAAAAATAAATAAAATAAAATATTAACATAACTGTACCTTCTGCCCCGGTCCTGAGGTTTCCTCCTCAGCACTCCAGCTCCTGCATCATGAAAAAGAATCGGGAAGCAAAAGCTTCCTGGTTCCTGCACATGCGTGCAGGGGCCTGAGTGTGGGTGAAGAAATGCTCTGCTTCACCCTGCCCTGACTGTATGTGCGAGGAGGCGCAGGAGCTCTCCCTCACACATACAGACATGCAGTTCCAGCCAGCATTTTCAATGAGCTATGCAAGGCTGGTGAAGCAAAGCGCCCCGAGCCTTGCATGGCTCATTGAGCATGTGCGGCTGGGGAATTGACCTGTCAAAGGGAAGCACTGTTTCCCTTTGACAGTTCAGCCAGCCCATGAAAAAAGCAGCTAAGGGAGCATGCAGTGATTCACTGGGCTGACTCCTTGGCTCCTCCATAATGGGTGAGGGGGCACTGGGTCAGTGTGCCCTCACCCATTATGGATGAACCATACCTTGCCTCTATAACTGTAGTGCAGCAGGAGGAGGAAAAAAAACAACCATGTGTTCAGGACAAAGAACCACAAGGAAGAGGTTGCTAAAAGAAGAGCAGACTGTAGGCAGAGGAGAGACACCAAACCAAGCAGGCACAAGAGAACAGGAAATTGAGTAACTGAGAATGTTGTTGCCTAGATGTGAAGGAGAGCAGAAACATTAAGAAACAACAAGGACATGTAGATTGAGTACAAGCAGAGTGACGGGGAGCCTGTGAATATGAACAGTTGAAAAAGATTGACAGAGGAATGGGAGGGAGCTGGGAGAAGAAGGTGGTCTCTACTCAGTTACAAAGGGAGAGCTATTAAGACTAGGAAACCCTGTTACGGGGGTAAATGGCATGTTAACATAATGACCCTTAAGGTAAGACATGTTTTGGGGACAGGAGACTGAGAAAATTGGATATTAAGATTGTGAAATTCTGTTGGAAGGGATATTGTCAAGTTAAACTAATGAGTTTAGTGGAAAGGGCGGGTCAGGAGAAAAGTACTTTTGCAAGTATAAATACCATGTTACACCTGTAAAGCCTTGGTTACAAGAAAATTACTGTTGTTTAAGAATCAGAAGATCACAAAAACGCATAAGGGTAACAGAGCGAGACGAGAAGCACATGTATACCAATGTACATGCCCTGGTAAAACCCTTAAGAAAACCCAGAGAAGATAGAAGTCCAGAATCAGATTATTGAATTAATAAGATACATGCCAGATATATAGTGACAAGGTCTCGCTGTGTGAACTGTGGAGTATCCCACTTGTCACTTGAGCTACTGGAATTAAAGAAACGATTGACAAGATAAGCTGAAAGTGTTATTTTTCAATTGTGCAGGAAAACATACATTGTTTGGATACTTGCCTAATTAAATTCTAAGACTGTCAAGATGGTAAATGTGATGGTAAATGTGATTCCTAAAGGGAGGATATACCCTGGAACAATGTGATTTTCAAGAACCACGCTATCCTTATCTCTGTCCCTTATGCCTGTTTTTGGACAGTGGCAGTACCCCCTAAACCCCAATTGTCTCTAATCCCTCCTCACTCTCCCCTCAATGCTTCCTTAATCCTGGACTTGCTAGGGATTCACAACCTTCGTCCAGGACCTTTGTCCCCTTTCTCTCCAGGAAATCTCTCTATTCTGTGTCTTGTACCAGCAATATCTTCCCTCTGGTTGGACTCTCTTTCTAGCCCTCTCTTTGGTTTCTTTCTGTCGCCTCCTTCATCTGCCCTCTGTCTTCCTGTGTTGTCTCTATGCTACTCTCGGTTTGGTGTAAGCATGCTCACTTCACTATTTCTTTCTCTTGCTTCCCATCTGGCACCCCTCGCTGCCTTCTCCAAGGTGGTACCTGGCTCCCTACAACCATGTTCTTCATTTTGCTTTTCGCACTCTTCTGGCCTCTCTCTAAACCTCAGACTCCCCTTCTGTTTCCTGTACCTCCTTTATACCCAGATGACAGACCTAGAGTCTCTCTAGGCTGAAACCCTTCTCACCCTACTCCCAAGTAATCTGTGTTCTCTATAAACATCAGGTCGTCCTTCTGTTCCACCCCCTGTCTTACTTCCCAAGCAATCTCCTTTTCGCTCTCTAGCTCTTCCAAAGCTCATTGCTGTTCTACCTTCTTTTCTACTTCCCAAACTGCTGTGCCCATTTCCCTCACCAAACTGGTGCCCATCTTGCTTTCTTCCAACGCAATCTCTTTCTCCTGCTTTAAATATTTCGAATTCTTTCTCCTTCCTACTTCCCAGATGATACCCTGTGTTTCCCTTACCATGCTGGTACCCTTCTCCTGCAATTGCTTGTTCTCTATTAACCCAATCTTTCTATACTTTCCTATGCCTCTCCAATCTTGCTTCTCACCAGGGCTTTCTCCTTGCAGCACTTCGCTGTTGCACTTTCAAATGGACCCTCTTTGGTTCAGGTTTACCAGGGTCTGCTTCTTCGACTCTACTGGTCAGCTCGCGTCATGCCTGCCGGTTCACTCCCAAGTCTCCTGACTTTGGGACTCTGCTCCCTGGAGCTGTCTTCCTCTAGCTGCCCAGGACTACCCAGCTGCCCAATCCCTTGATTTGGAGTCTCACAGGTTCTGCCTTCCTCCATGTTCTTCCAAGGACTAACAAAAGCTGACTATGCTGTCTTGGTTCTAAAGGCCTGTGGTTCCTCTATTAAATTGGGCTTCTGGGAAGTAGTCTGGGCCTGTTTGTTGTGCTTTTTCCTGATTGGATCATGCATGTCTGGTCAGTTAGTCTCTGAGGGGGATGACTAAAACTATATAGGGACTAACCACCATTTTTGGGTATTATACTGGCTTGTGTTGTCAGAGTTTTCTCTTCCCTGCTCCCTTGTGGCTACCTGCTTCTCTCTGTGTGCTTTGGTAAATCCAGCATGTGTTTTTCTGATATGGAAATCTGCTGGGAAGCCTGAGGAATTGCTTGTTACTTTTGATTCTATTGCCAGGTGTTTAGATTGTAGAAATGGTAACATTAATCTTCTGCTATACTTGACCAAGCATGATAGCAATTCTAGATATATTTCATCCTTGCAAGTGTTTGCTTTCTTTCTCTCAACAGTGGGCACAAAATATACAATGTATTCATGCGGTACACACAGGCTTTCACATGACACACCCACTCTCTGGAATGCCTCATTGCTTCACCTTCGTTGGTTTAAAGGGAACCTATCATTATTCCATGATGACTGTGTCATCATGGAAGAGACTGGGTCCGACCATGGTGGAGGCTTTTTTCCCCTCTTACACCTACAGGTCTAAATCTATAAAGGTGTGGTCTGGCCCCTGAGGTGCCTGCTCTCAGAAGGGCTGCCTTATATATTATAGGGCAGTATTCCTTTAGTTAAGATAAAAGCAATTTGCATTGAATTTTCCCAAAATTCACTTGGTAGTAGTGTGTACATAAAATGCCAGTCATGGGCCCAAAGAAACAAATATTTGTTTTTGGCATACTCCCATTCATTTTTACAGAGAGAACAATGTTCTCCCATTGAACGTGTGCACATGTTAAAACCACTGGACAGATGTGTGCCAAATAAAAATCAAACTGGGCACAAGGCATTACAGGTATTTCTTTTTTGGTTTTGTGTAAATCTGTCCAGTCATTCTAAAGTATTTGATGAAGAGGGTGTCCCAGATATAGGAATATCCTTTATATCCCCCATGGAGCACTGCAGCACCAAGGCTTTTCAGAAAATGTAAAGCAACCATTTTGTGGCGGGAAAGAGGTGGTTTCACTTCAGGACAGAAGCAGGGAGGGTGGAAAATTGTCAATGGTTAGGTGGGAACTTTGGGGAGGGCTGAAGAGCCCCCTTTGAGTCAGATAATCTTCACCTTACCAAAGGAACATTGCAAGGCTCAATCGCAAAAAAGTACATCACGGAAAAGAGCAGGGTTAAAGGATAATTGTGGAAGGCCAGGTGGGAATTACACAGTGGGGAAAGAGGGGCCTAAAAAGGAGGAGGGGTTCACATGTAGAGTAGCAGGTGTATGTAGAAGACTTTAACTTTCAATCATTTGTGCATTACTCTGGTAGTTGGAAAACACTTAAGTTTGCACTGGAACGATTCCCTGCTGCAATGCAAGGCAGTGTCAGGGTGATTGCAGGCATGTTTCCACTGGAACGTATCAGGGAAAGAAAGGAAAGGTTAAGGCCATGGCTGGTGGGACCTCGTCATTTACTAGTAAGGTGGATATGGCCCACAGCCCTAGGCAATGGTCCAGTGAGCTGTAGTCTTATCAGGATAGTTGCAGAGTAGACCGTGGCAATGGTCACGGGAGACGGTTATGTAATAGTGATAGGGATATGGGTTCCGGGTGTAGCCTATGGCATGTAGGCTACAGTCCTTGTTGCACCGTGGACAGTGGCCACAGCTTAGGGGCTAAAGGCCTTGGCCAGTGGGACCTGGATATTTACTCATCATTCTTATCTTTATTCAGAAATCACACATTTCCGGTATACAGCAATACAATTTTCACTCTCAAACAGAAATTAGGCAAAACCATAAAGTCATTATAACATCATATTTCCTGAGGAGCTATGAGCCATGGCTGTAGTGCTTGACCATGGCCAGTGAGCCACAGTTTGTGTCCTAATTGTTGCAGTGTGGACTTTGGCCACGTCCAAAGGCCATTGCTAATGAGTCAAGGAGAAGATATAGCATTACAAAAACCTTGACATTCAGTGAAACATTTTTTAGTGGAGAGTTAGTTAAGAATTAATGCACACAAAAAAACATGACATTCAATCGCAGTGCACCCTGTTGCGTAGCCCAAAGGAACATACATGGTATCACAGCAGGGATCGACATTGGGGGTGGGGAGGGAACTGCAAGTTAAGATTGTCGTCACTTCCTACACCTGCCGAATTACATTGGGTTTGATGCCATAAATTAGTCTACAGGGGTCTGAAACCTTTAGCTCTCCAGATGTTCTGGACTACAACTCCGTTACACTAACCAGCATAGTCAATGTTTCTTCATCTCTTCTCCAACTGTCTCTCCATTCAGTTTCTCTGCCTTCAACTTTTCTGGCAGTCTTTTCCCTTCACCCTTCTTCACCTCCCGCTCCTATAGATCCTCCAGCTACTCCTGCCCTTCCAACTACTCCCGCTTCACCATCTCCCCTGCTCCTCCACTCGCTTTTCCGCTACTCCTAATTGCCAACACAGACTGTTCCCTGTTCAGGCTTTTTTTAGGAGTTGCTAAAACAAAAGAAGTCCCTTTGGGCGGCACACTGTTGGAAATGAGAACATATTTAGGAAAGACTCATCATGGTGAATAAACAATGCACACAAGTAGTGAAAAACAAAGTATTTTTGAATGAGAAGCATATAAAAAACATAATATCACATATCATGATTAATACATTTGTTGGGGAACATACATACAACAACCATTACAAACATATATTTGAAAGTTTCAAAACAAAATTTGAAAACATATCCGTGAAAGAAAAACAAAATGTGCATGACCACCCTTGGGGCAGCCTTCCTCTGGATGTCAATGGGATTATAATTCTTGCAAACGCAGCAATTAGATTTAATGTGTGTAAAGAACTGCAATGTTCTGATCACTATCCAACATATTCTCAAACAGTACTTATCAAAGTTATTTATCGAGTCTGCTTAAGCAGTTAAGTTTTGTCTTTGGATCGTGGGCAGTTTTTTTTGTAGCCAAGGCTTCATCAGGACAACAGAGATAAAGGTAAGGGCTTGAGATCATCAAATGTGTGGGTGCTAGCCACTGTGGAAAGAAGCGATTAATTTTACAAAAAAAAGATAATTATTTATTAGGCGATAATATTTTTGGGTGGAAACATATAGACATGGTTACAAATTATTGACATTTAAGGATTGCTCCACATGAATGCAAATTCCTTGTTGATGTTAAAAAATGAATCTTCATACAGACCCATCTTTATGTGAGACAAAAAGTACTCTGTGTAGACTATGTTGATGAAGAGAGAATAGGTCAGGCACCCAGACGTTAGGTATGGAGCAAAAAAAGGGAAGATTGTCTTTCCCTTTCAGTGGAACTTTATGTGTGGAACTTTGTGTCGATCTACATCTCAAAGGGGATTTTGTTATGAGCATTGAAAGGGCAGCATCAAAAAGACAATCCTGCCTGTGTTTTTGAGCGTATAATTCATATATTAAGACTAGATGAGTTGAAACGGAGTGTACACGAGGGCTAAGGTGGGCACCACTATCGTTTTCTTGTGTTTGTATTCGAGGTATGGAGCACTACAGAGAAAAAGTCCCTGCTATAAGGACCCCTGGAAAAGTGTGATATATACACCCATAGAATCACCCTGAGTACTGCATGCTTGCCAAATAGGCCAAACTGACCTTTCATTATAAATATACAAGTATTTACGTCTGTTATAATGAATGAGAAGATAACGTTACTACATTTGCAGTGCTGATGGTTCAAGAATTTTATAGCATATCTATATAAAAAGCGAGGAGAACAGATTTTTGGGAAGTCAATGCATTTCGGACATAGTCCATCATTAGGGCTGAATCTGTGTCAGCTCGCACTTGGAACACATCAAGAATCATCCAATCAAAAACCTAGAAATAGGACCAAGATCCTTAGTAAGAAATGTGCTTTCTGGTAACCTCTTTGTTCTCAGGTAAGCACTTGTAAAATTCTCACTGCTGGGATGAACTGGCAAGCAACAATCAGGGACCCAAGAGGAGTGCAGTTCTTGGAGTTAGTTCTAGGTTTTTCATTTCTTACTTCCTCTTTATTTTTCTCTCATCTGTTTTACTGTTCTCGCCCTCTCCTTGGTCTTCCTGCCTGCCAACTTGCCCCTCCTGGCTCAATCTATTATTCCTCAATCTGCGTCCTCTGTATCTTTTCTCCTTATGACTCTCTTACTGTGACCCTACACTCAATTCTGTGGCTACCCATCGAAGCTTGTCTTCTCTTAAATGTTCTCTGTATTGTCTTCAAATGTCTCAATGAGTTTGACCTCCTTATCTCTCTTCTCTAATCTCCTTCTACTCTCCCGCACGTTCTCTCCACTTGCAATCTCTTTTTCTCTTAGTTGTTCCTTGTCCCCCCTGTGCTTCTTCCCGTTTTCACAGGAATGTTCTCCCTCTGCAATATCTTGCTTCTTGTTCTCACTTTAAATCTCACCTTAAAGAACATCTCCTCTCAACCTGATTTTTTCATTTGACATGTCCTCACATACTGTACCGCTTTCTGATTTTTGGTAATGCGCTTAAGCCTATATAATGCGCTATATAAATACAATACATTTAATACATTTAAATACATTTCAAAGTTGTATGCAAACAATCAAAGACTTTAGATGCACACTATTCTCCTGCTCCCTTTAGCGTTGCAGGGATGACAAACTTGCAAGGTCCCGGTGATGAAGGAGTTACAGTTACACCAGCCATGTTCACAGTCTTATCAGAGGGCTTTATGATTTTATATTCACACACTGAGAAAGCAGATGGACTCAGGATGAGGCAAGCAATGGAAGTAGCGGGCCAATGGGGAGGAAAGCATACATAAAAACAGTCCTGGAATTAAAGATGACAGCAGGCCTTAATGTCAGCTTGTGCCAACCCAATTCCAAACCCACATTACCAAAAGCACATGGCCCAATCTGTGAGTAACACCACCTACAATACAGAGATGCAACCATTGTCCCCAAGTACCGCCCAAGGGGAACTACACTATGAAAATGCAGCCAATTATGTGTGGCAGAGTGGGTTTTCCAAGGAGTTAGAGGAAGGTGTTAGGAGGAAATTGTTGAGCTATTGAGAGGAGAACGAAAAGAGAGTTAGAGGGGAAAGGTTTACGAGGTTGGCAGAAAGTTAGGTACCATTTGGAACAGAGAGTTAAGGGTAGGATAGAGAGTCTTGAGGAAGGTGAAGTGAAATACTATACCCTCTAGAGAGCGACAGAGCTAGAGTCAGAGAGAGATATTCGGGAGATTGGAAGAGAGAAGACATCAGGAGCAAAGGAGGGTGGAGGAGAAAGAAAACATCTGTGAGTAAAGACGGAGGAAAGATAAAAGGGGAGTTATAACTGTTCTACACAAGAAGGTGGCAAGAGCATAGGCACCGTGTACCATTTAGATGCAACACAGAGGTTCCAACAGATCCTGCCCGTTTAGGGCAGAACTCAGAGGTAGTACGAGATGGTGCAATCTTGCAATGGGGTCAGGTAGATTACAACAGGGACCCTAAACACGGAGGTGGTGAAAGGACTCCAAAACCCCAACCCTGAGCGAGTGAAGCAGTACTAAAGAGGTTCAGCCGTTGCCTCGAACGCCTGGAGGAGACTTTCAGGGTTTTTTGAACCTGGGACATGTTGGACGTGGAGGGCCTGCATATCAGACTCAGCAGAGGAGGGTTTGGGAGCCCCGGAAACCTCTAACCCGAAGACAAAGACAATGTTCATCTATTGGACATTCGAGCAAGGGCAGGATGAGCCCATTCCCAGAATGTTAAGGGATGTATTCCTTTTTGTTCCAATTTATGAGCGGAGAAGCATTCGCCCATCTATTCTTTTGTTGTGTGAATAAAACAGTATTTTGTTAAAAAACACACATCCTTGTGTTGACCTCAGAGGCCGAAGTGGGCAGGAGCGATCGGGAGCAGTGCTCCCGTACTTTAAGTTTCGCAGTTCCTATACTTTTATTTTAAAAAGAAACCGTTCTGGAACGGTTTCGTTTTAAAATAAAAGTGTAGGAAGAAGTTGAAGCTTGCACTTCAGTGCACTGCACATTCCCATAAATAGCAGGTGTGCTTGGTTGGGTGTTTGGATTGTGTTTCAGAGGGGGCGCAGGGGTGAGGTTTTTGGGGAGTGGGACAGGGCAGCAGGGAACATAATTCCACTACTTCTTTTCGTACACTTCGACCACTGGTTGACCTCCTTGTGCTCCCCACCTATGCTGCCCATAACAGTGCAAACCCAGAAATAGAAGCCATCTACTGATGGAGTTTGAGAATAAAACTATTGAGGTCTTCATTGCTGTGTGCAGGGGCCTCCATTCTGGAGTATCCCCTTCTCCTTTTTTTTGCAATCACCAGTAACTGGCCTGTGGCTGATGAGAGCGTGAACCACTCTTTGTCTAAAGGTACAGGGTGCATTAGTAGATATAAAACATGTATATTTTTATAACCAATTTGGCCAAGCCAGATATGTGGTTACACACACACATCAGGTGTTTGGGAGATCCTCCCAAGCATTCAACAAACTCTGTTTAGGTTGTGACAAGGAGATCACATCACTTGCTCACTGTGCCACCAGTTACCTTATTCAGGATTTTGTACTTTATTCGTTCTCATCAATATACACTGTTCCAAATAATGGCACAATATATGGTGTCTTTGCATTTATGGAGGCAATACATGTTTGAGCTGTATTGTTCTTTAATGTGTTATTGTATTTTCTTTAGCCAAAACAATACTACACAGAAGTCTGAGAGTACTCCACATTGGGTTTGCTTTCCAAGCACAAAGATCTGACCCAGATCCTTTCAAGCGTGTGCTGCAGAAGCGCTATGCTATGTCCCATAAAAGGTTTCCATGTTGGCTTCATTGCAAGCATTCTGACTATACATTTGCAAGTAAGATGTTCAGGTGCCCCTGTATGGGCCATGAAGACGATCAATCCTATGAATTGTTTTTTACAAAGTTCTCCTGTTTTCCAGGAAATGTCTTTTCGGCTTCACCATGGCATGGTAAAGTCCTTTTTGTTGATGCATGAATATGCTTGGTCTACCCTCGTCTATACCCAACACTGCAAACTCTGCTCAGTTTGATATTTCAATTCTCATCCAAATGTACCTGGTGCACCACATCAAAATGTCAGTTTTCAAAGTTCTTGCAGCTCCGCAGCATATGTAGAGTTATTCGGTTACCAGTCAAATGGTCGAAAACATTTGGTCGACACAATTTGGTCGACACCATTTGGTCGAATGCCAAATGGTCGAATTTTTTATTTTTTTTTTTTTTTACCCATTTTTTGGTTTTTTTTGGTGGGGCCCCCCCCCCCCCAACCCCCTTTTTTTCTTTTTTATTTTTTTTCCCCACACGAAAACCCACAAAACACATATATATATATATAAAAAAAAAAAATCGACCATTTGGCATTCGACCAGTTGACTGGACACCGAGTTATTCTACGTGCTTTTAATGTTTTTGCTCCTTTCTTTTAGATAGTGTGATGTCTTCATGTGGATGCCAACCTGGCTTGGTCAGAGGTGCTCAAAGGCTCTCAGGTGATTTGGGAGGCAATAGCACACAGAGCTACTGTAGTAATAGTTGCTTGGACATCGTGGCCTCCTCCTTGAGCAGGGTACCCTGTAGCAGCTGGAGAGATACATAAAGAGAATTTCTTTTAGAAATGGGTGCTGTTCCTATAAAACATTTAACAAGTCTCTTTACATTGGATTAAACTGTGAGCACTTTAATACCAGTCTGTCTTGGAGTATGATTAAGGCTTACATTTGCAGAACTGTTCCTTGAACATGCTTCAGTATACCCAGTCCATCTAACTTTTGCCACACTCATCCCAAGTTGTTAAACAAGCCGGACACTGAGCCTCGCTCTGATGTCAGTCTGTGTGTCCAGCCCAGTTAACAACTGGTTGACATTGCTAATTTCTATCAAGGAGATGCGGCCTTAAAAGAGTAACCCATCATTTAGCTCAGAGAAACCAAATGTGAGGGTCATTTACTGCTTGGTACGGCTGAGTTCCAGGTGGGGGTTGGGGCAGCATTAGCAAAGGCCTGGGCTGTACTTGGTGCAGTGCAGACTGCCTTTCTTGAGCGCAGCCAAGGCCTGTACGCCCCATTATCTAACTAAAGCCTCCCCCCAAGTACAAATAGAGTGTTCAGGAGGGGCAGCATGGCTTGGACTCATTATTTGCTCTTAGTGCAGCAGAGCTGTGCTAAGATCAAAAAGGAGGATCAAATCTGATCACACATTAAAAGGAGGCAATGCACCACCAACCCCATGGGACACACGTGACCCCCTTTCAACAAGTGCTTTCAACAAGTGCAATGAAGGTAGGGCGTATGTGTATTTGTGCATGTGACCCACCTCTTACATGGCCTGATAGCCAGAGCACAAAGTTTATTAACACAGATCTTGAGCCCAGGCACTCAGTGTTTATCATTTGCATTGGGCATGACCCCATACAAATGGGGAAAAGCTCCATCGTGAATAGGCACCTGATAAGCTAATGGGTGTGCATTCAGAATTACTATTACAGAAGGGCCCTTGTTGCCCCTGCTGTAATAACAAAGAGTGCCCCCGGCACTGTAAATGGTACAAAGTGCCATTTGAGCTGGGCATACTGTGTAGATAACCTGCCCTGAGCTGCTGTCCCTTTGGTCAGTCCTCAGGGAGCATTATTATCCATCTCTAAGAGAGCACAGTGTTCAGAGCCTTGTGCAGCTCCTCTTCAGAGAGCAGTCTTTTCTCAGGAATCCAGTATCATGCTGTATATTTTGCCAGATGGCAGGGCTGACCAGGAAGCAGAGCCAGAGGTTGCAGTTATTCAGGTTGCTCCCATTTCCCAGGTGCCGTTTTGGTGTTGTCATGAAGTCACATGTGGGAGGCTAGGGGGTGTTACTGGGTGACCCTGGAGGCCAGGGACCACTATCTGCTCGCTGATGAAGGCCCCAAAGACGGTATAAGGAGTGATCCCCCAGTTATTCCATCCCACTGCTAACATTGTGTACAGAAACACGGCCATTGCACTGGAAACACTTATTGTCTGGAAATTATATATGCAATGATTGAAGTATCAATGTTACATACCAGAAACATGTTGCTTGCGGACCCGCTTCCACAGGAGTCCATGAGATGATTTGTACATGTACAAGGCAATGTTGTCCCATAGAGAAGGGTTTGAGCACTCTGCAATGCTCTATGCCCGATCCGAATGCTCCAGGCCCTAATCCTACCTATTTGTAGAGGCCCGAAGAGCTCAAAGAAGATATATTGTGGGGAGAATTCAAAGGTGTTGTGTTTTCTAGGGATGTGTAAGCTTACCCTTGCAGAAAGGTTGACTACGTCACTGTCGCAAAGACAATTCTTAGAGTTACTTCTCGATTTGGTCTTCCAACTACTAAAGTCAGTCACGCAGGTAACAATTTTACAGGCCAAGTGGTCAGAGATATTTGCGGGGCTCTGAATAGTTCTCAACACTTACAATTTCGCCATCAGCCTCAATCCAGCAGCGATGTTGAACACAGAAATTCTGGTATTAAAAATCTTGTGTCCAAAGTTTGCAAAGAGATTGGGCTTAAATGGCCTGTGGCCTTATGATTAGTTCTGCTTCATATCCATAACAAACCTAATTGAAAGAATGAATTGTGACCCCACGAGATAATAACAGGGTATTCAAAGCGCATGGGCACTAATCTTCCTTCACATTTAGGAAACCTGAATATCAATTTGGGAGATGAGACTGTTTTGAATTATTGCAAGTCCCTCATACAGGTGATCAAACATCTCTATCTGCCGTTAAAGAAGGCTTGCTGGAGCCTGCTAGAAACCCTGTTATTACCTTAAATCAAGTGACTGGGCCTATCTGCATGTACCCCAGAGAAACTCTGCGCTTCACTACTTAGGCATAGACCGTTCTAGGACCTTCTCATAATCCAGAAAGCTATCAAGTGCAAGTGACATCCAACTTCAGTATACTCCTGCAAGAAAGCAGAGCCTTACGTTGAAGCATCAGAACTGACAATGGTGTTTCCAGAGACCTGTGCTGCTCTCACTCCTGCAGAGATTGTGTCATCAATATCATCCTCATCCACACCTGCATCTGTACATGGTTATGCTTCATTGGATGCCACAGCTTCAGCGGCTGTTGCCGATAGTGATGCACCTTCAACAGACATTTCACCTCCAGCTTCAGTTAACAATACAGTCTCACAGCCATTGAATATGATCCGTATGCAGAGATCGAGCACCAACAGGTATCTGGTCTCCAAGGTCAAATCTGTTTGTGTCTCTTTGAAAGAATATTGCTGACAGTACCACAGTGATAGAATAAACCTGTTCTAAGATTGTCGTTTAAGTAGCAGAGAACTAGATGGCTAAGCTGTAAGGAACGCCTCTGCTCAACATACTTTTATACACCTTTCTATAACACTATCATTGGAGCATTCTTACTCATTCTTGGCGTGATAAATTTGGTTTGCATGTATGGTGCTATCTTTTTTTTTTAACTTCGTTTATTTTAAATCAAGGCAGGATGGCAAGTATACAAATCATGACATATCACAAGCAATGCGTATTCAGGTTCTTCGATCCCCAGTCCTCATTTCCCCCATCAGGCTTCCTCCCTCCTGCCTCCCTTTGGCCTCTCCCTCCCTCATGTTTGGAGGTGGAATTTTCTTTCTGGGTTGTCCAGTTCGCCCCTTAGCGTCTATGTGTCTTCACTCGGGTCCCCTTGGTGTTTCAAGATCCATCGGGCCCTGGTCGGTTTGTAGGTCTGGGCGGGGAAGCGCTGGTTGTATTCCAGCACTGGGCTCCAAACATTCTGAAAGCGGTGGAGCGTTCCCGCCTGTGCTGCCGTGACCTTCTCCGCGATCAGGATGTCCCAGAGTTTAGACCACCATTGGGCTATGTGAGGTCCTTCTGGGGATTTCCAGGCCCTAGCCAACACCGTTTTCCCCGCCAGAAGGCAGTGTGTCAATAGTTTAGACTTAGTCCCGGAGCGCGGGTAGATCGCGGGGATCGGGGCTCCCAGCAAGACTGGTTCAGGTTCTAGAGGAATCGCCGTTCCCGTAAATTGTGCGATGGTCTCTAGGCATGTCCTCCAGAACTGTCGTATCTTTGGGCAAGCCCACCACATATGGAAGAAAGAGCCCGGGTGACCACATCCTCTCCAGCACGCATGAGCCACATGTGGGTTCATGTGGTGAAGTCGAAGGGGCGGGTAATACCACCGATAGAGCACCTTGTACGCACATTCCTTATTGGTAACGCACGTGGAGGAGGTATGTGTTCTGGTCCAGATGTCTACCCAGGTTTGGTCCTCGACCGGATGGCCCAGGTCCGCCTCCCATTGAGCCATGCAGCGGGTCTTTGTGGACAGGAAGTCCCTTAAGAAGCGCCTATATAGGGTGGATACCCTGCCTCGAGTTGGAAGGTCCCCCAGTGTCAGCTCCAGGGCGGTGGGCGGGCGAGTTGCTGCCTGCAGAGTCTGCGGTTGGGAGCACCAGTGGCGTAGCTGGATATAGGTGAATCTGTCTCTTTCCTGGAGTTGGAACTTCTCCTTGCATTGGGCGAAGGTGAGGGGTGTCCCTCCCATATATAGCTGGTCTATGGTCTCCAGCCCGCCCTTTATCCAGTTCCAGAAATTGCGGGGTCTGCTCCGGGGGAGAAGGATGGGTTATGGAAGACCGGGGAGCGTGGGCTCAGTCCTCTGGGCACTCCCTTCTGCTTTAGAGCCCAGTCCCAGGAACTAAGGGTGTGTTTAGTTGATAGGAGGAGGTCTCCCCAGTGTGTTCTAAGGGGGGGGGAATGTGTGGCAGAAATCGCAAGGGTAAAGGTGTTTGTGATTGTTCCAGCTCTACCCACCTGGGGCGGTTTGTTATGGTCTGCCATGCCTGAAACTGTGCTAGTTGTGCTGCCACACTGTAGGCCCTCAAGTCCAGGACCCCCACACCTCCCTGCTTGGAGCCCCCCAGCATCGTTTTGAGAGGGATTCTCGCTCTCTTACCTATCCAGATGAATTTCAGCATTTTCCTTTGGATGTCCCTAAGGGTTGGTGTGGGGATCGCTACTGGGAGGGAAGCGCAGGCCTATAGGAACCTCGGCAGTAGGTTCATCTTGCATGCTGTGATGCGCCCCAGCAGTAAGATCTCTCGGGTCTCCCATCGTTTCAAGTCGCCTTCCAGTTCTTTCAGTAGCCGAGGAAAGTTGGCTTTGTATGTGTCTCTTGGGTTAGCCGGGATGTGGACCCCCAGGTAGGGGATGGCCTTCTTCACCCATGTCATCGGGCACATCGTCGTCAGTGGCTCCGGTTCTGCTGGAGTGAGCCCGATGCCCATGGCCGAGGATTTGTCAAAGTTTATAGTGAAGCCTGAGACCTCACCATAGGTGGTAAGTTCTCGTATTGCCTGTTTCAATGATGATTGGGCTTCTGAGATCGTGAGTAGGACATCGTCCGTGTATAGGGCGATTTTATGTTGGTTGGGGCCGTCCTGCAGCCCTTTAATTCGATCGTTTCCCCTAATCCTTTGGGCCAAAGGCTCCATGGTGAGGGCAAAGAGTAAGGGTGATAGCGGGCAGCCCTGCCGGGTTCCGCATGATAGGGGGATCGGAGCTGAGTTGTGCCCATTAATTCTTAGACTCGTACTTGGGCTCTTATAGTTGGTCAGCACCATTGTCTGAAAAGTTGACCCGAAGCCGAAGGCCTATAGGGTAAGCTTCATAAAGGGCAAATCTACTCGATCAAATGCCTTGGCTGCGTCCAGAGCCACTAAGACCAGTTTTTGGGAGTTCCGAGAGGTGAGGTCCACCAGGTTCAGGGTTCTTCGTATGTTGTCTCCCGCTGATCGATGGAGGATGAAGCCTGCTTGGTCGGGATGAATGATCTTCGGGAGAACGCGATTCAGGCGGTTTGCCAGGATTTTTGAATATATATTTGCATCAATGTTTAAGAGTGCTATGGGTCTGTAAGAGGCTAGACTCCTTGGGTCCTTTCCTGGTTTGGGCAGGAGTGTGGTGGTTGATTCCTCCATCGATGGGGTGACCGCGCCTGTGTCTCTGAAGGAGTTGAACAGGGTCACCAGATGGGGGGGTCAGTTGTGGCCTGAAAAGTTTATAGAATCTGGTCGAAAAGCCGTCCGGGCCTGGGGCTCGTGTTTTAAGCGACTTAATGGCCTCCTCGACCTCCTCCCCTGTGATGGGATCCTCCAATTCTGCTGCCTTCTGTAGATATTCCACCTGTTGCGGTCGGTTCCGAGGGGTTGCCTTCATGATTTGGGTCAGGTAGTCTGTCGCGAGCTGTTTTCTTTCGGGTTCCGAGTATCGGGTGACCCCCTCCGGATCACGTAGGCCTGCAATCGTGTTGACGCGTCTCCGTTTGGCTAGTTTGGCCACCAGGAACCTGTTTGCCTTGTTGCCCTTCGCGTAATATGATTGTTTGGCTTTTGCCATCATTAGGGCGGTTTGTTCCGCGTAATGGGCTGCAAGCTTCTTCCTCGCTGTTCTCATGATCCGTTGCGTTTTAGGGGACCAGCCTTTTTCTTTGTGGATTGCCTCAGCCTCTCTTAGCTCGTCCTCTAAAGCTATTCGGGTCTGGTGTCTGTTCCAGTGGTAGGCCGCTCCCTGAGCGATGAGGGAGCCCCTGATTACTGCCTTCATGGCGTCCCAAGTATTTGCCAGTGAGGTGTCCGAGGCTGGGTTTTCGTCAAAGAAGTTTTTAATTCCTGTCGCGATCTTGTCTCTCGTAGCCATGTCATTGAGAATTGGGTCATATAGAGACCATTTGTGTGGGTTATTGAGATTGGAGTCCTGAACCCGGAGTTCCAAGAACACTGGAGCGTGGTCGGACATGGCTCTCGTGCCGATGGAGACCTCCTTGACTGAGGGGAAGGTGTGCGGGGAGATCAGAAATAAGTCAATCCTTGAGAAAGTGCGGTGTACGAACGAGTAGAAGGAGTAGTCTCTTTCGTCGGGGTGAAACACCCGCTACGAGTCTATTATCTCTAGAGACCTGAACAGCCGGAGGAGGCTGAGTGCTTGGGCGAAATCGCTTGGAGTCGGGGGGTGTGACCGGTCTTTAGTGGGGTCGGGAACCCCGTTGAAGTCCCCTCCGACGATTGTTTGGCCCTCCACAAAACTAGCGAGGGTCGTGCCCAAGGAGTCGTAGAAGAGTGATTGTCCCGTGTTAGGGGCATATACCGAGATGAGGGTGTATAGGTCTCCCAACAGGAGGCATTTGACTGCTGTGTATCGGCCTTCCGGGCATGTTTTTGTTTCCAGGATTTGTGGGTTCAAGTCTTTTCTAAAGAGAATCGCCGTGCCTCCCTTTTGTATGGTGCTATCTTAACAATATAATATATTGCTGGGTTTCCTGTTCAATGGGTTGCAGATGCAACGCACAATCTCTGTTTATAGACAGCACTGTTTTCCTTCCTGCTTGTAAATTTGTATCCATGCTTATTATATTTTTGAAAGCCTGTAAAGGTTGTGCAAACTCCTGAACTGCATCTGCTTGTTAGTTCTATTGTCTGCATTCACTAAGTGCTTTCAACACTTCCGGTTATCCATTACATGGCTCCGACACACATCATTGGATTGAGAGCAAGAATAGCTTCTGCACGCCACTTGCTTATGCCCCTGTATCCAGAATGTGTAAAGTTGCACGATGTGCACACACTTTCCTCATGATGGCGACTCAGGCTTTCCTATAGCACCAGTCCCTTTCAACAGGGAGATATTTGTAGTGACTTCAGATTGGTTTCTAAATCCTATGGTCCAAAACTTTGTTCTGGTCATTATTCTCATTTGCGGTGTAATGGTCTGCCCAACTTTCTCCCTCCTGACCAACTCCATAAACAACCTGCCATCAGACTGTCATCTCTTGCAAGAGACCTTCTCTGCTTCACCAATCAAGGGGCATTCTGATGGTAATCAGTAAATATTGTCTGTCCACTGAAAGAAATGTTACTATTGATGGTGTGCCTTTCTATTTTGGCAAGGGGTTCTCTTTCAATTAATATGGCTATGGCTATGCAACTTATGCTTCCTGTTTTATATGCGGACCTATAACTGGCTTCTAGTTAACTGGACCTCGGCACCATACTGGCTGCAAAGGAAGGCATATGTTGCCTTGGCCAGAGCAGAATGTTATACATGTGTTCCTAATTATGCTGAAAATATAACAGATATTGCTCTTGCATTAGAAGATCTGTGCTATGCAGCATAGAGAAAAGACATGTACTGGTTGGTTCCTCTGGTAGTGGCTTGGAGCCTCCATAATTCATTGGGTTCTCTTAGGGTTTGTTATACCTCGGAGGATGTATTGTTTAGATCTACTGATCCAATGTGCTTTTAATTGCTTTGAAAAAAGGAAACGCAGAGACGTTTGAAGGCCCAAGAGAGATTGATGTTCATAGAAATTCACAGAAGCCCTGTTTGAGGAAAGACCAAGGTTATTTAGAATGGACTATGTAAAACATTGACAATGATGTGAGTCTAGTTGGAAAAATCATCCAAGGTACGAATTCAGTAGAGGAAAGATTCATTAGAATACATGTGCATTCAGAATGCTGATGGGAAATGTGACTACAATTTGCAGATATGGGAATGTGTGTCCGTTTGTAAAACCAGGGCTCGGTTCAGTTGAGAAATGGAAGTCATCTTGGATAATGTGTTTTCAAGTAGAATGAAAACAAAAAGCTTTGCAATAATGACGCATTTACTCACAAATCTGAAACTATTGAAAAAGCACAACTATTTAGAGAAATGCCTTGACTTTCAAAACCATACTAAAGTACATAGAGGGTGTTCCATGCTACCATGGCTAAGAACATTTTAATGCTTAATTGCACTCTACTTGAAGCTGTGACGTTTTCTAACCAAGACTGAATTGTGGATCTAGGTGTCTGGGATGGCTTGGCTTCAAGGAGTGAGGTATTTCATTTACTGGATACCAAAGGAGTCCTTTTGATAGGTGGATCAGGGATTGGAATTGCATGAGGGAATTCATGTTTCTGTGATCTTCGTGTCTACGGTGTACTGCAGTGCTGCTATTAAAACTTTAATGATCTAACCTCACCTCAAATGGAGTCTAGCGATTTCCACTAAACATATCATCCTAGAAGACAGCGATGTCCAGGTAGCTGAAGTAGGACTCTACATATCCACCAGACAGCCTGTCTTGTGGCCTGTTCTCTCATTTGCCTCAAAGAGGACAGGGATCACACTTCAAGCAGACATTGTGAGAAGTGGGAAAGAAACCATGCTGCTCAGCAGTTTGCAATATGTGATACTATTTACAAAAGCATCCTCGATGATCCTGTATCTCTCCAAAGCCATCTACCAAGTCCCTTGTAGAGTCGTGCTTAGCAGAGGCAAGATCCCTAGTTCCTCTTCTACTTTGTCTGGGAAGCACAGTTCTTAATACAATTCTGAGAAATGTGAACCAAAGCACTTCTGTTGATTTCCTTAAAGATAATGTGGATACAATATGGGTTGACTGTCACTGCAATATTTAGGAAAGCTTATCTGAATTTGTTCATGGCTCTCTCAATAGACTGTCAAACAGAGCTCATGCCATCATTAACAAAGTCAAACAGAAACATTCTGGCTGGCGGTTAGTTGACAAAGTGACAAGCTGGAATTGTTCACTTTTGCGTGCAGACAAGGCTGTCTGTTTTTCTCTCCCCTAATGCAGAGGCCCAGGAAAAGCCAAAGAAAATCCTTTCTTGTGGAAAGCAACTTTCTGGAACATTTATGCACAATTAGCTCATCAATTGTATTCAGGGACACAGGCAGTTAGACATTTCTATTTTCCTCGGACTCAAGCTTTAGGAACAAATTGAAGACCCTGAAACAATGTCGGGGTTCTGGATCTGAAAGAAAAGGAAAGGTATGACTAAAAGAGGTCAGCAAAGAAAGTGAAATAAATGCTCTGAAGGTTCTCTCCCTGCTAGAACATGTGCAAAATTAAAGAATAAGCAGAACTGTCTACCTTCCTCAAGTAATATACAACTCTGGTTGTGTAGAGGGTTTCCAATGAGGTGGCAGCCTAGAGGGCCATCACAGATTATTAATTAACTCTACCTAGGCAGGGACATGCACTCTTTCTCCCACTCCCTTCTAGCTTTCCAACTCTTATCCCATCTAAAACAAGCTTCTCTTGAAGATCTAAAATCCTGTTGTTCAAGGGGTGATTCAACCACTTTCCCTGGACTTGAAACTAGGATAATCTTCGATTTATTCTACTATGAACTGATGGAGGACCAAGTTGGCATGTATTATCTCTTCCCCCTTGTCCAATTTACCCTTCTCCAGAGAGTCCTGTAATGGCTGCTTTGCGTGGCATTTTCTCAGACAACACCACACCAATATTGCCTTTTCTCAGACAGCACCACGCCAATATTTTACATTAACCTGTAGCGGAGTCCATTCAGGTCACACATGCTCCTTAGAGGTAGGTGAGCGTAGGGTGTCTTCCCATGTAATATGATTCTGCAGACTCCTTATTGGCCTGTTCATTTATGTTTGCTTTTCTTACTTACTTTATTGGTCATTTTGCTGGTCTCCCATCTACTTTTTCTAACTCAGGGCCACTTATCTGCCCCTGTTCACAATCACTTTGCTTAAATGCTTGGATCCAGAGGAACTATTCTATTGACATCTCTGGGGCCCTTTGGTCAGCAGGGGCTACTGATTTAGTGTAAGTGCCTGCCTGTTTTTCCATTCCTTCAATGAAGTGTCCCCTACACATGCACGCTTAGTGCAAGAACAGTGGTGGGCTGGCCTATAGGAAACTCTGGAAATTTCTTGGTAGGCCTCATCACCCTGGGCCTCTTTTGTGTGATATTTCCACATTTTCCCATAGGAAAAGGGTTGAGTTTGCCGATAATGTGTAATATGGGCCCACTTCGCACATTTTTTCCAGGGATTCTTTTGGGTCCCAGTCCACCTCTGTGCAATAATCTTGCTACAGGCAATACAGTGAAATTATGCGTTGCAACTACTGGGATCATGGAGAGTTGTCAACATCATCAAAAAAGTCAGGTCTTTGGTGTCCGTTGTTTTCAGGATAAACCACGAAAAGTTCAGGCTCAATTATTGATTTAATTAGACTCACACCACATTTCTCACTCAATTAGCAAAACCAGAAGGCGTGCATCAATCATTTGTTTACCTGGACCTGTGCATTCCAGTTCATCTTCACCATGCCGCCGGTATAAAGGTCTTTAAAAAAAGAAGCTGCCTGCCCTCTTTTCTCAGTCTAACGATCAAGAGTGCATTACAAAGGCGGCTAGATCCTTGATCATCCCCCCAACCCCCAATCTCACAATTATGGTCTGGATCCTATTAGTACTGCTTTTTGTCAAAGCATTCCATTGAAGAGCAGATCCACCCTTAAGCCTTTGCACTTGACTCTCTCCAAGTACCAGATCATGTGTGAGTGACAGATCTGACAGAAAATGTCTACGAAGTCCAGGGGATTTAGGGAGCGGATCCTAAGGTCCCTCCCACCCTTTGGGTTCAGCTTGCATCCCAGAATCTATCCTCAGAACTTGGGGTTCTTCAATTCAGAGACAAGACCCTCGTCACATGGATTTCACCAAGTATGTCACCCAGCCATAGACCTGCTTTTGCTTAAACCCCATAAAATTGTTGCCTTTTGGCAGAGTTTATCAGGAACTTCTCAAGCAGAGTCTGAAATGTAGAAATAGTCACCCTGGAGCAGGTATTTCATTTTGCCGGCACACATGTGAAATCACAAATATGAGGCTAACTGGAAGATGAGTGAAACATGTACAGGGAAAAAGAGGGCAGATATATATGCCCTACGGCAGACAAGCATGGATGGCAGCAACAGTGTGCAGGGGGAAATACATTTCAGTGTATTCACAACAGTAGGTGTGAACATGATAGCAAGAAAGAGTCACTGAAAATGCACATATTAGGGGGCTATCAAGATTAAACAAAAAAACAAGACCTAGCCAACCGCAGTGCATGGTGGCGGAACACTGCTTCCCAGTTTCTGTGGTGAACTTCATCAAGACTTGAGCATAGAGTGTTCCAAAAGGATCTGCACTGCCTTAAACACATGGGACAGTAATTCAAGTTGAATATATACCTGGTGATTACGCAGGTACAATGCAATAAGTAATAATACAAATATATAAAATGAGGGGTTGGGTTGGAGCGGGCTTGTACACAGTGCTATCCGAAGAATCTGGAAGTAAGTAAAGGAATCCAGGCAGGAACTGACATGTTGTATGTACAAATTAAAAAGCAAAACATAGCAACACTGCTGACAATCAAGCACATCACTGGAGTTGAAGCAAGGTCAAAAACATAAGGGTTTGGCCAATTTGACCGAATATATTTAACTGTATGGCCTAGTTGACCGAATTTAGGCTGTGTGAAATGATCATACAGCCAAAAATTCGGTCAACTAGGCCATTATAGCGAACAATGGTAACAGGGGTTGCTGGGGTGTCCCCCGCTCTCCCTGCTCGCTATAATAAGAACGGGGGTTGCAGGGGTGTCGCCCGCTTCCCTGAACATTGGAAGGGGGGGACTTAAACAAAAAAACAGAGAAAGGGACCCTGTAGTGTCAGTTCTGAACCACGTTGGTTGTGGGGACATAACAGACGCTGCAGGGTCAGAATGAAGGCATCCACTGAAAGGTAAGTGGGGGGAGGGTGGGGATGTATTGGGGGGTTGGAGAGGGGCATGGATTAGTTGACTTTGGCCGCAGTAAAATTGGGTTTGCTGCAAAATTGACTACGGTCAATTTCACCATGAACAATTTTGCCGCGGTCAAATCATACCAATCCAAAACACACAGATGTGCCAATTTGAAGCAGAAACAAAATACTGATAAGAAAGTTAGCTATGTGAAAAGCAAGAATTGGATTCCTCACTAACTCAGCGCCTGGGGTGCGAGAATGGAGTATAGGATGCAAAAGGGCTTCAGCAACTAAATACTAAAAGGAATGATGAGAAAGTTAGCTTTGGAAAAACAGAGAAGTGGAGAACTGCATGGAGCTAGGCTGGAGTACAGAATGCAGACTAGGCCACAAGCAATGTTTTGAAGCTGCACTGCCGTGAATTGGATTCAAGGTTTGTAAGCAGAGTGGAAAGTATATGCAATGTCCAAAGTGGCATGGTTAGTTGCTGTACTGGCAGTACAAGTCGCTAAGTTCAGAAATAAGTTACAAACCCCAAAAATGTAGTCTCCGAAACATAAGAAAATGTAGTGATAGCAAGGCAGGTGACCATGTTTGCAATAGGACAGCACATAATTTCCTGCACAGGGAACAGCAGCACACCATTGTGAATCGCATCAAATGAGAAAATGAGAAATAGTGAATATGTGAAGACTAAGCAGAAGGACCGCTATCTTCTGGTCCTAATCAAAAGCTTGCACCAGACTAGCCATGTAATCCTCCTTGTGCCTGACCATTTGGAGAGTTCAGGAGAAGCAATGCCCTGGTCAAGGGTAAATATTTCAAATTGCAAGCTACTAACCAGACATACAATGTCAGTTCTCCATATGCACACAGTACACAATTTCTTACTCACAAAGCGTTAATAATCAATAGCAAATAACTAGTGGTGAGTGCAGATTTTGAGGTCTGCCTTGTTAATGATTATCTATGCAACTGAAATCTAGGTTGTTGCAGGCAACAGCACACCATGACCAGCATTATCCAAGATAACAATGACGCTCTGACAATACGTTGCCCTGAGCACACATACATAAAACGTCCCTAGACTCTATTAGGATCCAAGGACATAGTGTACTCCTCAACAGGAGCATTGTGCAGCCAATACAAAGAGCCCTTTCTACATTTTATGGGTTGCAGCTTTGCGACTTTTAGTGCAGAAACCCGGATCTTGATCATTTTCCCACTACACATTTGAGGTGGTGCCCTTGGCAGTGGACTCAGTAGAACCTTATATCATGGCACCTTTCTTGTCACGCACATCACCTTCAGAGTCAGGGTGCATTTTCCTAAACTCCCTTTCTCCACAGACATGGCTAGATGGACCACAGGTGGTTGATTGCCTGGTGTGACTGATATGCCTCTCTACCAAGAACTCAACTTGCTTCCCGGACATGCAATCCTACTATGAATCATTTTCACCCACACTTGCCCTCTATGGCTGAGAAGGTTGGGGGTCACCTAGGCAGGCTTATAGACCTGTGAACCCTGATTGCCTGTCAGCAGATCCCAGTTGCCCACACTCCACTGGTCCTACTGTCAGCCTCTTTGTGGATACAGTGAACCACCAGAGAGTGTTTCACTGCCCAGACCCCGGTGATCCCTTCCATTTCCTTTGGAACCAGACCCTGCGGGTGGACCAGTACGGGAGGATCAGCTGGGTGAGGGATTCTCAGGGAGTGGGGGAGAGACACCCGATGGCAAGACGTGGTATCCCCCCCTTTCGCAATACACCTATCCAGTCCTGTTTTATAGGCAATTCCAACTTCCCAAATCCCTGTACCCACTTTCTTACACAAACACTGATCCGAGGAAGAGGAGGTCTAAGGCTGAAAGGATTACCACCCAAGCAATACACTGAACATGTCCCTCTAACAAGATCAGGCAGGGTCAGGCACTTGACTTTAATCACACACACCTAATACCCATTAACTCTCCCCACATGGTTAAAAGGTGGAACACTGAGACACACTTGGAGCAAGGCGGTGCACGAGAAAGAGCAGTTCCTCCAGGACTATGGCGAACCAGGCGAAGGAGAGCGACAAACTGAAGGGCTGTACCGGAGGGGCAGGAAGCCAGAGAACCCCCAAGCGAGAGATTGTTATTTCCGAAAGGCTGTGAGGATTGCCCAGCTGGAAGGGAGAAAGATTGTTCCGAGTGCTACAAGGTTACCAGCCACCATCTCGGATCAGTGACAGAGTTGGGGAGGCGCAGAAACGGCAGTGGTAACAACCTTGACTACTACATCAAAGGCGCAAAAGACAGAAAGCATCTTAACATGACTGGTGAGTTGAAGGAAGCAAAGAAAGTCTTGTCTGTGTTATATTGAAAGGCTTATGACAGTATCCGAGGGATGAAGGTCATGTAAGCGCTGATCAGCTGTGAGAGAAAGGGAATCCATTTTCAAGAAATGTGAATACAAAATACAAAGTAGCAGAGTGGTGATTGCCCTATCGAAATTCTCTCTGAAATGTTTTAAAGCTGCAGAGGCAGCAGGAAGCGAGAGAAAGAACGTAACCACAAAAACGCATGAAAGGAAAGTTTAAAAGACTTGATCTAGGCGCAATTGATATGATATCAAGTCATAAGTAGCAAGTACATTTTCCAAGAGACATTGGAACTGAGGGAAAATAAGTACATGGAAGTAAAGAAAGGTGGGTCGAAGTGGTCATGTGGAGGTGAGAGCAAAATTCCTCCCAGTTTTGAAAGTCTTTGACAGCGAAATCAAAACACTAAAGGTGGCTCGAACGCAACAGAGGGCAGCCCATGTGTGGAATGTGAAGAAAGCTTAGTGAAGGGAATCCCATCAAGTAGAAAAGGTTTGAGTCTGATTGAGGGGAACCTATAGTGTGGAATGTGAAGAAAGCTTGGGGAAGGGAACCCCACCAAGGAGAAAAGGTTTGAGTCTGATTGAGGGGAACCTATAGTGAACTGTGACCAAATGCTATACTTATAAACTTGTTGTTGAAACTGTGTAGAAGCTTGAAGGGTGACCTGGACTTGGGTGATGGGAACCCGAGAGGTTAAACCTGTTAACTCGTGACTCAGACTTGAACGGCCAAGAAGGCTCTGGAGGGCAGAGCAAGCCGCCTAAATGTGTTCGCAAGCCAAAGTGTATTCATCCATCAAGTGTTCCATCTAATCCAGTGCTATACAACGTGGGGACGAGAATTAAAACTGATTTATATTACCATTCTGACTTTTAGTTTCACTACTGATTTTTCCTTTTTTATATCCCCATGCCACATTAGTTTGTATTAGAGTGAGGGCACGCATTAGGTTTTCGTTAGTATAGGCGCCTTTATTGTTTGACTAAGATTGACTAGGACTGTTCCTTATTATTTGGTGGTCGAGATTACTCCCATCTTAGTTATAGGGCCAGATAGGAGTTTTTCCAACCCCCTTGAATCCAACAATAAAGGTTTTGAAACATACAACTCTTGTGTCAGTGTCTACTTGTGATTCCATGCCTCCCTTACAATACCCAGAACCTCAAATCAGCTGTACCCCACCAAGTGCTACTGACATCCAGCCTTCATGAAGGTCATTGTGAGGATGCGAAGGAAGTCAAACATCCAACAAATGTCTAGTGTTCTTATGTCCAGGTCGTTGACTGTGACTGAGGGTGAAGTGTAAGGCTGGTGCTCACGAGTGTATGGGTTGAATGGGAAGCACACTACATGGTGCATATTAGGGGAGAGTATGCCTAAAATAAAAATAATCCATGTTTAGATGTCTCTGTTTTCACCACATAGTGTAGGTCTGTTCCTATCATTTGTAGTACAAGTATGCAGCAGTTACTAGACAAGTGACACTTCCTCTTCATTTAATTATTCATACATTGATTCTAAAGTACAAGGCAATCTTGCCCAGCTGACTAACAAGTTCAGAGCACCTGAAATGTGTTCGTTTGACGTTTTTTGATGACTTTATCTACTTATTCCCTCTGCATTGTTAGATGCTGCTCTTTTCCTTTAACCTTCTTAGCTAATGACAATCAACCTCTGTTTGGGAGAATTCTAAAAAGCTTGGCAAAGGAGCAGCAGCTTGAGCTGACAGCTACTGCTTCCCTCCTGGCCCTGATTTGCCTACTGATATCCGAGGCTCACATGACCTGAATTTAGTGTGGGCCATATATGTTCCTGCTCAGTCAAAAAAGCAAAATCCCCTTTCTGTAATGGCTTGGCAGGCGAAGAACGATGGGTCAATGAGGCCAAAACATGTCTGGGGCTGCTTGGGGTCTCGTGCAGATGGGATGTGACCTAGCTTGCGGGGTGAGGGGCTAAGCCTGATTTGCATATGGTCTTTGCCCTTTCTGTAATGGCTTGGCAGGCGAAGAACAATAGTCTGGAGAATTGCCCAGAGCAATTGCCAGAGGTTTAAAATTCATTCTAAACCTTCCAGCCATCACCTCTTTGTTCTTGCTTTTTCACCCTGAGTGGGATGAATATGCCCAGACGTGGGCCCTATGTCAGCTGGGTCTAGAGAACCAAGCTACTCCTCACTGATGATGGCCACTGAGGCCGAAATATGTCTGGGGATGCATGTGGTCTCGTCCAGAAGGGATGTGACCTAGCAGTTCAAACATTGGGGGTGGGACCAGGCCTGATTTGCATATGGTCTTTCCCCTTTCTGTAATGGCTTGGCAGGCAAAGAACGATGGTGTGGAGGGTTGCTCAGAGCAATTGCCAGAGGAATAAGATTAATTCTACACCTTGCAGCCTCTTTGTTTTTGCTTTGTCACCCCGAGTGGGACGGGTATGCCCAAATGTGGGTCCTGTGTCTGCTGGGCCTAGAGACCCAAGCTACTCCTCACTGATGAGGCCAAAACATGTCCGGGGATGCTTGTGGTCTCGTGCAGAAGGGATGTGACCTAGCAGTTCAAACTGTACAGCCCCCTTGGGGTGTGAGACCAAGTCTGATTTGCATATGGTCTTTCCCCTTTCTGTAATGGCTTGGCAGGCAACGAACGATGGTGTGGAGGGTTGCCCAGAGCAATTGCCAGAGGTATAAGATTAATTCTACAGCTTGCAGACTCTTTGTTTTTGCGTTGTCACCCCGAGTGGGACGGGTATGCCCAGATGTGGGTCCTGTGTCTGCTGGGCTTAGAGACCCAAGCTACTCCTCACTGATGAGGCCGAAACATGTCTGGGGATGCTTGAGGTCTCATGCAGAAAGGATGTGACCTAGCAATTCAGGCTGGACTGCCCTTTTGGGGGTGGGACCAAGCTTGATTTGCATATGGTCTTCTGTAATGGCTTGGCAGGCGAAGAACAATGGTCTGGAGGGTTGCCCACAACAATTGCCAGAGGTATAAGATTAATTCTAAACCTTCGAGCCATCACCTCTCCAGGCATGGGTCCTGTGTCTGCTGGGCATAGAGACCCAAGTTAATCCTCACTGATGATGCTGAATGATGACACCGAATGAGATTGAAACATGTCTGGGGATGCTTGTGATGTCGTGCAGAAGGGATGCAACCTAGCAGTTAGGGTGGGACCAAGCATGATTTGCATATGGTCTTCCCCTTTCTGTTATGGCTTGGCAGGTGAAGAACGATGGTGTGGAGCGCTGGCCAGAGCAATTGCCAGAGGTTAAAGATTCATTCTAAACCTTATAGCCATCACCTCTGTGTTTCACCCAAAAAATAACATTGAGGGACCGAAATACCCAGAACCAAAGAAACTGAAGCCTTTGGCCCTTGCTTTTGAAGCCAATCCCAAGTGCTTCTGACAAACATTGTTTCCCAAGGTGTAAGGATGTCCATGAAATTAAGCTTATTCATGCTAACCTCTCAGACAAGGTGTCATCCTCGAAGGAAGGATGGGTGTGGACCAGACGATGTCTAGAGGTAGGAGGGAGAGATTACAGGAAACGTCAAGGCTGGCATCTGAATGCAATTTGAGGTGAAGAAGCTGCAAGACTTGAAAATCGAGCCGTATATTAAAAGACACAATCTGCATTTTGGACAGTGAGGATGCTGAGGCCATCTTGTAAGTGCCTGCCTTTGCCCTAAAATTGCTTTAGGAGCCCTTCCACCATGGAGTTAAATGTAAGGCTGATGCTAACCAGGCATAAGTGATAAAGTGACAGACAAATAATTGTGCTTTTCCTGAAAATGTTGATAAAGTTAGACCTACTGAGCAAGTCCAGAGAAAAGGGGAAATCTCTCATAGAATATCCAGGAACCACTACCACGGTTCATGTCAGAACTCTCTCGTTACTGGTTATATTTTTAACACAAAAAGAGAGCAAACTACTTTTTTTATGTGGGCCCTATCAGTGTCACAATCTATCACTGATCCTACAGCTAGGAACCTGGCTTAAGCCTGTTTAGTATTGAGCGACGGTTGGTGCAGGTATGATTAGTATCATTTGCCAATGTTTTTGTACCAGGAAATTAGAAAAAGAAATGCATACAGAGAAAACACACTTTCCAAAGACATACAATATTAGCAGAAATTAGATGTGCACTGCACAATATGTTGACAGGTGGGAACTGAGAACCTGGAAGTCACTGCTGTTCAAGTAATGGTCTGTACCCCTAAATATATGTGCAGCCTCCTATCCGGGTGAAGGCCGGAAGTTAATTATAAGTCTGAAACTGGCAGCAGTGTACAGAGGAGCATCTGGGTTACCTGTTACTGGACATCCCATTGTAATTAAGATGTGTTTTTTTATCTTCATACGGGGACACAAGTAATGTGTTGTTTTTAATAAATGTGATGTGTTACTCTGAGCAGTACCACTTTTTAAATGTGTTATTAGTCACAGAAATAAGGAGAAACCCGCTGTTTGCGCATTTATTTTGAATACGAGTTTTTACAAAACGTGATGACATGTATGGTCTGTCTAGACATGTAGCACATAATGCACACTGTTCTGAGGCCAGCAACTTATACTTTGGCCGGCTGAGTGGGCAGGAGGACCAGTGGACCTCCGACTTAATTGTCCTTTGCCCACTTGGCACATGTATGCATGGGAGGATTCTTACCTATCCAGGGAACATTGTATAGTGCATCACACCCCTCCTGGCCTGGCTGCCCTCTAGGTGAGGGCTGTCTACTTCGTTTATTGGCCATGCGGGGTGAGATGTTGAGGGCTCATTTAAGCAGGGGGAGCGGACCCTCTCATTTTTATTGGGCCTTTGTGTCTGCACATAAGAAGAAGCAGATGCTGGTCATGGAGTGTCACTCTATTCACTTTTGCTTATCTTTAATAGATGACTGAAATTAAAATATTTGCTTTATTTTTTATTGTGTTCTCTGTACACATTGTACATTTACACACATTTCATACACACATATTTAGACATAGTTACACTTGTCGTATACAAAATTGATATATAAAACAGATTGGTTACATAATTAAATTTACAAATGGAGCATTACGTTAGGAATTTTTGGTTCCATTCCACGATTCTTAATAGAGTTCACCCATTAAAATTGACATACTTTGATTAAGTCTAAAATTCCTTGCTGTTACTTTATTAATTTCCAAGAAAATGTCAAATAGCATTTTAACCAGAGCTATCAGTAATAACAGTTGGGAGGTCGTCATAAATCTGTGCCATGGATCGTGGGTCAGGACTGAGGACGTTGAGTGAATAAACCGCTCACAATTGCACACCCTATGATTGAGAGACGCAGGACACAACATCACCAAATGGAATAATGATTCTGGAATCTGATTTGCACATTATGCAAATATGTAGTTCCCCCACCTTGGGAGCAACGTCTAACGTGGGAAGACAGTTAAACCGACATTTTAAATACCAGTCGTGGTGTTTAGAGCATGGACATTTCGCCAAATATGTTCTCGAGTGTTTTCAACAATAAGGCCTTTAGATAGAACCCAATAGAGTGTTCACCTGCTCTCTCTAGAGTGTCAACCAAAGGATATGCTCCTACTGATGTACTGAGACCACCAGGATGTGCGGGCCAATTCCAGTCTGATGATACTTATTGGTACTCAAATCGGAAGCCCCATGACCTGTTTCAAAATGTTCTCCTCTAGTACCTCGAAAAAGTTCCTGCCTGAGATGTTCATCAATTCACACCCATAGTGTTAGGACCCAAGTACTAAATTCAGCAGTGGTGGCTTGACACGTCGTGGTGCAATTTAGTCTTTCTGACAATATACCCCTCAAGAGTACAAAAGGACAGATTGAGGTGAGTACTGCTCGACAATATTTGTACACCCTGGTACCTGGACAGCTGGCTGCAAGAAAAAATAGCCAAGTATTACAATAGGACCCAAATACAACGAGATAACTAAGCAACGTGATGAGTAGATACTCAAAAGAAAGAAATGGAGACTTGGACTGATAGTTCCAGGCTAGGTTGGTGAGTATCCTGAAACAAGAGAGGGAACTATTACCAGGAGTGCAAATGAGTAAGAAACAGAAGAGCCAGAGAGTAGTGGGCTTACCAATGATTGTCCGTGAAGAGTTCTGAAACAGAGGTTGCTGTGATGAATTGGAAGTCCTGGGAACACCAAGTTTTGATTCCTGTTCCCACCGGCACGAGGACGTCTAAAGAAGTCTTTGATCCTTGCGCCGTTGCGCTAATGTTCTTTGATGCTTGCGCCGTTGCGCTAAAGTCTTTAAGTTCTTTTAGAGTCTTTAGGCCGAAAAAACAGGAAGATGAGGAAATGGTATGAAGATGAAACAGTTCAATTGAAGTTCCGGGTTTGCAACAAGTGGTTACGAAATGAGGAATGAAATGATATCACTCCGTGGACTGTCCATATGTGAACAAGCGGGTAAGACGTGAGAAATGGAACAAATGCAATCCGTGGTCATTCTGGGTTGTCAACGAGCAGGTAAGACGTGAGGGCTGAGGCGAGTGCAGTTCGTGGGCATTCCGGGTTGTCAATTAGCAGGTAAGACGTGAGGGATGAGGCAAATGCAGTCCGTGGCCGTTCCGGTTGTCAACGAGCAGATAAGACTTGACGGATGAGGCAAATGCAGTCCGTGGCCGTTCTGGGTTGTCAATGAGCAGGTAAGACGTGAGGGATGAGGCAAATGCAGTCCGTGGCCGTTCTGGTTGTCAACGAGCAGGTAACACGTGAGGGATGAGGCAAAGGCAATCCGTGGATGTTCCGAGTCAGCAGGAAACCGAGGTAAGCAGTTACAAGAACAAGGCAAGGAGGGTCAAGGAGTAGACCAGGGGTACAGGGAACTGGATAACAAGGACGCAAAATACGAAGCTTGGAATTACAAATTCAGAAGCAGCGCCTTGCAGCATAGGTGGGGATAATATACTGGCAGCTGACCGTATGCAGAACGCACCGCCGTAGGCTAGAACGCCTACGCGAAAGCACAGGGCACCAGCGTCTCCAAGGCAACCCATAGCGTTATCTGAAAGAACGCGTAGACAGTGATGAACAAGTATTCCTTAATGATAGTCCCGGATTCAACCTGGGGATTCGTGAATGTCTCTTACTGTATGTACCAGATCTATGAGAAGTGATCAGAGGAATTCAATGGAACCCCGACACATAGAGAACAATTGGCGGCACTTTCACTCTGCAGTGGGACCAATGAGTAGGAGCACAATTTCCGTTTTATCATCTTCAACAATGATGACGAAATCTTTTCTTCCATTCTGGCTATTTGTTTTTCTCATTGGTACTTAACTGCGATCTCAAAACCCAGATAACAAATTGAATCAACTCGCTGTATTGTGGAATTATTCAATTTCCACGAGTACTCTGCACTTCCTTCTGGTAGTGCTAACCATGACATAGGATTTCTCTGCGTTAATTTGCAGGGAGTTTCTTGGAGGTATTTTTCCACCCCAACAAGTTGCCGTTGAAGGTCCGCCGGGGTGTAATCCATTATCAGGATGTCATCAACAAATGAAATACACCTCAATTTCAGTCCTGACCACATAGGCACAAATCCTCCCCACTCCTTACTGGCTTCCCACAAGTCGGCTAAATACAGGTTAAATAGGATAGGGGCCAGATGTCATGGATTCCCTGTGGAAAGTATGGAACCGCTGGAGATTACATCAAAGGGCCGGCACGCTATCATCATGTTCCTTTAGTTAGCGGTCTAGTTTTTTCTAAGATGGCTGCCAACGCTATATCCTGTGTCAGTTTGATGCAGCCAACGCGTTGCAACCTTCGACTTTGTCGGTGAGACGCTAGTTGCTTCCTTCCTTGGAGCCAACGCTCCCCTTCCTTACTTCATCCTTGTTTCCCTTGTTCCACTTTCACGGCGCTCCCTTTCGCCGTGCTTATCCCTCTTGGTTTCTCTTCCTGCCTCCTGCCTGTTTTGCCCATCTCTTCGGGCTCTCTCTCTTTTCTGCTCATGCTATTCCGTGGATTGGGCTCACCATCCCGTGTTACGCCCCAGTGTCCTCGCCCGCATATCTCTCCTTTTCCACTTCACTCTTCCCTTCTGGGTCTCTTACCGGATTTGCAGTCAGTCAGTTCTCCCCTGCAATGGGATTGTTTGCTCCGCTCTTTTGTGCTCCTCCTCTTCTACCGAGCCATATCCACAGGTCTGGATCCTTCCCGGACCTTTCCTTGCTTTGAAGTCCTTAGGCTTCCAACGTTTTCCTGCTGCATACTACTGGTCACTAATTCTGTTGCCATTGGAACACCTGTGAGTGAAGCCTACTCTATATCTCGGTTGGAGTTGTCATCTGTTCATTGGATCCTCACTTCCATCTGCCTCCAGGATACTCACAGGATTTTACAGCCAGGAGGCTTTTTCCCTGTTAGCTGAGGAGACGCGCTCCCAGGGAATCCTCGCTGCCAGCTATTTCCCAAACCCGACAACGTGGCCTCCAGCGGAGAGCGTCCTTACTTGCATGAGAAAAAGAAAGACAAAAAAAGAGAAGAAAAGAAAAAGGAAAGGAGGAGAAAGAAGACGGAAACGCAAGACAGCTCAGCAGAAGACCAAGGTGAGGAGGAAGGGAGGGTGGAAGCATCAGAGTCTGACACCAGAACACTCACCGGACGCACTCCTTTTTTCAACAGGACTTTTCTGGATAGTTCCCCCAATGTGTTTAGTCTGACTCTGGTGGAGGTGTCGGAATACACCAATTGGATCATCTTTAGCAGGGATGGGTCTATCCCCCATCTAATATACTATAATATGGTTGTGTGCCGTCTCTTTGATTAAACTACGGATGCCCTTTCTAGGATCTGGGGCACAAGTGTGGCTGGGAATCACCTTCCATCAGATGCTGGCTGTGCATTGTATGGCATACTGGTACCATAAAGGTGGAAGTAGACTGTACTGGGAGGATTGCTTCAGCTAGATTAAGGGCAGTGCTGCATCCCAGACTGCATGGCTCGTTTGGAAGGGAGTGTCTTTTATAAGAGGTGGAAAGGGCATCTCACCAACCAGGGACCTTGCTGCTGTTGGCATGAGTTGGGTGCGCACTGCTTCATTAAACTAATATACGGTGGCGTAGCAGTGACATACTAAGGGGAATCAGCATTGTGATTCTGAGTTTGTGCACCGTTGCTGAAATTCATTTGGAGAAATAGACCATGGATGTGATTTAGAAAGCAATGCTGACAAACTGGGGGCATCTAGATGGGCTTTAACTGTGCCATTGAAGCTCTTATGTTATGGTAGGGTGGCTCCCTCACCATGTGTAACGGGTTCAGAGACCTGACCTTGTCAAGGCGGGTGAAAACCCCTCTCAACCTGGGGCAGGAAACCTACCAGGATGTTTGCCAAAACTAGTCCTGCCACAGAGGTGGGGTGAGGGAGTTGGGAGGGCCCCAGACTCTGTTCCTTCTACATATGCTTTGCTTGCCCCACACCTGCTGTATAAGATGTTGGCCAGGGTTTTTTTTCTTGTCCCGCAGAACTACTAAGACCAGGATTCCTTGTGGCGGAGACCCGATCATACAACTCACCAGCGAGAGATGCGGCTGAGAACAGAAAGCCAGAAGAATGTCAGGCAACACAGACCAGTAATCCAGATGTTCCTTCAACCAAGTATACAAACTCTGAAATTGACTTCATTTGTGGTGGGCCACCAATGCAGAACGCTGCAAGACCAGTACTCGAGAAGGGAGTCAGGCTTAAGGGCTGCTTTATAGTTTCTCATCTCTGTAACTCGGTCCCCGTTAAACAGGACCGCAGAGATTGGCTCTGGGAACCAGTTGAGGTGGAAGCCAATGAAAGGGGAGAGGAGAGGAAAAAAGAAGGTAAGACGGTAAAGGAAGTTTCGGGTGTTCGATGTGGTCAAGGAAGGTGAAGGCGGACCGAGAAACCAGGCGGAGGAAGGACGGAGCAGTGAAGGGGAATTATAGAGAGTGTGTTCAAGTTAAGGTATTAATTAGTGAGAGAAAGTGGTACTTGGTTCCGAGAGTGTGTGCATTGTGAGTGAAGAGAGTGACTGAGTTTCAGTGTAAGAGTAGGGGGAGTAAGCGAAAATGGTGAAAGGAGGGTAACAGAGACGAGGGGTAGAGGGGAAAGTAGTGGGAGGACAGTGTAGTGGGAGAAGAGTGTATTGGGGAGAGTAGTGGAGAGTAGTACAGTGGAGAGCAGTGGTAGTCGAGGAAAGGGAGAGTAGCAAGAGGGAAGTAAAGAGTAGTGGAGAGAGAGGGAGAGTAGCAGTATACAGAAGAACATCGGGGCAAAAAGAGGACGAGAGACAGAGAGAAAGAGAAGAGTGGGAGGAAGAGAAGGCAGTAGAGTAGGAAGAAGGCAAAGGAAGTAAAGAACATCAGGGGGAGAAGTACAAGAGTGTGAGAGGCAAAGCCCAAGTGAGACCTTGGTGTACGGAATGTGCCACTTCTTGAGACCGTCTTTCTTGGTGGACCCCAGGATAGGATTCACATATAAGACACCAGAGGGAGTAAGAGATATGGCGGTTGCCTTTAGGCCCTCACAACTAGCCAGCCAGATCTTAGACAGCAGGGGATCTCTAGTGACCACCTTGAGATTTAGGGAAGTCTGGGCTCGGGTGGACTGAGATCCGGGGAAGAGTAGAGTGGGACGGCCCTTAGCAGAACCTCATTAAAACATTTCATGAAAACCCTTGGACTGTCTTCGAGACTTGGTATGTCCTTAAGGCCATCTGTGACACACATTAGGAAAGATGCACATCTGAAGTCCTCACTGCAGGTCCACAGGCGTCCAGTTCGGTAACAATTGCCAGAGCAAATATGTTGCAGCGTAGGTTTATTTTTCAAAGCTTCATGCCTCACGATTTTAGGAGTACGGATTTTGGAGAATACTGGCGAGATATGACTAGTAAAGTATTGTGTCACAGGTATTAGGAGAATGCATGTGTTCATGTAGCAAACATCTTCAAGAACCTGCAGTTGTGATGCCGTGGATGGACAGTTGAGCTTTCTCCTTCTGCCCGAATATGAAAAGTTTAAGTTTAAGCCGAGTTCAGCGCCTGAGCCCAATGCTGATTTCGGATATGTTTGGCTTTATAATTTTTAGTTGCAATTATCCTATTCGTTATTATTGCTCAATTTAAGTTCAGAAATAAATCAATGATTTCCTGTGTCGGATTCAGAAAAAATAAGTTTTTAATAGCTCAAAGATATACTCTAGGCATTAGTTCCTAGATGTCCTGGTTGACTCGTGTTTCGGCATGAAGCCTTTTTCAAAACCAGACATAAACAGTCACAATCCATTCAGCTTAGTAGCATGCTTCATTATGCTTGAGTTCTTTTGTCCTTCATTCAATGGGTTAATCTCTCGTCATGCTGTTCATGGAGGCAGCCTCCCTTGAGTGTGTTCTTCTGGTGTTCCGGAACACTAGAAAAACACACTCAAGGGAGGCTGTCTCCATGAACAGCCTGACGAGGGATCAACCCATTACACTAAAAATTATAAAGCCAAACATATCTGAAATCAGCACTGGGCTTAGGCGCTCAACTGGGAACACCTGCTTAAACTTTAACTTGTTGCATGAAGGAGGGGGTACAACTTCAAGGTGTTCCCATCAGCGAAGGGCAAATATCACCATATTGCTTACCAACGGCGCAGCGTTAATACTCCAAAATACCCCCAAATTACCGAATATGAATAGGGCCGCGGCGCTACAGGGATCATGCCTTTGGGTAAAAACCAATTTGTAGGTCATCCACAAAATAGTTTGCTTCAGTCTACTTGGTGTTTTACCACTTATGTTTGGCCTACGTCTGTGCCTCAGCCTGGCAGGGCTTCTGGCTTTAACTACAAAAGAAGGATCCAGGCCCCGGCAAGCTGGCTAGTTTGCACTCTTATCCTCCACATTTCAGATCTGTCAGGGTTGACCATGTTCGGGAGGAATATGGGCAGGGTGAGCATTATGCACCTCATGTTTCCTTTTGCTATGCACCTCATGTTTCCTTTTGCTGAAGAGACATTATATGGCTTAGAAGCAATATTTTAAGATGCTGTCCCTTTTAATATTATAGAATCCTGTGGGTGTCACTGTTTGTTTGCGTGGGGTGTTCTTGGGCCTTTCTGTTGTTGACTGGTTTTACTCCTTTTATTCCTTGGCCTGCTACCTCTGGTTTGAGCGGTATTCTAACTTTTAGTGTAGCTTACTGGGTATTGGGGGGCCTGGGAAGGGCTTGCCTGTATTGTTTACTGGGGTAGTAGTAGTTTGCTGAAAGGGGGTGGGTTCTGTGTGTTTGTGCCAATGGCACCAAGAGGACTGGAATTGTCCCATTGGTGGCCTTTGGGCAGGGCTGAATTTTGGCCAGTGGGCAGTGATCGAGAATAGGGGCTGATGCTCCCTGGTCTTCGATCAACAAGGACCTGCAATTTATGACATGGAACATGAAAGGCCTTATTTGGTGTACAAAATGCAGCAAAGTGTAACAGCATGGGGTGTGCTGTTTCTGCAGGAGATTCACTTACAAGATGAGGTGGTTGAGAAGCTAGAATGGGGGTGAGTGAAAAGATGTTTGTCATTTGAATCCAGGTCAAGAGGAGGCTTAATGTTGATTTGTAAAAATGATGATCTCTTCAAGGCAGTGTCATATTTTGTTGCAACTTGTATGTCCCGATTGTTAATGACCTTCTCTTTTTCAATTTAGTCTCGCGGCACATTCAGAGGCACATGGGGTGGGCGGGCGCCCTGGTGGTGGGTTGGGACTTCAACAAAGTTCTCCACACAGTGCTACATAGGTCCTTGGATAGGAGCCATGCACTGCCACTAAGTAGTCTAACTAGAGCATTAAGAAGTATAACTGAGGGGCATGCCTATGTGACAACGCCCAATCTGTCCCATAGGGAGTACACGTTTTTATTCTTTTGCCAAGGGTTTATACTCAAGGCTTTACTTCCTTTTGATATCTGCTGTCGTCAAGCAGAACCAATAATCAGATTGTGATTACACTGGCAGACCACATGCCTGTGAGCTAGGATCCGGCCAAGAGTCACCCCCCCGCCCCGACCCGGTTCTTCGAGTAGCCTCCTTAACAACTACTATTTTAGTGAAGAGAAGATCAAAGAAACCTAATGCAGAAAAAGAAGAATTCATAATGATCAAAAGAAACGGTGTGAGATTCCGTCAAGTGCTACATATTGGGGCTTTATATGATATGCTTGATGAGCTGAAAGATGAAGGAGAGAAGGAAGATGGGACAGTGAAAAGCTGAGAAGAGATGTCCAGCATGCATGCAACCTATACAGGTGTTTGAGGTCCCGTGAATCAAGAAAGCAACTAGATGAATTACGAACTGAACAAAATGTTGAGTGACAGAGTGAAGTATCTTCCCTGTTCAGACTACCAACAATTTTGAACAGGGGGAGATGAGTGCCAGTTTTCTGATCCACAGGCTCAGGTGTTTGGGGAAAGTGAGTAGATGATATCGGCAAGTCATATGTCCCCAGGGGACGAAACGTGTGTTTCACCCAGAACTAATGAGGAATTCACGAGCTTTTAGCACAAACTTTACACTTCAGAAATCGTGGCACCTTGGCACTGCATGAGTTTCCAGAAGAGGTGGGGCTGCCACAGCAGGATGGGCACCCCACTGCGATGTTGGAAGGGCCCTTTTGGCATGGGAAGGCACAAGAATCCAACATGGGTTTGAACAGTGGGACGATTCCGGGTCCTGATGCCCTTCCTGCCTGGTTTTATAAAGGATGGGAAGAGGACGCTGCCAACTTGCCCCATGCAATGTTGTTTGGCTTGGCCTCCCTTGGGAAGCTAACTGGGACTTTTTGTCAGGCTACCATTCACTTTTTGTTGAGGAAAGACCAGGGGCCTCATTAAGAATATGGCGGTGCGTGATCAAATGGCAGTAATAAAATGTCCACCACTCTAATACACGGGAAAAAACATAGTTTGGATGTGAAGTGGAACGTTTACCTCCAGCAAAAAGCTGGAGGAAAGTATTCCACTTTACCTCCAAATATCAACATAGTTACTGCAGTGGAATTACCACTCATGATAAATCCACATAACTCCCCAAATAATGGGGATTAACACTGCCTTACCACCATTTGTAATCAGGTGGTAAATCCATCAGACTGAGTTGCAGTAACGGTAACATAGTTTGGTGGTAATTTCATGGAAATATCACAGAATTACCACCATACTTGTACTGAGGTCCAAGGTATGTACAGAGTGCGGAATGTGTAGGCCAGTCAGCCTGCTGAATAGGGACAAAAAGGTGTTTGCTAAAATCCTCGTCAGAAGATTAGAGAGGGCCTCATTCTGAGTTTGGTGGCAATTTAGTGGTAATTCCACCGAATTACTGCCAAATTCGGATACCATTACCACCACTTCGTCCTGTGGGTCTTACTACGAGATTACAAGTGGTGATAGGGTGGTGTTAGTCCCTGTTTAAGACTGCATTGGAGATTTTTAGCAAAATTACTGACTGGTAATTCTGCCAATTTTTTGAGGAAAAGGGGAGGATTTACCTATCAGTGGAATTACCACTACGTAATTCTGCTGCTGCTCGTTCTGGCAAAACTTGTAATTTGGTGGTGCAGGAAAAATGTAGGTAATTCTGTTACAGTCTAAATAAGTGGCAGTAACGGAAGTACCTCCACTTTTCCCTGCAACAATAAACTCTGAATGAGGCAGAGAGAGTTATGTATAAGCGGAGAAATGAAAACCAGAACAGCTTTGTCATGTACAGGAATGTATCGGACAACACATGGAAGCTACTTCAGATCATGTTGAAGGGTTAAGGTTTTCGAGAGTCGGTGGCGCTGGTGTCGGATGCAGAAATGGCATTCAGGAGAATAAAGTGGGGTATCTGTTTGCGGTTGTTGAACACATATGCTTTGGAGAATGATTCATCGGTATCAGGTAATATTATCCCCATATATATGGTCGCCGTACATAATATCGCCGGGAAAAGGTCGAGGCGATATTATATGGGTGACCCTATATATGGGGTTAGGGGCAGCCAAAATAAAAATGGGTTTGGGGGTTGCGGGGGTGTCCCCCACATGTTCCATGCAATAATGTCCCCACAAAAAACGTCAATCTTTCGGTGATATTTTTGCATGGCGATATTTTTGTGGGGACATTATTACATGGAACCGATTCATCCTGATGGCAAAACTCCTGTATAGTTCCCTGACTTCAGCTGAGCTGCTGAATGTCCTGATATTGTGTTACTTCAAATTGGAGAGTGGACTGCAACATGTGTGTCCGCTGTCACACTTCCTGTTCAACTGGCAACACCTGCTTAAACTTTAAATTGTTGTATGGAGGAGGTGGCCTTTGCAGGTGCACTACAGAAGGGGAGTACCCGGAGGAAGCAGTTATCAGATGAGACATGTAGTTTATTATGTCTCAGTAATACAGCCCACCAGCAGAGCGTCTCCTTATCACCCAGCCTGCCTCCAACTGTCCCTCTCTCACTGGCACTCCTGCATTCTCATTCTAGCACTCACTCACATACATTTCACTCACCCATACATCACATTCCACATACATTCTTACATCATCAAGCATACTACAAGAAGCTTTGGCTGTATGCCTAGGACATACTTCCAGCGGTTACAAAATGTTTCAACCTCCTTGAAGGCTTTTCTGGATGTTACTAGGTGCTTTGGAGTAAAATCGTTATATCAGATTAATTGGAACAAGGCAGAGGTCCTTCCGCATTGGATAGTGGACCACAGGATCGAGGTGGATGGACACAGCTTCACATGTTTTTCCAAGAGGATGACATACCTCTGGATCTGGCTGCAAGCAGAGCTGTCAAGGCAAAGGGTGTTCAATAGGAATACGCTGATGGATTTGCTGGAAGTGATCAATGTATTCTTGTGGGGGCACATCACCTTAATAAAGCTATAAAGCTGGTGATTTCCCCAAAGGTCAACACTTTAATCTTAATGGTGTTGTAAGTAAGACAGCAATGTACAAATGTGGACGTTTCTGTTGGACAACAAATCTGCCAGGATTGACCTGAAGAAGTTACAAGTGCTTAGGCCTGCGTCTGAATGGAGGGCCAGACTTCGAAACAGGCCACTTGGAATTATTTGCCCACCATCTGGGCAGATGTTAGGAGCTTGAAGCTTTTGGACATGACTGGATCTGAGTGGAATGAGTCAGGGGGGCATGCTGCCACCTTCAGTTTTGGTATAGAATAGCACCAACAGTAGGCAAGAGAAAAGCTTGCTCACCAAATATCTGAGATCCACCTGCGTGAAAATGTGAAAACTTCATAAACTGGATACAGGCTTATTCCTGGTGGCTTCAATTTGGTGCAACCATTCTGTCACTATGAACCACAGAACCCAGTTTGCTCAAATTGGTATCTGAGGCATATCCGGGACCTCTGCAAGAGGTGTCCGGTGGCTGTAATTTGCGAAATTCAAAGAAAGGAAAGGATTGCTTGACCGCATCTATGGTGAAAAGCAGCAGTTCCACATCTTTTTTAATTTCTTTGAATAATGTTCAAACGGAGGGCTCAACGCCTGCTATTTTCGTAGAACTGAGGATTCTATTAAGGAGGCCACATCGCACATCTATGAGCTACATAACCCTGATGGTGAATGGAGGCAACAATCGGGGCCTGCTTAGGACCTGGTTGCGGGACCCAGGATAGGAAGGGACTTATGAAGATTGGTTCTTAGACATGAAGGAGGCCTCTTTGGACTGGGGTATCAGGGCATCATCCCCAGTGCTTATTGGACAAGGCAAAACATTTTTTGGAAGAGCCTATTAGACCAGACACCTCCTGGGAATGTAAGAATGCCATGGGAACATTATTGCATATGTTGTAGAACTGCAGACCAATATTTGGTCGTAAATGCGAATGCATGACTAGGATTGTACCACCAGTTTGGTGAGTACACTTAATTTTCAATACTGATGTGGGTATTAAGAGTTGGATATATAACCATTATGATAGCCATTATGATAGCAGCAGCCAGACTTAGTGTACCACCATCTATTCCTAGAGAAATCAGACGTGGTGACTCACGGCGCACACACATCCTGGCTTCACACGATAAGGAAGCACCAATAATATAGTGATTGGTCTCCCAATTTTGACTGTGACAAGTATAAGAAAAGGAACAAGACTCCCACATATGAGACAGTGACAACACGTCCTTTCTTTCTTCCCGCCTCATTGCAGGTTTACAACAGGGGTGATGATTTAGCAGTCTTGTCTCATACAGCTCTCTAGCGACTCGCCACACAAGAAGTCACGCATGTGTTTGAGTCCTAAGGAAAGTGGGATTCATCAGACGTCTTTGATGAATTAACCATATTTTTGCTGTTTTAAAGTTTCACAAGGGAACATATGTGTAGGGGGCATTAAAAGCGAATTGCACCCCCTCCTGTGCTCCTTGTTCTGGTATTTCTGGATTTTAGTATCATATGGAACTTGTTTTCTACACACTATGTGTTGCACCTCTCTGAGATTGCTGTCTGGAATAACTCAGAGCCAGCTCCCTCTGTCTGTCCCCTAACCCTAGATAGGCGGCACTCTATCTCCTACTAGGGTTAGTCATCACATGAAGGATATTTAGCGACGGTTGGAGAGCCAGTTTAGTTAAACTAGAAAGCTTCTAAAAATAATTTGAAATAAGAAAAAGTCAGCAAAGGGGTGAGGTCAGACATCAGCATGGGCATGCCAATCCCCATTTTTAGTGAAGTTTTCATCATGGGGACCGAGAGGGCCTGGATTGTATCTCACATGGGGCGAGAGTGTGGCTCAAGCGGGTGACCACACTGGCCCATAAGTTAATTTCGCGTGTTTGGAGGACCACAAACTATCCCTACATTGAGGACTGCAGGTCTGATAGGCAAACCATATGTGTGATGGATAATTCTGTGTTTAGATATAAACACATGCAAAGCCAAATGCAGAGAGGAAGGGACCAGCGGAAATGCTAGTTGCGTTTCGCCCATCCGCTCCACCATACAAACTGACTAAAATGAGCTGTGGCATTAATGGAAGCCATAAAAGCCTTATAGAAGGCTTTTACGCCTTCCATTAATGTTACAGTTAATCCAAAATGAGCCGTAGGAAACATATTTCCCCTCCCGTCTCTGACTCTGCCTCCAAAAGCTTTGTAAAATCTCCCCGCCTTACACCTTGCTTTTATGCCTTGCAAAAATGCTCTGTCAGATTTAGAATGAACCGCTATGATTTTCTTTCTGTGTTGGTCCGCTTTAGCCACACAATACGCATGCCTCCCAAAAGTTAAGTAATTAGACCGTGAGCCTCAAATTAATGTTTTGAATGGATTGTGTTCTCCAACGTATTCCTCATCTTTGACATATAATGTGCAGCTTTGGCAGCTTTGAAAGTTATTTCGGCAGAGGGTGCCCTGCGTCAATGGCATCAAGTCGATGTCCCTCGAAGGCCTCCGTTGAGGGTGACGTCATCCGTTGTTATAAGTAGCACGCACGGCGCCCGTTGGCCTCAGTTCTGCTTTTCCGCAAACGTGTTTGCTTTGTGAAACTCGGCGCGCCTCATATTTCTGAAGTACTACTGTTATCTCTATTTGACTATGTCTTTGTCTTCTACCCCGACGACTCTTCGTTCTGGGTTTAAGAAATGAGTGCGGCTCCAAGATGTCAATTATGGATCCGCATCAGGTCTGTCTGTGGTGCCTGGCCGAGGGCCACGTGACGGATACCTTCTCAAAATGTCTGTGGAAGCCGGCAAGGAGTGATCTCGACCTGATATTTGCACGCCCTCGAGCCCGGGTTCAGGACGTGATCCACATCGATTGCCCTTGAGGCCTCGAGACGAGGTGACGAAGGATCACTCGAGACAGAGAGAGAGATCAAGGTCTCCGTCATCGTCGAGATCTTCGAAGCATTCTAAGCCCTCAAAGTCATTGACGTCGTTGTTGGTGCCCATTGGGTCTTCGACGCCAGTCAAGCCTTCATGTTCCGGTACTGGATTCTTCAGGTTTTCAAACTTCTCCTTCACTTGATTGCTCTTTTGTTCCTTTTTATTCATGTCTTGCCTTACTTAATTTGTTGGTATCCCTTTCGTTTCATAGGGTCACTTTATCTAACACTTAGAACTTTTCCCTTGGCTTCTTGGTTTCTCAATCTTTATTTCAGTGTTTGTTTTCACTTTGGGCTTGGCCCTTATTTTCTGTTCAATCTGCTCCTCAGGTTTTTCCCTTTCACATTGTTTCCTATTCTGTAATATCTCAGGGGATTCTCGTTGACCTCTTGGAGGATAAACCTTCCAGTAAGGATTTTCATTCCATGTTAATGCTTTATCTTGAAAGGGACGAATATGAATGTTCCAGTAATGATTCTTTTTCACTTCTTTAAATCTCAATACTTTACAGCGACTGGGATGAGTATGAGGTTTCCAATAATGACTCTTTCCCTTCATTCAATGCCAATATCTTATCTCGACTGGGACAAGTATGAGCTTTCCACTAACGATTATCTTTCTCTTCATTCAATGCAATATTTTATCTGGACTTGGATGAGTAAATGCATTCTAGCAATGATCTTCAATCTCCCTCTCTGGTCCCTTGCTTTCCCTGTTACCAGTCGTGTTCAGGGATAATGCCACCTGGGCTCTCGACTGGTTGGGACCTTCTCTTCCACTTGTCAGATTGGCCCCTCATAACTCCTGTAGTTTCATTTACGATCTCCCTGCTCTCTCATTTGCTGGTTTATTCAATGTTGAATCAAAGGAAGTGGCATCTGCATCGTTCACGGACCACATAGTCCACCTCTGCTTAATTGCGGTCATGCCATCACTTAGCTCTTCCTCGGGATGACGCCTCGCGGGCCATGCATCTAAAGTTTCACCCGGGTTTCTCTTTGGCATAGGACGCCATACATCCAGCTTTCCTTCAGCATACGTCTGAGAGCAAGTTCGTAACTTGCAGGTTTTGTCTCTCTCTCTCTCCTGCCAGTCTCTGCCTCTTTGTTTTATTACATTGTCATGGGACTTCCCCGGCTCAGTGTTGCAGTTCTTTCTCTCTGTTTGTTCTACGCACTGTATTCCTCCACAGACCTTATTCCTCATCTCAGTACAATATCATGTTTCCTTCCAAGGAATAATCAGAGTTTCTTTAGGACAATAACATATTTTTGTATGTTCTTCATACCTTTCTTCATTGGATGCTTTTGGAAGTATATTATTGGTATGTTTCTTGGGGAGTTCCTCGTAAGAACAGGACTGCTTGTCCCCAAAGAAGGAGTGTCTCCCAGTGAGGTCGCGCTTGCCTCTACCCCTAGCGAGGTTGTTGCGGAGCAGGCTCACTTCCCTAGCCTCATAGGGAAAGGCTCCCCCTTGATGGATTTCAATGATCCCATGGGCTCTATTTGCTCTCAGGAAGATTTCCCAATCCTCTCTAGGATATTCTCCTTTTGAACTTCTGTATGGAAGAGAGTCCTGAGATGTGCTGGCTATGCTTAGAGAGACCTGGAAGAGGCTGCCATAGGACGATTTGGGGCAATATGTCTAACGATGTCATAGATTAATTCATAAAATGAACAGAAGGGTTTTATCTCCTAATATGTTTTTCAGCACATGCACATGATTTAGTGGGGGCTAAAGGTGTCACACAAGCGTCAGACCATGTTCTGTTGTTTTCTATCAATGGTGCAGACAACGCTTTTCCTATGGATAGCACTAAAGCAATTTGGCTTTGCATGGAGATCATAACCACAAGAGCTAAGGTGTTGGGAAATGGGAAGCCGGGATGCGAGTTAGCTGTCTCAAGATTTCTGAACAGGGTCATCCCATGTCCCTGGATCTGTTTGCAATGTATAACAAGCCACTAGGACAGTGTGGTATGGACTTAGGAGAGATCACTCCTTTTTTTTGTAATGGTTTGCTAAAATATTGGCCGCCTATGTTGATTTGCAAATTTACACTTGATTCAATATTGGCAGGTTATTTTCTTAATTTAGGAGTATCTGAATATATCAAAATGCATCCAAAAATAGACACAATTATCTCAAATGCCTTCCTTGATTCGCCCTATACATTTTAAAAAACATTTTTTATTAACACATGGCAATACATCACATATCACAGTACAGTATATTTGGCATTGTAGGCATTGAGTCCACAGGGACACAGGAAACAGTAATTCAGGAAACAAAGCCAGGAAGGGGGGACACACGGGGATGTTCCTGGATGAGCATCCATCAAGTCTTATCGACCGATGGGTACATATTTTATTTTATTTATTTTTTTACATTTGTATAGCGCTCAAAACAGCCCATAGGCATAGTGGCGCTGTTACTTGAGGGGAGCTTAGTTACAGGGGGTTACTTAATTACAGGGGTTACAAGTGGGATAGTCATAAAAAGCATTTGGCATTTGGTACATTATACATGGGTGTCATAGGTGGAGTACATTTAAGTATAGATATCTCAACATTTAGTACATTTATACATGAATATCATAGTTAAGGTTGCAATATGAGGTTAGTATGAATTACATAAGATTAGTGTAGGATTAGTTGAAAAGTGTGGTTTTCATGGCCTTCCGGAATGCTAGGAGTGATTCTTCTGCTCGAAGGTTTGGTGGGAGGGCATTCCAGTGAAGGGCCGCTAGGTAGGGGAAGCTGGCACCTCCTGCTCTAGCTCTTTTTACCAGGGGCACTGTTAGCATATTTGCATACGGTGTCCTTGTTGGACTGGTTAAGGTAGATGGGTGAATCCTTTGTGATAAGTAGGCAGGTGCTGAGTGGTGTAGGCATTTGTGGGTAATAGTGAGCGCTTTGAATATCACCCGTTCTTTTATTGGGAGCCAGTGCGCTAGCTTTCTGGCGGTGGATATGTGCTCTCTTTTGGAGATGCCTTGGGCTGCACAAAGGGCACTGTTCTGGATGACTTGCAGTTTTTCCAGGTTTTTAGTGAATGTCCCCAGGAAGAGTACATTGCAATAGTCCAGCCAACATAGGTTAACTCAATCAGGAGTCTGGGGCTGTATCGACAGCTGGTGACACAAATGTAAGAGGTATGCCGTAAGTGGCCCCCAAATGTTTCTTGGACGAGAGTCAATTGGCTGTATTTGCGTCCAGTATTCTTCCATGTCGTTGGCCCACACAACATCTCTCAACCAGTGGCCCTTGTTGGGGACATTCGCACTCACCCGTCGCAGTAATATGCATCATTTAGCAAGAAGAAGGCACATTTTTGCGAACTTACTCATGCTTCCCATGGGAGAATTAAATATGTAAAACAGGCAGGACTGTGGCCCATCATTTCCGACACAACAGTGCATACATCACACACCAGAATGGTTGTAATTTTGAAAAGTCGCATATCATGTGAAAGTATTTGGCATCGGGACAATTGCACCGAGAGCTCGCCCCAGTCCCTTCATTCAAGAACAGACGTAGCCTGGTCGGCGTGTAATGAAACCAGTGCAACACTTTCAGTTGTATCAATTGAAATTTAGAGTTATATGAGTTACATGAGGCTGTGCGCACATGTCTGACCAGAGGTCGTCCGTGATGTTGATCTGCAAGTCAGCTCCCCATTTTGAGCGGGCATTATACTGTGATGCAGCCAGGTGGTTTTATATCGTCCGATATAGAGATTTACACCAAACCTCGATTGCCACTTGCAGTCAGGGCTTATTATAGTAGTGTGTTGTCTACCGGCTCCACTGGGAAATCCATCCCAATTTTTTTACATGCTTTGCGTGAGCCCACATATTGTAACCATTGTGATGCTGGAGTGTCACTAGGCTGAATGAAATTGCCTTCTGGCTATAGGGTCCCTAGTGTATGGAATCCATGTCGCACCCCAATCTTGCGCGAATTCGAATCCGTTTGTGGTAGATAGCATACACAATCCCACAAGGGGAGATTTCTATGGTATGGGGCAGGTACGCCAACTGTTTTCCATATTTTGCACCAAGCGAGTGCCTTGGTGCTAGCAGGGTCAAATCCACAGATATCTGCGAACCGGGTGGCGAAAAAAAAATGAGCGCAGGTCTTTGTCACCCGTTGAATGCGTTTGGGGAGACGGCTGTTCCTCAGAGTACCAGAAAGTAGCAAATTGCACCTGTGCAGCCATCCAATACAAGCTAAAGTCCGGAGCAGCAAACCCTCCTTTGTCATATGGTTGCGATAGTGTGCTCCACTTCAGGCACACTGCCCCAGAGTGCCACATGTATTTACATACATTGGTTTCTAAATCTTGACAGAGTGTCCGCCCCGGCCACATCAGTATATTAAGGAATAAATATAGGAATTTAGGGAGCACAGTCATTTTAAGGAGTGCTATTTTGCCAGCAATCGTGATAGGGAGATTGGCACATCTCCTGAGTTCATCCCTCAGCGTTGTCGCATACAGAGCGTAGTTGTGTTTCTATAGTTCAGGGCAGTATCTAGTGATGGCGATTCCCAAGTAATGTATGGTCGAGGGATCCCATGTGAATCGCTCTAGGTCAAGGGGTGGGATGGTGGCATCTGTGAGGGGGAAGAGTTCTGATTTACTACAGTTAACTCTAAGGCCCGATATCTCGCCGAAGTCTGAGATGGATAGGGGGGTCCCTTATATATAGTAGTGTTTCGTCTGCATATAAAGAATTAATTTCTGCTTCCCCCGTCATTCTGATACCCTGGTGTTTATGTTTATGCCATATTAGATCTGCAAAAGGTTCAATGACAATCGCAAATATGAGGGGTTGTAGTGGGCAGCCATGTCGGGTGCCCCTCTCTATCGCAAAGGTCGAAGAGTGTGTCCTTTAGTGTTGACCCTGGCGATCGGGGACGTGTATAAAAGAGGCAGAAAGGCAAGGAACTCCATACCCAACCCACATTTCGTTAACACAGCGTACATGAACCTCCAGTATACCGAGTCGAACGCTTTTTGGACGTCCAGAGCGGCCGCAACCGCTTGAGTTTCCAGGTCCATCTGGGCCAGTATATTAAAGAGGCGCTGTAGATTAAATGCTGTGTATTTCCCAGGGATGAACCCCGACTGGTCCGGGTGAATGATGTGCGACATAAACGGCATCAGTCGTTTGGCCATAATCTTTGCAAATATTTTAACATCTGTGTTGATTAAGGAAAGGGGCCTATAGGAGCTGCACTGTTTTGCCGGTTTATTGGGTTTTAGCAGGATTGTGATAAATGCCTGGCGCATAGTGGCAGGTAATGTCTGCGACTTAAGGGATTCTTGCCATAGTTGCAGTAGCTATGGGGCTAGGTGGGTCTTGTATCATTTGTAAAATTCGGCCATGAGGCCATCAGTGCTAGGGGCTTTCCCGGATGGTAAGTGTTCGATAGCTTGGATGATATTGATCAGAAAGATTGGTCATTCTAGAAGGGTTCTAGCGTCATGGGAGAGTTGACTAAGTGGTAATGCATCTAGAAACCTGTCAATATATTTGGATGTGCGTGTATCCGCATTAGTGTAAAGATCTGTGTAGAATTTGGCGAACAGTTCATTGGCGGCTGCCGGTGTGGGTACAACGTTACCGGAAGTGTCAGTAATCACTGGGATACACCCACTACCCATTTCTTGCAGAGATATATATGAGCAAGCAGTTTACCCGGCCTTCCCCCTTGCCGAACCTCTGAGCTGCCGTAGCGGTATCGAAAAACTTCACTTTCCATTCCGTATGCGTTCTGAAGGTGTCTAGTGTCTCCTTAATCTGTGTGAGTGTGGCAATGGTGGGTGGGGGCGGCCATCAGGACGCTTGTTCCTTCAGTTTTCCTCACTTTTCTCAATGTCTCGCTGGATCATTTTGAGGGCACTAAACTCGGTAGACATTGTGATCCCTTGTATGTATACTTTGAAGGTTTCCCAAAGTGTGCTGACCTGTGATACATTGGTCTCAAAGAACAGTTTCACGTGGTCATCCATAGTAGATGTGAACGCCACATCCAACAGCACCTTTGATTTAAAGCGCCAACTGTTTCAGGGTCTGGGGAGGGCAGATAGTGTCAGCTGTAGGCAGCTTGGGGAGTGATCGAAGTAGGTTCTGTGAAGCATGCAGGTCTCCTCGTCCCCCCGCATCAGCACATCAGAGATTAGTCACATATCGATGAGGGAGGATGAGTCATAGGCCAATGAGTAAAAAGAGTAGGATTGATCATTACTATGAGTAACCCTCCAAGCATCGACCAGACCGAGGGAATGCATGCCCCTTCTTATTGTATGGGCCGCTCACGTTAGGATCCTCTGAGAGGATGTGGACTTGTCTAAAAGGAGATCAAGGATAGTATTAAAGACCCTCCCCACATTATAGGGACAAGTGGATATTGGGCCAATTTATCAATGACTTCTGCATAAAATTGAGGGTTGTCAATATTAGGCACATAAACATTCATTAGCAATATCTCTCGTCCCGCTACTGCTCCATGTACCATGACATACCTACTCAGAGGATCAATGTCCACATGTCTGTGCTGAAATGGGAGAGACTTATGTATTAGGGTCTTGACTCCTCTGGCTTGCGTTGAGGACGATGTGTAGAATCGGTTTCATCCCCACTGTCTAGCAAACCCCAAGCAGGTCACGGAAAGTGCATGTGTCTCTTGTAAATATAAAATGTTGCTTTGTGTCTGTCTACATACAGATGTATCTTACCCCTCTTAACTGGATTACTAAAACCACGTATATTCCAGCTGAGACACATCACGTCACCCATCCCAGCGCCGACAACAATGGTTCGTCCCCACCTGTGTCTCCTCTTGTATCAGTCCCCAACACCAGCCCTCCTGCAGAGCCTGCCAGAATGTATAATACAATAAAGAGTAAGATAACACGTCTTGTTTTACTTACATCCAACCCCCTTTACACAGGAACTCTATAATGTTTTCCGGCATCACTAGTCCTGAAAAAATGGACCGTCTGCTATGATTGATTAAAAAATGTGTATAACAAACTTTTATTCAAATAATTCGAACTGAATTTAAACATAAAACACTACCCTCACCTAACACAGTGTACTAAACACTAAAAAACAGTTACTAAAACATGAAATACAAAGTTCACTTATTTGCATGACACAAAAGATATCACATAACATAACACAAAAAAATCTCAATGTGTCTCTAAAACAACAACCATCCCAACATGTTTCTGTTCTTCACTGCCCAGTTCGGGCGAACATTCTTCAGGGGAAATTTTTTTTTTTTTTTTAAAAAAGCATCCACTAATCTCTTCAACACCGTGCTGAAAGGGTAGATTCAAACTTCTATACAGGCAAAGGAAGGAAAGAACCTCCGAGCCTGTAAGAGTAAAAGGAAAAACTAATGAGTTCCAAAAAGAGGGAAAGGAAGTACTACAAAATGTAGAAAAAGAACATGGCATAGAGGTTATGCCACACTCACACGGGTCCCAACAGGGCACCCACAAATTTACCTTTAAATGGTGAAACTTCAAAGCGCGTCACAGGATGACAAATTCGCTGGTTTCTCGCCAAATGAGAGACCACTACTTCACAAAAGCGTCATAGTCCGCTAAAGTATCGCCACACCTAAATGAGACAGAACCAATACACAGAGACCACATGCTCTGTTATATCCAGAAAGGGGCTTCAAAATGCAAGTACACATGAAAACAGGGCTCCAAATATCATAAAATAAATTACCTTCACAGATGTAGGGATCAAGACTGTAACAAGCAAAGCAGCAATCAACGTGTTTGCAAAGGAGAAATCCACACAGTCAAGCCGTAAAGTATCAATCTGGAAAACAATGGATGCATGGCAATGAACACCATATGTCTGGCATCACCCTTCAACATGTACCAATGGGAGTGCTTTTATTTCACCCTCGTGATTAAGACTAAGTGCCCGTACAACATATAGAATGCAGAAAAAACTTCCATGCTGTCCATCCTACACAACGTGGGAAACCCATGGCAAAAGATAACCAAACTACCCCACGCGTACAGGAAGGGAATGTACCGGCAGTGGGAAAATTATCACACACAGAACCACAATGCACAATGCATTGAATATCCAAGCCTATCAGTAGAGAATGGCCCGGAATAAACTCTATGCTTTCTATTTTGTTAATAGCATCAGTGGTGTCTCTCAAATAACTTTTCATTTTCAAAACAGATGGTCTTAGATAAAAGTCTGCAAATTTGGACAAGGGTTCCAAAATTGAATTAACACCAGATACTATGGGTCTGCTAGGGGGATCAACAAGTCTCTTATGTACTTTGGGCAAGATGTAAAAAACAGGTACCCTTCCGTGATCCCTAATTAGAAATTCACATTCCTGCTTACTGATCATTTCAGCGTCAAACGCTGAAGTCACCTTTTCTTTGATAATATTCATAAGTTTAGCAGAGGGGTCATTAGCAAGTCTCAAATAGCTCACATTATCTGATAGTAGTCTTTCACATTCTCTTACATAATCACTACGAGCCAAGTATGATTTTTGACAGTGTGAGATGCATATACCATATTGTGTTGGTGCCAGCATATCATTGTTTTAAAAAACACCTGTTTAGTGCTCGTGGTGTCCACTAATCTGTTCTACACCAGTAGGCTTCAGGTCCGTTCCAATATGGCCCTTCCCTTTGATGGACTTTTTTTTCCAACACTGAGTAGTGTAGTCCCTTTTCTATGTTGCCGGGTCCGTTCCAACATGGCCCTTCCTTTTGATGGACTTTCCTTCCTACACTGAGTAGTGTAGTCCTTTCTTTGTGTTGCTGCACGACCATAGACGTACTCTTAGTGTGCAGCAGTTTTTGGTTTCACTGAATTCAGTGTTGGCTGTGTGCGTTTGGAAGCTGCCATTAGAGTGATTTAATCCCTCTGAGTGTACAGGTGAGTCATTAGCATTGTGGTTCTGTGTGTGATAATTTTCCCACTGCCGGTACATTCCCTTCCTGTACGCGTGGGGTAGTTTGGTTATCTTTTGCCATGGGTTTCCCACGTTGTGTAGGATGGACAGCATGGAAGTTTTTTCTGCATTCTATATGTTGTACGGGCACTTAGTCTTAATCACGAGGGTGAAATAAAAGCACTCCCATCGGTCCATGTTGGAGGGTGATGCCAGACATATGGTGTTCATTGCCATGCATCCATTGTTTTCCAGATTGATACTTTACGGCTTGACTGTGTGGATTTCTCCTTTGCAAACACGTTGATTGCTGCTTTGCTTGTTACAGTCTTGATCCCTACATCTGTGAAGGTAATTTATTTTATGATATTTGGAGCCCTGTTTTCATGTGTAATTGCATTTTGAAGCCCCTTTCTGGATATAACAGAGCATGTGGTCTCTGTGTATTGGTTCTGTCTCATTTAGGTGTGGCGATACTTTAGCGGACTATGACGCTTTTGTGAAGTAGTGGTCTCTCATTTGGCGAGAAACCAGCGAATTTGTCATCCTGTGACGCGCTTTGAAGTTTCACCATTTAAAGGTAAATTTGTGGGTGCCCTGTTGGGACCCGTGTGAGTGTGGCATAACCTCTATGCCATGTTCTTTTTCTACATTTTGTAGTACTTCCTTTCCCTCTTTTTGGAACTCATTAGTTTTTCCTTTTACTCTTACAGGCTCGGAGGTTCTTTCCTTCCTTTGCCTGTATAGAAGTTTGAATCTACCCTTTCAGCACGGTGTTGAAGAGATTAGTGGATGCTTTTTTTAAAAATAAATTTCCCATGAAGAATGTTCGCCCGAACTGGGCAGTGAAGAACAGAAACATGTTGGGATGGTTGTTGTTTTAGAGACACATTGAGATTTTTTTGTGTTATGTTATGTGATATCTTTTGTGTCATGCAAATAAGTGAACTTTGTATTTCATGTTTTAGTAACTGTTTTTTAGTGTTTAGTACACTGTGTTAGGTGAGGGTAGTGTTTTATGTTTAAATTCAGTTCGAATTATTTGAATAAAAATTTGTTATACACATTTTTTAATCAATCATAGCAGACGGTCCATTTTTTCAGGACTAGTGATGCCGGAAAACCTTATAGAGTTCCTGTGTAAAGGGGGTTGGATGTAAGTAAAACAAGACGTGTTATCTTACTCTTTATTGTATTATACATATTGATATCCCTGTCAGTAGAGTAGGATGTTATTATAGGGACTGTTTATACCTATTTGAACATACTACATATAGAGCCTGCCAGAATGCCAGCCATTGGCCCAATGCTTGCCAATGCGTGATTTTCCCCCCTTAACTTCCCAAACCTACCCTCCACCTGCATCTCCCACCGAACTTAGGAGATGGAACCCCTCCAATAACATACATAACAAAAAAGAAAAATTCCAAAACCCCAAACATTCAGCACAACCTTGCATGGGGGGCTGGAGCGCTAAGCAACCGGACGCACCCCGGACTTTCAACACATAGAAAAAAGGATATATGCTCACAACCTTCTTCCAGTTCAACATTCACCCATGGAGGTGTCACTTTGCTGTTGGTGACATTACCGTGGTAGAGGGAGGCCTTCACGCCCTAGTAAGTTAAATGGTAATGAAACGGTGACCAGGGATCACTAAGTGATCGACTTGGAGAGTTTCCTCGAGGTATGTTAGTATCCAAAGTATTAGGCCAGAGCACAAGTACATTCTTTAGCCGTCAGACATAGGATCAGGGTGCCGGTAGGATCAAGTCCAGGAATTTCATAGCCTTCCCTGGTAGCGTAAAAAAATAGGTCTTGTCATGCCAGGGTATAGCATGGCGTATTTCAAGTGTACGTCACAAAGCTGTTTTTTTTAAACCGCCAAAAGGAATTTTCTTTCCTGCTGCACAGCCACAGACAAATTGGGGTATATGTGGATCCTGTTTCATCCCAGCATTAGGTTCCTTTGTTCGCAGGCAGCCCATAGAATTGCATCTTGGTCCTAGTAGTTGGGAATATGAGCATTGATTGGGCGTGGAGGTGCGCCAGGTTTAGGCTTGGGCGCCAGGGATCTGTGGGCACGTTCAATGACAAATTACGGTGATAGTGTGGCGTTGCCCAAGAGCGGCAGCAGGGTGTCAGTAATCCATTGCTCCTGGGAGGATTCAGTATTGCCCTCTGGGATCCCTATAATGCAGATATTGTTTCGGCGGGATCATGACTCTAGGTCATCATTCTTCTTCTCATCCTGTAGTACCCGCTTGGAGAGTGTAGTTAGTTCAGCTCGGAGACTGGACACATCATCTTCCAACGTACCTGCCCTTGATTCTGCTTCGTCCAGTCGCTGGTCCGTTGCGTCTATGCGCGACTTAATGGAATCAATGGTGCTGGTCATATCATCGAGTTTGCTATGTACCTTAGCAAATCCTTCCTGCATGTATGCCATCATGCGTTGTGTTTCAGTGGGCATGACAGGGGAGGGTTCTTGCTCCATGGCGGCTGCTGCCTCTGCAGTTGCTGATAGTTTAGGTGTAGCCTTAGCGTACTGACTAATGAAGCATTGGGGTTTGGCGCTCCCTTTTGTCATCCTCCCAAGGGGAGCACCCCCTCAGCGCGGTGTACGCTTTGTGAGAGTCTTAGTGTTTCTGATGTACCGCCAGGGTGAGAGAAGAGTTGCAGCATAAGTGCGTAGACAATCAATTATATGGGCAGTCACACGCTTGTTCCAGTATGCATGCTGGGGCACCCACCCAGGGCACGGTGGGCTGTCTGGTAGTAGGTGGAATGGCGCAGGCCTGTCTCAGTTCCCCAGCACCCACAAGTGGTGTCAATGCTTTCCCCAAGGTTGCCGTGAGGGCCCTCTCAGGCAAAATTGCAGACAGCAGATGCTGTCGTTATACGAGGAGGAGTGTTACAAAGATTAACATTGGACAGGTCTATCCAGGCAAGGATGGATTGGGTGACTGGGACCAGGCCTCATCAAGTTTCCCCAGTCGGCGGACCAGTCAGTAAATGTGGAGCAGGCACACTGCGCCCAGGCGAGCCTCCCCGCCATTGTATTATCATGCAGGTGGGCGGGCCTGCATAAAACCTCCCCACGCCGTGTATATGAGGCGGCTTATCCCCTGTGTAGACTACTCACTGTGGATGCCGGTGCGCATCTGGGCTACTCCACCAGCGGTCTGATGTGTCTGAGGAAGGGGTAGGGGGGAGAGCTCCTCTTTCCTCTCGCCGCCGTCCAGGAACCACAGCCGATGTGCCCCCATGGCGCGGTGTGTTCAGGCCTGCTGGTGAAGTGCAGCAGAGCGGTCGCGTGGGATTGTGGGTGGAGCTGTGCACGGCTCGCTCGCAGCTCTCTTCACCATGGGGAATGCAACCTCCTGCTTCTCAGCTTGCCTGTCTCCGTTCAGGGTCGTGCTACAGCCAGAACACGGAAAGGGACTGGTTCCAGTGGGCAGTTTCGATCGCTGTGGCTGAGGTTTGTAGAAGGCGTTGTGCATCCGAGGATGACGCCCCATGGTGCCGGAACTCTAAACACAAGCCGCCATCGTGATTGTCACGCAACAGCACCCCTGATTCGTCCTGTACTTAACCCCAAATAAAAGACCTGGGAATACTGGTCTACAGAAATTGGAAAAGATTATCAATGTACATTTTGAAGACATGTCTGAATTTATTAGGAATAGTCCAAAACAAATAATTTTCCCACATTGACATTGTAAGGAAAAATTAATATACTGAAGAATACCCTTCTCTCGAAAATAATATTTATACTGATAGAGCGACTCTTCGAAAATAGCAATCTATTTTGAATCAATTTGTGCAACTTTGCATGGGTCCTACAACTTGCTGGAAGAAGCGGAGCAAACCCCTCAAAAAAAGGTGTGGGGTCTCTCTATGATTTGCAATTATGTCACGGTTAGCGGTAGGAGTCCACTAGGGAAAACATGCTCATGCTGATGTATTTGGTGTCCCTGTAGATTATGCACAAATTAGCTTAAAACATGTGTGAAGCTCAAGAATTTATTTACCGGTGTCCAAGGACATGGTATAAGATTGTATGCCATTTTTGAGCTGCCTACCTTGTCCCTCACAAGCTTATGGAACTCTGCTGATGCCCCTTGGGACCTGTATGATGACATAATTATCCTCCTTGTGATGGTTGCTTTTGAGATTCTAGGGGGCTTCAAGCCGCAGAGATGTCTAAAACATGGCTCTTATTTGTAGAAAGAACATTCATTTCCTTATCCAGTTTAAGACAATGGATTGGACGTATTGTGAAACAAATGTGCGAGACTTGCGAGAGGATCCTGTAGCCCCTAGAACATTTCTTAAGGAAACTTAAATGCAATATTGTCAGACTACAAGAAAATGCACTCAGCATGGAATTTGTTGAGCAGAGAATTGCCAACACTCAATCAGACATATAGCAAGCATTTAAAAAAAAAGTGTTAGTTGAGCCATCTATCTTAAAAAACACTTTTTAACCATGCATTGGTTACATTGGGCCCTGCCAAAATTACAAAACCCTGAAAAGTTGTAATGCCGAAAATGTTTATCAGAAGATGTAGTCGACATTCATCCATTTATCATCTGTCAAAGACAAACAGTATTTTGATGGGCTATACAAAAAGTAAATGGAGCTCATTTTCATTAAATTAGTAATTTGGCAGCGGGGAGTCGTTACCTGTTGACATACACGTAGGCAGCTCCCTGCCACCAAATGTTCGTAATTTGCCCGGTGGAGTGCAAAAGTGCAGGGCAAAAGGCAGTATACACGTGTGTACGCTACCTTTTTTCCCTGCACCTTTGCACTCTGCCATGCAAAGTGAGTAAACACTGCCTGGCATGCTCGCATGGCAGGGTTTACTTTTAATTGTAAGCAATTGACACGCTTGCCAAGCGGCACTCACAAATACAATTAAATGCTGCCCAACATGCTTCTGTTTAATTTTCATTGTGAACACTGCTTAACATGGGAGCATGTGAAGCGGCGCTTATGTGCGAGCGTGTCGGGCAGCGTTTACAATGAATTCCTTTGCGATCCGCCTGCTTTATGCTGATGCATAAAGCTGGCGGACATCATAGGGATCTCCAGCATTTGTAAGACAAAGCGGAAGGGAGATTGTAGACATGCTTGTTGTGTTCTGCCCCCCCCCCTCTTACGCCATATAAATAAATGAACATTTGGCGTGGCATGATTGGAAGGTGTTAAAGCTTTACTCAAGGCTTTCACACCTTCCATTCACGTTACGCAACAATCCAAAATGAGCTCCTATTTATTTTCCAGATGACTTCAATGAAGACTTAGGACTGAAGGTATGGTTTGATAGTCTATGAGTAAAGTGCTTGTATCAGTCAAGGGTCCACCATGCACCTTGTACGTTTTATTCCTGTGGCAGGGTGGCACAGCTCGCCGTCTTGCTGAGGGTGATAAAGTGTACCATAACATTGGGTAATAATAAAACCTGTTATAACAGCATTTAGTAGTATGAGCAATCTGGCAGGATGATCTATATAATAGGAACACAAATTATGATTATTAAAAGGTGTAGCATTTCATGTAACAGACAAAAGTATGAAACTCATTTAATTTTTTTCAATTGTTGCTCTGCCTAAAATACTAGTAAAAAACTGAGCGAAAGCTCAAGAACCATTGGATTATTGCTGACTGTAGGATATCTCCAGTCAATAAAGTTGGTCAAGTGGCGGCTCGAATCCCGGCAGGGCCAAACTCGGCCTTTCCTCCTTCCGAGGTCGATAAATGAGCACCACACACCGTGGTTAATAATAAGCAGCGCTCAGGTACCTGAGGGTTCATAGCGCCAAATTATTATTATCTCGGTATACATATAGATTAGAGGTATGGGTCAGATATCAATCCACCTTTCGGTCCTCAGTTTGTGCGTGCACAATTAAACAGCCAGTGAAGAATGTCAAATGAGTAGTTTCTATTTACCTGCAGGACTCATTAGGCAGAAATGTTATGCAGAATTACCCACTCGGTGTAAACTGGTTGTTTACCCCAGTTCTGCTAAATACAAGTGGCTAGAAATACGGGGACACAATAAAAAATTAAAATAAAGATTGCAATATTTTGATGTGTAATCACATGACCAGAGGTCTGTAAATCTGGTCCTTGAGAACAAACTCCACTCCATGTTTTCGGGATATCTACAGGGTAATGCTTTGATTTTGTCAGTTAATTTACATTAAAGAAGGTCTCCTCCCTCGCCACCTTACCTACAACCTGCCCTTCCAATCCCAGATTGGGCCAAATGAAGGTTCCTGCGATAAGTTACAGGAAGGCTGACATGACTTTACATCCCTATTGACAATGCTTACCTGCCTAATGTGCGAATTCCACCAAGTTATTGGTGTGCCTCCTGAACGTATCGGCTGTGTCTGAGCGACATGATCCCTCAATGTGCCAGGAGGGTCGGGGAACATGGGTCAGGGTGGGCCGATCGATCATGGTAATGGAGCAGTGCACTGTTAGGCCTGCTCTGCAAGGACTTGATTTTTAAGGGTGAGGGAATGAGAGGGAGGGTTTGTCATCGGGAGAAGGGGAGTCTGGGAATTAGGGAAAAGGTGGCCCAATTGGGGAAATGGAGCACATTATAGCGGTGGCATGGGAAAGGGGTGTACTGACGCATGGACAGTGGATGGAGTGGAATGCAGAAGTAGAAGCACTGGCATTGTCAGTTCGAAGGAGTGGTGACACCTGCAGGGGGGAATTGTCAAAGGATTGTGGGTAGCTTAACAATATTGGGGGGGCGCAAGGAGGGTGGGGAATCCTCCCATAAAGAAATGGTCCAAAAGGAAGCAACTGGGATGATGACAAGGACAACACAAGAAGGCAAACTCGTAGTGAAAAATAGCAGAAAGGAGTGAAGCAGTGGGAGCTGGACCAGTACAATTGTCGCACTTGAAACACGTTTGAAAAAATGAAGGCAGATACTTTGACATGGTACTACCCCTTTATTGGTCCTGGTAAAGATGATTTCAGACGGAGAGTGGCAGATGCTATAACAAGGGAAGACAGACGTATATACAATATGGTAAGGTGGAGAAAGGAATGCCTCATGATGCGAGGAAGGTGACAAGGGAGGAGACTCGGTTCAATGGGGATTATCAGAGGTAACAGCAGTGGGTCATAGAGGGTAACTATTGTATGCCACCATTCAGCTCTTCTGGAACTGTTGGGTGTAATCCTATCTTCCAATTATATACTTAAGCCTCATAGATAAGGGAGTGGTTGTGATCACAGGAAAGCACCTGCCCCTAGGTTAATAACCAAGAATAAGCTGTAGGCAATAAGCACATGGTAAGGTCATTATCGCTATGATCAAGACTCTATAAGCTTTTGACACTTGTCCTATGAGTTTATTTCTTATCCTTTCTGCACTCTGTATAAAAGGATACAATGGGGGTTATATGAATGAAGGTTTTGAATCTAAAATGGCTGAGCAAATGACACTCAGCAGCTGGCTGAAAGGAGGCAATTTTCGGCTGCTATTCGGTCAATATCAAATGGTTGAGACAATGCATATGGGTGCAAGACGATGAGGAGGAACCAAACTTGGTGTCAATTGCATTTGTCTACTCCAGCTCTACTACACCCACCAAAATAGAAGTGAACCAGTGGATTGGCTAGAAAAATCATACCTACAGGAGTGAGGGTCGAATTTTCTTCCTCTGCGGATGCAGTCTGTGCTCTGCTCCTTGCACTCACACTGGCATATGGCCATGTTCAGCAGCTTGTTGTTAGGACAGCTTTTCTGGCACACACAGCGACACTTCTCCTTGTCCCAGCCCCAGTCAGGTTTGCAGGAGTCAGCCTGAATGTGCGCAGGACACACACAAGAGCAAGTGCTCTCCTGCAGGAGCATGGGCTCCCCACAGCTTGAATTATCATGGCCATTCTTACAGAGGCAGCTGCAGGAGTCCTCGATGAACACACTGTGGGGCCCACAGATGGACCCATCAAGGCCATTCTTGCAAGCACAGCTGCAAGAGTCCTCATTGAACACTTTGTGGGGTCCACAGCTGTTCTCGTCAAGACCATTTTCACAGACACAGCTGCAGGAGTCATCGCTGAACACGCTGTATAGCCCACAGCTCATTCTGTCAAGGCCATTTTTACAGATACAACGGCAGGACTCTATGCTGAACACCTTGAGCGATCCACAACTTGAACTGTCAATGTCAGTCTTGCACACACAGCTGCAGGATTCTTCACTGAACACCATGTGGGCGCCACAAACTGCTGCTCCTTCACCCAGACCTTTAGAAGTGAATCAAAGTTATTAATTGAGCACAAGACCTGCCATTAGGCATTTAGCATGTGTTAATATATTGTTACTTACCATTTAAATCACTTGCCTTCGGATCTTCCACACAGCGGCAAAGCCGGGTGTTCCAAGACAGACCGCTACTACAGCTCACATGTATCCTGTTACACCTTGAAAGAAGGGATTTGATGTTTTACCAGTGTTTGTGACAATGTAAGCATGTTATAATCAGTATCAAATGCTTTGAGGCAAGATGTAAATTGCAGAAGTCATTCAACAAATAAGTTCAGTTTTTTTATTAACAGTGCAGACGTAGATTGGTTTGGATTGGCAGGCCTCTCTGGGGTAGCATGGGATACCACAGACTGGGCCGGAATGGAATTAAAAAATCTGTGTGATGGGGCATAGTCCTGGAATAGCAGAGGGGAGAGTAAATTAGGTGTGAGATAAACTGGAAGAACTCTGGTTGGTTCCCCAACTGTTACAGGTGCTGCGGTCATGAAAGAGCTGCTTTGGCATAGCTGAGTGCATGGCCCTATGAGGAAGCTACCATTTGCCACTAAAACTAGAGAAAGTACCATATTTCTGCATGCTATCTGTCCTTAACTTTACACCTCAGCATTTATCTATATGTGGCTTTACTCATGTGTGATTTCGGCCTAAAAAGGGTACACCCACCTCTAGAAAACAAAAGAGTTTGCCCAAACTGTAAGTCATATAATTAAGAAATATTAAATCATTTGCTTTTATCTATTGCATCCTTTTTGATCTGTGTGAGTCAAGTTGGGAACTGTCTCTTGGCAAACATGGGTATAAACGACACATGGAAAGGAGCTGTGCTAGGACTGCTAGCTCCACACAGCTCAATCTTGCTGATGATATGGGAGTGAGAACAAGTAGACACAGAATCCGAAATATATGAATTAAGAAATGAAATTATATGAATTACTGAAAAGTAAGACACTCAAGCACAACTTAGAAAATTAACAATTAGCAGGCAGAGACCAAAACCAAAAGGAATATATTCAAACATTATGTTAGAAAACGTTACATAAAAACGTTCTCAAAAGCATGCCAGAAAACTGATCCTGTCTGAGTGTAATATTCAATGTAGCAGACGCCCACGGAGTAGAAAGGACTGTCATCAATGCCTTTATTTGTACCACTGGGTAGGACATTTGGTACCTAGCATAATGCTAAGAAATCTTTTAGGAAGAATAACGACTAGCGTTATGCAGAATTGATGGATTGAATATTTTGATGAACTCTTGAAACAGGCTTAAATAGAGTATCATTTGATGAGAGTGATTGAGTTTGGAAAAGATGAGATTTAGGAATATTACTCTGCTCAAGCATACCAAATATTAAGTTACATTTAATGATTTGTGTTTGTTAAGAATTTTAGCTCAAGGGTACCAATTCCAAAGATTCAGAACATGACCTGTCTAATAGGAAATCTATTCAACAAAAGTTTCAAACTGCCTACCCTCACTCGGTAGAAAGTGATAATAAACATTTGATTCATCAAGGTAGTATCAAACCTGTTGATAAGGGTGGAGCCTGGACATTATGAATACCAGCTGATATAGTGAGGAATGCTTGAGAAGGTTCAATGACCAGAGAACGTAACTTCCAAAATTCATTGTGTTTAAATGTGTGCAAGATGTATTCTAATTCTTATTTATTAAAATTCTCAAATGCTTAAAGTTAAAGTCACAAATGCATGTTTTTTAAAGCTCAGTTGGCCTGGGAAGCCAAAAGTAGCTTCTGGTAGCTTTTGGTTTTAAGTTAACCAGACTCTCCTATGCTAGAAGCAGAAGATAAATAGCTTGCAGCAACTTCAAACCCTCGGATTTTCATGAAGTCCAATGGGTTTTAGCACCTGCTAATAGCAGGCGGATGACACAGGAATCCATTGAAAATGCCAATTGACATGAGTAAATGGCGGGTGGCCTTTACACCTTTTGCCAAGTAGAGTGCAAGAACAAGGCGCTAAAGTGATTTTGCCAGTTTTGACACTTTGCACTGTTTTGCAAATGGATGGAAATCGCATGGAAGGGTCACCCCAGTGTAGAGGAGCAGTTACATGCCTCTGCAGGAAATCCCGCCCCCCTACTGCCCATATGTTGCAAACCTGAGACTGTGTCATGCTTAACACCAGCAGTTGTGTCAATTCCGCTGCGTACATTCGAAAACAGGTATCCACTGAGAAAACTCTATCAAATGTATCCCAGAAGAGACGACAATCTGAGGGCGGAACTCCCTGAAGGAATATGAAAAAGGCAGAATGAGGAGCTGGTGACGTCACGAAAGACTAGCGTGACGCCTTGCGAATACTGGCTGAAGAGAATGTATGGACCTTACAGAAGCTAATGATGAAGTTAAGAATCGAGAACGCTTTTATATGCGAAAAGAAGATTGCACGTGTGAGAAGCACTGCAGAAAATGCAAGCCGTTCAATAACTGTACATATGCTGTAACAGAAGTAGATTAAGTAATCTTAGAAGCTGCCTATGAGTAGTTAATAGATTGCAGGCGAAGCCGTCATTGTATAGAATTTGGACATCAGTGTCATGAATTTTAGTAAGCCAGGGCCCATGGAGAGGAAAGGCCGAGAACTGTGTTGCAGCACAAATAAGCTAAGATTGTCGAAGAGCCTGGAAGGGCTGTCTGGCCTGCTGTCAAAGCTGAAGCAGCCAAGGCCAGTAATCTATTCTTGAAGGCAGTGATCGTGCAAAGCTGAATCATCCCTTGTTAAAATGCAAAGAAAGAACACCACGTGAGCTAAGTTTTATTCATTTAAGACATTTAAAGGCTGTGAAATGGACTAAAATGGATGAAAATGGAGTTGAGCATGGAGTTCTAGAGCAACGATAGTGCGTGCTCGAACTCCCATATATTCCCAGAGACAAGAATACTTTGCAAAGGCAAGTTCAAAGATTATCTTCATGGCATGGCAGAAGGCATGGGTGATGACAGATGTTGGGCTAATTGGGTGGGGAGGTAAAGTTAAGTCCACCGGCTGGCACCTGGGTCTGAGCTTACCTGCTGCTAAGTGAACCGAATGTTCCAGACTGGCACGAGCATGCCAACCAATTGTTGAGGGCCATATAATGAAGGGCCTTATAGTTTGAAGACCAATGATATACCGTGTTGATGATGACATGTTTGAGAGGTAGGCATAAGTTATCTGAAAGTAGATAACGAATCAGAATCCCACCCCTTATAGAAAGTATACTTAGATTATCCCCTTGAACCTATCACAATCCCTCGTAGGTTTTTCTTATTTGTCATGTAGTATGACGTCACGTCTGATGTATTTTCTGAATGAAAGGATGTTTTTATGACAAATGCATTGACAGCTCGAGCGATAGTCCGTTGATGTCTGTTGTAACTCCCTGTTTTAGATAAATGTTAATAAAACAGCAACCTTTGCCATCTTACTGAGTTGGTTCGATTATTTGGTGTCAGAGTTATTCTGCTTCGCCATTGATTGCATGCACGATACCCAAAGGGCCTTACTCTCACGTGGTAGCACTGCGGATGGTTTAAAGATCCAAACTAGGTTGTCTTCAGATTTTCGGATGATCGAGTATCCTCCGCCATTAAGCCGGAAGTTTGCAGGATTTGCTGTGGAGAGCGGCCGATAGGAATGAACTTGCAAGAAGAACCGAGACGGTGGGCAGGGCCTCCTTTGACAAAATCCCTCGGATTGGAGGAGGCAATACTGAAGGCCTTGAGTTGAATAATGAGCGAATGGTGAGTAGACTAAGGGGAATGGCAAATTAAGGGGATGGGGCTGTGATAATTCTTTGAGCAACGGAAAATATTGAGTGAAGAAAAGATAGCGCCTAGAGTCCTGACTCAAGGGAGTGCAGGAGGAGATGTTTCAAACTCCAATGGGAGTAGAGCAGAAACATATAACGCGTAAAGTAGTTTACGTAAGGTGACGTCTCAAACCCTGTGTAGGGTATTAAGTAAAGGCGAGGGAGAAAAAGATGATCACAGTGTTTATTAATGTGTAAAGTCAACTAGTCAGAGAGGGCGCTAGTGAGCCATCCAAGGTGGCAGCTCACTAAGAGCTCTGCGCTGGCCCCTTTCAAAAAATCCTTTGTGAATAACGCTCTCACCGCAGCCCTTCGTTTCACACCATCCGCGATAGAAGCCTAGTCGCCCGGGCAGCCACCTGTGCTAAAATCTGGTGTGTGTCTGGATCCGGGGCCCTGCTGATTGAACCCGTGCTGCAGTAGCGGCAAACGAAAAGAGAGCAGCCCGGCGCAGACTGGAACCGGGGGGCGCTGTGGCCCTCGAGTCGGCGGGGTGCCGACATTGAATACCACCGGCACATCAGGACTAGGCAGTGCCAGTGTGAGGAGGGAGGGTGGACCTCTGGGAGGGCGCTGAGCAGCACCCGCGGAACGCCGGATGCCCAAGACCTGCACACCCCAGCGGCGGAGGAGAATTGGCGGCAGCCTGCCCTGGGGATATCTCTGAACTTTCGGCTGCCGCCGCCCCCGAGAAGATAGCGGCCGCGGTGACCGGGGTCTTGCAGGCCGGGCTGAGTGGAGTCCTGAGTGGAGAGCGGACCGGCAGCGGTGACAGGGCAGCGCGGGAGGAGCCGGCAACGCCGTAGGCCCCGGGCGGGCCTGCAGTCCTTGAGGTGAGCGTGAGACTCACCATCTTCCACTTGTGCAGCGCGGCGGCCCGTGGCTCCGGCCGGGAGGCAGTGGGTCCGGAGGCGCTGCGCCCCCTGAAGACCGCTCGAACACCGGTCCCCCTCTACCCCAGCAAGCAGGGGGAACGCCTGATGCTGTCCCGAACCCGCTGTGCCTAGGAAGCCTGGGGCCCCTGCCTGTAGGTCCCTGACAAGCTTCGTTTGCAGACTGTACACCCCCCCACCCTTGGGCTCCTAGCGGTGGAACAGTAGAGCGGCCTCAGATGATAGGGACTCTAGGACGCTGCACCCTTTGTCAGCAGACTAGAAGAGATCTCCAGTTGCACACCTACCTGTCGCCTTAAACTATACTGCAGCCAAGGCACCTACCTTCTATAGGCACCCGATAGAAAGTGATCCCTGCGCATGGTCCTATATAAAACCTCCTTGAGAAGATTTGCACTCCGCGCGCCCGAACAGCTGCACCTGCCCCCCCCCCCCATAGCCCAAAATGGGCAAAACGGATAAGTCACAACGTAGACTGCCGTTTCAACCCGGCTCAGTGGCCAAACTCCCAAAACAACCGCAGCAAACGTCACCCCGGCCTCCTGACATGGAGCAAATTGGAAGAACCCCAGCAGTCGTCCATGTTCGATATTCAAGAAATCCTCCTTGATGTCAAGGTGGGTATTGGAAATCTAGACTCCAAAATAGACACTCTGTCTTCTAAAGTTGACCTCCTACAACACCGTATGGCTAAACAAGGCGAGAGGCTCGACTCCGTAGAACAACGGGTATCCGACCTCGATGATAACACCTCGTCCCTGCTGACCAGGGTCACCACACTTGAGAAGCAAATGAAAGGAGTAGTCGATAAAAATGAAGATTTAGAAGGGCGAGCCCGCAGCAACAACATAAAGGTGGTGGGCATAAGAGAGCAGCAAGCTCCAACGAGGACAGAAGACTTTGTGGAGTCGATGTGTAAAGAAATCTTCGGGGAGGCGGCATTCTCAAGTTTGTTTGTGGTGGAACGAGCGCACAGGGTCCCCTTTAATTGTCCGGCCCCTGGAGTGCCGCCCCGGCCCATCGTCGCAAGGCTCCTTAATTTCAGAGACCGTGACACCATCCTTAGGTTGGTGAGAGAAAAAGGCGAGCTGCAATATGATGGAGACAAGGTACAAATATTCCTGGACTTTTCGCCAGCTGCGCGCAGGCCTCATGGAGAGCCTTTATGGGCGTAAAACACAGACTGCGAGAGAACCAGATCCAGTACTCCATGTTATTCCCTGCCAAATTACATGTTATCCATGCTGAGAAGATCCAATTCTTCACCTACTCTGAAGAGGCCAACTCCTTTTTGGACGGCATTGGCTGTGAGCCCCTGCGCGACCAACCAAGACCACAGAGGCGGGGCAAAGGAGGGAGAGGCCCTCCATGTGGAAGCACTGCCCGGGGTGTCAAGTGACCTGGGTGGGATCATCCACACGATGAGAGCATGCAATTGAATCTTTCTGAGAGGAGCACCAGCCCTTGGAGCACACCAGTGCCCCACGCTCTGCACTGTTAACATTTAATAAGGTTGATACGTTGGGGGTACCATCAGGCAAGTTGGGGGTTGCCCAACAGGGTGGGAAGGGGAGACGTTGGGGGATCATGTTCAGAAGTTTGCCCTGGCCCCAAGTGTGGTCACCTCCGCCCATCCACTCCAAACACAATCACTGCAGTCACTTGGGTGCCCTTACACTCAGATACGATTTGACACCAGACCTCCACAGTCTTCGTAAATATTTGATACCGACTTCCCATTCAGGATAATCACCTGGAACATCAGAGGAGCTAATGCCCCTCTAAAGACCAGGAAGATCTTTCTCTATCTGAGACGACACAAAGTGGACATTGCCCTCATCCAGGAGACCCACCTAACACGAGCCTCAGAAAATCAGTGGGGCCTGCTTGGGGGATGTCACCGCTATTACTCCTCCTACTCATCATACACAAGAGGGGTTGCAATCCTCGTCAACAAAAATATCTCCTTCAAAATGATAAAAGTGTCTTGCGACGAGGAGGGAAGAGCGCTCTTGGTGCAGGGGGTCCTGGCCGGGACAAACATAGTGTTAGTCAACTCATATGGCCCAAATGTAGATGGCACCAATTCATTTGACAGGGTAATGCAGAACCTAGCGGTCTCGGAACACGCCACGATAATATGGAGGGGTAATCTTAATACTGTACTTGATCCAGCACTAGATAGATCAAACGCTATCAGTAGACAATAGTCTTAGGCCTCCTCTCAAATCAAAGAAATCTGTGACACCTACGACCTGGCAGACATTTGGAGGCAAACGCATCAAACTAACCAAGAGTTTACGTTCCACTCCTTGGTGCACGGGACAAGCTCTCGTCTCGATTACCTAGTAGTGTCAAGAGCAGTGGCACTACAGTGGGGCGTATATGAGATCCTTCCCAAGATGCTGTCTGACCACTCCCCGGTAATCCTGGACGCTGTCCCAGCAGACGGCGGTAAGCAGACTCCCTCTTGGCATTTCAAGACTGGTGCCCTTCAAGATGCGGTGTTTACCCAAGAACTGTCAGACGAAATATCATTCTTCCTGTCAGCAAACCTGGAGTCGGCCCCATCCCATGGTGTCCTCTGGGAGACCCTGAAGTGCTACACTTGTAGAATTTGCATAGCCAATGTACTCACAGTCTTAAAGACAATACGAAGAGACCTCCAGAAAAATGAATCGCGTCTGAAAGATCTGGAACAAACGTTTGAAGCCACCAGCAACCAATCAACACTGGCCCTTATTAAAACCGAACTGAACGAATTCAACAAAAATGCAAAACAAGAAAGTTACTACCTGTCGAGACGCCATAAGATCCGCCAGTATGGGGAGGGGCAGAAGCCAGGGGCACTCCTAGCCAGAATTCTTGCAGCGGACAGAAGACCACCGAACATCGATTGCGTATGCAATTACCAAGGCGCTCTGGTCTATACTGAACGGGAAATCGTTGCAGACTTTCAGGACTTCTATCAAGAGCTGTATAAGTCCAGTTCCACAGGAACCACAGCAGCGCTACGAGAATACCTGGAGGATACTGAGCTGTACTGGATCTCAGATGAGGCGAGAGAACACCTTTACAGAGAAATCACAGCCGAAAAAATTCAAAATGTGATAAAAGAGTTGCCGGGTTCGAAGGCACCTGGCCCGGATGGCCTTACAGGCGAGTTTTACAAGACCATGGGGCCCTTGCTTGCTCCTCTTCTCGTCTCAGTCTTCAATGAGGCAGTGGCAGTCAGGCAATTGCCCCCCACGCATAAGCCAGGAAAGCCTCCTGAGGACTGTGCCTCTTACAGGCCTATCTCATTGATCAATACAGACAACAAAATTCTGGCCAAAATCCTGACCAACAGATTACTGCCCTTGATGCCGAGTCTGGTGCTGGCAGATCAAGCAGGCTTAATTCCGGCCCGCAGCACAACCTTCAGCATTTGGCGCCTCTTCGACATCATGGAAGCTCTAGACCCATCGAAGCAGGCAATCGCAGTCCTTCTTGACGCAGAAAAGGCATTCGACTCAGTCAAGAGGCCTTTCCTCTTCGCCGTCCTGAGCAAGATGGGTGTGGGTGCTTTCTTCATAACGCTGGTAGCACTCTTATACCAGCACTCCAGGACCCATGTCACCGTGGGGACCACTCAATCAGCCCCCATAGTGTTGAGCAGAGGCACCAGACAGGGCTGCCCCCTATCGGCCCTATTGTTTGCCCTGGCCATGGAACCCCTTGCAGCCAACCTCAGGAGCAAATTCATGGACAGGGGGATCACCATTGGGCCGCACAAACTGATTCTTTCCCTTTACTTAGACGACGTGGCCTTGCCCCTCCACGCCCGACCGCCAGACATATGGAATCCATTTGTAACCTATTTGCTATCACGCCCGGATACAGGAGGATGCGGAAAACGTCATGGTTATAGCAGGTAATCCGGCCGATCATATTCCTACAAAAGGGGGCAGCATGCAGTGACTGAGTGTAGCATGTGACCAAAGGGCACAGACTTTGAATTCTGGAGGGCGGGGGGCTTTGAAAGGGTGAAGGGACAGGGCAGATTGGCAAACTTTGTTTGGGGTTGTATTGTTTTGATTGTTTGTTTATGTAGAAAAATGTTCAAAATAAAGGTTTTAAAAAAAAAAGTCGACTAGTCTGTATGTTGTTTGTTGAGTAAAAATATCGAACAACGATAAAAGTTGTGAAGTAATTGAGAAAAAGTTGAGGAGCATTAGCAATCAAACCTAGCAAAGAGGCTTGTACCAATCGAAAGGTAGAGATGGCTAATTAAGAAATCAGAGGCTTGAGCGGCGATTGATGGTGCGCACTGATATTTGTTGTTTTAAAGACATTGGACCTCATTAGGACCCAGGCGGTAAGGGGTTTACGGCACCGTAAACAGCGCCGACCCTTACCGCCTGATTCCGAGGTCCCTTAGCGCCATGGAGGATTTAACACCTGCTTTTAGCAGGTGTTAAAATCCATGGCGCTAAGGGACCTTGTTGTTAATTACGCCACCGTAATTTACGGTGGCGTAATTAACGCCTTCCCCACTCCCATTATGCCCTATGGGGCAAAAATGGGAATGGGGAAGGGTAAATGGGTTAATGGGGACTTACCGCCCCGCCAACCTCGGAATGGGGCGGTAAGTCCGCCAACCACCATGGCGTAAACGTAGTTTACGCCATGGTGGTAAAGGTACGACCCAGGCGGTAACTTACCGCCTGGGTCGTAATGAGGCCCATTGACAAAGTGGTGATTTAAGCAAAAGTATAAAGGTTATTTCATAAGTCTGGTAAGTATTGACAGTCAATTGAGACTTGTCATTAAGGGAGAAACTCATCTGATGCACTTGTGTAAAACGTTACCAAAGCACATCAGATAAAATGTTCATGCCGTGGCCACAAAGGGGATCATTGGCAAAAGTGGTATTGCAACACATGACTGACCACATACTTGCACGCTGCATACACTGGGAGAAATTAGAGAAAATATTAGCGATTCTAGAGCTCTTGAAAATTTACCAGGAAGAAAGGGAAGATCCGCCACCTGAGGAGTGGATGCTTAGTCAGCATAAGGACGAAGGTGTTGAGCCCTCAGCTTCCCTTACCTCACCTGAAGTAAAAGGCACTAGTACGGAAGAAATAGGGTCATATCCTTTAAAGGAGTTGAAGCGACGACTGGATATAGTAATCCAATATACAAACCTCCAGTTTATAGTAGCGATGATAGTCCTGAGGAGAACAAGAGAAAAGAAGAGATCTATAAGATCATACAGGACAAAAAGAAAAGAGTGAGCGGTTAAATCTGTCGACAGAAATAGAAAGGGAGATTAAGAGAAGGAAAGGAGAGAAGGATAAAGCTGACAAGATAGCGCTTGTGCAGAACTAATGTATGGGAGGACAGATATTACTTAAAATAGAAGGGAAAGCATTGAGGAAGTTAGGCAAAGAGAACATAAGGGTAAACATGATAGAAAAGACAAAGAACGAGAGAAGAGATTGAAAGACGAGGAGCAGAAAAGCAATAGAGCAACAAGAACAGATATATCAGGAGGAGCAAGAGAAAAAACAAGAATGGGCAGAAAAGCAAAGAAAGTATGACAATAGACAAAGAGCGATAGAAGACAGGGATAGAAGAGAAAGGAAGAGAGAAGAGGAGGAAGTGCAAAAACTAAGGGACAAAAGAATACATAGACGAAGGGAAGAAGTAAGTAGAGAAGAACCAAGGCAAGAGGTAGAAAGAATTAGAAGAGATGCAAGAAATCGAAGAGAGCTAGATGAAGAAATAGAACGAAGAAGACGACAGTGGGGTCTTGATACAAGTCTCATTTGTAAGGAACCAGTGGGCCAAGCCCAGAAATATGATGGGACAGAATAGAAGAGTTCCTTCCGATAAAGGAAGTAACACAAGGGGCATCTAGAGTTGTGTTAGACGAAGAAAGCTTTTATGCAGAAAGCATCGGAGAAAAGATCGATAAGGCCTATCAAGAATTAAGGGAAGGTAGCAAGTATGGAAGCCGAGGGAATAGGGATCAATCCCTAGCATTTCAATCACAAAGCAAAGAAGGAATTCCGTTCAGACACGGACGTGGAGCATTGTCCTTATGCAGACTGAACTTAGACGAAGGTGAAGAAGATAATAGTCACACTAGTTGGAGACGAGGCATATCAGACGAGGAAAGAGAACCCAGTCTTGGGGTAGAAGGAGGGAGCGTGTGTGTCCCTGAAGAAAGCCTGCAATTGGATAAAGAAGTACGATGGTCTGATCTGGAACAACCTCAGGATAGGACGCCAGATAACATAGCATATCCAGCACATCCCTGAGGACGATTGTGCAGTGAGAAGGGAGAATTGCCGCCATATGTGAACAGGTTACGGTCGTTACCGACAAGGAGACGGACAGGGACGATCGTCCCTGAAATGGATATACTAACGATGGGAGCCGACTGTGGGTTGGGGTTTACACAGTTTCCCTTATTGGAAAAATGGGGAGCAAGACAACGGTATATCCCATAACCACAGATGGACAAGGATAATTTAAGGTGTAAACTCTCGAGTTTGACTTCGGGTGATGGGAAATGGATATATGAACTAGAAAAAAATGACAGGAGGAAACACGTTGGCCACATGGGACATAAAAGGTCTGCTGGCAGCTATTCTTGGGGAAAGGGCTGATGACGTATGGAGGAGAGCAGGATATTCAAGTGTGACAGCACAAAACATAGCGCATGATGGAGCACCATTTAATAAATGCAGAGCAGATGTTTGGAGAGCGCTCAGGGTACAATATCCCGATACATCAGACATGGGTGCAAGCATGACACGTAAGATGAAGGAAGATGAAGACCCTATTGCGTACATTCAGGACATTCAAGAGAAATGGCAACTTGAAACTTGAGAGGCGTGTGGAAAAATTGTGGCATTATTTTACTGTAACGCTCACCTGATTCTCGCAGAGGCGCCGGTCGTGACTGGGCGACTACCGTATCTTCAAAAGTGATGTGCACCACCCGGTTGGCTCTTTGGGCTGGACCTCTGTGCACTGTATGCCTGACTCGAAGAGTAAGATGTCTGCAGATAGAACATATGGGATTAATGAACTGGGGTTATTGGGGTGTCCCTATCTCTTTCCTTTTCTCCTCTCCTGTAGAACCCCAAAGGTTAACGCTCTCACCTTAGGTAAGTGAACGCCGGGCTCTCCATCTGCCTCGGGGCAGGGTGCTGTAACCAGTTTCTTCACTGGATAGGTAGCGCAGGCCTCTTGACTTCAGAGGACTGCTGTCCGTCGTTTACTTCACGAACGGTGAGTTCCGAATATTTCAAATGTCTTTAAAAGTCTTTTGTAATGCTGTCTCTTATTTTGCAGGGTTCCGGCGATGGCGGTTGACTGGCTGAAGTGAGTTGAGGATGGACCCGTATGCGGAATAGAAGCGCCTGGAAGCGCGTAAGTAAGCGCTTGTTGCTTGCTTCCCGATGCGCATTAACTGTCCTTTTATTTTGCAGGTACCAGTTCGGAGCTGCTGAAGGATGCCGGAATGCCCACTGAGATCGGCGTGGATGGAGTAATGGCACGTGAGTATTGAACGTTACCCAATGTCTTTAAACGCACCTTCTTTTGTCTTACAGATGCGGGATGCAGCGCCGAAGGCCTCCGGAGCGTGCGAAGAGTTGGTAAGCTTTTGTCTTTCAGATGCCGGAATGCAGTGCGATGACCTCCGGAGCGCGTGAAGAGTAGGTAAGCCTTTGTCTTTCAGATGCAGGAATGCTGCGCGAGGCGTTGATGACAGCCAATGGACCAGGTAAGAGATGCGCTGTCACTGAAGACCGTAGTGCTAACCTGTTCTTTCTTGTCTTTATAGATGTTGCTGAAGACTGGATTCAGGATGGTAAGCCTTTTTCCTTTAGGCCCAGGATCAGATGCAGAAGACACGATGAGCGTTCTGCTGCAGAGGATGCAGAATAACGCAAATCAAGATTCATCCATCGGGTGTGGTTTAAATAGCCTCCTGTAGTGCTTAGGTGTCTCCTTCCACAGCCACGCCTAGGTAAGAAAAGAGTTCCTGCTTTCCAGAAGAGTTCCAGTGTTCTGAACCTAGGGAGTGGCTCCTGCCCCACCCAACAGGAAAAGTAGTCCCAAACAGAAGAGGATCAGGGGTTCAACTGGCAGGTAAGTAAGCAGCATGGTCTGCTGCAGGTAAGTCCACCCAAGCATTATGAGCCCGGCGCTTGCAGCGCTGGGACTGGGCATATTTATGAGCCTGGCGCCACTGGCGCCAGAACAGGGTCCAAAAGGTCCCAATTGGGACTGGCTGGCACTCGGAACCTGGGTTATGGGTCTGCTTCCAAGGGAGTTGAGTAAGTCCTGGCCTTTTGGAAGCAGAGATCATGACAGCACCCCCCCTCAAGGCCCCTCCCAAACCGGGCTTCCCCGGGGGTTTTGGCATGTCAGGAAATGTTTGATGAAATCTTTTGATTAGACGAGGAGCGTGGACATATTCTGCAGGTTCCCAGGATCTTTCTTGAGGGCTGTAGCCTTTCCAGTCAATTAGGTAAAATAGCTTAGATTTGGAGATCTTGGAGTCCAGGATGCTTTTGACTTCAAACTCGAGTTCTCCATCAACTAGGATAGGTTTTGGGGATTTAGTTAGTCGGGTTTGAGGTTGCACGGGTTTTAAAAGAGAGACGTGGAAGACCGGATGTATCTTCATGTGAGGGGGCAAGTCCAACTTGACCGCTACTGGGTTTACTATGGTAGTGATGGAATAGGGACCAAGGTATCTTGGGTTGAATGTGCGTGGTCCTTTTAGAGGTAGATATTTGGTGGATAACCAGACTTGATCTCCTACTTGATATTGGGGGGCTTCCTTCCGATGTTGATCTGCTCCTTTCTTGTATTGTTCCTTAGCCCTTTGAAGGTGAGAAACGGCTTCCTTAAAAGCTTGGGTGATTGTAGAGTGCAGGTAGTCTACTGCTGGTGTTCCAAGATCTTGGGGTGGATCCAACTCTGAGGTTCGAGGGTGACAGCCGTATAAAAGAAAAAACGGGGTTTTCCCAGTTCCTGAGTGGACAGAGTTGTTGTAGGCATATTCGGCTATCCAAAGGATATCTTTCCAAGTTTTTTCAGTTTGTTGCAGCATGCAGCGTAAATACTGTTCCAGAGTTTGATTGGTCCTCTCGGTTTGTCCGTCGGTTTGAGGGTGGTGACTGGTCGATAATCTCACATCAATTTGAGCCGACCGACAACAACTTTGCCAAAAATGAGCAATGATCTTTTCTGAGGTTTTGGCCATACCGGGATGTCCTTCCATTAGAGACTCGTGATAACAAGAGATCACCTTTTTCTGTAAATCTGTGCTGGGCAGGTATAATCGTTCTTGGAAATACAATAAGTTGTCCTTTACTGCAAAGTCCTTTCCCTGCAGATGCCAATTCTGTATTTCTGCTGGAGTTATAAGTTGCCTGGTTTTATCCTTAATTTCCTCTATGGATTGTGTGGTTATTACACCCAGAATTCTTTGTTCGGGAATGATAGGTACAGGTTTAGGGTTGGTCAAGTGTTCCTCCACTCCCATCCGAGAAAGGGCATCAGCTTTACCGTTTTTTGTACCAGGTCAATAGGTAATTATGAAGTCAAACTCGGCAAAGAATAGTGCCCAACGGAGTTGTCTAGAGGATTGGGCTTTTGCGGTTTTCAGATATTGCAGGTTTCGGTGATCCGTAATCACAGTAACGGTGTGTCGGGCCCCCAGAAGATAATGCCGCCAATCCTTAAAGGCAGACTTGATAGCCAGAAGTTCCTTATCAGTAATAGTGTAATTGATCTCAGGAGGCGAGAATTTGCGAGACCAGAATGCCACGGGATGTAACTGATTGGTTACTGGGTCCTTCTGTGATAGAACTGCCCCCATGGCAAGGCTCGAAGCATCAGTTTCAACGATGTAGGGGAGTTCGGGGCGAGGATGTTTTAGAATTGGTGCAGAGATAAACTTTGTCTTCAAATTCTGGAAAGCTTGTTCCGCCTCGGTAGACCATTCAAAACGTTTGTTTTTCTTTAACAAGGCGGTGATGGGCTGGACTATTCGAGAGAATTCGGGGATAAACCTGCGGTAAAAGTTGGCGAAGCCTAACATGCTTTGAACCCCTTTTACGGAGGATGGTGATGGCCATTTGAGAATTGCATCGACCTTCCTTGAATCCATACGCACTCCACTAGGTGATAATATGAATCCCAAGAATTCAACTTCCGTCACGTTGAAAACACATTTTTCCAACTTAGCGAAAAGTCTGTGTTGACGCAACCTCTCGAGGACCATTTTCACGTGTTTCCGATGTTCAGATTCCGATGAAGAATAAACGAGGATGTCGTCAATGTAAACGACAACACATACATCTATGAGTTCTCTGAGGACATTGTTCATAAAATATTGAAAGGCGGCCGGGGCATTGCAAAGCCCGAAGGGCATGACCTGATATTCAAATAGCCCATACTTGGTGCGGAAGGCCGTCTTCCATTCATCGCCCTCTTTTACTCGTACCAAGTGGTAGGCTCCTCTAAGATCCAGCTTTGTATATATGCATGCTCTTCTGACTTGGTCCAGGAGTTCAGGGATTAAAGGTAACGGATATCTATTCTTAACGGTGATCTGGTTCAGGGTGCGGTAATCTATACAAGTTCTAAGGTCCCCTTCTTTTTTTGGAACGAAGAACAAAGCTGAAGAAGCAGGGGACTTAGAAGGACGAATAAACCCATTTGCTAGGTATTGATCCAGGTATTGTTGGAGGTGAAGTTCTCAGGCTCGGTGAGGGCATAAATTCTGCTACACGGAGGAGTAGATCCAGGTATCAGGTCTATCTGGCAGTCATAGGACCTATGAGGAGGTAGAGAGTTAGCCTGATCCTTCCGGAAAACATCTTGGAATTCTAGGTATTCGGGAGGTAACTGGGGAGTCTCCGAAGAAATTGCTGCTAGAGCAACACCAGGTGGAGGGTGACAAGTAGAGACACATTCTGGGAACTGAACCGTTCTTGCTCGCCAATCGATCCGAGGATTGTGTTTTTCTAACCAAGGTATCCCTAGAATAATCTGGAACTGAGAGGCCTTGATCACATCGAACACGATCTTCTCATGGTGTCCATCTTGACTTACTAGCGTCACTTCTTGAGTGGTATGCGTTACTGGTCCAGAGGCTATCTCCGTACCATCCACCGTAGTAATGACGTCCTTTACAGCCTTGGGACAAAGAGTTAGATTCATCCTCAAAACCATTTCCTGATCCACATAATTGCCGATGGCACCGCTGTCGACGTAAGCTTCAATCGCATGTAATCGATCTGGATGATCAGGGCTAATGAGGACCATAGGTATCACGAAATGCGAGGTCACGGAACTGGTTTTAACGCTCGGCAAGGGGACCTCTATTCTTGTCGGGCGAGGTCGTTTCCCTGCTCAGAGTTTGTGACCTTGGTAACTGCAGCTCCTACCGCCTTCTTGGCTGGTTTCACCGGACAGTCTCGAAGAAAGTGCCCTGAGTTTCCGCAATAGAGGCATAATTGCAACTGTTTTCTCCTTTCCCGCTCCTTTTGTGTTAGTGGTCCTTTCAGGCCCCCTATTTGCATGGGTTCCCCGGAGTCTACTCCTTTGGAAGGAGTTGGTGGTTTGGAAAATACTCGAGCATCAAACTTGGAACGATCGGCCTTCCTGTTCTGCAGTCTGTGATCTATTTGAACGACTAAGTCTATATAATCCGAACAGTCTTGTGGGGGATTCACTACTTGGGCTAAAACGTCTTTGAGCTCTCCACGTAGACCTCTATAAAACAGCGTAATCCTTTTGTCCTCAGGCCATTGAGTTTCCACTATTAGTCTGTTGAAAGATGCAATATAAGCCAAAAGGTCTTGATTACCCTGTCGCAACGAAAGAAGCTCATTGTCCAAGGCCTGCCCCTGTGAATGTCTTGCGAACAGTTTTTCCATACTAAGCTGAAAGGCTTGAAAATCATGGAGAACCGGATCATCTTGATTAACTAGAGGGATCGACCAGTCTGCCGCATTGCCACTAAGGTACGAAAGCACAAAAGCTACTTTAGCTTGATCAGTTGGAAAGGCTGCTGGCCGGCATAAAAAATGCAACCGGCACTGATTGATAAATACTGCAAACCTCTTTGGGTCACCAGAAAATCGTTCGGGCGGAGCCAGAGGTACATTCCCAGGTAGGTTGATCTGCACTGGATTCATAGGGGATGTTGAAGGAAGATTTGCCCCTAATGCGGGTAACGGGGTCTGTCCGGCTTGTGACTGTAGCAATTGTCTAGCAAGATCGTCTGTTCGCTCCTTGGAAATAATTAGTTCCCTTCTTAGAGCATTCGTTTCCTGACGAGCTGCATGCACTTCTGCCCTTAGTTCCCCAAGTAACCGGGCTAGGTGGTCAGTATCCGAGGTTTCCATAGCGCCTGGGCGAGAGTTTTGCGGTAGGCTTTGCGTTCTGTAACGCTCACCTGATTCTCGCAGAGGCGCCGGTCGTGACTGGGCGACTACCGTATCTTCAAAAGTGATGTGCACCACCCGGTTGGCTCTTTGGGCTGGACCTCTGTGCACTGTATGCCTGACTCGAAGAGTAAGATGTCTGCAGATAGAAAATATGGGATTAATGAACTGGGGTTATTGGGGTGTCCCTACCTCTTTCCTTTTCTCCTCTCCTGTAGAACCCCAAAGGTTAACGCTCTCACCTTAGGTAAGTGAACGCCGAGCTCTCCATCTGCCTCGGGGCAGGTTGCTGTAACCAGTTTCTTCACTGGATAGGTAGCGCAGGTCTCTTGACTTCAGAGGACTGCTGTCCGTCGTTTACTTCACGAACGGTGAGTTCCGAATATTTCAAATGTCTTTAAAAGTCTTTTGTAATGCTGTCTCTTATTTTGCAGGGTTCCGGCGATGGCGGTTGACTGGCTGAAGTGAGTTGAGGATGGACCCGTATGCGGAATAGAAGCGCCTGGAAGCGCGTAAGTAAGCGCCTGTTGCTTGCTTCCCGATGCGCATTAACTGTCCTTTTATTTTGCAGGTACCAGTTCGGAGCTGCTGAAGGATGCCGGAATGCCCACTGAGATCGGCGTGGATGGAGTAATGGCACGTGAGTATTGAACGTTACCCAATGTCTTTAAATGCACCTTCTTTTGTCTTACAGATGCGGGATGCAGCGCCGAAGGCCTCCGGAGCGTGCGAAGAGTTGGTAAGCTTTTGTCTTTCAGATGCCGGAATGCAGTGCGATGACCTCCGGAGCGCGTGAAGAGTAGGTAAGCCTTTGTCTTTCAGATGCAGGAATGCTGCGCGAGGCGTTGATGACAGCCAATGGACCAGGTAAGAGATGCGCTGTCACTGAAGACCGTAGTGCTAACCTGTTCTTTCTTGTCTTTATAGATGTTGCTGAAGACTGGATTCAGGATGGTAAGCCTTTTTCCTTTAGGCCCAGGATCAGATGCAGAAGACACGATGAGCGTTCTGCTGCAGAGGATGCAGAATAACGCAAATCAAGATTCATCCATCGGGTGTGGTTTAAATAGCCTCCTGTAGTGCTTAGGTGTCTCCTTCCACAGCCACGCCTAGGTAAGAAAAGAGTTCCTGCTTTCCAGAAGAGTTCCAGTGTTCTGAACCTAGGGAGTGGCTCCTGCCCCACCCAACAGGAAAAGTAGTCCCAAACAGAAGAGGATCAGGGGTTCAACTGGCAGGTAAGTAAGCAGCATGGTCTGCTGCAGGTAAGTCCACCCAAGCATTATGAGCCCGGCGCTTGCAGCGCTGGGACTGGGCATATTTATGAGCCTGGCGCCACTGGCACCAGAACAGGGTCCAAAAGGTCCCAATTGGGACTGGCTGGCACTCGGAACCTGGGTTATGGGTCTGCTTCCAAGGGAGTTGAGTAAGTCCTGGCCTTTTGGAAGCAGAGATCATGACAGTACCCCCCCTCAAGGCCCCTCCCAAACCGGGCTTCCCCGGGGGTTTTGGCATGTCAGGAAATGTTTGATGAAATCTTTTGATTAGACGAGGAGCGTGGACATATTCTGCAGGTTCCCAGGATCTTTCTTGAGGGCTGTAGCCTTTCCAGTCAATTAGGTAAAATAGCTTAGATTTGGAGATCTTGGAGTCCAGGATGCTTTTGACTTCAAACTCGAGTTCTCCATCAACTAGGATAGGTTTTGGGGATTTAGTTAGTCGGGTTTGAGGTTGCACGGGTTTTAAAAGGGAGACGTGGAAGACCGGATGTATCTTCATGTGAGGGGGCAAGTCCAACTTGACCGCTACTGGGTTTACTATGGTAGTGATGGAATAGGGACCAAGGTATCTTGGGTTGAATGTGCGTGGTCCTTTTAGAGGTAGATATTTGGTGGATAACCAGACTTGATCTCCTACTTGATATTGGGGGGCTTCCTTCCGATGTTGATCTGCTCCTTTCTTGTATTGTTCCTTAGCCCTTTGAAGGTGAGAAACGGCTTCCTTAAAAGCTTGGGTGATTGTAGAGTGCAGGTAGTCTACTGCTGGTGTTCCAAGATCTTGGGGTGGATCCAACTCTGAGGTTCGAGGGTGACAGCCGTATAAAAGAAAAAACGGGGTTTTCCCAGTTCCTGAGTGGACAGAGTTGTTGTAGGCATATTCGGCTATCCAAAGGATATCTTTCCAAGTTTTTTCAGTTTGTTGCAGCATGCAGCGTAAATACTGTTCCAGAGTTTGATTGGTCCTCTCGGTTTGTCCGTCGGTTTGAGGGTGGTGACTGGTCGATAATCTCACATCAATTTGAGCCGACCGACAACAACTTTGCCAAAAATGAGAAATGAATTGACTACCTCGATCCGAAATTAGCACTGAAGGAAAACCGTGCAGTCGGACAATGTTTTCGAGAAATTCTCGGGCCAGAGTTGTTGCTGTGGGCAAGCCTTTGAGTGGAATGAAATGCGCCATCTTGGAGAATAAGTCCACGATTACCAGGATCGTATTGTATCCGGAGCATGGAGGTAGGTCGGTGATGAAGTCCATAGAAAGCGTATGCCAAGGGCGAGGTGGGATGTCAATAGGGCGTAAGAGGCCGGCTGGTCTTTCCTTTTGACTCTTGTTATGGGCGCATACTCCACAGGACATTATAAAGTCTCTGATATCTTTTTTCCAAGACGGCCACCAGAAGTAGCGCTTGATCTTTTCTGAGGTTTTGGCCATACCGGGATGTCCTTCCATTAGAGACTCGTGATAACAAGAGATCACCTTTTTCTGTAAATCTGTGCTGGGCAGGTATAATCGTTCTTGGAAATACAATAAGTTGTCCTTTACTGCAAAGTCCTTTCCCTGCAGATGCCAATTCTGTATTTCTGCTGGAGTTATAAGTTGCCTGGTTTTATCCTTAATTTCCTCTATGGATTGTGTGGTTATTACACCCAGAATTCTTTGTTCGGGAATGATAGGTACAGGTTTAGGGTTGGTCAAGTGTTCCTCCACTCCCATCCGAGAAAGGGCATCAGCTTTACCGTTTTTTGTACCAGGTCAATAGGTAATTATGAAGTCAAACTCGGCAAAGAATAGTGCCCAACGGAGTTGTCTAGAGGATTGGGCTTTTGCGGTTTTCAGATATTGCAGGTTTCGGTGATCCGTAATCACAGTAACGGTGTGTCGGGCCCCCAGAAGATAATGCCGCCAATCCTTAAAGGCAGACTTGATAGCCAGAAGTTCCTTATCAGTAATAGTGTAATTGATCTCAGGAGGCGAGAATTTGCGAGACCAGAATGCCACGGGATGTAACTGATTGGTTACTGGGTCCTTCTGTGATAGAACTGCCCCCATGGCAAGGCTCGAAGCATCAGTTTCAACGATGTAGGGGAGTTCGGGGCGAGGATGTTTTAGAATTGGTGCAGAGATAAACTTTGTCTTCAAATTCTGGAAAGCTTGTTCCGCCTCGGTAGACCATTCAAAACGTTTGTTTTTCTTTAACAAGGCGGTGATGGGCTGGACTATTCGAGAGAATTCGGGGATAAACCTGCGGTAAAAGTTGGCGAAGCCTAACATGCTTTGAACCCCTTTTACGGAGGATGGTGATGGCCATTTGAGAATTGCATCGACCTTCCTTGAATCCATACGCACTCCACTAGGTGATAATATGAATCCCAAGAATTCAACTTCCGTCACGTTGAAAACACATTTTTCCAACTTAGCGAAAAGTCTGTGTTGACGCAACCTCTCGAGGACCATTTTCACGTGTTTCCGATGTTCAGATTCCGATGAAGAATAAACGAGGATGTCGTCAATGTAAACGACAACACATACATCTATGAGTTCTCTGAGGACATTGTTCATAAAATATTGAAAGGCGGCCGGGGCATTGCAAAGCCCGAAGGGCATGACCTGATATTCAAATAGCCCATACTTGGTGCGGAAGGCCGTCTTCCATTCATCGCCCTCTTTTACTCGTACCAAGTGGTAGGCTCCTCTAAGATCCAGCTTTGTATATATGCATGCTCTTCTGACTTGGTCCAGGAGTTCAGGGATTAAAGGTAACGGATATCTATTCTTAACGGTGATCTGGTTCAGGGTGCGGTAATCTATACAAGTTCTAAGGTCCCCTTCTTTTTTTGGAACGAAGAACAAAGCTGAAGAAGCAGGGGACTTAGAAGGACGAATAAACCCATTTGCTAGGTATTGATCCAGGTATTGTTGGAGGTGAAGTTCTCAGGCTCGGTGAGGGCATAAATTCTGCTACACGGAGGAGTAGATCCAGGTATCAGGTCTATCTGGCAGTCATAGGACCTATGAGGAGGTAGAGAGTTAGCCTGATCCTTCCGGAAAACATCTTGGAATTCTAGGTATTCGGGAGGTAACTGGGGAGTCTCCGAAGAAATTGCTGCTAGAGCAACACCAGGTGGAGGGTGACAAGTAGAGACACATTCTGGGAACTGAACCGTTCTTGCTCGCCAATCGATCCGAGGATTGTGTTTTTCTAACCAAGGTATCCCTAGAATAATCTGGAACTGAGGGGCCTTGATCACATCGAACACGATCTTCTCATGGTGTCCATCTTGACTTACTAGCGTCACTTCTTGAGTGGTATGCGTTACTGGTCCAGAGGCTATCTCCGTACCATCCACCGTAGTAATGACGTCCTTTACAGCCTTGGGACAAAGAGTTAGATTCATCCTCAAAACCATTTCCTGATCCACATAATTGCCGATGGCACCGCTGTCGACGTAAGCTTCAATCGCATGTAATCGATCTGGATGATCAGGGCTAATGAGGACCATAGGTATCACGAAATGCGAGGTCACGGAACTGGTTTTAACGCTCGGCAAGGGGACCTCTATTCTTGTCGGGCGAGGTCGTTTCCCTGCTCAGAGTTTGTGACCTTGGTAACTGCAGCTCCTACCGCCTTCTTGGCTGGTTTCACCGGACAGTCTCGAAGAAAGTGCCCTGAGTTTCCGCAATAGAGGCATAATTGCAACTGTTTTCTCCTTTCCCGCTCCTTTTGTGTTAGTGGTCCTTTCAGGCCCCCTATTTGCATGGGTTCCCCGGAGTCTACTCCTTTGGAAGGAGTTGGTGGTTTGGAAAATACTCGAGCATCAAACTTGGAACGATCGGCCTTCCTGTTCTGCAGTCTGTGATCTATTTGAACGACTAAGTCTATATAATCCGAACAGTCTTGTGGGGGATTCACTACTTGGGCTAAAACGTCTTTGAGCTCTCCACGTAGACCTCTATAAAACAGCGTAATCCTTTTGTCCTCAGGCCATTGAGTTTCCACTATTAGTCTGTTGAAAGATGCAATATAAGCCAAAAGGTCTTGATTACCCTGTCGCAACGAAAGAAGCTCATTGTCCAAGGCCTGCCCCTGTGAATGTCTTGCGAACAGTTTTTCCATACTAAGCTGAAAGGCTTGAAAATCATGGAGAACCGGATCATCTTGATTAACTAGAGGGATCGACCAGTCTGCCGCATTGCCACTAAGGTACGAAAGCACAAAAGCTACTTTAGCTTGATCAGTTGGAAAGGCTGCTGGCCGGCATAAAAAATGCAACCGGCACTGATTGATAAATACTGCAAACCTCTTTGGGTCACCAGAAAATCGTTCGGGCGGAGCCAGAGGTACATTCCCAGGTAGGTTGATCTGCACTGGATTCATAGGGGATGTTGAAGGAAGATTTGCCCCTAATGCGGGTAACGGGGTCTGTCCGGCTTGTGACTGTAGCAATTGTCTAGCAAGATCGTCTGTTCGCTCCTTGGAAATAATTAGTTCCCTTCTTAGAGCATTCGTTTCCTGACGAGCTGCATGCACTTCTGCCCTTAGTTCCCCAAGTAACCGGGCTAGGTGGTCGGTATCCGAGGTTTCCATAGCGCCTGGGCGAGAGTTTTGCGGTAGGCTTTGCGTTCTGTAACGCTCACCTGATTCTCGCAGAGGCGCCGGTCGTGACTGGGCGACTACCGTATCTTCAAAAGTGATGTGCACCACCCGGTTGGCTCTTTGGGCTGGACCTCTGTGCACTGTATGCCTGACTCGAAGAGTAAGATGTCTGCAGATAGAAAATATGGGATTAATGAACTGGGGTTATTGGGGTGTCCCTACCTCTTTCCTTTTCTCCTCTCCTGTAGAACCCCAAAGGTTAACGCTCTCACCTTAGGTAAGTGAACGCCGAGCTCTCCATCTGCCTCGGGGCAGGGTGCTGTAACCAGTTTCTTCACTGGATAGGTAGCGCAGGTCTCTTGACTTCAGAGGACTGCTGTCCGTCGTTTACTTCACGAACGGTGAGTTCCGAATATTTCAAATGTCTTTAAAAGTCTTTTGTAATGCTGTCTCTTATTTTGCAGGGTTCCGGCGATGGCGGTTGACTGGCTGAAGTGAGTTGAGGATGGACCCATATGCGGAATAGAAGCGCCTGGAAGCGCGTAAGTAAGCGCCTGTTGCTTGCTTCCCGATGCGCATTAACTGTCCTTTTATTTTGCAGGTACCAGTTCGGAGCTGCTGAAGGATGCCGGAATGCCCACTGAGATCGGCGTGGATGGAGTAATGGCACGTGAGTATTGAACGTTACCCAATGTCTTTAAATGCACCTTCTTTTGTCTTACAGATGCGGGATGCAGCGCCGAAGGCCTCCGGAGCGTGCGAAGAGTTGGTAAGCTTTTGTCTTTCAGATGCCGGAATGCAGTGCGATGACCTCCGGAGCGCGTGAAGAGTAGGTAAGCCTTTGTCTTTCAGATGCAGGAATGCTGCGCGAGGCGTTGATGACAGCCGATGGACCAGGTAAGAGATGCGCTGTCACTGAAGACCGTAGTGCTAACCTGTTCTTTCTTGTCTTTATAGATGTTTCTGAAGACTGGATTCAGGATGGTAAGCCTTTTTCCTTTAGGCCCAGGATCAGATGCAGAAGACACGATGAGCGTTCTGCTGCAGAGGATGCAGAATAACGCAAAGCAAGATTCATCCATCGGGTGTGGTTTAAATAGCCTCTTGTAGTGCTTAGAAGTCTCCTTCCACAGCCACGCCTAGGTAAGAAAAGAGTTCCTGCTTTCCAGAAGAGTTCCAGTGTTCTGAACCTAGGGAGTGGCTCCTGCCCCACCCAACAGGAAAAGTAGTCCCAAACAGAAGAGGATCAGGGGTTCAACTGGCAGGTAAGTAAGCAGCATGGTCTGCTGCAGGTAAGTCCACCCAAGCATTATGAGCCCGGCGCTTGCAGCGCTGGGACTGGGCATATTTATGAGCCTGACGCCACTGGCGCCAGGACAGGGTCCAAAAGGTCCCAATTGGGACTGGCTGGCACTCGGAACCTGGGTTATGGGTCTGCTTCCAAGGGAGTTGAGTAAGTCCTGGCCTTTTGGAAGCAGAGATCATGACATTTTCCTCATGTTATGTCAGGGGTTACCTGAACCAGTACAGAGACTGATGAAGAAGTGGGGATGAAAGCAAAACCATGGGCTGAGATACAGCTGACGATAGTGCATCAATGTCGGTTGTTATAAGAGAAAAATAAGAAGAAAGATAAGTCTAGGAAAATCGAGGAAGCCAACTTAGTTCAGAAATATTTTTCTAAATTTACCATAGAAGGGGCGGTATTAACAAGCAGAGAAGGACTGGGAATGCAGGAAGCAGTGGGAGCATCGCATGTGAGCAATCAGCGGCTGATGGAACAAGGTGGATATGGGTTTTTGCCACGAGGCAGAGGTATGGGCTATAGAGGAAGGTGGATTTCAAAATAATCAAGGTGGGTTTCAAAATACACAGAATGAGAATCAGTGTATCCAGGGAGGATATAACCAATGGGGGACTTGTCAGATGGGCAGCACCCCCAGTATGTTGGACTTGTGGGACGACAGGGCACATTGTACGCATATGTGGAAGCCAAGGGAATGTACATATGGCCAATTTTCAAGAGGGGGGACAGCTTATCCTCCACAATATAGTACACAAATTAGAGAAGGGTTCGCCGAAGATCACATGCTTTATCAAACACAAGCGCCGCGAGTGCAACAGGTACAGCAACAAGAGCGAGTGCAAATCAATCCACCACAAGGGCAGTCGCAACAAGTCCCTATGCAGACACAGCAGTATGCAACCACAGGACAAGTGCTGACACCTGGAATAGGAGGGGCCACTGTGGTAGGAGGAAATCCTTTCACAGGAACAGGGATGAGCCTGTACCCATAATAGGACAGCTCACAGGGTGACTTGGTGTGTTGAGTACTATCTGTGACACCAGACCCCCAAGAGGAACCAAGGGTCGATTTGACGATAGGAGGCAAATCTTTTTATTTTCTAGGAGACACTGTAGCTACTCGTTCATGAATACAAGAGGGAAAATATCCAATGTCGGGAATTGCCATGAATGCTCAAGGGTTCTCTGGAGCTACGAGTCGAGTTACTTTTACTGATGAATTACCAGTCTCTATAGGAGAGTGTGACATGTCTGTTCCTTTGTTATATTCACGACAGACGCCAGTAAACATTTTGGGAATAGATTTAATGACCAAACTTAACATGACGAATACATTTACTGATAAAGGGATAGTGTGTTCCACTCCAGGAATACACTATTTAATCATGGGCGACTTTATACTGGTGCTCACAGGGCAAGTGGCTCTGCAAGGTGCTTCAGTAGATCCAGAGATTTTTCGATATGGAGTGAGCATTCTATTGACATGGCTACCTGGCTTAGTGGGAAAAATTGTGAGGATACCTGATGGGTTTTTGTGTAGACCACAAATACCTATGGACAAAGAGGGTTGTAAGGGAGAATTCTCAGAAATGTGCTAATTCCCTCCACCTTAGAGACCCCCAGCAACTTTGCTGGATTTTGAGGATTTAATTTTTTTAACCTGGACAGAGTGAGACTCTTTTTCCCACTCTCTCATGTATTTTAATGTGATTTTTGAGCCCTGTGTTTCTTTTGGTTGTGGAGTCTGACAAACCCCATAGGCATCATCGTTTACATTGTGTCACACAGCACCTTCAGTGCAGTGACACAGGGAAGTCTTCCAGATTTCCCAAAGGTTTAAATACCTTCTCTGGGATAAACTACTGTTTCCGAGAGCAGTAAAGTGAAATTGACTTTACTTACATTTATAACTTTCTAGACCCAGCACACACTATCTAACAATAGGGTGCTGGAGGGGTTACTTAGTAACACATTTGTCTAGCTTCTCATGTAACAATTTAATGTTATCCTTTCCTCGATGAATGGCTGGTGGCAGTGGTTTACTTTTAACTACCGTGGTGTGCATTTACTGCGGGCTGTGTTCGAAGCTGCAGTAAAGCACCCAAGGGTGCCATTTTTGGCAAAATGGCCCTGGTTGTCTTTTTTCACCATTTCTTTGCTGAAAGGTCCTTCTTGAGATTTACTCTGTGCGCCAAACCAGGTTTGGTCCCTTTGTTGGCTTTGCCTTTGGCGGGATTCACAAGTGAAGCCTGCCTCTGGCTCCAGGGTGTCTGGGGTGGGCAGGAAGTGAGGGAGGTGCCCGTAACTCCCTGTGCTTAGTCTCCTAGGAGACCCAAATGCACTCTGTAGTGACTGGCCGGCTGACTGTCCGGCAAGGACAGCCACCCTCCTGGGTGACTGACAGCTAGGCTGGAATTAATGGGAGAGAACCCGAATAAAAGGCAAGGCTTTTGGCTTGGAAGGCAGAGTCGACCACTGGACGAAGGAACCGAAGAAGAACTTAAAGAGGACGCCTGCTACAACTCCTGGACCGTTGGTTTTTCCAGTGAAGCCCTGCTGCTGTCCAGAAACCCCAAATTCGGACCGACAGAGAAGCCCCTGCAAGGAGAACTTCTCCACTTGAGTTGGTAGGACCAATCAAGTAAGCCACCTGACGTTCTCTCGGAGCTGGTTGACTTTCCACAGAGTTGCTGCTGGAAACCGAAAACACCAGAGAGAGGAACACCAGATTGTGTGCTTTGCTCTTAAGCTGGCCAAGAGCTCCAGGAAGATCCTCCAGGCTCCCAGGATGCAGGACTGACCGAGCCTGAGCCCTCTCAACAGAGTGCAGGGCCCCAGAAGCAAGGAAATCACATCTTGACAGCCAGGAACCGCAGTGTTGCTATTTGTGGTAGATGAGAGGAGCTGAAACACTGAACAATCACTTGTTTGAAGATTCCCGGTTGCGAGCAGTGACCGTCCCATTGCAGTCCAGCAGTCCCCAGAAGTATTCCCTCTTATCCACACGACTGAGGCCCAAGAACAGTAAGATCTGTAGAGCTGCTCAAAAACAGAAGTCATCTGCTGCACTTTTTCTTCTGTAAAAGTCTGAGAGAACTTACCTCTTGCTGTAGAGTTGCTTGCATCTTCTGCTACTCGCAAGTCTAACGGCTTGTGGCTATACATTAATTCTTCTTTTTCTTCAAAGACTTCTAAAACATTGTGCAAATACTTTTCTTACTTACCTTCAAAGAAGTGTTTCAGCTCATGTAGACTTTTGCCCATTGACTTTGGTTTAGCCTGTTCCACTGAATGACTCTTATTGGCTGATCTGAACGTATTTGCCTCCTTAAGAATATTTGTGGTCTCTTGTATGTTCTAATAACATTTTCCTTTGACTTACTCCTAAATGATCCTAAATACAACAGTGATATATTAATGTCCCCAGCACCCTAGCTATTGAAGTCACCTAAGGGTGTAGGTTGAGTCTGTGGGCCATCCCAAAAGGGTACCTTACTGATTTAGAGATATTAAGAGTGTGCATTTTGTTAAGTATATTTGAGTGTTACTGTTATATTGCTCCCTTCTGAAGAAGGCTTACCTAACTGACTGATAAATAAATTAATAATTGTTTATTCAAGAAGCCTTGTGTGTAAGTGTTTAATTGAATACTTGTCACTGTGAATCTCGATGTAACTCCCCTACAGCTCTTATTGACCCCTCTTGAGATAAGCCTGGCTGCTCAACATGCAACCAACCTGTGTAGTACAAGCTTATACCAAAGATTGGGTTCATATTGCCAGGAGGTTAGGGTTGTTGTAGTGCACCCAAAGGGTACACCATACAATCTTGCCTAACAAGGGGGAACAGATTATCTCTATAGAATTGGAAGCAGCCATAGTACAAAGGGAAATGGTAATGCTTGAAGGAATAGATGATGAGGGTAGACCATGTAGAACAGTAATAGATCTCGAGGAAGGGTACAGGTTGACTGACATAAATGTTGAAATGTTCTGGGAAGACCGAACAGGTGATTAAGTGGTGTTCTTTATGAGCATCACACACTGGATATGAATAGAGAAAATGTAAGTCCCACAGCGAGCGGCGATAATTCGGCAGCGTCCAGCATTTTTCTCAGGAAGACTTGGAGAAGGTGCCAAGTGTCATTTGGACCACAGGCCCTTATGACGTAGGTTTATTAAAGGGAATAGGGGGAAATCAAAATGAAGCTTAAGCCAAGAGCGATTTTATCTCAAGTAAACCAGTTCCCCATTTCTCGAGAGGCTGATGAAGGTATATTTCAGACCATTTCAGCACTGATGAAACAAGTGATTTTAGTGTCATCAGAATCGTCATGTAATACCGCGGTGTATCCGATCAAAAAATCTAAAGGAGGGTTGTGGAGATTTATGCAAGATATGAGACCGATTAATCAGATTGTAGATGCAGGGTTTCCTCTAGTTCATAATCCAGCAAAGATACTATGTCGTATCCCATTGGAAGCTCGATTTTTCATGGTGATCGACTTGAAAAATTAGTTTTTCTCTATCCCGTTGCACAAAGACTCACAAGACTTGACTTCCTTTATGTTTTGCCAAACTCGACTGAAACATACTTGTTTGTCCCAGGGGTACTGTGAGTCCCCATCAATCTTTAACAGAGTCCTACAGATGGACCAGAGGCAATATTTATCTTAAGAGTGCAGTGACACAATAGGTTGATGACATTTTAATTTGTAGCACCACAGAAGATGAGTGCAGACACAATTGTATTCAGTTGAAGACTATTCTGGCAACCAAAGGATATAAGATAGACAAGGAGAGGTTACAATACTGCCAAGAAGAGGTGTTATGCATAGGGCAGCTGTTTCACATGAAGGAAGGAAGGTGACACAAGAAAGAGCTGAGGTGATTATGAAAACCTCAAAGCCAAATACAGTAAAACAGATGCAACAGTTTTTGGGGTTATGCAACTAAGTTAGAGCCTGGGTATTTGATTATAGCACATACACAAGACCCCTTTTGCAAGCTTTAAGGAAAGCACAAGTGGATAAAATAAAAATAGAATGGACTGCGGACATAGAGGAAGGGTTTGAGGATCAGAAAAAAGCAATTTGTACAGCCCCTGTTTTAGGAATTCCCAATTATGCCGAGGAATTGTATTAGTTTTCGCACATGAATGGGACAGTCACGACAGCAGTGCTTACACAGAGAACTACGTTGAGGTATAAGTCTTTAGCGTATTACAGTGGACTTTAGAGACAGTTATGAGAGGACACTTTCCTTGCGAACAGTCATTGGCTGCTGCCGTGTTCGCAATTGAGAAGTCTACCTCTATGACTCTCTTCGTGGAGCATGCTCTGTTTGCCATTTTAGAGAACACAGAGGGTAGATTAACATCCCCAGAGCTTCAGTTTATGAGGTAATGATTTCGAACCCAACGATTAAGATTGTGAGATGTAAAATAGTGACTCCTGCCACATTTGTAGCTGAGCCAGTAGAAGAAGGCGATCATGTGAATGACTGTACTAATTTTGTTGAATTTTATGATGATATACCCATAGTGAAGGAGAATGCTTTGGCGGTAGGGGAAGTTCTCTTTATTGATGGTTCTTAGAAAATTGATCAGACTAGTGGGGAAAGGCATTTAGGCGCAGCGGCAGTGAGACATAGATTAAATGGAGAATTTGAAGTTGTAGCAAGTGCAAGGCTACCATCTCACTTTTTGGCGCAAGCAGCAGAATTAGTAGCTCTTATTGTTGCGCTCGAGAAACACAAAGGACAGGAAGTGATGGTGTACAGTTACTACACCTACGTGACGTCAGCTGTACAAGCAGGATTAGCACATTGGAAAAGGAGGGGCTACCTCCATGCGGACGTCACTCCAGTGCAACACGCATCCTTACTGGACAGGTTTATTAAGGCACTACAACTTCCAGTGGCCATTACAGTTGTTAAATGCGCAGCGCACACTGAGCAAACTGATTTTATCTCTTGCGGGAACAAAGCCGCAGATGAAGAAGCCAAAAGGGTTGCATAGTCCCCAGATATTTCGAGTTTTGATACAGAGAGTATTAAAGAAAAAGTAGTTACAACCATGTTAATACAAGAAGGGTTTAATAAATTGTCAATAACCCAACTAATGGAGATTCAAGGGAGTGCACCGCAGGAAGAGCAGGAATTATGGAAACAAAGAGGGTGTTCTTTATCCCCCACAGAAGTATTATGGCGACAAGACAGCACTAGAAAGCTGGTGATGACAGTAGCGTTATTAAAGGTTGCGCTTGAGCACCTGCATTACCCCACGCATGTAACTAGGGAGTGTCCTGCTGCTACAATTGCAGAAGACTGGTTCATTCTGAATTTTCTGGAGCACCTTGCACTATTTATGGCAAACTGCATTGTGTGTCAAAGGTTTAATGCTGGGCATACACTGGGACAGTTTGAGGGGTAATACCTCGACCGAATGGTCTGTCAGCATTTACATATCAAATATGTCGATATGCTGCAATTATGTAATGTATTTAGGTATCTATTAGTGGTGGTGTGTCCCTTGTCTAAGTGGATTGAGGCAGGTCCATGTACACACCCTGATGCCAATTGCGCAGCACAATTTTTAGTGTGCGAAGTCTTCCCGAGATGGGGTGTGTGTGAAGTGCTGAGATCTGACAATGGGCCACATTTTGTTAATGAGCTGTTTGAACAAATAGGGCTTCTACTGAATATAAAGCACACATTTTCTTCTGTTTATCACCCACAAGCAAACAAGCTATGTGAGATACTCAACGGCCTCTTTAAAGAAAGGATTGCCAAGAATAAATTGAATTTGAAGAAGGAAGGGCTATATTGCCTACCCTTTGCTTTATATGCCCTTCGGAATCAGCCAGCATCAGACCATCAACTCACCTCTGATGAACTAGTGACAGGGCGGCATATGAGAACGCCCATCAATCCTCCATCTAGAAGTAAAGGTGATGCCCAGAGTGTAGCTAAAACTTTAGATGATGAATTCCATGATTATTTGACCTCTACCATCTCTCTCATTTCAGATCAAGTCAAGCGCCAGGGTGATTTGTTCTCAGAACACAGAAGAAGACAATTCAACAAGCGACTTACTACAACTACTACCAGCACCTAAGTTATATGTTGGAGACCTAGTTCTTATTAAAAACTTTACTAGAACGTGGCATGGGCCACAATTCAATGGTCCCTTTTGCAAAAAGAATAAAACCCCTTCAGCTGTGAAGGTCCAGGGGAGATGAGCTTGGCTTCACCTAGGGGATGCAAAAGACTGTAAAGGTGACACCCACCCTCCGCCATTGCTGATCCAGAAGCAAGACAAGAAGAAGAATTTTAGCATGTGCAGACTCGATCAATGATGATGAAAAAGGAGGATAAAGCAACTGTCAGTGGCTAATACATATTTTGCATTTGAACTAAAATTTAGTGGACACTCCTTATAGATATCCTGGCAGGAGTGCAGAGACTGGCTCAGAATTTTAGACATTTCGAAAATTAACTTTAGAAGCACATTGACGTATCAAAGTTATGTCGAGATGTCAGTTCGTGATCAGAAATTGGAAACGTGATCAGTATCCAGATTAATGTCTTGGCGAATAACTGTTTGGTTAACCACATGGTACTTACAGATAGTGATGTGCATCGGCTTGTGCTTGCTGTTTTTGTATTTATACTTCAAGCTTATCCTGCTCTTGTCATTAGCCACTTTGATGTTTACACTTTTTTACAGGATCCTAAAAATGGCCCTCTGATCAGAAGGCTCCTCATTGCAATAATTGAGCACATTTTACAGTTGCAAGTATAAAGAAATTTGATGATTGTATTAAAATTGAGAACTATAGAAACTGGCATGGTTCTAGAGAATGAACGAGTGCAACAAGTACCAGGATGGTGCGAAAAGTGGAAGCCTATGTTTTTTGTGCATCATATATATGCCTGTACGATGACTTTTTGTCTTTATGTTTCTCATGTTTCACACTCTCCATCATGTTAGTACTCCTGCTAAGGCAGAGGTCCCTATGCCGCTCCCCACTATGAGAACTGCTTTTGATTTGCTTCATGATTATTACACAAACTTTGCATATGGGAGACATAAGAGAAATGCAGAGGAAGGTAGTGAGGGGATAAATACCTATCTAGCCAATGCAGCACACTTGGCTAATAACATGTGGTATCAGCACATGAGAAAGGTGGGAGAGAGAACATCTAAGGGGAGTTGCTACGCCTGCGCTCTCATACCCTATGCCATGAATACAGTACAAACTTTACTTTCCCGAGAAGCTCCAGAACACGATGCCAGATGCGTCCTTCATCTTGCAGCATGTATGGCTAGAGGACAATTTCAGGGAAGTTGGGCTACTTTGCGATGGAGATCGAAATGGTAATTTCCATACCATACCAGGATGATTATATCAAGACAACACTGATGGAAAAGGAAACTGGATGGAAGAGCAAGATGCTTGAACAGAACGAGGGGGGTCATTGAAGAGATGAAGAGAATGAACTGCCCTGATGGGACAGAAATAGCTGGATCGGCTGGATGTTGACAGCAAACTCAAGTCTTAGTCAAGTCAATGGATGAGTGTCTTTTTTTATTAAATATATTCCCTCTACTAGTAAGAGCTACAGGGAAGTCCTGAAGAAAGCGGAGAGTTGGTCCATACCCGCTGAAACTGGTAGACAAAAAAGTGGCTTGGCCTGACGAACCAATCCCCAGAACTCATTTAGAACACACTATGGGCCTGTAGTAAGATTCACTTCCAGTCATTTTATCTATTCTTTCAGTGTCCAGAGTATCAAGAATGAGACATTGAGAGATCCATGAAAAAATTACTCTCCATATGAGTGTAATTAGCTGCTTGTTTTTACACACTGTGATAAGCCACACCACATGGAGACAAGAACATTAAACTTATTTACACTGATTTCCATGACCAAGTGTGCACTTCATTTTTAGCATTTTAGGAAAGTAATGAGATAGGACAAGGAGAGCGTTTTTTCAATCCCCTAACCTTTGTAGGCGACGCAGCAGCGCACCACTAGGGTAAGAACATCTACTTTAGGGGCAGAAAGAGTTCTTTACAGGGACAGAAAGTTAACTGGAGTGAGGATGAACATGTTAAATCAGCTGGCACCCTGAGGGGGGTGATGAAGTTCTGGACTCCGAAGAAGCACTTCTTCAAGAGAAAATACCCATATGTGGAAACTGATGAAGAGGTGGTCGATGACTCGACCGGAGAAGGGAATGTAGAGGAGCAGTTACATCCCTATGCAGGAAATCCCCCCCCCCACCGCCTATATGTTGCAAACCTGAGACTCTGTCATTCTTAACATCAGCAGTTGTGTCAATTCCGCAGTGTTTATTTAAAAGAAGATATCCACTGAGAAAACCCTATCAAATGTATCCCCGAAGAGACGACAATCTGAGGGAGGAACTCCCTGAAGGAATATGAAAAAGAGAGAAAGAGGAGCTGGTGACATCACAAAAGACCAGCATGACGCCTTGAAAATACTGGCTGAAGACAAGGTACAGACCTTACAGAAACTAATGACGAAGTTAAGAATCAAGGAAATTTTATATGCGAAAAGGAGATTGCACGTGTGAGAAGCACTGCAGAAAATGCAAGCTGTTTAATAACTGTAGATATGCTGTAATGCAAGTAGATTAAGGAATCTTAGAAGCTGGCTATAAGTAGTGAATAGACCGCAGGCGAAGACGCCATTGTATAGAAGCTGGACATGAATTTTAGTAAGCCAGGACCCATGAAGAAGAAAGGCTGAGAACTGTGTTGGAGCACGAATAAGCTAAAATCGTGGACAAGCCTGGAAGGGCTGTCTAGCCTGGTGTCAAAGCTGAAGCAGCCAAGGCCAGTTATCTATTCTTGAAGGCAGTGATTGTGCAAAGCTGAATCATCCCTTGTTAAGGTGCAAAGAAAGGACACCATGCGTGCAAACTTCTTTTTATTTAAGACATTTAAATGCTGCGAAATAGACCAAATTGTGGTCTCCTGTCACGTGAGTCAAGGATGGAAATAGAGTTTAGCATGGAGTTCTAGAACAACGATAGTGCGTGCTCGCACTCCCATATATTCCCAGAGACCAGAATACTTTGCAAGGTCAAGTTCAAAGACAATCTTCATGGCAGAAGGCATGGGTGATGAGAGATGTTGGGCATATTGGGTTGGGAGGTAAAGTCAAGTCCACCTCCTGGCACCTGGGTCTGAGCTTATGTGCTGCTAAGTGAACCGAATGTTCCAGACTGGCACAAGTGAGCCAACCAATTGTAGAGGGCCATATAACAAAGGGCCTTATAGTTTGAAGACCAATGATATACTGTGTACTTAATAGTGTTGAAGATGACATTTTTTAGAGGTAGGTATAAGTTGTCCACCTGACAGTAGATAACAAATCACAATCCCACCCCTTATAGAAAGTATACTTAGATGATCCCCTTGAACCTACCACAATCCCTCGTCTATTTTTCTTATTTGCTACGTATTATGTATTGTCTGAATAAAAGGATGTTTTCATGAGAAATGCATTGAGAACCAAAGCGAACGTCTGTTGATGTCCGTTGTAACTCCTTGTTTTAGATAATTGTTCGTGAAAGAGCAACCTTTGCTGGTTCGATTATATGGTGTCAGAGTTATTCTGCATCCTCATCCATTGCATGCACGATACCCTGATGCTCAGCAGAACCTAATTGATAATGACGCATGTCCCCTCCATGCAATTGGCACTTTAACAATTACATGACGTGTATTTGAACCTTTAGAACAGTTGTTAGATGCCATCATATGACCATTAATTCAAAATATATCTGCCTATTTGCAAGACACAGGTGATTCTCGAGGAAAACAATGGGAATTCCTGATACTTCCACAAATTATTTATTATTTACAATGGATGTAGCCAGTCTAAAAACATCCACACCACACAACAAGTGTCTTGAGGTGAATTAATGTTTTCTTTTAAAATATGACAATATTGGAGCCGATAATGTATTTGTAATGCAGTTATTGAAATTAGTTTTGTTCAACGCTATTTTTTCGTTCTGAAGAAACATATTATTTACAAACATCAGCAACATCTATGGGAACATGTTTACCATGTTTGCGTGTGCTAGGGTGTTTATATTTACTACTTTGAGACAAAGAAGGGTTTGCAAATGGGTAATTGGAAACAAAAACTACTTTACAAAAAATACCTTGTGGTATTGTATGAGTCTGGAGTGACTCACCAGTTGAATTTATTTTTCTCAACATTTAAACACATTAAACCAACGTATCAAATTCACAATGGAAATGAGTGCAAAGGAAATTCACATTCTAAATATAACATTACAATGTAATCAGGCTTGAATCAAAACTAGTATGTTTTCTATGCCAACAGACAGGATTTGCATTGAAGTCACCTTTTATGCATCAAAACAAATTGAAGCAGATAAAACAGAATTCTGTAATAAACAGAATACACCAGTGGAATAATTTATTGAGAGAGGAGTGACAGACACTTCAGAGGAGGCCATGGAAGGGAGTGGAGAGCTTTGGGGGATATGGGAAGCCACCAGCTATGTGATGCAAACCTAATAGGTGGTATAAGAGGGCTTCTCCGGATAGCTCATTGTCACCCCACCACAACACTGTAGTCACCCCTTAATGATGATTTCCCTAGTATAGCCCAACAGGAAATACATTGCATGTGTAATGAGGGAGGGTACCCCATGGGGCATCATTCAGAGTTGAGTAGTGCTAAGGGGAAGCACTCCAGAGAAAATCAGCCCCAGGGAATCTTTATACAGAATACTGTGCACATTCCAAGTCAACCACTAATGCCAGGTTCAATCTGTGGGACCACGTGTGGAGTTGGATTTCTCATTGAGAGCACTTTGGGTGCTCAAGTCAAGCAGTGGATCCCAAGCCTAAGGCAAAGCGGAAACCCACAGAGAAGTGAAAACATACAGTGCATATGGACGCAGCATGGACTCTTCATCTTAGTGAGCAAGTGAAATTGTTGGAGGCCACAGTAGCCAGAATGCAGGGATGCCCTGCCACCATGATACTTGAGTCTGACCCTAGATGAAGGACACTCTATTTGAGCTCTTGGGCAATGGTGGCAGGACCGTGAGCCAAATTGAATCATCAGAGACACAAGGTGGGGAAATTGGATAAACACATGGGTAGCAGGCACAATCACTTTTTCCGCACTAATAACACAAACACTGACTGATGGGAAAACTGACTCGCCAATGGGAGCTCTGAATGGAACAATTTGTGCCAAAGCCTCAATCTAAAAAAAGAGGCACGTACCACTCAGTCCTATGGGAGTTAGGACAATGTTCCAGAGAGTTTGTCCTTTAGTGGTAAGAAGATCAGGGGAAGCACAGGTGGAGAACAGGAGTTTGCCAAGCAAAACAAGCCATGCTAAGAAACAGGAGATTACTAAGCCAGCTAGGCCACACTGAGAGACAGTTAAGACATGCAGTAGAAAATAGAGCAAGATGCCTTATGGAGAGATGGCTCAGGAGCTTGCAGAGGCGTCTGAAGAGAAGGGGTGAGAGAGTTGCCTGCTGAGGTCTCTAATCCAGTTTCTGGTTGTAGCTGCTGCTTTCTCCAAGCCTGATCCAGCCATCGTAGGAACGTAGGAAATTCTATTCCCAGGATCCATTTTTCTGCCAAACACAGCCTTACTGCTGTTTCCACTGGGATCCTCTTGTCATCAATCTAGACCTCTACTTGTTCCTTCTGATAAATCTCCCGGCACCCATGAACACATGTGACAGAGGCCATCCTTTTGTTCAGTGCTTCGGGAGGACTGCTGGCTGTGGTTGTGCTACCGCCTCTTGTCTGAGAGGTCATCAGAGAGAAAGGTGGGACACAAAAGTGTATTTCAGGTGTTTTATTTCAAACAGCACTGCAAAGATCCCTTCTGTCCAGGGGCAAAACAACAGACGCAATAATGCAATAATGCTCCAGTTGACTCCCCGGCGTGAAGCATTTTGACTTGCAGGGTCTCCACCCATCTTCCTTTCTTACTCTACCACCTTCTCAGATTGTTTTGTTTGTGATCCTCCACCTGCTCTGTTCTCTTCCTTATCTGCATTCCCCACCTCTATCGCACTCATTTCTCTAATTCTGTCATCACTCTTCCTTGTCTATATCCTGCTCTGCCTTCCTCTCCCTTCTTCTCCTCTCCTCATCTCTTACCTTCAACTCTACCGTCCTCTTTCTCTGCCCCTCCACTCTTCTCTCCCCACTCTGCTCTTTTCTCTTTCCCACTTTTCTCTTCTTCCCCTTCACCTCTGATCTTCTCTCCTTTGCTCTTTTCCTATCCGCCTTTCATTGTTTTGCCTCCCTCCTCCTCCCACGCTTCACACTCTCTCTGCCTTTCTTCCTCAATGTACCACTTTGCCCTACCCTGTACCCCATTCACCACACTTCAGACTTCTGGACTCCCCTCTAGTCTCAATCCCTTTTTATCTCCATGACCCAGGACATGAACGAGTGAATTCATGTGTAGTTGGGTATGAGTGGGTTTTGTGGTTGCGTGTGAAACGTTGGGACTAAATATTTTCCAGCGCCCCTAATTGGCTAGCGTACCACCCAGTGGGTCCACCAGCCGACATTATTTGACCTGAGCCCACCACCTTGGATTAATACTGCTGGTATTGCTGCTGCCAGTGAGGACCGGCACTCTACTTACTTTATAGCTGTTCACGATTAAAGACCTTTCATATAACTACAACAGTGTGGGAATGAGTGCTGTGTGAACGAAACTCCGAAACCTATGTTTCACTAAACCTGTTATCCCTATTTTTATTGTGCGGTCCACAAACACCCATAGAAGCTGCTACGATTAAGTCATGAACCTTTCCCCAATTCTCTATTAGTTTCGCACAGAGTGGTTTATTACACACAGAGCAGGCGGTGGTCGCTGGCCCCCATGGTCACACCAGAACTATCCCCTACCCTCCACCCTGTTTGTGACAGAGACAAGCCTCTCTGATAGTGACATATAAGCCAATCACAAACCTAAATATCACAAACTCTTTTTTGTCTACTTTTGGCCAGATTTCAAAGGAATCACTGGACTATTTTGTGCCAAACTTGCAAAAGTAAGCTTTTCAAAACAGGAGCTCGCACCTTGTGAAGATTTGGTGCAAACCTGGCCAATGGTACAAGGTATATGTGAGAACAATCTTTCACCCAGGGGAAATAAGAAATGGGACATAACATTTTGGGTAACCCGCATCATTTTGCCTCCCCTTGACAAAATCCCATGAAACTTTTCTGGAAAATTCAAACTTCAATCTCAATCTTGTTGGAAAGGTTTGGGAAGATTCACTGAATGGCAAAGTTATAAACATCAGAAAAAGTGTGCTTTTTGTCAGTTCAGCTTACCATAACCATAACTACTGAGTCCCTGCCGCTGAGGTATTCGAAGAATTATTGGTGCTGAAGCTTGGGAATGAGATGCATTGTCACAGTTGTGCATCAATAGAAATAGTGTAATAGCTGGAGGTGCTGCAGACAAGACATGCTGGATGAAAACATTGAGGGCCCATGCATATGTTTTGCAGGGACATAACACTGGATACTGTGGTTAAGACAGTCTTTCTCCCATCAGCTGCTCCTAGACCGAGACTGTGGTCACTCACGAAACCCCAGTCCGAGCATGCATGTGTATATGCTTTTTGAAATGCACTTCTCTTACCATGATTGACCTGCTCCATTGCTGTGTGCTGTGGGCTGGTATTGTGATCTGATGATCCTAGTGTTGTTGAGATGTGCTTCAACAGAGGCCCTCTTTATGATGGAACGCAGAGGAGTCCGTGGGCTGGTGCACCCACAGTCAGTGTGATTGAGGAACATCATTGAAACCAGCTTGGGCTCCTGGGTTGGAGGGATTGTTATCTCAATTAGCTGAAAAAGAAACAGAGGAGCCATGAAGAGGAGAAAAGAAAGGGTCTGGGGGAATGGCGCACAATAGCAGCATGACATACGGTGCAGAAAGACAGAGGGAGTACATCACCAATAGCCAGCTTGCTGCGTCCTTATGGTTAATAAACACCTGGTTTAGGTTTCTTTGTCTCCAACTTTGATAGCATCATGCACCAGTGAAAACAGACATTGGACTAAGAGGAGCAGGGGCACCCACCTGTGTCAAGGGGATCCCCTTATGAGCACCACGTAATCAAGCGTGCACCCACTGGCCTGGCCTGGCCGCAAAGCAGTGTTTCAAAAATAAAAGGCACGCAGGCATGCGCTGCATGCCATGCCTTCCCCATGACATTGAGGCGCTACATACTGCTGCTCACCGGCTGCTTGATAACAAAACTAGAGCCCGCTCAGGCGCCTGACTAGTTACCCAGTGCTGCATTGCCCGCCCGAACTGAGAGAAGATCACCAAATCATCAGTGCATGATCTTGAAGGCAAGTTAAAACAAAAAGAAAATGTGTGTGTGTGTGTGTTTATTTGTATGTATCGTATTGCAAATTGTGTGTGCAAGACTGAACACAAGTGTGTATATGTTTGTGAATGCAGTAATTGATATGCAAAAGTATTCAATTGTTGAATTACCCTGGTGACTTTTAAACGTAAAACCTCCTGGAATGTCATGCAAAAATCTTCCATTGACTCATCGCAATCCGCGTTGGTTTTTGTATCAGTCATAATAGGGTACGGAATGTCAAGGCTGTGATCCTCCATGCTGTCAAAGATATGATCTTGAAGGCCGGAGCCTAACTTTAGTTCTTTTACGGAAGTATTCTGCCCTTCTTTCCTTTTACTATTGTAAAAGTTTATCAAAAATGATAGGCCTCCCACAGCATTTGACAAATGCAAAATGTATATATGTGGGGAGTCATTGAAAATCAGTTTAATATTAAACCAGTGAGAATTTAACCAAAGTTTCTAAACCACCATAATACCTAAACCTTTGTTTCTTTGTTGCCATATGTAGTAAAACTATCCATTTATAGAGAATCGTTAGCCCATGACTCTTGTAAAAGCACCAGAGCACAAGTATTAAATACATTTCTAATTTCCACATTATCCCATTTGTCCCTGTACCCCACAATGGACCAAGAGATCAGGGATAAGCATACCAAATTAATACCATTGACATCACACTGATCATGAAAACATTGGCCCATATCAGCTGAAATCCCTATGCTACAATCAGTGCTAGGTGGTAGTGGGTCAAGCTGAAGACTAAAAGGACGCTGACCAGAAGGATGATTTGCAGGTGGAACAACTGAAGGGCTCATATATCGGCTCTATTTGTTTCGAAGAGAATTTTATCAATTGTAGAAAGAATTTTAAAATTATGTTCTGTTAAAACAATGCCTGGCCCACTCATCTTACAAAGCATAGGGGCTACAGAGGGAGTACTTTGTTTCACAACATTTCAAGTATCAGAAGTTCTGATACTTGGAATGTTGTGAAACAAAGTACTCCCTCTCCAGCCTAAGGTGCATCTGTTGTTTTGGGGCTATGTAGAAGAGGGTCTTCTTTAGTATTTCCTCAGTTTATCAACTGGCCTGGAATGTATGGAATAGAAATAAAAATAGCAGAGCATTATGCTCCTGCTGGCACTGTTATACTTATTAATATCGGTGCCCATTGCATGTTTCAAAAGCTGTTGTTCTGAAAAAGTAACAACAACACAGTCTCCTATCATCGACTTTTTAGGATGATTTGAGCCCATCCAACATACCAATCTAGCCATCAGAAATTCAGGTGTTTATCTAATGAGTCGCTATATTTATATTTACTACGGAGAGTGTTGTTTCTATTTTGTGATGTGTGATGGGGGAATACCAACTATAACCCCCAACAAGGGAGGCAACGTCCGGGGGTAGATGCAGTATGGGGGCGGCATTCAAGTGGTTATAAAGCTGAAGAGAAAAAGTAGAGGTGGTATCACTGGTCAACAAAATAGTCGTTTTCCCAGTTGAAAGCGTGCAAAATATGAGTTTTGATTTGTGCACTAGCTATTAAATTAGGTTTACAGGGGTTAGAAACCAACAGCTCTGATGTTTCTCTGTTTGAAATTGTATCATGAATTGCACTGGAATTAATAGTTAATTTAGAATGTATTAGGTTCCTCAGTGAATCATCGATGATAAAAGTTTCAAAAGTTGTCTGTTTAAAAGTCTTCAAAAAGAAACAATGAGTCAGAGTGGTAATCATTTTACCCATTTTGATTTCTAACCCAGATAAAATATTCGACTGGTTAGCCATTCCGTTCAAATGGTCAGTCTGCAATCCACTGGGACTGTCACTTATCGTTTCAGATGGTAGTGGTTCTAACCTGTTGTTAGACACAGGCGGAAGACAATCAGTCTTTGATACATGGCCATTTGTAACCGCTTTGGCACTCAATTAGCCTCTTTCTTGCAAGCCTGTGCTAGGGAACAGGGGAAAAATATCTGTAGTACCATTAGGCAGTGCTGCTGAAACTGTTACTGTGAGTTCGTCGTTGGTCTCATTGATCTTGTTAATATTATTAGCCTTTTTAGGCTCATTGACCAGGTTGGCACTGGTCTCAAGTACGCCGGTTTCCAATTTGGCTTCAACTCTGGAAATTTGCTGGCATAGCACTTGAGACTTCTTTCAGGTAAGCATCCAGCGTTATCGTCAAGGAATTTGTTAGTCGATCACATGGTGACTTCCTTAGTTTTGTAGCCGAAGAGTGGCTAGGTGAGGTTAGGTGTTTTACATGTCCCCATTGCATATGACAATGAGAAATCAAGGCTTCCCACAATCACCAACCACCACAACCACAGTGTGAGGTTAAACACTGAGTACACAACACTGTACTCAGGTGTCTTGCTGCACAGGCTTCACATGGAAAAAAACAGATTGGCACTCACGATCAGCCTTCAGGGGAAACCTCCAAGCTATCAGGCCAGCCGGTGTTGACCCACAGGGAGCATCCCGCTCATGGCTCGGCTGTTGCTTGCAGAAATGCAGTGATCCTTTGAGCGCCTCCAACTTCTCCCTCGCAACTTGCAGCGTCATGCGATCCCAGCCAGGGGACAACCAACAGCGGGACCAGCCACTCCCGGCTTCGCTCTGATAGGGCTAAATATACAGATTTGTCAGGGACTTCATGGCGCAGTCGCTAACAATGGTCTTAAGAATGTATGTAGTAAAACTCAAGGCGACAGCAAAATATGGCTCTAGCTTATGGGAATTTACTAACCTGCCATGACTACAGAGAGAAGAAAAGCCCTTTTTTAAAAATGCTCCTCGCTTTACCATCTGCCGCCCCTACTTTTTCTGCTCATGGGAAATTGGGCATATTGCAGCTTGAGGGTGACTTATATTGTGATCCAGTGAAGCTCTGGATCAAAATATGGTTTAGGGATGAAGCTGTATTGTCACAACTGATAGTAAATCCTGTTATCACACGTGAGGATAACTGTTTGTCCATTGCCTAGATATTGTTTGTGAGAAAATGTCTTGCCAAGATAAATGTGGGTGATTATTTCATGAATTCCAACTTCTATAACAAAACAAATAGGTGCTGAAATTGTGGGGAATTTGAAAACATCCCTATTAATGGAGCATGAAGAACGCAAACTAGCTAAAACAGCTAACAGAGCACTTGTCTTCTTATCAAATGAGGTAGTTTGATTATATGATTTGGCTCAATTTTTAATTTGAGCGAAACTTGCTCATTACGGAGAGATTCAATCTATTACCACTCAGAGCTGTTACTGGAAAATGGTATAATAATAATACATTTGTAATATAGCACTACACACCCACACGTCTCAGAGCGCTCAAATAACAGAAGACATTATTATCCCACATAATGGTTCTCATTGTATCGACCTCAGAAGGATGAAAGGCTGAGTTGACCCTGCTGGGATTCAAACCTGCCAAAGCAGGCTGCACACAGATATATGGGGCGAGCGCTTAGCTCGCTGTGCTATCTGAACGGTTAAACAAAGATACATTGAGCCTTTACGAGACAATTTGTCTAAAATGTAATGCAGACGCAGAAGACTTTTTTTTCTTTTGCCCTGCACATTCAAATATCAGGAATTGGCACCGCTGTTGCAGAATATGGCCACTAGACAATGTATACCAGCAGTATATGAACTTTTGTTGGTTGAGTCCCCACTGATTGCCTGGACTCTGTTTAGATATCTTAGACAGGCATTAAAATGAAAAAAGGTGTTTATGAATTGTTTACTACAACCAGATCAGTTTTAAGAAACTGCTTATCCACTATATTTTAATATTTAAGAGTATGAACGTAAACTCCTTTTTAATGTTCATGTGAATATATTGTAAAGGTGTATATTCAAGAAATTATCTTTCATGATTTTTATATACCATGTATTTATGTTGTTATATTGTGATTAATGTTGTATAAGCACTTTAATGGATCTGAAAGTTCTGAATAAAGTATATTGAATTGTATAGATTTGTGTGAGTGAATCCATGTGGGTGTTCATCTCGGTGCAAGAATGATTGATGCATGTGTTTGGCGGCGGGCAGGGCTGTATCATGAATGTTATTTAGAGTTACAATGCTGGCCTATTTTGTTTGTGTAATGTCACCAAAGTGCTAGATTGTAATTTCCGGTATAGAATGCGGGCGGCAGCTTCATAAAAGTGATTTACAGTGGCCATACTATCACAGTTTATGACCACAGCTTCATGAAAGTGATTTACAGTGACCATACTGGAAAGAGTATGGCTGCACCATCAAGTGATTTGCACTGGGAATGCTAGCATAAATTATGGGCGCAAGTTCATGAAGAAATTGATATTGGCAGTGCTAGCATATGGTGTAGGAACAGGCACAAACAAGTTGCAAAATGTGCCTGTGCATTAATGGTAACATGGCACTTAGTAGGTTTTTTCATGTGTTACTCTAGAGAACTAATTGTAAATTGTTTGGCTTTTCACCCCATTATTCTCAAATATTATGCTGTAGAATGCTCCATTTCAATACATTATTTAAAAGGTTTTCTTGGGATGGGGACCCGCACTTACAAACCTCCCACCCCTTATCCTACTTGGGCTCCTTCACTCTGCTCGGCCTCTCATGCTAATTTGTGAGAGATCTTAATGCCACTCCACTAAATATATTCACATGCCACCACTGGCCCTCAATCCTTTGCAAAGCCAATGTCCCCTCTGGAGCTGCATGCTACCATGGCACCAAAGGTTTCCTTCACCGCTAGCATGCACATAATAATATTACTGGCCACACACAGTGGCAGCTGGTACATTTGGGCACCAGGGGTCAGATGCCACCCCTTGTTTCAATGCTAGGTTTAAGATGTAAGGTTTGATCTAAAAACATACATCTTTCACCTAGTGCAGAATGCAGCAGCATGATCATCATAATATGGTTGCAGCTCCCACTATGAAACTAGCAGTGTGTGCTTCTTGGAGCCAGAAATAATCAATCACTGTAGTCTCATCTACTCACAACACAACAGCCATGTGACGATTTATTGAGCAATTTCATCCCAGTGAAAGGAATGCCCATCATGTATGGAAAATAGCTTTTAAGAATTCTAAGCAAAATGTCAGAGTCATGTCAAAGACAACATCTCCTCTCTCCCTCCGGCTCTTGCTGACTTCTGCAACCACTCGTTAGCATCTGGCTCTTTCCCTTCTTCTCTCAAGCACTCCCTTGTCCACCCCTCCTAAAAAAGCCTTCTGCCGACTCTTCGTGTCCGGCCAACTACTGCCCTATCTCTACTACATCCATCCTTGGGAAACTCCTGGTGAAGTTGGTCATCCCCCAACTGACCCAACACACTGAGCTCGTTGGTTGTTCACATGACCATCAATCTGGATGTCGAGCATCCAGAGGAATGGAAACTGCTCTCCTAAAAACCTGTGCAGAACTTCTTGCAAATCTTGACTCTAACTCTCCTGCTATTCTCATTTTCCTTGACCTCTCTTCCGCCTTCGACACAGTTAACCATTCTATCCTCATAAAGTGGCTCCAAGATACACTTGGTATCTCAGACCGGGCACTGGATTGGTTGACCTCCTTCCTTACTGACCGCCCTGCCCAGGTGCTCCTGGGCTCCTTCTCCTTCACCACTCTCTCTACTTGTGGTGTTCCCCAGTGCTCTATCCTCGCGCCTTGGCTTTTCAACATCTACCTAGCTCCGCTTGCTCATTTAATCTCTGCCTTCTCTCCCCATTTCCAGTGTTACGAGATGACACACCTTTGTTTCAGGTTCCCCTCTTCCACCTCCTCCTCTTCTTCCTCTATCATCGCTGACTGCCTGTCTGCTATTCAGTCTTGGTGCACTGCCAATGATCTCTGGCTTTATACCAGTAAGACTGAGATACTGCCTATCTGGACACCTGCTCACCTTTCCCTCCTGCACTCTGGCCGTGCTCTATGGGCTCATACCTCTCTCCCTCCACTGAGTACAGAAACTTCTGGGTCGTCTTTGACTCATCTCTCTCCTTTATTCCTCACATCTTGAACCTTGCCAAGGAGGCCCACTTTCAACTTCATCTCCTTGGAGGCATTCTCCCTTTCCTCACTTTCCACATGTAGCTCAATGTCTCTAGATCTCTGGTCCTCTCCAGGCTTCATTACTGTAACAGCCTCTTCCTCAACCTGCCTCTTTCTTCACTCCGTCCTCTTTAACTAATCCAGAATAGGGCTGCAAGCCTTATCCTTGACCTCAAGCCCTGGGACTGTATCTCTCCAGCTCTAAATTCTCTCCACTGGCTCCTGGTTGCTGCAAGTGCTGCAAGATTCAAATTCAAGACCCTCTGCATCATCCACAAGGCTGTCTGGGGCCTGGTACCACGCTACCTGAAACTCGCCTTTACTAAATACTCTCCTTCCAGACCCCTTCGATCTTCTTGCCCCCACTCCCTGCTGATCAAACGCTTTTCCAAGTAGAGAGCTGGAGGCAGATCTCCCTCCTCAGCTGGCTCCCTCCTATGGAACAGTCTCCCTCCCTCCCTTTGTCTTGAACCGGACCACCTCAAGATCTGCAAACAACTCAAGACCTTTCTCTTCTCCTCCTCCTTCCCTCTCTCCCTCCCATGCTAACCATCCCCTCTGTTGCTGTAATTGGCGGCCTGGTCATTCATGAGTCCAACGGGGTCTTGGCCTTCTGCCCAATCTCCCCCAGCACTGCCCCCTGAGCCCAAACCCACCTGTCGGGTGTTTTATTTGCATCTGCCCGCACCTACCTGTTGGGCGGTAAACCTACCTCTTCGCCCAGGATGTCTCTGCCCATGCACTTGCCTGTTGCCACCCCAAAAGGCAACACCACCTCTTCCTCACTTAAGGGACCCTAACAGCACTTAGCCTCACCCCCCACTTCCTTCTTTTCCTTTTTTCGTCTCACTGCACTTGCATGCTCTGAATGTTACACGGCCTAGTAGGACTGCTATTTCTTTCTATTTACTTATTGTTATTTCCATTGTTTATTTTACTCCCTTGTTCCCTTTCCTGTGCCTTGTGGCACTTTGAAAAACTGTCTTGTTGTATAAGCGCCTTATAAATATCTAATAAACAAATAAATACAATCTTTGTCGGGCAACAATAGAGATCATTCAAAAACATCAGCATGGTGAAAAATTGTTTTATTGCTTGGACATCCTTGTGGATCAATCCATGCATGACCCCCACGGGCCCTAAGATCTCACAAGATACTGAGGCTGTGGAATTTGCCTTTGACTCCCACCAAGGAAGATGGACACAAAAAGTTCTTGAAGGCTCTTTGACATCTGGTCAAACATTCTGGAAAAGTTATGCATAGGATAGACGTATTAAAACCACACGGGTCCTCAAAAGAATGTATGGGCTAATCAACAGATTGGCTACACGTTTCATGCTACTTTCACTGAAGAATTTGCAGTATACTTGACCGATGTTGCCAATGGTAGCAGGTAGACACTAACTGTGATATATTAGACAAAATAACCTGTGGCACATTGGGTGCAATGTTTGCAAATCATAAGTGTATTTTACCTTTTCTCTGTGTCTGGATATGTTTTCCAATTCCAATGTTTTCCAATTCCAGAGTATTTTCATTTAAAACATTAAAACAACTTGGAATATAAGATCGCACTGCTCACCGTTTTGCTGATTGAGGTCTGGCTGGTGTTAATGCAGCTGCTCCCTTCGCGGCTACAGCAACCTCCGCACCGGTGCACAGTCACACACTTTGGGATGTAGAAGGTGTTGCTAGAAGAGGCTTGGTTCTCTGCAGACACTTGGACACACACCTCTCGGGGCCTGCAGACGGTCCTTGCCAGCTCTGCCTCGACACCTGTGCCAAGGAGGAAGGAGATGGGTGATGGCCTCAGCATTATGGAGACACCCATTACTTTGACATTTTCTGAGCCTGGGGTGGACTCTCCTTCATCTTGACTGGTCAATTACATATGTGCTCCTGGAAATTGCTCACCTGTCCGAAGTCATTGGTGCCACAAGAAAATCTCCCTCGCCCTCTCCCGCTGCTCTCCACCCCCGACCCACCCCTAGCGGTATACAAGCCACAGTTCCCTTTTCTGAAGCAACATCTAACTTAGAGGTGTTCCTGGGCAAAGGATTGCTCAGTAGTATAAAGTAGGCCATTATACCACTTACTGGGAAATGTTAATGCTGGGTGCTCCTAAGTGAAGGAGTTGAAAGTTCAGGGCGATGCATTAATGTCTCACATGTGTGCCACGCCACTATGTGGCCGTTAACCATAGCCGGAATTGAGACTGTCTTCCAAAGTGGAGCCTGGAAAAACTTGTGTATAGGCGTCATACAAATATCCAATAAAATAAATAAAGTGTTAAACATTCGAGTCACTCTTACAAAGTTTTAAAGTGCCCAAAATGTAAACCAGCAATCAGGATAGGTGACCACAGGTGGCTGACACAGGTCAAACTAGAAACCCTGAGCGGCCAGAATCTACTAACAGTGTAAACCTGAATGTGATAGCTTGAAGGTTTTGAATTAATCACAATCTGACATTGCTCTGGGCAACCCTCCAGTCAATTGTTTTTCAGCCTGCCTGCAGTTCTAGAAAGGGAAAGGCTATTTGCAAATTGGGTGCAGTGCAACAACAAAAGAGGTAGTGAAACCCAAACTACTAGGTCACACCCCTTCTGCACGAGACCACAAGCAAGCCCAGACATGGTTCGGACTCTTTGGGTGTCAGAGAGTTTGTTTTTATGAACAGCAGGCTCTGGACTGTCACAAACCCGAGGGGGGATCAATGAGACTCATTCAATTAAATGAGGTTTTAAAGGACCTTTATTCATAACCAACAAAAGAAAAAAGCTTATCTCAGCCAAAGAATAGGAGGTCTTCTTACAGGGTGGAAAACATGCCAACAAATACTTGGATGAATTCTCCTTGAGTTGAAACAAGTATACAATAGTTAAGTCATTTTGGAACCAAATAGCTTCAATGTTCAAGCCCCCGGCACAGCAATGCAAGGAGGAAGATTGTCTTTTTACAGTTAGAGGCGGTTTGATCACTCTTTCTCACCAGTACTCTTGGCGTTGTCTTCTTTACTGACTTCAGATCAGGGAGGTCTGAGGACTGCTCCCAGCTACTCTCCAGATGTGGGCAACCACTGACACCAATACTATAATAGTCAGGCTGGCTGGGGCGTCGAAGGGTGGGACCTCCACCTCTGGTTCTGGGGCTCGCATAACACTCTCAAGCCTTCCCTTCTGGCTATACTCCTCCTGGCTCAGTCAGTCCTTTGTCTGGGGTTTGCTCTTGCTTCTTATCTCACTAGATCATTCCTTGTATTTAATTCCTGATGCTTCCTTGACAGACCATTAAGTGCTCATAAATCATCATGTCCTCCCACCGGTACACTAGATATTGGGCGTATTGTTGAGACCTTACGTGTCTGTCGTCTTCTGTCTGGTATTCTCCTCTGACATTCTCATTCCATCTTTTTCTCTCCTTAACCTCTGGGGTGTTCCTTTCCCCACCTTCTCAGTGATCCCTCCAAATTCTATGCTAGCTCTGTCCCACTCCTGTGATTGCTCCCCCCCCCGACCCATGAGGCATCTCCCTCCCATCATCTAGGGTATCTATCTCCAGTATCTCTCTCCCAGACCTCTAGGGTATCTCTTCCCAACCCTTGTGATATCTCTCTCAGATATCTCCCTCCCCAAACTCTGGGGTATCCCTCTCATTGACCTCTAAGCTTTCTCTCTCCCTGACCACGCGATTGACTCTCTCCCAACCTCTCTCTCGCCCCCAAACTCTGATGTTCTTTCGCTTCTCCTTCTTGTTCGCAAGCTATTGCCACTACTCTTCATTAACTCCCCTCTCCCAGTCATCACTTCCCTTTTCCTCCAGCCCCTTCCAAGGCACTCTCTTTTCTTCCAACAAACTCCTTCTTATGGTCTATATTTACTCCAAACTCCCACACTACCTGGTTGTTCTGTACTCTTCTTATACTCTCCCAACCCTGTCCCTGGGCGTGGTCTTAGGATAATAAGTTGCAGGTATGTGGAGTTTGAGCCCTGGACAAGTGGTTGGTTGAAGTTTCTCAATGGGTGGCGATCCCTGCTGACTGTTTTTTCACACCCATCCTCCATATCTCAGGGACTGAAGCGTATACCCCGCGGTCCGCCATCTTGGATCTTCGGAGTCTGCGTATCCCCAGATGGAGCATCTGTCATTGGCGGGTCCTGTGTTTTCTTGACTGCAGCTGCCTAAGGCCACACTCTAAAGTATTAGGCAGGCCTCAAAATCCCACTATACCTTTGAGGGCTCAGAAATGTGAGGTGGACTAGGGAAGGTTTTTCAAAAGATGCCATTTTATTAACTCAAAAGGTTGGATAAACGCCTCACTAGCCTTACCCTGACGAGAATGTACCTGCATAAAATAAACTAAAGGAAACACTCTAAGAAAAGATCTCTGTCCCTCACACTTATAAAAAGTAACTCAACAAGGTAATGCATAGCAGTTCAAAGGCCACAAATATATAACAGTTAAGTTCACAATTTAACAACAGTCCCTCCTTATAATCTGGGTGAATTCCCTTTAAGCAGATTCAAGCAGGATTCTGTTCCACAGTTCCAAAATGAAATAAGTAAATCCTGGTTTGCAACAAAATTCTACCACAGATCTTTGTGACTCAAACTCAATAGCAAAAGTTCCAACACTTCAGTAATTCACCAAAGGTTCTTTCTTTTCCTCTTTTAATAGTAAGATTCAAAGTAATCTTTTTCACAAGATCCTTAGTTCATCAGTATTAACATAAATTGTCTTTGTAAGGCTGCTTTTGCAACACCCTATTGTTTCTGAAGATATATAACACTTCTGCAGCAGTTTTATGCGATTCTTGCTTCAGCTATGAAAGTTTATCAGGATATTTTGTTAACACCACTTCACAGCACTTCATCACCTTCTACCTGGTTTACTTTCATGCCATGCCTACTACTTCAATCACAGCTGGTTTACTCCCATGCAAGTTCTACCACTTCAAAGTTCGCTGTTCAGGTATACTCCTCTGTCCGACCAAACAGTAATTTACAAACAACAAGTGATTCTGTGGTGAGGATCAGCATACAGCAACTTGATAGTGTTCATTATTTTACTACAACAGGCTTTAAGTAATTCTTCAGGGAAGGCAAGATTCACATTGGTGCTTTTAGTACTCTTTTGTACTGTTCAAAACCTCTGCAAGTTATGCTCCTCTCCTTCTGAACAACCTTTTCCAGAAGGGCAGTCTTCTTGCCACTCGTGTTTCCCCACTGCTTTATTAACCAAACACTGACAAGGATAAGGTTTTATTCTGCTTCTTCCTTGGCTTTGGCAATGAAGGTTTATACCAGCTTTTGTTATGTACTTTTTCAAATATGGGCAATTAACTGTACAACCGTTGGGACGTTTATTTGTCTCCTGATTGGCAATACCTGTTGGTTTTAAATTGCCTTGCTTTTACTTTGTTTTGGCTTGGGTTATGGTTGTTTACATTAGGTTTTAGAAGTATTGCTCCATCTTGTTGCTGGGTTTTAAATAAACTTGCATGCTGAAAAACACAGTCATTTTGGAAAGACCTGCTTGCAAACGATGACTTCAACTATCCCTCATTCTCCTTGCCCTTGCCTCTGCTTTTGATACAGTAAACCACAACATATTGATCTCTCGTCTCTGTGATACCGTGGCCATCACAGATCAGGCCCTGGCATTGCTTCTGTCCTTTCTCTCTGACCGTCCTTTCCAGGTGGAACTTCGGTCCTTTCTCTCCGCTATCACTGTCTCTATTTGTGGTGTCCCCCAAGGATCTAATCTATTCCCCTGGATTTTCAGCGTCAACATGGACCCTTTTGCCCACATGATCTCTGCTTTCACACAGCTCTCTTTAAGGCTAACCTCGGCCTCGTCTTCCTCCTCGTCCATTCCAGACTGTCTGTCGGCAATTCAGTCTTGGTGTGCTGCTAATGATCTCTGCCTTGAGACAGAGATCGTCCTCATTGGGACACCCGCTCCCACTTTCCCACTCACACTCTGGTCGGCCTCCCTTGGCCCTGCGTTCCCACCCACCGATGAAGCAAAAAATCTATCTGGGGGTCATCTTCGACTCTACTCTCTCCTTCTCTTCTCACATCTCGGACATGTCCAAAAAAACCTCACTACCAGCTGCACCTCCTCAGTGGTATTCTACCTTTTCTCACCTTCCCCCAGAGGCTCACTTTCTCGAGAGCCCTTGTCCTCTCCAGGCTGAACTATTGCAACAGTCTCTTTCTCAATCTTCCTACTTCTTTTCTCCAACCTCTATCCAGAACAGAACAGCAAGACTTATCCTTGGCCTCAATCCCAGGGACTGCATCTCTCCGGCGCTGAAATCACTAGACTGGCTTCCTGTGGCTGCAAGGATCAAGTTCAAGTCCTTCTGAATAGTCCACAAGGCTTTCTGGGGCCGGGGTCCACACTATCTACAATGCTCTCTTCCCAAATACTCTCCTTCTAGAGCTCTCCACTCGGCCTCATTCAACTCTCTGCGGGTGAGCCGTTTTTCCAAACAGAGATTTGGGGGTAGATCCCTATCCTCTGCAGGTGCCTCCCAATGGAACAGCCTCCCTCCGTCTTGAATCAGACCTCCTTAAGTTCCGGAAACTCCTCAAGACCTTCCCTTTCTCTTCCTCTTTCTCTCTCCCTCGCTAACCTCCTCTCTTCTTGCTTCTTTCCCTCTTTCTTTCTCTTCCCCAACCTACTCAGCTAGCTGACTGGTCGGCTGGTGCACCTCCAGAGCCCTGCAGGTCTCAGGCTCCCCCGCAAGTCCTGCACTTGCCTCCGGGCCACTGCACCTTGATGGCACTAGTGCATTCTGCTCCTCAAGAGGGGCAACCACTTCTGCACCTAACCCTGCCCCTGCGGGACTGGACGCACTTGTCCCCCTCCCCTTCCCTCGCACTTCCTGTCTCTGCACACTTCACATCCCTGAATGTACTATGTCTAGCAAGTCGGTCTGTCCGGTCCTCCCTTTGTCTCCCCTCCCTAGCCATGCCTAGTACTGTAGTTTATTGTACTGTACGTTCCTTTCCCTCTCCCCGCCCCTTCTCTCCTCGCTCTTTGTCACACACTTACACTAGTTGATATGCCTCTGGCATAGTATGCTAGTTATTGTTGTTGGATCATTCGGAATCTTCAAGGCCTAAGAATGACGACTGTATTCCCTTGTTTCCTTTCCCGCCTTGAAGCGCTTTGAAACACTCCACTTATGTATAAGCGCTTTACAAATAAACAATTACAATTTGATTTTGCATAACAATGTTTCTCTAGTTTCTGATAGTTCGGTATTCAAAATTGCCTTTGGTCTCAATTTCATATTTACGTGATCGATTTTGATCTGAAAACGCCTGTATCCAGCACGCGAGCGGTCACAGAGCCCTGCAGTGCCGCTATCAGTTGGTGGACTCACTGAGTAAGGCACGTGCGTCCATTTCCCTTGCTGCTGACCGGTACTTTGCTTCAGCGGCTCTGCGTGTTCTAGCAATCTGCTGGTTTCAGTCTGCCGCCACCTGCATAGGTCTTCAAGGGGACAAGCTTCCCTCTCTCACGCTTCCTGCTGTGCGACCTCTGCAATTAAGGCTTCTGGAGGCAAAGACCCTCTCAGAAACGAATACTACTCGCTGCTCAACAGTCGTCCCAACGTCTTCTCCCTCCTCCAGTCTTTGCTTCTGGTGCAACATGGAGAATTCACAACTCCTCTACCTACGACTACTGCTCTGCTCCTTCTGCTCACCCTGCCCACTAATGGCCTGCACCTGAAGGAGCCTTTTAAGCCTCCCAGTGTCCCTCAGGTGTGGGTCATTCCCATTAACAAGCTGCCATTTGCAGTTGTATTCCTCTTTAGCTCTCTTCTTCGTTCCAATACTTTGGGGATTATGGGAATTGAAGTCCCCATCTCCAATGCAAAAATTAGTTTTTCTAACTTGATTTTTGATCTCAAACTCATTTCTGTTCCCAATAATATTCTTTAAAGGAGTATCATAAGGAATGTCTTTCCTAGAGGAAGACAAATACTATGTCTCACCCAATAGAGTCCTCTTATTCCCCTGGGCCCTTTCTCCTCCCAGGTGATCCGCCCACAGAACACCACCCCCAGGGTCAGGATCGGAAAGCGCCTGCCTTTTCCTGGCCACCTGGGAGGATACTTTAGGCAGGGTCTTTGTGAGGACTCTGAAGGATTCATTACCACCGGCAGAGCGAGTTCCTTAGTTTACATACTCAACCTGAGAAAAATACACTCACCCCATTGCCAAGGGCAAAAACATATTTGCCTGTGCTTTCTGTAAAATGGTGCATGTCAACATAAGCGCACTTCATATTTGGTGCAATGCTGCCCCACAAAGGCCAGCCATGCACACTGAAACTTTTATTTGCCATTTACTGCAAACAATGTCTCTTAGCAGTAAATGCCAAATAAATGTTTCACACATGCCCCATATTCACCATACAAATGGTACTCACCCTTCATAAAATCTCCTTGCTAATACGAGTGGGCTAGTAGATTTTGCGAGCCCTGAGGTAAGCCTACATATGCGAACAAATGAAGTTTGTGTGCGGGCTAGCAAGCTACCACAAGAAGATCACACCCTTGCGAACCCTAGCGTTTTCTATAGGGGTCTATGCTGCTATCATTCCTGTTTCTCTTAAATTCAACCAGTAGCATTACCCTTCCTAAAGTGGTCATGTTGACTAAGTTTCCCTTGTGACAAGCCCCTGCGAAGCTCTCATGTGGGTCTGGGGTAGGCTAGGAGATCCTCCCATACGCTCAGCCTACATCATCATCAGCAGGAAGTGGCACCGGGCCCCAGTGGTCACCCCACCCTCAAAAGCAAAGCAGGGCATTTTGTCACAGGATTCACGTCTGGGCATGCCCCCTATCAAACACAGGTTCACATTTGAAAAACAGAAGCTTTATGGATGCAATGCTTTCATCCTCTGGCACTGCTCTGGTTAACGCTGCAGACATCGCTTTTCAGCCTGCCATGCCAGAGGTTCGGATGAATGTATCAGCTTTTGTAAATGGAAGTGTCTTTGAAAGACCTGCCTATTCCTTCCATAAACGAGTGCTCCATTCTAAAGTGGGAGACATCTGTGGGTCACCTCAAACTTGTGTAGAAATTATCAAGAGTGATTACCTGACTGTAAATCCTTCAATTTCAATGAATTCCATCATTAGTTGTATTACATATGTTAGCACAAGACTGATTCAGTGATGTGCTAATTGGCCTGCTGCACCTTTCTGCAAATTCACCTAAAGTGTAGTTATGAATTCTCTCATAAGCATACTAAATACATTTCTTTTCAAAATTAAAAAGCCTGACACTGCAGGGTTCTTTCTGCTTACTGTTCCTCTGTGCATTATGTTCGACATGAAAATGTTGGAGGATTTATGGGGCATAATTGGGACAACTACATGTCACAGTCTACTGGTCTCATAACAGTGCCCTGGCATCAGAATCCCATGTTCATCATGACCCCAGGGTAGATGAGCAAGTCATGGTTGTGTGATCATAAACCAAAAAGAATTTTGAAAACGAGTTAACAACTTTCAAAGGCAACAAAGCAAAAAAAATTACCCAACACTAACTAAACTGAAAGTTAATGCAAAGCAATGACAGAGTGCTCACAATGGAAAAAAGAATGTACATTCCTTAGAACTACCTGTCGTTTAAGTTCCAAATTTAGCATATGCTGTACACACTCAAAGATGTTATTCAACTATCTAATCTGATGTCACTCTCAGCCAGTGTCATATTTTCATGTTATCCACACAGGTGAATTACTTCTTTTTGAACTATGCATCTCATGGAGTGCTCCAATTTATAGATGTTCTTCCCAATCTTGGCTTTTTGAAAAGAAAAGGGTCATATGCAAACCTTCAAAATTACAAAACAACATGGCTATTCTAGAGATGTGGGCAACCCCGATGAATTCCTGCTGGTATTTCCTGCATGTGGGTGAAGAGAGAGAGAGAGAGAGAGAGAGAGAGAGAGAGAGAGAGAGAGGGAGAGAGAGAGAGAGAGAAAGTGTGTGTGTGTGTGTGAGAGAGAGATGGGAGCGAGAGATACTGTTTTATCACATTTTCATGTCATTGGCTATAGGTGTGTAGGTGTTCTGTAGGTCACAGCCCATTTCCTGCATTTGGGTTAGTATAGACAGCATGATGAGCTGAAAGCAGTATGTATAGGTGCTGGTAACGGTAATTGGTAAGTGAGTGCTCAGGTTTTGTCCTGTCATGGTGAAGGGAGAACAGAACACTAAGTAAACCAAAGATTAAGTTCAACACTTTTATTTCTGGCATAAAATGGGTTGAATGACCACCTTGAGGAGACAAAGGGACTGATACTAAAACAGAATGGCCATCTTGGCTTCCCTAATAGAGTCAGTGATCATAGTATTGATGAACAAAACATCAGGTAGTGAAATGATTGTTAGAAGTCTTTGGAACAAACGTATGTAATCCTAGCCACGATCCAGGAGCTGATCTTATGGACTAGTCTCATCCTGTGGCTTGCACTTTGCGGACAAAGGTTGGATGGACTCCTATAGGGTCTATGGGACTCCGGCTCATCCAAAAGAGTGTTACCTTTGACAGCGTCAGGTTAGATGTGTAACAAAGCACGTGTGCAGGTCCAATTCAAGAACACACAGTGGCCCAGTACAAGTCCAAATCCCAACTCTTCAAAAGCAGTGTTCCACCCATACAGCTTCCAGTTCGTTATCTATGGAGCGCTTACAGTCGCATTGTGCTTATAGCAACACAACATGCTTTCTTGAATTCTCCTTGTGTTGCTTCTGGGCTCAGATATTAGACCCCTCTGGCTCCGGGTCACCTTCCTGGGAAGAAGACAGTGCACATCCTTACCAGGAAGTATTCATGATTCCCCCTTGTTTTAGGGGATACTCAAAATAATTACCAGCAAGAAATTCTCGACCCCTGCCCGGTTGCTTTTTAGAACAAAGTTATTTTAAACCACCGTCTAATGGTCGCTTTCCTGGTTTTGAGCCACAATAGGGCCTGCATGCGCTCATCCTCTCTCAGCATCAGGCTCTTGGCTAGCTTGAAATCCACTCTGTTCTCCTTCAGCTCTCTCTGTCCCTTGACAGGATCTCGGTTAGATCATCCAGTAGGATTTTGGATACATACTTTCCTTCCTGCCCGAGCTTTGGCAGGGTCACAGGGACCCATCTGCCACCTGTTATTTCTGTCCTAACTTTTATGCTGTTGGGCCCAGTGATCCATATAGGATTTGGAAGCAGAAGTATTTTACTCCCTATTTTTTTAAGTTGGGCGTTAAATTATTTTTTAGGGAGTAACATTCTAAGTTAAAGCAAGTACAAATACGTTTTAACTGGAAAACGGAATTGTTTTTGTAATCATTTCTTTGCACCTAGTACACATTAAAAGATGCATGTTTACTTCTTCCGATCATGCATTTATAACAGTAGTTTCTTCCTGTGGTACTAGGTACACTACCTGTCCAAACATAACCGTATAGATATGTGAGTGAAAGCAGAGGCACAAGGTCCCACGTGTCTGTTTTCTATATTTTTTGGGGGGTATTTTTGCTCCATATTTGCATTTTCTGGGAGTATTCGCCTATTTCTAAGGAGTAAAAGTAGCCGATACACCCCTTATCTGTAGGGGTGTTTGGGATGGCTCAAATAGCCTGAGAAATGTTAGGCAATGGTTCGGCCCTTTCACCACTAGCCCCAGGGTACTGGATTGCTTAAATGCTTAGCACACCTTTTTTTCCACCTCCAAACCATCTGCCTTTCTGATCAGCATTTTAATGCAGCTGGGGCTTCCCCTGATTGCGCGTTCCACGATTGCTTGACTGGGAATGGGATCGCTCCCCCAGTGCTCAAGAGCTGCTACTGGCATTTTGACGTCAGACGGGCCTGTCATGGTGCGGGTGCCGCTCTGCAATCTTTCGCACTACATGTTTGGTGGTTGGCGTGCTTGCAATGGCGCCCATACATGTGGACCCCCAACTCTTCAGAACCTATGGTGAGCACTCCGGTTCCGAGAGGGGAGCAGGTTTGCAAGACCATCGCTCGCTTTTTAGTGTTCTATTCGCCCTGTGGCTATGCTGCTTCAGATCACAGGCCACCGCAATCCACGGGGCATTCCCATAACTCAGCCTTCACCGGGGTTGCACTGTACAACAGGGTGGGTAATATAGAGAGGCTCTGGAATACCCACCATATACCAATTTCGGGGGTTGCTTCAGGCAGTGGGTGGGATCCCCTGCACTCCAGAGCCACGTGGTCCTCCACAACGTCATGCAACTCAAGGCCACTTTTTCACATATATATCCAGACCTACCCCTCTGAACAAATGACTCATTATTGTTAACCCTTGTACATGTTTCTATCCAAAGAACATTTCAAATTATTAACTCGTAAAGAGTTGTAGTGGCTGCAAGTTATGGACCAAAGATGAGGTTTAGATGTTAGTCATAGAATAAAGTTGTACTCCTTGCATAATATAGCATGGGTTCCCAACATCAGTAACATTATACCACACAGAAATCTAGGGCAAGTGGTCACATCGAGATAACACTAATGCAGGGGTTAAAATGTCACGTTGCAAGCGCTCAGAGACTCACCACCTCAGTTATACACATAAAAACTGTGCTGCATTTCTTTCTCAGCATGAGCCAATTATCACTAACCAATGGCCAGTGGTGAGTGAAAATGTTGTACCCTCCGGTAATGTATATTGCAGTATAGTATGCCAAAGCATAAATCAGTGCCACATCACATGTGCCATTCATAAAGAACGATGTGTGTAATTACAAAGCCTCTTATATTGGCAGATTATGTGAAAAGTCGAATTATACGACTATAACACATTATTAATTAATCTGTCAATATCTTTTTCTTTTTTTTGTCATGAGTTGGATGCAGGTTTCCCTAATGAACAAGCACCGCGGGGGGGAGAGGGGCATCGTGGGGAGATAGCACTTGCCCCCTGCTCCAAACCGAAGAGCAACTTTACGTTAGGGAATATTTTAAAGTGCTACAGCAGTGGGTGAGAAGATGTTCCCTGGCATAGGCTTTCAATATGAAGATTCCGAGGGTAACAGCCGGTGATTGCTAGAGTCCACCACTCGGAAAAGGAAAAGCAGCAAGGTAGTTTATTGGGGGAATAGTGCCACCATTTGGAACATGAAAAGGGGGCATGGGGAAGAGATGCCAACACTTTTGATTGAATGGAGCGATTCTCACCTATCCTCGACCTCCAACATCCAGCACTCCACCAGTAACCTCCAACGCCAACCTTTAGCTCACAGCAGGTACATTTCGGCTATATCTCCAAAATGTAACATGCGTCCTCAACCTGTAACGTGTAGTCCCCAAGCTATAACCTGTAAACCCAACCTCTAGTCTTGAAGCCCCAAACTGCAACCACTCGAAATCAATTTAAAACCCAAACTGGAAAACACAACTCCCCCACACCCCAACCTCCAATCCAAGCCTCTTACCATTAGGGCACAACTTGTAACTCCATCCTGTGACCTGTAACTACACCTTGTAATCTGTAACCACAATATTTAGCCTCAATTTGGAGACTCTAGTCCCAACCTGGACCTTCTAGCCTTCATCTTGTAGCACCTACTAGTAATCTGTAACCTGTTAGGATTGAAGGATAGACACGTAGACACGGGTGAGTGTGACCAAACCGCCTTTATTGCTGTGGGTGCGAAGTTGAGCAGATGTCACAGGTACGTAGCTAGTATCAGATAGCCGGCACCACCACCCAGGCTGGTCCTCACCAGGTTATTCTCCCTACAATCTAACTGCCACTTACAGAACACTCAGCTCACCCACATGCAACATTCCAGTGTCATGAACATTCCACACTGTCATATAAATGACATCACACCCCAAGTGACACTAAGACACCACAACATAACCCCAACAAGTAATCTCTAACCCCAGCATGTAACCTGTAAACCTGACTCTAATCCTAACCTGTAAATCTCCAATGTGTATCCTAATCTGAACACTCAAGACCCATCTCTTCAAAGAGTCTCTCCTCTTCAACACCTAGGCCATCACGTCGCGCACCTGACTCGCTAGACACTGCATGCCCTTCTCCTCCCCACCAACCAGTACAGCTGTACCCCTCCTATGTGCCCCTCTGTATCCTACCCCCCCCGCTGTATATCGTTTCTGTTGTTCCAACTGTAACACGCTCTATTATACATCTGTAATGTTGTACACCATTTGTAATGTGCTCCATTATGTATCTGTATTGGTGTAGACCTCTGTAAAGTGCTCTGCTTCTTCTCAAAGCTAGTTCTGCGCTCAATAAATACCACACCCCAATGGTAACGTCTAAACCCAACATCTACTCCAGCCTGTAATCTCTAGCCCCAGCCTTTTACATTTTCCTCTAACCCCAAACTATAACCCCGACTTCAAACCACAACTTGGAAACCTAACCTCTGACGGTGACCTATAATTCTTAACTCTAACACTAACCCTAACATCTAGCTCTAACCTAGTTTATTACACTGGTTGACGTTACCTATTACATACATTTTGGAATGTCAGTAAGGTCATCAGAGATGAGTAGTGGGGCAGGGGAACAGAAAGGTGGGGGTACAAAAGAGGAGATGTGGGCTAAAATGGCTGAGGATGTGGAGAGGTGGACCAGAGGAGTGGGGATGTTAATCAGTGGATTGGAGATGTAGAAAAGAAAGGTAGGCTAGAAGAGAGGCGGTTCGGGGACATGTGGACCATGGATGACGTGTGCCAAAGCAAAGATCGACCAGCAGAGATGTAAGCGAGGGAGAAGACATGAGGGTGAGCAGCGGGTAGAAGCAGTCCATGGGTTGGGAGAGTTTCGTTAGAGGGTATTATAGTGCACCTTGCAAAGTGCAAATGTCAAGTTGCAAGCTACTAGCCATATAAAGTCACTCGCAGCCACAAATCTATACATACAAACAGCACATTTCTTATTTGGCAAGAGTCCATTTTAACTAGCCAATGGATAGTAGCAAGTACTAACGTTGTGCCCTGCACCGTCTACCATTGCATGACCTTTTGGCACTTTGGGTCCTTTTGAACTGCTAATAGAAGTATGGTGCTGCTCCTTCAGAGAGGCTGTGGTATCTTAACAGAGGACACACCTGAAATAAAAACTGTACAAGCCTCCAAATAGTAGGAAAACAGCTTTTAAGGCCATTGTAATCTCTGGACTTCTGGGGAAGTCCAGAGATGCACTTGCAATGTTTACTTTGACAAACCAAATGGCCTAAATCAAGGCACATCCCCTTTCATTTCGTATTTTGAAATTATGTTGGGCTTGGATCGAATGTGACCTACTTTTCATCCCCTGAACCCAGTTGCTCTTCTGTTTCTTGAAGGCTGGGACGCTGTACGGTGTGTTGCCCTCTTCTTGTTCATGTAGCTGTGCTTGCTTCCTCTGCAAGCAACGCAGGAATGGATTATAATCCCCCGCTTCCTTGCTGCCGCCCGGATGGCGCATAGTGGACCGGGATCGCTGGAGCTCGATTTGGTCCTGAGGGTACACAGAAAAAAAAATGTTTAAGTATCGAAAGCTCTTAGAATTCAACCCAGTGTGACCTCTGCCAGAAGTTGGATGACTACTTTCAGCATAGAATCCCCATGTCGTTAGGAAGATGCTTGTCCATTCCTATGTTTTTTTGCATTATGAGTCTTCTAGTTGTGCATGACTGTATGAACAGCTATTGAATTTTATTGGGCATGTGGCATATAGTTTGCAGGTACACCTGAAAGGGCATGGGCAGAGTCCGCGGCATGCCAGGATCACCGAACATGTCACTGTTGCTGCCCAATTCCCTGTGACTATTCAGAGGCACTGGCTTGCGGGGATTCAGGAATTCTCTTCCATTTCCATATTGACCAGTCTACCGCTTGGGATTCTGAAGCATTACTCCAAGCATTACTCCCACATGACAGACCATACCAAAGCTGCACCAGGACGTACCCCCGCTACCCTGGGTGTTAATGGCCCAGAAGCCCAGGGTAATGCCGAAGTTAAGTGAGGCGTTAGCAAAGGTTTAGGGATATTACCACTCAGTGCAAACCGGGAGGGAAGGGTACAAAGCTTTTAGTACCTGGAGGGCACCATTTGCTTCTTAGCGGGAAGTGGGGCTGAACCTGTCAGAGCGTCGCAGGCATAAGCCTTTGCATCGACAAAGTTAGGAACACTGCAGGGGAAAGGAGTGTCTGGAGTTGTTGTTTGGCCAGCGCAAAAGAGTGGTAAGCCCACGCAGTAGACCACCTAGAAGATGGTGCTGAAGCAGAGAGTCAAGTGAAGGCTCTCGGAGGACTGTGGCTTTGCAGAAACTCCAGGCTAGATCAGTAAATATAACACACAGCTTAGCCAATGAAACTCTGCCACTCCCTTTGGTACTAATACAGTTTCCAACTACTTTAGCAACAGCTGAAACAAATACATAATACTCATTTGCACCAATTTGTAAGTTGAAAAGGGTTTCTCCTTCATCAGAGGTCCCATGGCCTGGCGTGTTTCACACTAAATTGAGGGCTCCTTTGATGCATTTATATCATCCAAGATTTGTTTTACATTTCTGTTAATATAAACGTGGGCTAAAAATACATAATACGGGTAGAATGGGCCATTTCAGTTAAGACACACTTGTTTCAGCCATTCCTGGAAATTTAACTTCAATTCAGGGCCAGAGCAATGCATTAGATGAAATGTGCCAATTAAATGAAAAGCTTCAATGTTGGCTCCAGATGAGATAAATGCCATTGGTCCTCATTATGACTGCGGTGGTAGCCATGCCAGTAAATACGGGAGTCATGAATTTACCGGCACCAGGCAATGGGGACTTACCGGGGCATTCCAGCCCCGGTGGACCCGGTAAATCCCCATTGCCGGGTCCTGGTAATTATTACTCCCCATTCCCATTGGAGTCTGATTGAACTCAATGGGAATGGGGAGGCCGGATGCATTCATGAATGGTGCCGGTGCATCCGTCGAGGTCTGCTCGCGGGTAAGCAGAACTTGTAGGTTTCCAGTCCGTGCATCAAATGCAATAGCATCGAATGCCATACCAGAGAAAAAAAAGTATTGAAAAATAAGTATCAAATGCATTTTGTTAATTTTTCTTTTTTAACGGGGGCCCTCCCACTTAAACTCCCTTTTTTTAACCTTTAAAACCCATTTTTATTAAACTAAACCTTTTGCCTTTAAAAAAAAAAGCATTCAATGATTTTTTTCTCGATGCTTTTTTTTCTCTGGTATGGCATTCGATGCTATTGCATGCGATGCAATGACCAGATACCCCGGTAACAACGGTACCGGCAAGCTTACTGGTACCATTGTAACCAGACCGGCAACCTTGTAATGAGGCCCATTGTCTTATAGGGTACATATGTTGGTTTCTTTACGTTCCACTTGCTGCTTATGATGTCTAGACATGACCTTCACAAAAGCTCTGAGGCAGATGTCGGTAGTTTGAAAGCCCTTCTTTGGCTCTTCGTTTGCTATTCTTTCTGGGTGACAATGGGCCTCATTACAAGTATGCCGGTCCGGTAACAACGGTGCCGTTGCTACCGGCACCGTTGCTACCGAACTGGCATACTCCGAGTATAGACCTTACAAACCTTGACGGATGCACCGGCACCATTCATGAATGGATGGTGCCGGTGCATCTGTCCTCCCCATTCCCATTGAGTCCAGTGGGACTCAAATGGGAAGTGGGAGTCATTTTTTTCCGGCGCCCGGCAATAGGGAATTACTCGGACCGCGGGGCTGTAATACCCAGGTAAGTTCCCATTGCCGGGCGCTTGAAAAAAAATTAGGCCCAATGTCTTATTATGGGTGGGCCCATTCTTTCAAAGTAGTCTCCAGCACTTGTATAGTGACTCGCTAACAATGGGTATATTGTACAGTTCGGAGCCGTCATGTGATTGTAACATATGGAGATTTTTATTGACCTTCTCTCAGCCAATCAGAATGTTCAGAGTGCAGTTAATAACTACTAGTATTGACTGCTTTCCGAACATTCTAACCTAAAACCAGACAGGGAAAGAATAATGCAATTTCCAGACAATTTGTCTTTCAACAACATACTTCCTCTCTAGGGGGACCTATTGTGTCACTGCAACATCCCATTTTACATCCAATGAGAAAGCTAAAACTTGGGAAAATGCTATAACTTTCTTATAGAGAAACCATTTACTTTTACAAAACACCTTATGCATGCTCATTTTAAGCCTTTTCTAGTGTTTGCAATGGAAACGCTTAACAAACTTGGTATTTAATTATTACAAAATAAAACCATATTTAATTTAAGTTTGTCGATTTACTTTACCATTATTAAACAAATGTATTTTCCTTCGCCACCAAAATGCCAAAACACGATTTGCTTGTACCAATATGTGGTAATCACCTTACAATGCTCGGGAGGGGTCATTATCGCTTGGGATAATGACCCTTTCCTAACTTATGACCTGAGGAGAAACTTGGTTGCGGGTCAATCTTCTGGGATAATGAACCTTCCCTTGGACTAAAAGTCTGTCATGAGACAGACTTTTTTAAAGGTTGGGATTAACGAAATGGTATACACGCATTTCGTCGAAGTATTTTTCATCGTGGGACTTTTCATCGCCAACCCTTTCATCGCCAACATTTTTTTGTAATTTTTTTTTTAAGGGGGGGTGTTTGTGCGGGTAGGGGTATGATTAGTTAAGTAAGGGGGGAGTTTGGGGGTGCAGTCCCCCCATAAATAAAAAAATAAAAAAAATGTTGGCGATGAAAGGGTCGGCGATGAAAAGTCCCACGATGAAATTTCGTTCGGCGAAATAACGTAGAACCAACAAAATGATCCTCAAATGTGGGTAGCATGTGCAAAAACCCCAAAATGCTCTGCTGTCACCAGCATGTTGAAATCACAACAGCACAACATAAGCGAGAATGGCCAGTTATGCCAGTTCCCCAATTTCACCATCGAGGAGGTTGGCGACCAAGCTGAAGTCTGGCAACCACCATTCCATGCAATTGTACAGTGATTGTGATTAATATGGCTCTCCAGTGCCCTGTGGTCGTTATGCTAAGATACTGCTTAACCAAGGTTCTGTGGCTGGCCTTGCCTCGACACTCCAGGTCCATGTTCTGTTGCTGTTTAGCTCCCTCCTACTGGGATTAAGGCCCCATTTTTAAACGAATATGCTGGCTGGATCCTATTGAAAAAGTCCAGATTGCTGTACTAATACCCAAAAGCCATTTTATACCTTTTGAACTATTCAGTAGCCCTATAAAGTGAAAACTTGAGAGCGTGGCCAGCGACGATGTAAGACAGACGTATCCCTCTCGAGCTCCCTACCAGATCCTGAATTAAATGATAATTTCGTAAATTGAATCGCTTGGAGCAACTCGATTTGCGAATAATAACGTTGCGCACCTGCGGCAACATCAGACGAGCAATAGCTGACACCCAGAGGCGACCATACGCGGGAAAGCCCAGCAGCGAAAAGTCAGCACCAGCCTTCACCATAATGGCGGGCGCGACTTGCTCAGCGAGGAAACACCAGGACAGCCGTCCTAGAGGCGGGGTCAAGGTCCCCCGGGAACCCTTCAGCAACCCAACACAGCGCTACAGCGGCACGAGAAGGAGAGAATCAGAGGAGAAAACCTTGCAGTGCACTTGCGGGAGAGCCGAGCACCAGCTAAACACGACCAGCAGGCCAGCGGTGCAGATCACCAGAGCACCAGAGCCTCACACGAAAAGTTAGGTGAGCGGGTGCAGCAAGGGGCGGATGCCAGTGGATGTGTGGGTCAGCAGGTGCGGTGCGGGGACGGAGGGACAAAGACAGGAAAGCAGGAGCCAAGCAGCAGAGAGGCCCGGAGACCCCTAACCGCCACTACACACCCCATATATGGCTGCATTATACGTGGACTTCAGAAGCCATAGGGATTGAAGGGAAATCAAGAAGGCACTGCATCCAGGGGGTGTGCATGAACGGGTGGGCGTGCTGTACTTGCACCGGAGACAGGGAAGGAGTGAGTGCCTCAGGACCCTCACAGCCACCGTGAGTCGAACAGCAGGGGCCCCACTGGGTCCCCATACTCCCACAAAGGAAGAAACACACACCGTCACAGAGTCGAGAATGAGGCGGAAGGCCTCAAAAACAATGGGAGAGCAGCAGGGACAGCCCAAGGCCACACATACAGACAGTGTGTAAGGGAGAAACAGGGCAGAGACTAGAAACAATAGACCCACAAGAACTGCATGGCCTCCAGCAGACACAGTAAGACATAGAGGGGACACATTCCCAGTTTGGTTAACAGTGAGGAGGTTGGCAGTATACACAGGAGCCCAATGCCGGAAGGGGGAGGAAGAAAACCTCTGCACAGCAGAGAAAACCATAATGGAGGCTCTAACTAAGAAAAAAACGACCAGAAGCAGGACCTTAAGGCCTCAGAAGTACTACTAAAAGGAAATGATTAAGAACCCCAACACGGCAGAGCTGACATTAGAATCCTGGAGGCAATTGCGGTCCTGTGAGCGTCAATGGAGACCCACATAGGAGAGATAAAGAGCGACGTGGGCCTCCTACAACAAGATGTGCACAACCTGGCAGGCAGGGTAGGGGACACGGAAAAGAACTTAGAGAATGTCTCTGTCTCCACAAAAGAGTTACAAGAGACAGTCCAAGAAATGAAGATAAAAGTCTGACAGCTGCAAGATCGGACTGAAGATCCGGAGGGAAGGACAAGAAGGAGCATCATCTGAATTCTGGGCTCCCGGAAGAGGCAGAAGGCAGAGACCCCACCAAATATGCAGAAAACATGCTCCTTCAAGAGATTGGCCCGGGAGAACTATCACAGGGGTTTACAGTGAAAGGGCCCAAAGAGCGCTCAAGAGAAACACCCCACCAACCCCTGGGAGCTCTCCCTCGGCCTATAATTGCCAAGATACTAATTTTTCAAGACAAAGAAAAGATCCTAGCCTTCTCCAGAACAGGAGAGGAGATCCGTCAAGAATCAGCAACTCTAGTGATCTACCCGGACTACACCATACAAGTCCAAAGAAGGAGAGGCCAGTTGGTCCCGACAAAAGAAAGACTACGACAACAGGGAATGAAATATATGCTCCTCTAACCAGCAATGCTAAAAATAATATATAAAGGGAAGTCCCTGCTCTTTGACGCCCGAGAAGCGGTGAATGCCTGGATGGATGAAAATCGAATGGTACAGATGCCAGAGAGAAAAGAGAACGCATGAAAAGCTGCCAAGCGAGAGGAAGTAATAATGTAAATATGGTACATTGAATGCACGGCCTCAGTAATAGTACAAGAGGGTGGGGAGGCCCAGACTTTGGTTTAAAAACTTGATATCCCCAAATAGACCTTATAGGAGAGGGTTTGAGTAACTAAAGAACCCCTTCCCACCCATAGGACAAGTCATCTCCACATGGGACTGGGAGTTCCGTCCTCCTCGTCTTAGGATAATCTAGAGTACCGATCAGTACTCGCCCACCAGACCCTGAAGGACATAAGGGACAAATGGTGGTTGACCCTCTACAGAAATGTTCTGGTGGGGGTTTGTTAATGTTTATGTTTGGAAAGGTTTGTTTAGATTACAACACGGCTTAATTCTGTTGACAAATGGAAGTAAGGTAGATACCCATGAAGTGGCAAGATGGCGGGATGAGACCCTTGGGCTCCCTAAGGAGGAGGGTGCAGTAAGAAGTGTAAGGGAAGAACCCAATGGCTGAGACACTCAGAATCTCCTTCTGGAGCATCAGGGGTTGAACAGTTACGCCAAGAGTGTAAGAGTAGCAGCGTACCTATGCCGCAAACAGATTCAAATAGTACTTTTACAGGAAATCCATTTTATACCAGCAAAGCAGTCTCATGTGTTAAGGAAGTGGGGTGGAAAGGGGATTGGATCGGTATATTTTAACTACGCAAGGGGAGTTTTATCTGGATAGCCCCCACTGTGCCTTTCCGGGAGGTGGGAGTTCACACAGACACCGAGGGAAGAATAGTGTTGGTGCACGGGTTCCTAGATAAAAAAGAGGTCTGCCTAATCAACACATATGCACCCAATCACAGCGCAGCCACCTTTTTTCACTCTCTATACAAGAGATTAGCCCCCTTTAGAGGAATGACATGGATCTGGGGTGGGGACTTTAATTGCACAATTGATCTGAGGCTAGACAGATCTGACAGTAAATGCATGCTTTCATCCCACCCAACCAAAGCCCTGTGTATGCTAACAGAGGACTTAGTTACAAGAAGTTTGGCGCTGGATACAAGGGCCAGAAATAAAAGAATGTTAATTTTACTCGAGTATACATAACATATACAAACGGATAGATTACCTCCTCACGGGAATAGACCAGCTTGGGGAATTTGCAAGAGTTACATACGAAGGAAGGGCCCTATCAGACCATTCACCCTCAACAGTAGAGTGGGTACTTAGCAGTCAACCTGCCCCGATACCGATGTGGAAACTGCGGGCAGAGACACTGAAGGATGCACCATTCAGGGAAGAGCTGGCCCAGTAGATAGAGGAATACTTTGGCTTCAATGATGGTAGTGTCAAAGAAGGGGGAACTATATGGGATGCCTTTAAAGTGGTAATAAGGGGAGCTGCCATAGTCAAGGCGAGAGGAATCCGAAAGGAACTGGAGCGGAGCTTAGCAAGCACAGAGGCTGAGATCAAGCAAGTGGCGCGCTTAGGGGCAGGGTAAATGAAAGTAGAAGGAAAGCTCATTGAACTTAGACAGGAATGCTTGGGACATTGGGAAAGGCTGGGAAGATACAGCTTCACAAAATGAACAGAAAATACACCGACAAGGAGACAATCCTGGTAGGTTATTAGCCTGGTTAACTAGGAGCACAGACAACAGAGAGGGGATTACTGAAATAATGGATGAATGTGGAGAAACCTGGAGGTCACAAAAGGAAATCAATGAAACATTTCAAACCTTTTATCAAGGCCTCTATGAGGACCTGGGCGATACTAGAGAGCAGGAAATAGGGAGAACCTGGCTGACATAGGTCTGTCCACTCTAGGTACGGAGCAAAGAGAGATGATAGAAGCGCCGCTCATAATTGATGAACTGCGAGAAGTGATAAACATGCTACCCACGGGCAGAACTCCAGGAGGAGATTGCCTGCTGGCCAAGTTCTATAGGGAATTTAGAGATGAGGGAACCCCAAAATTATGCCAAACTCTTGAAGGAGCATATGAAATAGGGAAACACCCCAACAGTATGGAAGAATACATAATAATCTCAACCTTAAATCCAGGCAAAAACTGAAAATTGTGTGAATCATATCGTCCGATATCACTCATCAGCCAAGATACCAAGGTCCTCACGGCGGTCTTAGTGGAGAGGCTGAAGAGGGTGATTGGGACACTGATACACCCGGAGCAAACCGGATCCGTCCCAGTGAGGGCGACAACAGAATACCTCAGGAGGCTACATGCAATAATAGATAAAACACAGAGAAGGCCAGAGGGCTGCGCAGTAGTGGCACTTGATGCCATCAAAGCTTTTGATTCGGTCAGGTGGGAGTGTCTGTTTTCCTCGTTAAGAAGCTTCGGGATAGGGGAGAAGTGTATGAGATGGGTTCAGCTGCTCTACTACAGCCCAGTAGCTACAGTGCGTACCAGAAAATGTATATCGGAACTGTTACCGATACAAAGAGGCACGAAACAGGGCTCCCCTACCTCCTCATGTTATATGTTCTGGCCCTGGAACTTTTAGCAATATTCCTGAGTAGGTAATTCAAAAACCCAGGACTTTGCATAGACGGTGTGCACCATGTGATATCGCTTTATGCAGATCTGATGGTGAATTTCACCGACCTCTCTGGAATCTCACAAAATCCTGTCTATTTCTGCTTGTGGGGTGGGCTGGAGTAGAAGAAGACTCCCGTGCCTGGTACTGCAATGGAGGGTCCATACCTTTAGGTACCAAGGGGTAGATATTTACCATGATAGGAAGAACACTCATCGTCATAACACGCTAAAGGCGAAGTCGGGCCTAGAGGCCTCCATCAAGTTCTGGGGGAAACTACCCCTCTCAGTAATGGAAAGGATAGTGCTCATGAAAATGGTTGCCCTCCCCCGATTGTTATACTACTTTGTAAATGTCCCGGACCTCATTGCGAGGGCCTTCTTCAGAGAACTGACGTCAATAATAAAGGCAAAATCAACTGATGCCACAACAGAATTTGCGCCAGTGTCAAACTACATTTTTAATAGGTTTAAATAAGAGATGTCCGTTAAAGCAACACATGTTTCGGCCGTTGGCCTTCTTCACAGCCGGACATATAGTCACTCAAATTGTAACAAATGTTTATTCTTCTCCACAGTCCTTCTAAAGAAACAGTCACAAAAGAGAATTCGTCAATCATAAGGGGTTATGGGGAAGCGCTAGAATAAGGGTGGCGATAGAGGTGTTGTATAGGGACCATGAGGAAGGGGGACTGCGCCTCCAGCACTTTGAACTCTATTACTTAGCAGGACAGCTGCAGCACGGTCGGGGTGGTTGGCGGACACGGAAACAGTAGAACACACTCTGCTGAGTGCTAAAATAGCTCCACACGTACTGAAATAAGTATTATTGCTGGGAAAGGATAGGATCATAGACCCCCCGGGCATGTTGCAGCTGGGCAAATCTGTATGGGCCAGGACCAAGAAGGTACTAAATCTTAGAGAACCCTACTCCCCCCAGATACCCCTGACAGAAAATTACAGGAGAAACAGCAAAAACTTGGTACAAAGTAGGACACACTGGGAGGAGAAAGGTGTAGTGACGATTGGAGACCTGCTCCTGCAGGATAGGCTCCTGTTATCCAGGAAGCACGAGAAACATATGGGATACACAAAGGACAATACATAACATACTCCAGGGTAATACACGCAATAAAAGAAAAATGGCCAGGCTTCCCAACCCAGTGTGAGGAAAATGAGGTATTGGGGCTGTTTTATGATGTATCGGAGGGTGAGCACAGGGTGTCCAGACAGTATCAGGGATTACTAGAGGCACTACCCAAAGATACAGACAGGGGGAAGAATACATGGGAATCAGAAATAGGAGAAGAGTTTACAACAGCAGAATGGTCCAGAGCACTCCTATACCCGAAGAGGGTCTCAAGAAACGCCAGACTAAAACGGACACAATTTTACACATTCCACAGAGCATACATGACCCTACAGCTATTGTCACGCTTCCCAGGCTCAGAAGTAAGGGAGTGCTGCCCGAGATGTGGAGCAAATGAGGTGGGAATGGAGCATATGTTGTGGACCTGCCCAATTATCCGGGGGTTCTGGCAAGAAATAGAATTACAACTGAAAGGAGGGGCATGATAGGATATAAATGGACACCCAAAGCTTGCCTCCTTGGAGTGTTTGCACGTTCCAAGAAAGCCAAGCTGGAAAATAAGATGATAGACCTGGCCTGGGTGCTGGCAAAAAGAGGGATACCAATGGCATTGAAGTCACGTGAGGGTCCAAGTATAGACAGGCGGTGGGGGTGTACTGAAAGACCCGAATAAAGATATATTGAATCAACAGCTGAATGAAGTGGAAGGAACCCCCCCCCCACTTAAACCTAAGCAGAGAAATTTGTATGGATTAATATGGTGTTGTAATTATGCGAAATTGGTATTTATAATGTTAATATATACAAGTATTCAAAAAAGTATCGTAGTATAAGGTAGAAAAATGTCATTACCATGATGTAGTAAGGTGGCAAGGCACAGAATGGACACTAACATTTTCTGTGCATAGACAGAAAATTGCCTTGGCTAAATGCCTTTAATAAAAATGCATGTACTGAAAATGTGGCTAAAATGAGCAGAGAGTGTCGGATGAGATAATTTTAAATTTGAAACATTCATGGGTAGTAAGCTGTCAGAATGTTGATGAATAGGTAGTAACCAGACATTAAATTGTGCCTGGTCGAAAACCTTATCTGAAGAATCCAGTTGCACCAATTATAATTGAACAGAGCACTGAAGAAGGGTCAGGAATGCATGCTAGAGCGTATTTCATTTTGAAGGTTTAGTTCAATTAAAATTAATTGCCCAGTGAGCTAATGCTAACAATGAAGTTGTCTAAGACTGTGCAGGAACGGTGGGGCAGATTGCTCCCTCGCATTTGGCTATAAAAATGAGCTCTGTGTGATGCTGAAGGTTGGTTGAGGCTGGGAGCTCGACCATGGCACGAAGGCTGCTCTGTTGCAGCAGTGACATGAAATAAACCTCTAAGAACTTAACAGTCTCTTTGCCAAATCCTTGAGTTGTCCTTATTGAATTGTGTTGGAGTATGTGAATCCTGCACCCTAACCTCCTCAAGGTGCAGCTATCTTGTCTTAAGGTATTCGAGGGTGTTCTCTGACCTATGGGCCCGTCAGAGGACTCTGCGCCCTCCTGTACATTTGGTAGCATGAGGATGGTTATTGACCATCAAATATTGATTAAAATAAGACACCTAAGGGCCGTTGACAAAGTAACTGTAGGTCTTTGGCAAAATCACAAGTCCTTCGCCATTTCGGGCTGAGTAGACTGTGAAGCTCCCCATAGACAATGGTAGTGTAATTGAGACTGCGGTCGGGACCTGAAGGGGCTCGTGCTTATAAACATCTCCATTCCCATTCCTACGGGCAGCTAACCAGACGAAAACCTGAAGAAGGCAGTGATCGAGAGGGTCGGGAGAACAAAGTTGAGTGAAAACTACCTAGCCCATAGAGACAGAGACACGGGGAAAAAGAATAATGGCAGTCAAGATTTGGGAACAAACCAAAAACATTAACTGCATTTAAAAATCAATAACAAGAGTAAAATATTCATGAGGGGCTTGCATGCAGCCGACCAGATCAGTCTGATTTTCACGCGTCATGTTATTTTGTGTGTCTAATTGTTGTATGTTACGGCTATTCATGTGATTTATCTTATGGCATAACTGCATGTGCAATGTAAAAATATTGGACTCAGTATAAAATGATAATCTAAGCTGAATTAAAAATTGCCATCAAGCCAAGGTTTTGAAATTGCAAAAAATTACATTATGATAGGCGGACAGATATTATGGTTTAAGGCACACAAATTTGTGGTGATTTTACCCCAAACAGAGTTTAACAGCCTGTGAAAAGTGCAAAAAGCTGGTGCACTTTAACCAACACAAAAAATTCGAACCTGCAACTATGGAGTTAAATTTGTAATTTCCTCGTAGCAGGCAAGATAACTGACAAATCATACTAGGAACGATAGATTTTCGCATTAAAATGGCTGAATTATAGTGATTTATATAGAAGTAATGTTCTCGTGCGTTAAGCGCACTGAGCGAAAGGAATGTGCCATGTGGTAATGGTTTTAACTTTGAAGTACAGAGGAGGTCCGGCTAGAACCAGAAACTGTGAGCCTGAAGTGTGTAAAATATAAGAAATGATTGAAAGATTTTTAAAGCAAAGACAGAGCTTAGTAAAATGTAATCGAGGGCTCATGTGTGCCTAAATTCAAAAGAATAAAAAATATATTATAAGCTGGCTTTGTTAAAATGTGTGTATGAGGTTGCAGGTAGTGATTTAAAAGATCTTGGGGTTTATTTTTAACATCAGAAGCAGCCAGTACAAAGGAAATGAAACGTGCTTGCTTTATGGCCCACGAAAGTGGACGCAGTGATTTGTCAAGGAAGGAATGTGCAAAGACAGTTTTGAGATAACCACTGCCTGGCAAATGACCCTGCCTTGCAAAGCTGTATGGAAAAAGAGACAGGCTAACAGCCGATGTAATTGTTAGGCTATTTCTGGGATCTGGAAAATGCTCGGATGAATGCGTCTTATACATTGCATGTATTTTTTGAAAATAAGGTGCTTTACATACAAAATGAGTGAGTTCCATGGTAGAACAGCCCAGTTGTGAAGTTTAAAGGCAGATATATATATGGGACTGACAAAAAGGGTCCGATGGGCCAACAAGGGTGATGCATTCTGATAAGTATGAACAGGCATGGGCAAAAAGACATCTTTGCGTGGTGCCAATGAGTTTTGGCAAAGAAATGCATTAGTTATCTGATAGCCTGTGCGCGTCTCACCTGGCTTATGAGAGGCATCTGTGTGGGAACATTCAGTATTGCCTAGAAGCCTTATGTTCTGTGATAACATACTTACGCTGGCATGCAGCATTTAAGACAAGCATGTTTACGCCTTCTAAATCCCATGCCCTCTCCATTCCTGCTTCAAGCAGAATGATAAACAAGTAAACATTTGAAGGCCCACATTAGCAATATACAAAGGGGTAACTTCTCTTTTAGTATAGAAACAAGATCATTTTATCAAATAGCATCCGGGAAAAATATGCAGCCTGCAGTATTAATGGAGGACTGTATGTGAAAGATACATGTAATCCAGAATAGGCAGAGAACTCACATTAGCTGCCTCAGAGAATGCAAAAGTGCTCAAGTATGGATAGAATAGACTGAAAAGATGGGAAAGCTGCACATAGCATGGCATAAATAGTGAAGGCAGATTAGAAGCTGCCGGGAAGGTATCTCTATCCAGGCAGACTGAGAGTAGGAGTGGGACATGGTTTTCAAAATACGTTGCCATTAGAGATCAAGGGAACAAGCGCCTGTAATGTGCAATATATCGATGCTCACTATCATAGTGGAAACAACCCCATAGTCAGTGAAACTATGAGTGGTGCCTCGATGAAAAACATACCCTGAGAAGAAAATCACCCTGAAGGGCTGACGGTTTTGAAAGGTTTAGGCACTGGCAATTCAGAAATGTTAGGCAATAAAAGATTAAATGAGATGCCCAGGATCACATGGTGTTTAAGGGGTGAAGCTGGGATTTGCGACAATATTGCAATTCCTGCAGATGAGCACTTTCTCTTCCAGCCCTTAACATGAACTAAAACAATCTAATGTTATAAAACTGACTTGCAAAAGTACGCAAAACCGCATTTCCAAACCTGACAATTTTTAAACCAAAATAGTACAGAAGGGGGTTGCACAACGTGGGAATGATTTTAGCGTCAGTTTCTCCATTATCAAGGGGAGTTCCAGCATGCAAGCAGGTAAAACCTTGCAGAAGACAGCACAGTAATGCAAGGGATCCTATATGATTTGACCAGGATCACTGTGCCGTCTGCTGGCATAGCCAGGATACAAGCATGAACACTTTGGCTGCACAGTCTCAAATTTGCATACTTGTTTGCCGCTTGGACAGATATTCTATGCACATCTTTTAAGGGATTGCTTAGGTTTTAAGAATACCCAGATGAGCAAACTAATTTCAGCCCCTATCTGGTGCAGAAACAGTGCTGTTAATCACGCCACTTGTGCTGCAAACCCAAGTAAATGTGCAGGTATGTTTGCGAACTTCAGATTCAAAGACGGTTCAGCCAGTCTTACTGGGATGTGCCCTTCTGATCTTTCACATGAACACATATACCTGCAATAAGTGCTAACTCACTGAGACAACTTCTAAACCTCCGTGGATGAATATGGATTTTAACTTTGGCTATTGCACACGATCAGCAACATTCCCACAGAGGGGAAGTAACGCTACAAAGGTCGTGTTACCCAAACTGTGTATTACACAATGAAAACGAAAGGCATTGCATGTTTTAATTGATAAAGGCAGAATGTACTTGTCAAAACCGACAGGCAATGGGTTTGGAGCCTCAGCAGCATGCAATCAAATTTTCCTGGCATGTGCTATTTAAGCCTGATGTAAACTTGAATCTTACTTCAGACCAGGCAGCATTGAAGGGGGACCTGGGCAGTCACCCCATGTGCCCTCCAATAAAAACGTCTCTGGTGCCTACTGCCGTCTGGCAAGGAATGAGCGATTCCTGGTAGCATGGAGCACACGGAAGCCTGTAGGCATTGTGGTGCTACTACAAGGAAGGGGCTTGCAGATTACAATAAAAAGGCATACACTAGGGGCTGCGTGACGAAGCATTGCCTGTAGTTATAGGACAAATAAAGATATATTGTAATTACTATGAATGTGCTGCTTGTTAAGCTCACAATGGATAGAGTATATTAAGTAAAACACAGCATAGTGGTTAATTTGGCAAAAGGGGGATGAGTACAGACACCGCTGGGGGAACTGATAGAGGTAGGTAACCAAAGTAGGGTTGAGAGTTTTGCGAGAAATGAGGAGGGATGGTTCTGCGCCAAGTTACTAGAGAAAGCATTCCAGGTTTTGGGGACGACGGGGGAGCTCAGCCCTGTGGCATTAGCTCCTTTGGTTAATGGGGACAGCAGTGGGTAACAAGGAATCCATTAGCAAGAGCACTGGGGGGTGGCACAGGATTTAAGTAGGGCTTGCCTCTTGTACTGCATGCCGGACAAGCTTCTCATCTAGGTAGGCCCGGCATCAATGCTTGTGTATGTGTTTATATATATATATATTGTTAAGTACTGCATGGAAACAGAATGCAAAGCAGTAGTGGTGAATTTTAACATTGAGCACGCCTAATTGGCTTGTTAAATTGGGATTTTATTCCTTGCATGAGGAGGGGGAATTCAAGGCTGTGTATGACCGTCCTGTGCACCCAATAGGGGAGCCAGTGATGACAATGAAACAGGTCTTAGCTCCATTTATATTCCTTTGTATTATGGGGTGGCAAGCAGCCTGGTGCAGGTAGGCAACCTGACCCTGGCTGAGCATCACAGAAGATATTGGCTGGGTCAGTGCGCCTGCAGTCCCAGTGACGCATACATGCAGGACTACCAGCAATTTAGGCAAATGGAATATGGCAGTCAGAGTATGAATGCTGCTCCCTATAGCATGTGTGGCTCTGAAAGAGCTAGAGAATGGGGGCTATAGTCTTATCTAGCGGCCTCCCCGCTCTCAACCCCTTTTCTGGGCTGGCAGAGATCCTTCAAACGGCAGAATCTGTGTCTGTGCATAGCTGTGAATGACACCAGTCTCATGTATGTCACTCAATGGTGTACTGTTTGGACACATGGCTTTAAATACCCTTTGTTTGCAGACACCTTGGCACAGATATTGCTTTGTATTTCTGATATGTGGACTTTTAGTTAAGTCTGTTGTGTATGTGCGTTGTATGGCAGAGGCACAGTGTTCCCATTTTTGTGAACTGCCTTTGATGGTGTTGATAGGTGCTTCATTTTAGAAAAATGTATTTGTATGCATTATTTGTTAATGCCTTCACATTAGGCCAGTCCAGATGTCCCTGAGCTGGAAAAAACCATTGCCGATATTTCAGTGGATTCCAAGCTGTTTAGACTCATAATTAGGCCAGAATTTGTGATATCATATTTCTGTGGGCTTGGACAGTAAATTGCACATCTTGGAAGCCATTTTTCCAAAATGCCTTGCAGAGGGAGAAGCCACCGGCACACTGGTTGGTGTGAGGTGGCCTAGCTCGCTCCCAAATTCCCACCAAGATGTGTACGCCTCACCAACTTCCAAAGTCACCAGCCGCCACTGGGCTGAACTGACCCTAGCAGCAGCCTCAGTTAAATATACCAGCGCTGTGTAAGACTTACATTTGTGATTTTTAAAAAGTAGCCTTTCCTCCATGGGTAGCCAGTGCGCAGCTCGTCTGGCGCGAAATCATGTGCATTCTTTCAATGAATACTGAGAGTTGCGCACAGCAGCACTCTGCACTTTTAGAGCTTGTGAAGATTTTGTAAGATGCCCACAAGGACGGCAGTGTAGTAATACAATTGAACAATGATAATGACACGAGAAATGAATGAGCAGGTGTTGTAAGTATGGCAGGGAAAGGGAAGGGCCGGAGGCATTAGCATATGTGGTAGTGAAAAGGAAGTAATGACACAGGGACGTCATTCCACCAAAATGATAGAGGTAGCGGATGTGACATCTCATGACCCTTGACCTCTGATGATATCATTGTAGGAAAAGTTTTAAACATTTTTATTTTTGGGTAGCAAAGGAGACCACGGGCAACAAGGGATACCTCAGGGGTTACGGCCATGACCCCTGCCGACCCCCAAATACGTCCCTGCAATGACACTCAAACAATAAGTGCAACAATGCAGAGTGTAACATGTAAGCTGGTATGACATGAGCAAGGGTTATTTTACAGCTACAGAAGTAGTGTTAGAATTAAAAGAGGTAGTGATAAACTTCATGCGATGGGAAGCAAGTGAGTTTTCATGATCAACGTGCAGGCAGGAACAAGCATTGCCCTGTAGCTGAATGGCCCACTGCCATTCATGGTTCTTGTCATTTTACTTCGAATGCCCCCTGAAATTGAAGGAGGTTACTGGGTCATCTGTGACCTGCTTTTGGGGAATTTTGGGGATAGCACACATGTAGTGACAGGGGTTTTTGGAGTGCTCCTAAAGGTTTTTTTTTCTAAAGAGCTCCAGCGTGAGTGGTAGGACAGTTTGCATGGAGTCATACCAGGGTGGTAGTTTACAATTGCGAGGCCTTGTCGGCCGGAGTGGAGAACATTTTTATTAGATAGGGAAAAACTTTTGGTTTGGGACGGGCGGTTGAGATTCTGGTATCGTAAGAATTAGATGAATGAAGAAAGGCTTGAATGACAAAGCGTGAAAGCATGATGCCAATGTTGCGGTTACCAAGGAAAACATGATTATTTAGGGCATGCCTTAGTTAAACACAGGCAATTTTGAAGGCATGAAAGCGGCAGAAGGCCAATGAGATTGGGTGAGTGAGAAGTAAAAGATTTGAGTAGGTGTGCAGCGTGATGAATATAGCCAGCTGTATAACCTGGTGAAGAAATAACGAAAAAAAAAAGATGAAGGATTTTAGAAATTCAGGCGCAGGCTGCGAATTATGAACATTTGCAGACACGAGGTAGAAACAGATGGCCTCCAGGGAAATAAAGGCAGCCATAAAATAGGGAAATATGGCAAATAAATAAAGAGCAAGCAGAATGAAATAAGAATCATGAAGGACAGTCGTGGTTCAAGTGAAAGGTTAACGGGGGGCACCCGAGAGAAAAACGTAAAGGTTACCGGCAGGGCACCTGAGAGAAAAACGTAAAGGTCACTGGGGGGGCACCTGAGAGAAAAACGTAAAGGTTACCTGGGGGGGCACCCGAGAGAAAAACGTAAAGGTCACCGGGGGCGGTGGGGCACCCAAGAGAAAACCGTAAAGGTTACCAGGGGAGGAGGGCACCTGAGAGAAAAACATAAAGGTTACCGGGGGGCACCCGAGAGAAAAACATAAAGGTTACCGGGTGGGCACCCGAGAGAAAAACATAAAGGTTACCGGGGGGACACCCGAGATAAAACGAAGGATTACCAGGGGGGTACCTGAGATAAAAACGTAAGGATTACCGGGGGGGGACACCCATGATAAAAACGAAGGAGTACCAGGGGGGCACCTGAGATAAAAACGTAAGGATTACCGGGGGGACACCCAAGATAAAAATGAGAGGATACCAGGGAGGGCCCTGAGATAAAAACTTAAGGATTCGCCTTCTTCCTGCACTTTAATACAGCGGTCAGAAGAAATGTGAACCCAGAGCCCACAGAGGGGGGGCGATTAGGCTACAGTGACGATTAAAGATGGCACAAAGGAGGTTCGTTTAAACCCCATGTCAGGGTATTGATTAGAAGGCAGGTGTATGTATGTCCAGCTGGTGTTTGTCTAGTCTGTTAAGTGTCTGTTATACATGTCCTGTTGTATGTCACATGCAAGGAATTTTGTCGCCTTGTTGTTTGAAATTAAGTAAGGGTTTTACGTGATTCTATAGTTAAGAGGGAATCGCACACAGATTGATATTCTTGAGTAAATTGTTGGTATAAATAATTTGGAGGGAAAAGATTGGATTGGAGCTTGGATTGGAGCTTGCAGTATTTGGTGCTCGCTCATAAGCGATGGAAGTATTGGACTGGCATAAGGATATCGTTAAACAACAGATTTAAGCCTGGAAAACATTACTCCAATAAGCACCGAGTGGGTTAAAGGTACCGGCCACAAGGTGTATATGCCATGGCCAGAAATTAGGTCTTTATCTAAAAACCATCGTACAACGCATTGGTGACTTAATTACATGCCACGTATACAAGCAAGAAGTTGTGAAAAATATAAGAACAAGAAAAGGAGGAAGAACCTCCAGCAGCCTGGATACTAAATATATGCATGGGGGGGGGGTGAGACGCCTACCGCAACACCAGCCCTGCCTAAACCAGAAATAGAGGGAAGCAAATCAGAGGGACTCTACCAATTAAGAGAGCTCAAGGCAGCCATGGGGTACAGCAACCCTGCAAGTGAGTCACATACATACAGTAGTGAAGAAACAAACAAAAAAATCAAGGGAAGAACAAAGACAAGAATCCCACCTCCACAGTCCCGAGGGACAAGGAGAGACGCGATGATGAAAGGAAGGATCAGGCACAGACAAGTGCATCTCTTGATAAGGAGAGAGAGGGAAAAAGTGGAAAGGAAGTGAAGACAGAACTGATGAGATGGCGTTCGCAAAAAACGAATGGATGGAAGGACAGATGATGTTGAAACTCGATGGTGACGAAGGGGATGATGTGAGAATGAGAGACGTTAGATGAGGCACAGAGAAAGAAGAAAGAGAAGGAGTTAAGGACGGAAGGAAAAGAAGGAAAGATAGGCTAAGGCAAAAACAGCTACATCGCGAAGAGCAAGAAAAGCAGCTCAGTCGCAAACTGAGTGCAGCCTAGGACCAGAACAGACAGAAACAGCAAGGTTAGAAGAAAAGTGTACGTGAATACATGAAAAAGGATAAGGAGACGAAGGGATGAGGAAGTTCAAAGGAAAGATGAACGTAGAAATAAAGGGAAAAGTAAGAAGGTAGTGTCAGAGAAGAGGCGAGGAAGCTCAAAAGAATTGGTCACAGAAATAAATAAACAAATAAATAAATCAGGAAATACTGAAATTGAGTGGTTATCTTGAATAAGAAATTAATAAAGGGAAAATTGAGAAATAGGAACAATTGGGCAAATTAATAGAAGGATAAGGGATACCCTCAAAAGCACAAAGCGAAAAAAGTGGAAAACAAATAGCACTTATGAGGTTTCCTTACCAACAGAAAAAAGGAGTGTTGGGCAATTAAAAACTTCAGGAGACCATGAAGACCAAGGAAAGGAATATAGCTGATAAAATTGGGCCAATAAAACGAAGGAAACCCGCACAAGCCATCTTAAGTAAAAATGGTGAAGTAATCAAAACAACTTGTGAATGTCAGTAACAATTTTGATTTATTTTACAGACAAGCTATCTCTTGCGTGGAAGCACAAGAAATTGTCTGCATGGCCTTAAATTAGGGAGTAAAAGAAAAGAGGTAAGTGCTAGTTCACGCCAAAAGGGTGTGAACACACAATCGATCAACACTAAAGGTAAGAGGATCCAGGTGAGTAACAGGAAAAGGGAGAAAGAGACACAATGGGCCTCATTAGGACCCTGGCGGTAAGGGGTTTGCGCCAGCGTTAGCTGCGCCGACCCCTTACCGCCAACTACGAGTTCCCAGAGCGCCATGGTCACTTTTCCGCCCGCTTTTTGCGGGCGTAAAAATCCATGGCGCTATGGGACCTCGCTGTTAATTACGCCACCGTAGTGTACGGTGGCGTAATTAACACCTTCCCCACTCCCATTGAGCCCTATGGGGCCGAAATGGGAATGGGGAAGGGTAAATGGGTCAATGGGGACTTACCGCCCCGCCGACCTCGGAATGGGGCGGTAAATCCGCCATCCGCCATGGCGTAAAGGGACTTTGCGCCATGGCGGAAAAGTCCGCCGATGGCGGAAAAAATCCGCCAGGGTCGTAATGAGGGCCAATGTCTTCAGCTGTTTTTCCCAAGACAGGTACAACAGGTGTGGAAAGAGTAGAAAATAGATTACAACATGGCCATTTCAGACAACCACATAACACAGAAGTAAAAATTGAAGGTAGTAATCATTTTCATGTTCATAATGTCAAAAGGATTGTTATGATAGAGGTATGCAGCATTAGAATAGGCAAACATTAATGGGAACAATAAAGGTGGAGGCACGTAGTAAGAATTGGTGCCATAGTCTTAGAAGACAGGGTAGGCTAGATCAAGTTAGATAGGGACGGTGTGCAGCAAAAACGCCTCTGTTTTATCTCCCTAGGATGAACACAAAGCACAAGCACAGACCATGGTCCGACTTACGACAAGAAAATAATAGGAAGAATGGCTGCTAAGCTGAGGAAGGATGTGCAGCTAACCAGCAAGAATTTACTGCTAACCTGGAAGAATGTGCAGCTGAGCTGAGCAAAGAACCAAGCCAAAACTAAGTATCCCGCGGGGTGGCTGGAAACTAGTTGTTTATGTGCACCAACGAATAGGGGAGAATGACCCAGAGAGTATTTTGTGATAGCAGAAAAGGATGAAAGGGGTTGAAATTGGGAAGAAAACCTGACCCCTTACCAGTGCCCAAATGACTTTTTGTCTCTATTTCTGACTTTCTACAGACGACGGGGATCCCCAAGGACATTTCTGTCATCCACTACGGACGGGCCTAGAAGACCAGGAAAGAAGAAGACATCTTTCTTTAACTGTTTTGTCTCCTTAGGGTTGCATGTGGCACCCGGAAGGGGAAAATGTGTCCAATGAAAGACGTGATGTATTGTGTGTTATTGAAAACCAAAATCATTTTCTAAGCCAGCTGACACAGAGCTAGGAATGGGGGTATTTTTAGTTATGGGGTGAAAATGACCCAAAAAAAATAAAAAAATAAGGGAAATGTTTAAAAGAAAATGTTTTGTAGCTTGTCTAGGAGGCAGGGGTGTCAAATAAGAAGGAATGTCTCGCAATTTCTAGGGAATAAGGTATAAGAGCCAATGCGAAAAGAGGTTTTAAGGAAATGGGTTGGTAGGAAATGTGTTAAATAGTAGGGACCTGTTTATTTTACAAAAGAAACTGATTCCGTTTTATATTACAGGTATATGTCAAGGGACCTGTATGCCTTGGGAAATTAACGTTGAACCGCGTGAGAAGAGAGGGAGGTCGTAGAGAAACCCAGTGAAAGCCTGATGCTGAATTGCATCTGCAAAAAGACTCCCCCCAACCCTGCATCCCCATGCTGGACCGTCCCCTCTTGTGGACCTATTGAACAATGAACCCTTTTGAAAGAGAAACACTCAGGAAAAAAAGTGAACTTCTTGTGAAAAGGAAAAAACAATGGACTTCTGGTCTAAGCATCAAAAGAACCTGGGAGACCGACTGTAAAAACAGCACAATGGAAAGGAAAAGGCGACAGGACGCAGACGGTCCACTAATGCCAAACTCATGACAACTACAACGGAAGATACAGAAAAGGAAAGAGTGTGGAAAAGAGGGAAGGACAAAGTGAAAACAATATGCATCGGCAGGAGAAGGTGATCAAGGAGAGACTGTACTTTGTTGGGGTGGGAGTTGCAGACAAGGTGTGACATACAAAGAGGCAATGGGCTAATGGGTTACCTCAAAGCTTGACCAAACCTCTCGAGTCTCACAGTGGCTGTGAATCGTCCAAGACATACAGTTAGATTAGAGGCACACGATTACAGGAAGTAGGGTTTACATGAAAATAGATGACACACACACATGTTTGTTTTAAATAACAATACGATTAGTATGTGCCAAATTATAAGATCGTGTTAAAATGTGTTTAGATAAATATTAAGGAGAATAGACATCGACTATGGTTCAAAGTTGTTGTTTTACAAACAAAAAACTTTCAAGACGACGGAGTGTACTGGAGGACCCGAATAAAGATATATTGAATCAACAGCTGAATGAAGTGGAAGGAACCCCCCCACTTAAACCTAAGCAGAGAAATTTGTATGGATTAATATGGTGTTGTAATTATGCAAAATTGGTATTCATAATGTTAGTATATACAAATATTCAAAAAAGCATTGTATTTATAAGGTAGAAAAATGTCATTACCATGATGTAGTAAGGTGGCAAGGCACAGAATGGACAATGGGCCTCATTACGACCCTGGCGTTAAGGGTTTAACGGCACCCTAAAAGGTGTCGGCGCCGTTAAACCCTTAACCCCTGATTACGAGGTCCCTTTGCGGGACCCGACCTTAACGGCTGGTTTTACCAGTCGTTAAAGTAGGGTGCCGCAAAGGGACCTTGGTGCTAAGTACGGTGCCGCAAATTGCGGCACCGTACTTAGCGCCTTCCCCATTCCCATTGAGTCCTATGGGGCAAAAATGGGAATGGGGAAGGGCCCATGGTGAATGGGGAATTACCACCCCGCCAACCTTGGAATGGGGCGGTAATTCCACCATTCACCATGGCGGACCCCGGCATGGACCATGGTGCTAATAGCACCATGGTTCAGCGCCGGTGTCGTAATGAGGCCCAATAACATTTTCTGTGCATAGACAGAAAATCGCCTTGGCTAAATGCCTTAAATGAAAATGCATGTACTGAAAATGTGGCTAAAATGAGCAGAGAGTGTAGGATGAGATCATTTTAAAGTTGAAACATTCAAGGGTAGTAAGCTGTCAGAATGTTGACGAACAGGCAGTAACCAGACATTAAATTGGGCCTGGTCGAAACCTTATCTGAAGAATCCAGCTGCACCAATTATAATTGAACAGAGCACTGAAGAAGAGTCAGGAATGTATGCTAGAGCGTATTTAATTTTGAAGGTTTAGTTCAATTAAAATTAATTGCCCAGTGAGCTAATGCTAACAATAAAGTTGTCTAAGACTGTGCAGGAATGGTGGGGGCAGATTGCTCCCTCACATTTGGCTATAAAAATTAGCTCTGTGTGATGCTGAAGGTTGGTTGAGGCCGGGAGCTCAACTACGGCACGAAGCCTGCTCTGTTGCAGCAGTGGCATGAAATAAACCTCTAAGAACTTAACAGTCTCTTTGCTAAATCCTTGAGTTGTCCTTATTGAATTGTGTTGGAGTATGTGAATCCTGCACCCTAACCTCCTCAAGGTGCAGCTATCTTGTCTTAAGGTATTCGAGGTATCTGACCTATGGGCCCATCAGAGGACTCTGCACCCTCCTGTACAGGAGGATCAGAAAAGATGCTCTATGGCGGAAATGGTAGTATGGTATGACGCAATCTAAATGGGGAGAAGAGAAAGCTCAGATAACGAAACAACCTGGAATGCATTAGTACAGACGCTTTTCACCTCACCTGATGACAAACCCCCTTCTTATACCAGAGACGCTGAATCGGATAAGAGAAGGGAGAGATCTGGGAGTAAAACAAACCTGCAATGAGCTCAGCTCTTGAAACTCAGCATCGAAGGAAAGATAATGCAAGCTACTGTTCATCAGATCATAGCCGTTGTTAAAGTTCTGGTTTGGTTAAAGGGTAAAGGGGAAGTTTGGGAAAAAGTGGGCAGGGAGGGGGGATTTGACGATCATGATATGTAATATGTTGTACTAAACAATGTATTGTAAACAAGATGGCTGAAACACAAAAATCAATAAACATGCTTCAAACAAAAAAATAAAGTGAAAACCTCAGACAATGTTTATCGGATGGAAAAGGCATCTCAAATTCCCAGTGTGGTATTGGATCTCCAACAAACATTATGTTATGCGGCCCAACCTTTGAGACACATATCAACTAATTGCACATCTGCCATGCGGGATTCTTAAATAGAGCGGGATCTATAACGCATGTTATCAGAAATTCATGCACCATTTCATTGATCCACTGCAATTTGTTTTCTTTCTGCGGTAAAATCTCTCGAGGGGTTTCTGTTGACCAACCAACACCACTTTATTCAGTGATTGAAGTGTACCATAAAAAGTACTGAAACAGTAACTCCGGCGGGGGACAGGGTAGGAAGGAAGGGACCAATGTGCAACACATTTTTTAAGGGTTGCAGTCCTGCTGGTTGACAGCCAATTGGGTTGAAACAGATTTCAGTTTAGCTGTAACTGATATCAGGTGGTAAAATGGCCAAGTGTGCTTTAACTTTAAAAAGAACAGTTCCGTGATGGGGAAAATGGTTGCAAAATGTAGTGGATCTTTTAACAGTAATAGATAGATAGTGGAAATCAGCTCCTGACCGTTCCCACTCTCTTCGATCACTGCTTTTATTGTAGCAAAAATGTCAAAGCTGTTTTGTATAGCACAAAGAGCAGTCATTGGTGCAACTTTGAAGTGATGTACCATTGTCCGAGGGTTTATTTGCTACACAAGCTCATACAACAACAAACCGGACTCAGGTGCCTGGATGGATGGTGCCTTGGGTGCATATTTCTTGTGCATGGTAACTTTGTAGGTCTAAGATGGGGTCAGAAGGATTCTGCGAGCAGCCATGTGCAGCTTTTGAGAAAATATTTTCTGTGAACCCTGAAATAGAATGTCAAACGACTGCAAACATGTTTCTATCGTCACAAAGGGATGAGCTCATTGTGCCTGAATGTCAGAGTGCTGGAGAAGCAGAACTTACTGTACCAATTAGATGTGCCTCCTTTGCGAGCTGCCTTGCAGGATAGGAACATTTTTTACACTGCACTCGCACCATTTGGGGAGGAGGGAAGATATTTTAGGTAGGACTAAGGGTGGGACGGTAATGAACAAAAAGATGAAATCTAAAATGCCGAATACACGTTTAGTGTGCATGCAGCATAGTAGATTCACTCCACCAGTTCAGTATAATGGGCTGCAGGGGTTGCAGGGGTGTCCCCTGCATACATTAAAGGCAGTGCGGGGGACAAACGGGCAAAATCCCAAAAGATCAAATTACAAAATACGGGCAAGTGGGTTCTGTGATTTACCCGCAGCCGACAGGCTGCTAAGTTTGTTTTTTTTACTTTATTTTAAATTGCACAGATATATCAACATTTCTCACAATTCTGTTTCTTACACATCATAATTGTTCCGTAGTGAGCCTCCAATAATATAATTGCTCATATCACTCTATCCCAAAGGAGTCATTCCCTTCCACATCTTTATCAGAGAGATATTGTCAGAACCTACCCCATATATACCTGGGGCGACTCCTGTTAGGTAACAGTTCGATGTACATTTCTTCCCTTTCATTAGCCCATATCATGTCCTTCTCCCAATCTTCCCTTGTGGGTGGTTCCACCCTCTTCCACTTCATCAGGATTGCTCACTTTGCTAGTACTAGGCTGAGGTTTAGGAATTTGCGCCATCCTGGACTCATTTTCCCACCTCCCCCAGCAGACACATTGTGGGTCCCCATTCCAGCGGTTCTTCGGCTATAGTATCCAGTGCCTCATGTACCCCGGCCTAGTACCCCGACAGACGGGTACATGCCCATAACATGTGGAATATATCTGCATTTTCACTACTGCACCTAGGGCATTTACCATTCGTCAACATGTATAACCGTTTCAGTTTGGCTGGCGTGTAGTGTGTTCTGTGTACAACTTTATATTGTATCAAATGAAACCATTGAGTTGTATGAGATGTTTTTCGTAAGTCTGCAGATGCGTGACCACTGCGAGTCAGTGATGGGGTGATTTAAGTCTTGTTCCCACTGTTCTTTTACTTCAGGGGTTGGGGGTTTCTGGTGCGCCATGACTAGTTTATAGAGTGTGGAGGCTGATGTTTTGGAGGTCTTGGCAGTAAACATATACCCTAGTGCCTGGTGTATCACGGGTTCAATCGGGAATTCCTCCCACACCTTGGCCATAGCTGATCTCATGCGTAGATACTGCAATTTCTGTAGTAGTGTGTTACCAATTATGTCCTTTATATTTTCCCAGGGTACATATTGCTTGTCCGGGAAGAGGTTACCAAAGTAGTGAATGCCCTTGTTTTTGCAGTGTGTGGCGAGCTTTGCATCCTGTGTGGGGGGTATGTAATGTGCGTCCCACAGTGGCATGTTCGGGTGGTATAACACCTCCCGTCCAGATCTCCCTGTTATCCTGGCCCATGCTGCACATGTTACTAATGGTGGGTCAGTGGTGTGCGAATGTCCAGGGCGAGCAGACACCGCTTTGTGAAGGAGTAGGGCTGGGCTTCTTCCTTGTTTACCAAGGGCTATGTATTGTGCCTGTGTGCCGACCGGGGGCTGCCAGTTCCACATTCTGATATGGACAGGAAAGTTTCTGCCATCCTACCCTCCCTTGGCCCTTCCACACGAATGCCATACATGCCCCTCGAATTTTCGAGAAAAAAGACCTACACCTTCATACCGTCACAGTAGTGAATAGGTAAAACAATTTGGGTAAAATGATCATCTTTACCAGTGCAAGCCAGCCGATGAGGGAGATTGGTAGGGATTTATATCATTCAAGTTTTGTACACAGTGTCACAGCTAGTGTCTCATAATTTAGGGCTCTGGTGAGTTGCGGTGTCCTTGCCACATATATCCCTAAATATTTCACATGTGTGGGACTCCACTGTAGTCCATGGAGCCTTGCAGGCTTTTGGTTGGCTTCCTTTAGGGGAAATATCTCTGATTTGGAGGTGTTCAGATGTAACCCCGAATATCTTCCGAATTCTATAACTGCGTTCAATGCTTTCTCTATTTTGCTTCTGTCTGGGTTCCTCAAATACAGGAGGATATCGTCAGCGTATAGCGTAATGATTTCAACCCTGTTTGTGAGTTGGATCCCAAACCCACTGAATCAGTGTCTCATTAAATCGGCTAGTGGCTCTATGACCAGAGCGAACAAAAGAGGCAACAATGGACAGCCCTGCCTCAAGCCCCCGGCTGGTTCCATTAATTCCGACAGCTTCCCGTTAACACAGACCCTGGCTTGTGGTTGGGAGTACAACACTCTGACCCATTTTATGAAATTTGGGCCAAACCCATAATTGTGCAGGACTCTAAACAAGAAGGGCCAATAGACAGTGTCGAAGGCCTTCTGCATGTCCAGGGAAAGCGTGACCACTTGTACATCTTTGGGGATCGAGTTCAGCACTTTGAAACAGCGACGGGTATTAATTGCCGTTGACCTACCGGGTATAAACCCTGCCTGTACCTTGTGGACCATAGGGACATCAGGGGGGGAGCCTCGTAGTGAGGACTTTTGAAAAGATTTTTGCGTCAGTATCAATTAGCGACAGCAGTCTGTAGGAGCTGCAGTCTTCGGAGCTCTTCCCGGATTTGAACAAGAGTGTTATTATTGCCTCTTGTGTGGACCCAGGGAGCCTACCTATGTCTAGGGTTTCTGTCCAGACTGCCAGAAGTCTGGGCACCAGAATATCTACAAATTCCTCGTAATATTCAGCGCTTAGTCCATCAGAGCCGGGTGCCTTGCAGTTGGGGAGAGATTTTATGGCTTTGGCTATCTCCTCAATCAAAATCGGGGTTTCTAACGCCTCTCTCGCCCCCGCAGATAATAGTGTGGTTGGTATACTCGATAGGTATTCATCTATCTCCGCTTCCATGGCTGTGCTTTGGGGAGAGTACAGCCTGGAATAAAAATCATAAAACACCCTCTCTACTTCCTGTTGATCCGTTGAGACTGTCCCAGACTTCTCGGTCCGCTGCGTTTCTGTATTCCTCCAATTGTATCTTAATGTTTAGTTTGGTTCGAGGGTTGTGGTCTGTGGCATACTCTCCTTGCAGTCTAGTAATCTCCACCTCCCTCCTCTTTAATTTACTACGGATGTCTTTTAGCACCCCGAATTCAGTGAACATAGCGATACCTCTTATATAGACTTTAAAGGCTTGCCATAGTACTTCCTGAGACGGGACCATGCCTTCATTGTGTTCATAGTACTCATTTATATGTTGGGACAGGTTACACTTATATACCTGGTCTGCCAATGCTGCAGCTTTAAATCTCCATGAGGGTCTCAGAGGAGTGGCTTTGGGGATTAGTACCTTCATCAAGATTGGGGAGTGGTCTGACATTGTCCTGGGGAGAATGGCAGTTTGGGAATCCCACCCTAATGCTCTCTGTGATAGTAGCCACATGTCAATTCGTGAGTGCATGTCGTGCACAGAGGAGTAAAACGTGTAGTTCCTATGTGAGCTGTTGAGTGACCGCCACACATCTCGAAGACTTAGATCCACGAAGTGGGTGTGTATAGTGGAGGCTCATTAGTGAGTGGCCTTGGGGTGTCGGATGTTCGATCTAAGCGGGTATCTAGAATTGTGTTGAAGTCTCCCCCGCAAATTCTTTGAGCTGTGGGATAGTTAGCGCATGTTTTAAATAGCTCAGAGAAGAACCTAGGGTCGTCTATGTTCGGGCTGTATAAGTTCATCAGTACCACTTCTTTTTCTGCTAGTTTCCTGTGTACTAGGACATAGCGCCCTTCTGGGTCACTCTCCGAACCATACAGTGTAAACGGCAGCAACTTGTGTATCAGCGTGAGCACCCCTCGGGCCCGACTGGAATATGACGTGTAATATCGGTGTTTGCCCCACCCGGGTGCCATCTTTTCAATGTGTTAATCTAATAGGTGAGTCTCTTGTAAATGTACTATTTGGGCCTCCAGTCTTTTCATGTAGGCCATTATCTTCCTCCATTTAACCGGCATCCGCATGCCCCGCACATTCCATCTTTGGAAGGTAATTCCTTCTATGTCGGCCTTAGCCATTGGTTCCTGTACCGTCTAATTGAACTGTGTGGATAACAGGTCTCAGAGCTTTCTCATGTGTGGATGTAATTAATATCTGTGCATTTTTAACTTTAACACCCTAAATAACAACCCTTCCCTCCTCCCCCGCCCTCATAGTTCCTCAAACTTCAATTATGTTACTTCCCCCTTCTCTCCACTCTCCCTCCCCCTTCCCTTTGATGGTCCCTTTGGTTGATGCACTCGCATCAGGAAGTGCAGCTGAGGCCCATAAACATTATTCGGATGCCCTTATAGCTATTGTCTTCCATGTTTTTCGTTGCCTGAACACATAGTGAAAACAGAGGGTCCCATCATTTCAAGTGTCTCATAAACAGCATATGGATTTGCAAGTGGGTCCTCTCCTTGGTTGTACGTGTGGACTTCGTCTGTGTCCTGGTTCCCTTATTACTGTACTCGCGTGGGTAATCCATTCCCACCCCCCCCCCCGATGCTGCCGGTGTCTGTTCCGCTTGAATGGAGATGTGGGTTTCTACGAAACTGGCGGCTTCTTCCGGAAATGTGAAGAAATATGTCTTATTATTGTGTTGTATGCAGAGCCTGGCTGGATACAGCATTGCATAAGGGATTTTGCATTCTCGGAGCAGTCTCTTGACTCCTGTGAAGGAACGTCTCTCTTGCTGCACCGCTAGTGTATAATCCGGGAATATTTGGATGATGTTAGAGCCCAGTTTTAGTTCTTGCTTGTCCCTAGCGGCCCGTAGTACCAAATTCCTGTCCCGGTAGTTCATAATTCTCGCAATGATTGGTCTTGGCTATGCGCCCAGTTTGGGGCGTGGTGCCTGGGACCTATGTGCTCTTTCCACCACGAACATGGAGGACCAGCCCGGGTCACCAAGCAGATCTTTGAGTACGTTTTCCACTGCAAGTTCCATCGGGGCCTTGAGAGCGTCCTCCGGGACACCGACTATGCGAACGTTATTTCGGCATGACCTAGCCTCCAAATCTTCACATTTAAGCTTCACTGATCCCAGATCCTTCGCCATCTCCGTCACGGTATTGCAGAGTGTTTCCAGTGTATCCTCAGTTATGTTGATTCGTGCTTCAGCTTCCGTGATGCGGCCAATGGCTTTCTCTAGTTGGTTCTTTGTGGTAGTCACATTAGAGTTGATCTCATCCAGTTTATCATTCAGGGCTGCGGACCCTTGCTGCATAGATGCGAATACCGCTTGGGGGTCCATCGTGGTAGTCGTGTGAGTAGAGGCAACCTGGGGGGTCTGCACTATCCTGGATTCAGCCATGATATCTGTTCTGATGACTGGCGTTGTATATTTATCGATGGCGCCTTTCCCTTTTTTATGGCTTATTCCTTTGGGCATCGTTCCTCGGGCCTCTTCCAAGCCCGCCTTTGTTTCTATGCTTCTACCAGCATCCACAGTATGAATGTGAGGGTCGTAGCTGCCTCTGTCGCCATTCCCTGTACTCGAAAATAGGGTCACTGCTAAGAGTTGATGTAGTAGTAGTCTGTAATGCCGTATCTGGGGCCCAATGTCTGCGCCAGCGTGCCTTTTTGAAGTCTCATCCGGCGGGTGACCTATCTGCAGTCTGTTCAGATAATGCAGCTAATAATCCCTGAGGCGCAGGGTTTAAGCCGGATCCTGCTCCTGGGTTTTGTTCATGGCTTTTTTATTCCTGGTAAAGGTTTTCAAGGGGGGTCACCTCGTCTGCCCCAGAAATCGCCCCACTGGGCACGATACTCCCAGACTTTGGAGTTTCCATGTGGGTTACGTAAGCGTTAACAGATGATTCAGATGCCTTGCAGTGTATCCTCCATGCTGCAGTTATATTCCCTTGTTCAAGAAGTATGAGGGATCTCAGGTCGGATTAGTCCATGCCTGACTGCTTGGTTCTTGCCCTTGGTGGCGATCCACCCTCTGATCCTGTCATGAGTCAGGGGGTGAGGTCCAAGCAGCGTGGTGGGTCTGCCGCTAAGGCAGCCGCGTACGCCCTTCCCTGCGTTTTCCACGATGTAAGGGCTGCGTTGCCACCCCCAAACCCCTCGTCCTCTCCAGTATTGTTGCGCCTTGCTGTGATTCCCAGTCCCAGATGGGATAGCCTACTGCCTCCAGGACCCCACTGGACATTGTGGTTAGGCGTGGATGCTATAGCAATGGGGCGATGGTTGGTCAGCCAGCGGCACTTAGCGTTCGGGGCTTCCCCGACCTGGTGAGGGCCTGGTAGATATTGGTAGATATTGCTGTGCGGGTTGCCCACGTGGCTGTTAAGGATTGCTAAATCAGAGGATCACCTCTGTGCCACTTTCCGGTCTGCGGGGAGCCCTGTGCTACCCCTGCTCCACAGAGGAGCAATGCCAGTTGTCGGAGGACCTGGGCCGGCGTCCACACATGTGCCGGGGCTAATCAATGGCGGGTGTGGCGGGGCGGGCCGAGCCATAGTACAAAGCGGATCCCGGACTGAGCGCCGCAGTTGTGAGGGGATGGTGGGGGGCCACCCGCGTGTTAGTCCAGAAATGACCCTAACCATACATAGTATGTATATTATGTTGGCTGGAAACCAATCTCATCATGTGACCAACATCGCAAACACAGAAGCGTCAGTATAACCACAGGGCGTCCATTTTTATGTAACATGCGCCATTTGCTTTTTTCCTTTCTGTCAAATGCTTTGCAAAATGTATTTTATTCTGAAAGCTCATACACAGGGCGAGGCCACAGCCTGCATGTTGAAAGATCAACCCAGACAAGAATGCAAACAGTACAGAAATACATTGTTTTCCGCCCTCACAAACTCCTTGGAGGCAAGCAGAAACGGCATTTAATCAGTGACCCAGGTGCCGGCCTGTCTCACTAAAGCTGTAGCAATTGGCAGTTAAAGCATGAATTATATTCTTCTAGCGGTCCTCCTTCGCGGATCTGCCTCAGAACAGGCTGACCCCTAGTTCACAAATAGAAATGGGTAGATAACGTGCTATGGAATGTGTCTCTCTCTCGCGAACACAATATCCTTGCTGAACAAGTGCTTTATGTTCTCCATAACAAAGAACTGTCTATGCAACTGTTGCTAAAATAAGTATAATTAGATTGAATAAGAGACATAATGTGTCATATTTGTCATGATTGTCAATCACCGAACCCTAGCTCTAGAAGATACATTATGGGCGGTTTTGATGTGCCTTCAAAGATTGTATGTTTGTATATATGTTGCTGCTTGAGCGATGCTCGCTCTCTTGCATCTCACGAGGTCTGGGTGACACACATTGCGAGACGTTAGACCCAGTCGGCCGACTGAGCATACTTTGCAATAAACCATAGAACTTGGAAAATCGAACCTTATGTCCGTCGTATCACTAGTATATGGTGATTGTGCCTCAGTTTCCATATGCGGAGGGTCTTCAGGGCCTAGCACCCGTGCTGTGCTATATCTGCGCGATATCTGTCCAGCCGTTGTCAGTGTTTGCATAATAGTGAGCGTGAGGTTGTTTTGGGTGTGGGTTTACCTTACCGTTGGCCTTCGATGCTGGTAAGAGCCAATGCACAGCGGGTGTCTCGTCTGCTAGCGCTCAACGGGGGGGGCGCCAGCCTGGAGCACCAGTAGTTATTCATGCGTCGGTTCCCCGCCATATATGATCGCCAGGTTAGATTAGTTTTGCTGAATGCCGCTGCTTCGCTGACACGGACAGTGGGCATGGCTTATCTCCTGATCTCTCCAGACGGCAAAGGCACTTCTCCCGGGCCTCAGCTTTCGCACGATGTATCTCTGGAACCCAGCTGTCAAATTTGGTGAGATTTCATCTGCATAAGGGGAACCCCCTCAGACGTCTTCTTGTCTGTTTTCAGGATGATCTGAGCAATATTTATCAGGTTATTGTCACATGGGCCTCAGCTTACATCGGAGCTCACGCAAAGTGCTGCATTCGCCGTGTGTGTAACAGCTCCCCCTCAGAAACCCATTGTATACCAACCACATCAGTAATGGCAGGTCTCACCAGATCTACTTGACTTTTCATGGGGCAAGTGTCATCGCTTCTCCAAGGGGCATGCATCCTTGATAGTGCCAGCACTTCTCAAAAGAAGCAGGCATATATTCAAGGTGATAGCATGAGGACTTCTCAGTTGGACTGCCATACTTTTAATGTCACATTATGAGCACTAATCTATAGGCATTCCATACTTAATGTGACAGAATGAGCATTTCTAGCAGAGCTGGCACTGTCAGCAGGCCGCCAATACTGTGACAGAGCAAGCACTTCTCCAAAGGCCTTCTATACTTTTAAAAAGAGCTTGTAATATTGTCTGACAATATAACCATTTCTTTCAAGGTACAATTTACTTTTGTTTGGTAAGTGTTAGGATTTCTTGTAACAAATGATATACTTGTAATGTTGTACAAGGACTTCACAATAAGCCTGCTATACAGTTAATGTGACAGTACCTTCATTTTTTATATACTTTAAATGTCACAAGCTTAGCAATTCTCAGCAGGCCTATGTTTAATGTGACAGTCCCAACACTGCTGAGCAGTACTTTCGATCTTGCATCACACTAAACCACCTTTTAAGAAACTAGTTTAACTCGTTCATTATTTCACACAGCAGGATTAATCTGGTGCGTTGCTGCAAATAATACATATGGCACAGATTATCCATCCTAACGGTTGTCCTGTGACCATCTGTGAGATCAAGGTCTCCAAACAGAACTATCGCTCAAAGACAAACCCTATCTGAGAGACCTCACAACAGTTTTCCTTACAGAACTCCCAAACGCACACCTACCCACCTGACAGAAAGACTGCATCATGCCCAGAAGATGGAAAGACAGAAGGAATTGAGGGAAGAAAGACACCGAAAATGGTGTCCATCAGCCCTAGAGATAAGCGGTGTACCCCCTTTTCTTCCTCGAAATAAGGAAATACTCTCAACCAGAAAATATAAGGAGTAAAAATACTCCCAAGACAATAGAAAACAAAACATACACATAGGAAGGTGCTTGCCCCCAATCCACCCACACAGCTAGCTCCATGGATATGTTTGGATCAGTGGTATGTGATGAATCCTACAAAGTCCACACAGGATCCCAGCCTAAAGTCTCCTCCCAGGTGGCCAGGTGAAGGCAGCCGCTACCTGATCCTAACCCTGAGTGTAGTATTAGCCGGGTGGATCACTTGGGAGAAGAAGGCCACCAAGGGAATATGATGACTCCATTAGGAGAGACGTAGTATTCGTCCTCCTCTGAGGATGGAATTTCTCAAATGCCTGAATACCTAATGGCATGTTGTCATGGTAAGGTTTCCCCTCCAAAAACTACCCAAAATGTTATTTATGAAAACCTTTATGGTAAACATGGAAATGATATATGTAGGGGTCGGGGAGTTAATACAGCTATTTCTGATAATTCTAATTCTACATTATGTTTGAAAAAGCAAACCAAGAATCAACCATTAATTCCTTTGAAAATCTCCCCTAAATGTACATTCTATAAAATCAATTAAACAGAGTGAATTCAATAATACTAAAACGAATGAGAACATTTGGGACTTCAAGTCCCATAATGCTCTTAGTACTAAGACGAGGAAGAGGGGCTCAGAGTTGCAGAACTGCAGTGTGCAGTCTAGTGGTTGCATTGACCCGCACCTGTGTGGGACCTTTACCTTTAAACATTTAAAGGCCCTTCAAGTGAGGGCCATTAAGGAGAAGCAGTGGAAGCAGCAGAAGCAGGATGAAGGAGAAGCTGCCGGAGCTTCCGCACTGTTGCAAGCGGGACGCCACGTTGAGAGAGTGGCAAAAGTCGGGAATCCGGAATGCAGGGGGCACGCAGCGGGGGGGACGGCACTAAGATTAACTGTCACGTGGGAGAGAGAAGCTCTCCTGGTCCTGCACCCTACTCCGGTTGCTGGCATTCACCGAAGTCCGCACAGAGCATAAAAAGCTCCCTTTTCAGGAGGCAATGGGAGTGTTACCGGAGCTGTCAAGCCCCCGGACCATCCCGACGAACGAAGAAACCAAAGCAGCAGGTCCAGCGGAGACACAAGAAAAGACATGTGATTTGGCCTTTGATAGTCGGGGCGCTCCGAAATAGACCGCTGACTCAAAGTTAAGCTTTTGAATACCGAACTATTGCATTAAAGGAATGGTTCGGTCAAAAGTTTTTATTGCCCCTACGGGTCGGCCATGTGTTTTTAAGCCTAAGTCGCTCGATTTTAGAAACATTTCCTATGGACCTTACCCGAGTTTTCGTCCATTAAACGCAAGCGAAAACAGGCATCAGGGAGCTGCCATTTTGTGATAATCCTATCATTTCCCCCATCGCCCTGGCTGACCTGCTTTTGCGGCACTAAATCATATCCCCCACCCCTGAGCCTGTCATCAGCAGACGTGTATCGCCCATTTCACAACGCCAAAGCACGTCTCGTGTCAACATTCGCTGCGCTTCAGCTAATGACGTGTTGCCATGGAAATGGCAGGACGCCTCTTTCCTCAATAAGTATAAACAGACCGTTTCACAACACACAGCAGCAGATTTTCGATTCCATTCCTCTCTCTGTGTTACTTTTAGTATTCTGTGACTCATTTATGTGCTCTGGTCAGCTACCTTCGTTGCTTGTAGCCCGTGTGAACAGATACCAGTACTACCGCTATAAATGATTTTAGTTTGTTTAACACACAATGGCTACAATAATGCCCTACATGTACGAGCCCGAGTATACCGAGGAGGAACTACTGGAAAGGGAAACACGCGAAAACGATGGGTCTTCGGACGGCAGTTGGGAGGACGATTCAACAGCTAAAGAGCCTGGACCTAGTCGCATGGACGGTGTTTCCACCTGGTGCACATGCAATCAGTGCGAGCTAATGCCAACCGAGGACGAGAACTGCTGCTGCTGTGAAAACTCGGGATGCGTGGCCTACATTTCGGAAGGCGAGCCACGACCGCAATGCATCACCGAGCTGCCAGACTTCAGGGCAGCCTGTCTCACACAGTCCGTGTTGAGGATAATGATGGTACTTATGCATGAACTTCACGCAACTGTTCATCCTCGTAATCCGAGTAACGAGTAGGTATACTCTGCTTGTCATGCCACTCCTATTTCATGGTCTTCTACTATATCCAAAATTACATATACATATCATTGTAACGCACGAAAGTCGTTCAATAGTGTGCAGTGTCTAGATAGCATTTGTCCGAGCAGAATGCCATAGTTACAAGAATTGTCATTGACAACAAACGTTTATTAAACTTATCTTGGTCATTTAAAAACAGTTTGTTTCATTCCTTTTCACAGGTGGTACAGGCTGGTGGCCTATCGTTCCTTACATGGTGGCTTCACAGCGTTCGAAGAGTGATAGACGCCTGTGCCGTTCGTGCCATAAGAGAAACGTTCCCGAGTGACAGTGGTCAGTACAGGGGATTTTCTCTCGCTGTGCTGCAACCTGAACTGTACAATGTGTAAAGTTTTGAATTTTTGTGTCATCAAAATATGATACAAAATAAAACACCACATATATTTTAACAACGGTTGTTTCGATTTTTTAAATGAATCAAGTGTGTCTCCATTCAAGGATGGACGTCAGACATCTGTGCTCGTAATGGGTGAAGTTCAGGTCGCTGTGAAGCGGGGTGGTCACTATCTAAGCTAACATAATATTTTATCAATAATGCATGCACTAAATAACACTTGTTCAAAGTCTTTCAGTCGGTTATGTCTCTATAAAAGTCACACATATATCTATACTATCAATTAACATTGGATTATACAGGCCTTGGTCAAGGGTCTTGACCACTATAATACACTGTTTGAAGTGTGGATCTGTGCTCACAAGAATCTCCGGTATGTGGCATTTGTTATTGATAGGCAACGATATACTGCAGTAGGGGTCTAATGTTAGTTGGGGATCTGCTAGGTGGGCATCATGGCATGGTCAGTGGTCTGGCACATGAAGAGAATACCTTGCAGGGACACAGGGTCAGAATGGCAGTAAGTTTCCACTGGCGAGGGTGCGTGGGCAAGGACACGTTTGTGGAGATGAACGAGCTATGTGCTTGGTTCAGGCCGGTTTACATGCAGCACCGTGATCTCAGAGAGTGATGTGTTACATTTATTAGCTGTTGCAAATACCTCTGGAGTTTTCCAGTCAGAATGGGAACAAGGGTGTGGGCCATGTGCTCTGCGCGCTGTACTATCGCAGTGAGGCCTGGTCACCAAGATGGAGTGGAAAGGGGGTACAAAAATGGATGCCCCGTGTCCTGCTCAGTGTTCGTATCTACGCGAATGTCATCCAAAGTTAACATCACATAAGGGCAAGGGGCGAACCCACTACTGGAGGCACTTGGTACGAGTTTCTACTGAGAAGTAAAGGATGAGAGGGGCCTGATGGGCCCTTGCTCCAACACACTTGCCTGCACGCCCCAGGCCCACCCATCCCACCCCCTCTATCAAAGGCGGTTCGCATCCGGGGATGAGGGCTGGCATGGGGGGCTGTCACGGGCGCAAATGGCCAAGGTGCCAAACAGCATGTACACTTCAAAAGGTATCCCACGCCCAGGGGCCATCGCTCACATGGCCTCCTCAGACCCCGTGTCTCCAGGCAGGCCTCCCCCGAGGCAGGCCGCACCCCTGCAATCCACATAAGTGTGTTTCCATTCAGCAGTCTTCCTGTGCCTTATCTGCACGCCCCAGGCCCATCCATCCCACCCCCTCTATCAAAGGTGGTTCGCACCCGGGGATGAGCGCTGGCATGGGGGGCTGTCACGGGCGCAAACAGCCAAGGTGCCAAACAGCATGTACACTTCAAAAGGTATCCCACGCCCAGGGGCCATCGCTCACATGGCCTCCTCAGACCCCGTGTCTCCAGGCAGGCCTCCCCCGAGGCAGGCCGCACCCTTGCAATCCACATAAGTGTGTCTCCATTCAGCAGTCTTCCTGTGCCTTATCTGCCGCCCCAGGCCCATCCATCCCACCCCCTCTATCAAAGGCGTTTTCGCACCCGGGGATGAGCGCTGGCATGGGCCATGTGCTCTGCGCGCTGTACTATCGCAGTGAGGCCTGGTCACCAAGATGGAGTGGAAAGGGGGTACAAAAATGGATGCCCCGTGTCCTGCTCAGTGTTTGTATCTACGCGAATGTCATTCAAAGTTAACATGGGGGGCTGTCACGGGCGCAAATGGCCAAGGTGCCAAACAGCATGTACACTTCAAAAGGTATCCCACGCCCAGGGGCCATCGCTCACATGGCCTCCTCAGACCCCGTGTCTCCAGGCAGGCCTCCCCTGAGGCAGGCCGCACCCCTGCAATCCACATAAGTGTGTCTCCATTCAGCAGTCTTCCTGTGCCTTATCTGCACGCCCCAGGCCCATCCATCCCACCCCCTCTATCAAAGGCGGTTCGCACCCGGGGACGAGCGCTGGCATGGGGGGCTGTCACAGGCGCAAACGGCCAGGGTGCCAAACAGCATGTACACTTCAAAAGGTATCCCACGCACAGGGGCCATCGCTCACATGGCCTCCTCAGACCCTGTGTCTCCAGGCAGGCCTCCCCCGAGGCAGGCCGCACCCCTGCAATAAACATAATAAAACAACATACACACGTCATTCATTCACAAACACACCCCTGTTTCTAATACTTTATAAACCACTTGATAGGTCTCATGAGAACATCGTTGTGCTTTGCAAGTCAACTCCTGAACCTTCTACCTGAGAAGCACTGAGATCTATGCTAATCTGCTCATCGCCGTGCTATCTGTGACCGCTTCGAGCAAACTCGCCAGTGTGCTACCTTTGGCCATCTACCTGTTCTCCTGCAACATACTGCTCGGCCTGCTGAATCCAACTGTTTGTTGGTCAAGGTAAGGCCATGTATCCTAGTCATATTTCGGTCATTTTTACATTTCAATCTATTTGCTATTACAGTACCCAATAGAGCTGTGGTCATTGGTCTCATTGCTATTGACTTAAGTTTCAATTGTTATGCTATCAATAGATCTATTTATTTTCATCTGTGTCAATTGTCATCGAATGGCATCCTTCGGGGGTCCAGTCTATAATGTAAGCATGTTTCCTTTTCGTGCAAGACAGAACATCCAAGGGACAAGTCACATGTTCAGAGTTTAGTCACATAATTTAAAACATTTCTGTAACTTATGCAAATACTAAGCCGCACATGATGAACTGGTATGGTTCCGGTGACCAAAACAAACCTTGCATTGAGCATGGTATGGTTCATTTACTTTTTTATGACATTTTTATTCATCAATGTTTTATAATAATCTTGATATTTAATTTTCAGAAATTTCAACAATGCCTGCCTGTTCGATTAGCGGTTGCCCTTCGAAGACCCATGCTAAATCTGAAGTCACTACAATGCATGTTTTCCCGAAAACTGTTGATCGAATAAGAGTCAGACGTTGCGGATATTGACTGGATGAGCTGGAAAGTAGAGTCCAACAAGTTTTTGAGGACAAGAGGGGTGATCGATACCGCATCTGCAGCCGGCACTTTCCCTCGAACATGTACACCACATCTTGGGTAACAAAGAAGAATAAACGGCGATCGACACTAAAATTGCTCGCAAACGCTATTCCCACTCTATTTGTCCACAATCCGCCACTGGTGAGTCAAGTGTCCGTTTTTAGCTTTCGGCCTTGTGGTAGTGTGTAGGTAGCCGAATGGATTCATTGATATTTCAGGTGTTGTTTCCAATTTGTAATACTTTCGACATTAATATGAGTGTATAGCTTTTTGAATAATGACATTTATCAATATATTATTTTTAGATTTCATAACGCACAAACGAAATCTACATATGGGTACAGGCAACTGTGCTATATTGCGCATTACTCAAGTATTCTGTCTCCTTACATGGCAATTTTAAATATTGGCATTTCATTATCAAACAATAATTTACCTTTACAACTTCTTGACGACTATCCCTTGAATCTGAAGCAAGAACATTCTACTTCCGTCATGTGCTCGCAGTTATCAACCACTTCTAGCGCGTATCAGGTAATCATACTTGGCTATTCCGCTACAGACTTGTTTTATGCATGTCAAGTAATAGTTTTTATGTATAGTGTGATTATTTTACCAATTGTTTGGTTAGTGCTTTCCAATTGATATACACCTTAGTTGTTGTCCCTTGGTGTTTGTTTTCAGTTATAATTAGTGTTATCCATACTAATGCAAGTACTGTCTTTCAGGGAGATGCTGAAGCGCCCACCACATTGACAACAGCCCTAGATGTTCTTCAACAGCACGAGGTATGGATACTGACAGCTCCATCGACCATGATCGTCAGGACTGGAACACTTGCCGTTTGATTGTTCTACACCATGTTTCATTCGTGGTTAGCCGTTGATATGTACCTGTGCGGTCGACCCCAAGCGTGTGTTGTGTTTTCAATATTGTAATCCTTACTAATGCAAATACTATGTTTCAAGCAGTTGTTGAATCGTCAACCCACGCAGTTGATGCGGAGCCTGACATTCAAGTAATTCCGGTGGAAGCGGGACCATGCGGATACGAATCGGCGCAACAGCTTTCGGAAGTGCGCACTACATTGACAACAGCCCTATATATTCTTCAGCTGCACGAGGTATGGATACTGACAGCTCCATCGAGCGTGATCATATAACGTGATTCCATTTGCTATACTTACTTCCCTATTAACGCAGTACTGTGTTTCAGGGAGACGATGGAGCTTCCACTACAATCACAAGATCCCAGTTAGATGATGCAGATGTAAAGAAATCGGAGAAATAAGTCGATTAAATCTGATTATATTTAAATATTCCTTGATTCTTTTAGACAATGCAACATTTGTGGTTATCTCTTTAGATGTACCTGTGCCGTCGACCCCAAGTGTGTGTTATATTTACAATATTGAAAACCATACTAACGCAAGTACTGTGTTTCAGGGAGTTGCTGATGCCTCCTCTTCAATACAATCATTCGTGGGAGTCCATGCAGAGCCAGAGGTATGGATACTGACAGCTCCATCGAACTAGGTCATCAGAGCTCAAATACTTGTCGTTTGATTGTTCCACACAATGTTTAAATCGTGTTTGGCTATTGAGATGTACATGTGTGTTCGTCCTCACGTGTGTTTTATGCTAACAATATTTTGATACACAGTAATGGAAATACTATGTTTTAGGGAGTCGATGCAGCCTCATTCCGTGCTGTCTATGCGGATACAGAAAATATAGTCGTTGCAGCGCAAGAGGAAGGGGGGACATGCGGATACATATCGGAGCAACAGCGTGCAGATGTTGAAGGTCGAGTCAAAAAAGTTGCAAAGAAAAGAAACAAAAATAAGGTTAGTTACAAACAGTTCATAACTTTAGAATTTTTTTGTGCTGGGGACTATTTTATGTTTTTTTCAAGTCAATTGTACTATACTTTATCTTGTGTTTAAACAGAACATCCCTTTTCCAATCTATCCTCTAGTTACCCGTGGGTGTCCGAACTATACATACACAGACAGTGAAGCGAATGAGAGATGTTGCTTGCCAGACCGTTTACACTATGGAGGAACTATTAATTCAGACGCCGCGTGTTGAGACTAGAGATGCTCATGTCCAATGGCTAGAACATGAAATGAATGTGTCCGGAGAATCCAGTAAAGTTGTAAAGGACCATTGCTGCAGTGCGACCGCACCACCACAAGAAGATGCTACTGAATGTATTGAAGATAGCTCTGAAGTAGTCGCAGATCAATTCACACAATCTACACCCGCCAAATAATTGCCACCCAAAAAGCTGTCGACATTGTTCTGTTCTCCCATCAATGTTGAAGTAGCAGATGTTAAAATGACAGAGAATGAACCAGCAGCAGCATTCACCAACGCATCAGAACTTGATAGCAGCGATATTTCTTTCAAATGTGGTGATATGTCCTCAACGTCACAGGCCGAAACAACTTTGACGCAGGATGACAGTCTAATGAAAGAGGGCAAATACATAGTATTCGACAGTTGCTGAAATGTGGGCATTCAGTTAGAGGGAAAGTATGTGGGAAGCCATTGATTCATGTGACTCGTCAAAAACAAGGCAGTAACGTCAAAATACATGCCGCCTGTAGATTAAATCATACGTTCTCATGGTCTGCACAACCGATGCTGGGGAAACTGCCAGCAGGCAATCTACTGTGTGCAGCTGCCTCACTTTTTAGTGGGTCCAGTTTTAGAAAGTTAGAGTCTTTCTTTCAGTTTGTGGGACTCCATTTCATTTAAAAAACACAGTACTACAAATACCAAAATGAATATCTGTTTCCGGCCATTAGTGATGCTTGGAAAATTGAACAATTGTCTCTAGCAAGTACATTAGAAGGCAAACGATTCAGGCTAGCCGGCGATGGACAGTGCGACAGCCCTGGATTTTCTGCCAAGCACTGCACCTACCACTTTCAGGACATGGATAGTAAGAAAATTGTGAGTTTGGTGGTCGTGCAGGTAACACAATGTGCATCCTCAGTGGCCATGGAGAAACTAGGATTTATAAAATCAGTGGAATATCTACAATCGAGGGGAATGCACATTGACCTCATAGTCATGGACAGACACGTTTCAATTGCCAAGACAATGAGAGAGCAGTTCCCACATATTAAACATCAATTTGACGTATGGCATCTTGCTAAATCAATCAATAAGAAAATCTCGGCTGCAGGGAAAAAAAAAGATTTGGAAAGTATTTCAGAGTGGTCCCAGTCTATCAGCAACCATCTTTGGTGGAGCTCCAAAACTTGTGAAGGGTCAGTGGAAATACTACTTGAAAAATGGCGGTCACTGATGTACCACTGTACCAAAGTCCACCGCTGGTCAGAAAACCAACATTTCCACCAATGTGAACATGGCCCTTTGTCCCCAGTGGAGGCACGGAAGAAGAAGTGGTTGAATCCATCTTCACCGACACACAAAGCCATTGAGAAGATTGTTTTAGATAAAACTCTATCAAGAGATTTGAGGGGACTGACAGAATTCTGTCACACAGGCGGTTTGGAGGTGTTCAACAATATGTGCCTAAAGTACAGGCCAAAGCGCTTGCATTTCAGCATACAGGGCATGAGACATAGGACTCTACTAGCGGTCTTGGCCCATAACGAGAATCTCGGCCGTGAACAATCTAGGACTAAGGATAATGTAAGGATGCCTCGCTACAATAAGGCCTTTTCGAAAAGAAGTAAGCAATGGGTGATCAAACCAGTCTATGAGAAAATGGAGTTCGACTTTGTCAAAAGCCTTATTGTTGCTGTATTAGAGAAGCACAGATATGGAATTTTGAACGTTTCTGTGCAGAGCACTGATCCATTGCCACCCAACATTGCCACTGTGCCATGTCCACCCAAAGGAGAGCTGGATGTGAAGTACAAATCCCGGTTTAAATAATTGTAATACGATTGTCTTTTTGTAAATAAATGTTATTGTACAGTGTGCATACAAAGTACGCTAACCCTAACCCCTACCTTCACCATCCTGGGTGCCGAACAACCTGGGTGTCATCTTTGAATTCTCTCTCTATTCACCTCATATTGCTGACCTTGTCTATATGTGTATGTATATTTTTTTGTTGATGTAACTAATTTTCACAATCTCTTATAAATGCTGGGCACTGTTAACCAAGGGGAGGCTTGCGTATTGCAAATAATAAAACAAACAAACAATAAATCTCACTTTCAACTCAACTCCTCGGGTACTTTATACTTTCCCTGACCTTCCCCAAAAAATTAAAAGTCTCAATAGTTATGGTTCTTTGGGGCTTCAAAGCTCGCAGACAACGAGGACAAAATTGGGGGCCTTAGAATGCGCCAAGCGAGCCGTTTCAGATGGGAGAGAAGCCAGTTCGCATTTGCACATTGAGGCGCACTACATAGATGGATTTGAAACTTCAAGTTCTCACAGATGGCTTTACTACGGGATGTTGCAAAGAAAGAATGTATGCTCATTTCTAGTGAAGGTCAGCTGCTTTGATTTTCAGCTCGCGCCCTGAAGAGGCCCACAACTCGCACTGGCAGTATAAGGTTCTGGTGGTCAGTCATAATTTAGAATGCAATAATGTAGAAAGTCAAAATGTCGATTTTTTTTTTTTAGAAAACAATAATGTCGAAAAACAATAATGTCGAATTTTTTCTACATTTTTTAGAATTTTTTCGAAAAAAAAATATATATATATAATTCAAATGTGTTGAGTATGAGGGGTGAGAGGGTGGTGGGGGGACGGGGGGTAGCCGGGGGTGTTGGGTGAGTGGGGTTTGGGGGGGCCCCCCCTAGTAAATGATACTCTTCTTGTTTATTTATTTATTGATAGTGCTAATTGACATTTTTTTTCGACATTTTTTTTTCTAAAAATTTACTCTTTTCATTATATGTATAGGTTTTCGACATTATTGTTTTCTACATTTTTTTTTCTACATTTTTGTAAGTCGACATTTTTTTTTCTACATTATGACTATAAACCTAAGGTTCTATTGTTTTTTTACCTTGAGAGACAGGGACCATGCCGAAAGAACTTAATTTGAAGGGTGGGTCGGGGGTGCAATAACGTAAGAGACGATAAGGCAGAAAATTCTGAAACTAGACCGAGTTTCATGTTAGTTCAGTATACGAAAAATCGTTGTCAAGAGCACAGTGGGATTTACGGACTGCATTACGCAGAGACACAATGGAAATTGCAAATATAATGTAAGTAACTCTTTAGACGCTTTTATACCGGAATGAAGAATTAATGAATGGATGCATGAATAAATGAATGAATGAAGAGCTTTGAAAACGTTTGTGGGATCATCCTTGTAGCGGGCACATCGGCATGCAGGTCCACATTCCACACGCATGTAGACAAAAAGTCGTTTCTCATTGTGTACTAACCTCGATTTATGTTGTTAGTTTTCGCATTGATTTTAGAGCCGAACATACTCCATTGCACTATCCTTGAAAGCAAATAGTTTTAGCTCGGCCGTAATAAATAAAATGAATAATATTAATAAAGATCAGCTGGCGAGACTAATTATAAATGTTATGTTTTCAAAACAGGTATATCCTTCCCTTTTGCCACTGCCACCAGTTTCAGACACCGGCAGATGGTTTTTTCAACCGCCAGCTGCAGCTTAATGTAAACAACTGCACAATCCTGATGATCTTATGGGAGGATCGCCAAGGGCCCATATGCCCTTACGCGGTACTAGCAGCTAGAAGCAACATATCAACCTTTACGCTGGCCTAGTGCCTACTTGATGGAACAGCCCTGCGGTTCAACGTGCGACAAAAGTGCTTCTTTGAACGAAAACCAACACCCTGTGTACCATAAAGGAACAGCGTGTGACTCACGATAAACTTTTACGGATTTGCAGATAGAGATAAAAGAAAATAAATGACTTTCGGAGTTCATATGGCAATTGCTGAATATTTTATAAACATTTAATGTCAAATAAATGTACTTTACCAAATTTACCGTGTTGCTGTTTGATTTTAAAGTACAGTTTCATATTCCGAATTGTGGCGCGCTGTTTTGTGAGCTGATCTGTGTTGGTTTCTGGGTTCTGTGTGAAGTCGCGTAGAAGACGACTGGGCGCGTTTGCCTACGCAGCACAGAAACGTCACGGAGAGAGGCGGGGAATATGAATGTTTTAATGTCAGGCTCAGGGGCGGGGGATATGATTTAGCGCTGCAAAAGCAGGTCAGCCAGGGCGATGGGGGAAATTATAGGATTATCACAAAATGGCAGCTCCCTGATGCCTGTATTCGCGTGCGTTTAATGGACGAAAACTCGGGTAAGGTCCATAGGAAATTTTTCTAAAATCGAGCGATTTAGGCTTAAAAACACATGGCCGACCCGTAGGGGCAATAACATTTTTTGACCGAACCATTCCTTTAAAGCATTTTGGGTGCCACTCTATGTTTAAGAGAGGCTGAGTAGAAGGATATTGTAACAACTATTGCCAAAGTAAAAAGGGAACAATATTCAAATAAAATGACTGTAATCTAAAAACAGGGAGATTACATGGATTGCCTAAACCAAAGAAAGGCAATTATAAATTAAATAGGATGCGCATTTCCTAATAAGGGATACTTGCAAAAGAAACATTGTGAACCGCATTACCAGCAGTTAATTGGTGGTGTAGAAGGAAACCAAAGATGCCCAGGAGAGAAGCCCTCCTTATGTGAATCATAAAGAGGAAGAGAAATGGAACCTGCATTGCCTATGGCAAATTAATCAGTGTGAGAAACATTGTCAATGTCTGCTGTATCCTTATGAAAGAAGTTTTTTATTTACTTTCCCCAGTGGTAGTTGGTTGTGGTGTAAAGAAAGTGGAAAGTCCACTAAATGTGCTCTGATGAATTGTTGTAAAACCATCCTGACAAAACTGTGTTGCTTATGAAGAAGACATGTGATTTGAGGAAAAGCAATTGGTATTCAAAGAAGAAAATAATTATATTGAATACTTACCGAGTGTGTGAAGACAAAGTATCTCTGGTTGACAAGCAGAAGTTTCTGGAAACTTTGACAATTGTTTTGAAGAGTGAGGAAACCTCTTTGAAAAGAAGACATTCCAATTGCCAAGTGAAGGACCTATGGAATTCAAGAAACTTTGTGTCATACTTGGAGTGGAACTTGGCTATTGAAAAGTGCTTTCTTGTTTTGAACTCTGGTTTATAATATCCTGAAATTGATTCTGGGGAAGAGGATCTGACCCCCAGTGACAAGGATACATGTTTATAAAATTTCTGTTTGAATATAATTATTTTATAGAATTTAACAGCCATATAATCCCTGTATGAGGGTTGTATATATGAGTTTGAGGGACAGAGATGTTTGGATATTAGATCATTTTCTTTTAGCCTTTGTTTGACAGGTAGGGAAGTCCTTGTTAGACTAGGGAAAACAGGGATATGTCTCATCCATATTATTTAATAAAATGGTTACTTGTGAGAAAACTATCTACTTGTCCTTCTTGCATTTCTGACCCCTCACATGTAGCAGCACAGCAGTGCCACAAGAAGGAGCCCTAATATAACTATCAGATCTGAAAAAGAACTGTTGAGGTGTTGAGAAAAAAAGCCACTTTTAATATGCATTCTAGGTGCAAATAAGTAAGGCTTAGAAAGCGATATCTGTTGTAGAGTTAAAGTATACATTTCCTTTGTCTATAAATACCCCCTTTGGGAATTGGGCAGTCCTTTTTACTCCTGAAAAAAAGTACTTCCAACTTGAAAAATAGGGAGTAAAAGAGTCACCTCAAAAACATATCTGAAGCGGATAAAAGGCAGAACATAAAGACACACTCTGAGCAAGATGGAACACGAGTAAGAGCAGAACTTCCCGGGTGAAGGCAAACCTACTGTAGCAGAGCAACGGGCCGAGGGACGAGAGTACGGGTGGAGAACCTCAGGAGTCCCCTTCAGGAGGTTGTTGCCTCCAAAAAGGCTGAAAAAGACACATGGAGAAGGCCGAATTCCAAACAAGAAGGCTGCATTCTCTTTCAAGGACACCAGCGACCCTCCCGGTTGAACTACAGAGTTGGGGAGGCAAGGCCAAGCCTGTGGTACTGACCTTGACTCGTAAACTGGAAGACAAGAAATAAGCGCACACAACCGGTGAGTTGGCAAGCGACGTGAGGGACTGGTGTGTGCTAAAGAAAGATTGAAGTGGCAGCATTATATCGCACAATTGAAGGCTGCACACGTGTGGATGAGACGCAAGGAAAGGTAGACCTGCGAATGAACCTTGAAGTAACGATAGCTGCAAAGTTAGTGATACTGAGCAACGGAGTGGTCCGGCGAAAGGAAATAACCCACTCAAAAGTCTCATGGAAAGGTGAAAAGTCTGTAGCGATAAAGTGAATGAACAGTAAAAGCGACGTGATTGAAACTGACCCCGAGCAAAGGTGAGAGGAAAAGGTGAATGTTGAACTTTGGTGCATAGGAGTGTGAGTTGAAAGCTGGAAAGTCGAAGTGGTTGTATGTAGGTCAGTAGAAAATAATCAACACAAATTCAGAAGTCTTCGACATCAGGAAACGGTCCGAGCCCGGATGAGGGAGACCAAAGGTGTAATAAGTTAAGGGAAGGGAACCTCTAAAGAAGGAGAATTGAGCTTGGAGAAGGGAACCCCTACAAGTGTTTTGTTTTCCTGTGAAAGGTCTGAGCCCGACTGAGGGAGATCAACAGGAACTTTTGCTGTGAAAGGTCTGAGCCTGACAGAGGGGGACCGACATGAACTTTTTGGAGAACTGTCTTTTGGAAATTGGAAAGAAAGACTTTAACGTGGAAGGCCATGCGGGCCTCGATCCACGTCTTGAACTGCCTGTGTGTTAAGAGCCTGAGCCAATGCGTGTCAACTTGCCTACAGGGGCTGCCTTTCTCTGTGCTGTCCAACTTGGGGAGGAGAGCGGACTCAGCCACATTTATTCTGTATATTTGAACACTGACTTCTTTGCATACATATTATCCTTTTCACACTTTTTGTACAAGATATAGGGCAGGCATTAGGTTTTTGGTAGCATTGGCCATTTTGATTTGACAGACTCAACTATGACTGTTTTATTTATTATTTGATGGCCAAGACTACTCCCATCTTAACTGTAGGGCAAAGTAGGAGTTATTACCAACCCCATTGACACTTCAATAAAGGTGTTAAAAATTGTACCTTTTATGTCAGTGTCATGCTTGATATAGCATGCCTCCCTTACATATGTGAGAATAGAGAAACTCTTCATCACAGAAACCTGGTTCTCAGAGGATCACTCATTGGCTATACAGGAAGCCATTCCCAAAGGCTACAAGATGACGCTTGATAACAGAGCACCCAACAGAGGAGGAGGAACCGCACTTGTACACAGAGACTCGATCAAAGTAAAAACACTGTTCTCGGACAATATCTCGGATTGCGAATCACTTGTCTTGATTTGCTCGACCTCACACACGTCTGTACTTACTTTCCTTCTCTTCTTCAGATCCTTATTTCACAGAAGACCTAGTTGTTGCGATCACTTATCTTTCCGAACTGCCAACATCTCACCATACTGGAAGACTTCAACTGGCACAAGGTGGAGGACAACATGGCTACAAAGTTACTCTCAGCAAACCTCGGTGTGATACACCTCAAACAAAATGTCAAAAGGACCTACCCATGAAGCCAGGTACATCTTAAATGATGTCTTCTCTAATCATCCAAAGCACCGCCAAAGTTTACTAGACGATGGAAAGAGATTCAACCACACATAGCGGAAAAGCTCAAAGCCTGCAAACCCCACCACACAACCGAAATCCAGACTAGAATGGCGACTACCAGAGATGTTGCTAGGGAGTGGCTGGGTGGGTTGTAGCCCGGGTCTTTTGGTTGTAGCCCCGGATAGGAGCTCAGGGGCTACAACCAAAATGCTAGCTAGCCCTGAGTCCCAACTTTAGCATACAAACCTGCTTACAAACCTAGGAACACCCCTTGTGACTACCTCAACGGCATCCATAACTGGATAAATATCTCCCTTGACAGCAGAGCACCAAAAAGCCCTTTAAACTCTTACAAAAGAAATAAGTTGCCAAATGGTTTACTCGCAATTTTAACTTGCATAACAAAGGAAAGTGTGGGAAAAATCTGGAGAAGAAACTTCCTTTCATCAGACAAAATGGCCTACCATCATCAGCGGTTCCAGAGCGGAAACTGTCAAAGCAAATATAGCCTATTATTCATAATGAATGAAGTAATTGCAACATGGTCAGAAGGAAGTCTTCAAAATCATTCAAGAATTAAAAAAAAGAAACAGTTTGTAACATGGTTCACTACCTACGCAAGAACTGTGAGACTCCACTGTAACATACTTAACAACAAAATTCCAAGATTACCTCAAAAGCAAAGAACCAACCGCGCCAGACCCAACTAGGGAAACTTTACTAACAGAACTTCCTAACCCTACACTAATAGTTTTCCGTCAATTTCCATTTTTTCGCTTGTATTAGAAGGAAGGAGGTGGATGTTACGTGGAAGGTTGTTTGTGATAGTCGGTGCTTGTACTGAGAAGGAGGAACCACCTATTAAAGAATATTTGATCGTAGGAATTAAGAGTAGTGATGCAGAGGTTTATCTCGGGGTTCTCTTGGGTTTGTATCGAGTGATCTTCTCTTGTATGTATTGACATCCTTTGCAGTGCATGGCACGATGACTGAAACACATTGCTTTGAAAGTGACTCAGCGAGCGATCGGAGCCAATGGAGTACATGAAGTGCGGGAGACATGTGATCCCTCGGCACTAGGCATAGGAGCAGTCTTGCTGCAGTATTCTGGATTCGCTATAGTTTTGCAAGTCGAGATGAGGGTGCTGCCAGGAGCAACATATTGGCGTATTATAGACAGCAGAAAATGATTGCAATAATTGCTAAAACTCTGTGTGCAAAATAAAGGAACAGGAAAACATGTAGACAGATACAGTGGTTTTTCACCACAGAGTTGATGTGTGGGGTTAGACACAGTTTCGAGGACATAAGATGTCCAATGTTTTTTTACTTTATTAGCTGGAGTGGCAGGGTTCCTAGACAGAGAGACAAGGAGTGGGCTGAGGGAAGAAAGAAGTCTTTCCAAATAGCAAGATTGTGTTGCCAGGGCTGAGGAGGAGGTGATTAGTGGTCATCCAATGGTCGACCTCAGAGAGGCATGACACAAGGTCAGGTGAGGGGGAGGGAAGGCTCGTTAGGGATTTCTGAAGTGTCGTTAGGAGAGTTATAATAAGTGCATAGGACTGGATTAGAGGTATTAAGCGACTGAGACAAAGATTAAAGAGAAGAGGAAAGAGTGGAGCTCCTTGAGGTACTGCATGCAAAATGGGGCGAGAGGCACATGTGAAGGGCGCATGGCTACAATTTTTGATCTGTTGAAGAGGAAGGAGAAGATCCAATCACGGACTAACTCTCGATTGGCAATGTTCTGTAGTCTCTGAGTAAGGATGGAATGATCAAGAGTGTCAAACGCTTTCACGGTCAGGTAGAATGAGGGCAGATGGCCCATCTGTGTCAGAGTGTCTTTTAACATCATCCCAGATGCAAATTAAACAAGACTTATTTCCTCGAAGGAGGCTGAAGCCTGACTGGGCTCTGACCATGATGTTTTTGGATTCTGAAAAGAGACATACTTGCACACAGTCTAGTTTGGCTAAATTGGTGTTTTTAGAAATGGATCTGTACATTCTTATATTCTTCCATGCATTTGTTTAAAAATATTAAATAAAGATATGAAGAAAGAAAATCCTTCTCTGAAAGGATGTCCAGAGAGTAAAATGCCAGTAGGGAATGAGGAGTTGATGATGGAGAGGCACAATTTCCAGCAGTGGAAGAGAAAATCTCTTTTAGCAGGATGTGGGGGAGCGAGGGGATCGAGTTGTGAGGGTGGGAGGGGCAATTGGTTATCCGGTAGACTGAAGCCTCAAAATGTTTGAAGAGGGGAGCTGAGAGAAGGAGGTGAATATAGGTGGCACAGGAAGGGGGAGAGTCATTATGGAGGAGAAACAGGGAGCGAGGGAACGAAAGGAGGAAATTTTGGAAAGGATAAACTTGTTCCTCTCTAATGCCTTATTATAGAAGTTGTTAAATAAAGCAACACAGAGAACTTGTGTGTGAGGAGGGGTGTTAGTAGTACAGCGGGTGAACTGGATTCAGCAATTCGAAAAGCCCCCTAGAAGGGCCAGGAGCATTGTTGAACCTGTTTGTGTAGATCTTTTGGGTATGCAAATTTCGGCCGCATAAAGCTTAAGCAGAGTCGCATAGGCAAATCTGTTTGCTGCTGACTGGTTCACTAGCCAGATTGTGTGAGAGAGTGAGTGGATCAGAGAGTTGCGAAGTGGAGGGCAAGGGCAAGGAATGCTCGCAGCAAGGCAAGCGCGGTGGTGCAGGAGCATGTAGGGAGTGATGAAGTTGTAGGGGCTGGACACGGCTGAGAGACGGTGGAATGGAGAGGGTAGGAAGGGAGCTTAGAGTGGGTTTTAGGTGAGGTGGGGGTAAAGGGAGAGTACGGGTGAAGGGTGGATGAGTAAAAAATTGGATTTTTGCAAAAACCTTTGCAAAATATTTTTTTTTTAGAAATGGATATGTGCAATAAGAAAGAATATTGTATTTTCTAAATAGAACGGTTTTACAGTAAGTAGTTATTTTTGCACTTTATGCATATTTGCACTCTTTATGCGTGTTTTTATACAATATCCAGTTGATGAATTTAGTATTGATGTTTACAATTAAATGTTTTTATGGAATGTCTTTGTCCATGTGTACACATTTTTTGTCATAAGGAATGAATACATTATAAATATAAACTTTTTTGCCTGAACGGATCCATGATATTGGTTTAAGCCCTTAAAAATTGAAATAAGTTGCTCGTGGGACGTCACCCTTGATAGAATGTATTATTGCTGTTCACCAGGTGTCTGCGAACGAAAGGGGATTACCCACACATGTTTTGAGTAATCTGTTTAAAGGTCAGGAAGAGAGTGGAGCTGGGGAGGGGGGTTATGGGGCCTGGGGCAGTTGAGATAAGCGAGAGGGGCGGAAAATAGAGTTGCTCACAGAGGCTTGGAAAAGTAGGTGAGAGAATGATGGATGCCTGTCTTGGGAGAAAAAGTGGTAGAATTGGTGTGGGAAATAATGAGGAGGGCAGGGTGGAAGAGGAGTGTATCATGTGAGGTGAAGGATTGGGACATTGTGGATGAGAGAGTGGAGCAGGGGAGTAGGAGACATCAAATCTGGGGGGACAGGGGACACCTTGGGGACTTTGCTACAGACAAAAATCAACATAAGGCAAGACCAGCCGAGGGCCAAAGCCTTGAGAAGCATGTCGGATCTGGTAATGAGCACTGAATATAACGTAATAGTGTCCTTTTTTTCTCTTTTTCTTTCATCCCCCCTTTTTTATTTTCTTACTTTCTCTTTTCATTCCTCTTTCATTCATTTTCCTTCGGTTAATTTCTTTCCCTATCCTTCTTCATTCCCTTTTTACTTTCTCCCTTGCATTCGTTTTCCTTTCCCTTAATTTATCTTTTTTCTTTCCCTTTCCTTTTTGCTCATTTATTTCCTTTCTTCCTCTTTCGTCTAGTGTTTTCTTTTTAGATTTATTTCCTTTACATCCACTCCTTGCCTTTCTCCTCTTTTATTCTCCTTCACCCTAACTTTTTTGACTATTAACATTTTTCCTCCTGTGTGCACTTTATTCACTCTTTCCTTTCTTTGAGTCTTGATTTGTGTTCAACTTCCAGTTTCCTTCTCTCCCTTAATCTCCTCACAGTATTAGTTAGAAATGATCTGTAAAATGTCTTGCTATTTAAATCAGCCTAACCGTCCCCAGGGTACCTTCAGCGGTAGCGAAAGTCAGACAGCATGTCTCCAGACACTCCACTGAAGCACTGAAATCTCTTCATTGGCTCCCAGTGGCTGCAAGGATCAAGTTCAAGACCATTTGCATTGTCCACAAGGCCTTCTAGGGCATGGGACCAAAATATCTCCAGCTTTCACTTCTGAAGTATCTTCCTACTAGAGCCCTTCGCTCCTCCACCTCTAACTCCTTGAGGGTCAGTCGCTTTTCTAAGAAACAAGTTGGGGGCAGATCTCTCTCTACGGCGGACACATTCCTCTGGAACAGCCTCCCTGCCTCTCTGAAACTTGAGCAGAACCATCTGTGGTTCCGGAAGCAGCTCAAGACTTTCCTCTTTGCTTCTGCCTTCTCTCTTGCTCTTCCCTGCTGATCTCATGTCTGCTACTGCACTGGTTACCTGGCTACCCTCTGTATCACGGGCCAAGGTCCTTGCCTCCCAGTTGCACACCTGAACTGCCTCCTGGCAACCCTTCACTTGGGGCTGTATCTGTAACTCTACAGTCTCCCTACCTGCCCCACCTGCACTACTTAGCACTAGCTGTTCTGCAGTCCCTTTACTGGCACTTATCAGACTGTTGCTGTCTGCAGTTCACCCTTGCACTGCCACCTGCTGGTTGCACTACTTGATTTTGTTCATATGTCCAGCACCTGTCCTCCTCCCCCTTCCCTTGGCACGTTTCCCCTTTCCTCTCCCCTGCACTTGCGTTTTCTCAAGTCACTGGGCCTAGTAAGATTGCTGTCTTGTCCCCGCATTGTACCCTCCCTTGCCTCGTCGCACCTTGAAAAACTTGTGTATGGGCGCGCTCTAAATAAACTATCATATCATATCCAGACAGTTCTGAATTTTCTTTGAATAAACATCCAAATGCATTCTGGCACATTTCGTTTTGGACACATCAATTGGACTAAAGCACGCAATTTCAGTCGTATGTAAGCGAGAAGCCACAGACCGAAACACAGTGCCCTTCATGACCTGATTTTACCGGGCAGGATTTCCAACTTGCACTGGTGGCTGTGTGCAGCTAGTAGGCACTATTAGTGGCCTGCAACCTGTGGCTCTCCAAATGTGTTGACTACACCTTCCATGATCCCTCACCATTGACTCCGCTGTCTAGGGCTTTTGGGATTTGATGTGACAATAGTTCACCTGTTGGTACGTATGTGATGACTGCTGTTTGAACGGGCAAATATTGTTTTTTTCGAGAGACCTGCTGTTTATTGTGAGTAAGTAACTTGTTATTTGTGCAGTGCCTGCTGGCTGCTGCCACCATTTTGATGTTTTGTAGCTCTACAAATAACAGTTTTTACTGTTGCCCAATTCACTGATACTTAGTTCTCGCACTTTGTCTTTATTAAATGTTTTTCCATGTACACACACAGTGTGGGCACGACACAACCATACAATCTGCATACACCATGTGCATGACATATTTAACGCCTCTCCAGACATTGTGCGTGCACCATTTCAAACCGTCTGCACACACAATGTGTGCACCATACCAACTGCTTTTCACACGTGTTCATAAAGTTTATCGCGCTGCACACACTGGTACAACATATCAACTGATTTACACACACCATTTGTGCACCACAACTTCAGTTCTACACACGCTGTATCATCAGCGCTATCTACATCGGGTGCACATACATGTTTCACAGCACAAACCATGTATGCATTGTACCCACCGTTCTACAAACACCTTGTACAAACAACTAGCCACACTAGTTACCCTCTATGACCTACTGCTGTCACCTCTGATAATCCCCATTGAACTGAGTCTCCTTCCCTGTCACCTTCCCCACATTATGAGGCATTCCTTTCTCCACCATACCATATTGTATATACGTCAGTCCGACTCTGCACTGGTTGCCGCCCCGGGCTGCGCTGCAGTGCACTGCGCATCATGTGATGTGATGCGACTCATGCAAGTAGGGGGATCAGCACAATACAGCAGATTCAGGGGGCACGTGTGGTTCGTTCACCGGCAGTGCCACGCAAATGCACAGGCGTGTGCGAACCAGGGCAGAAAGGAATTATATGCTGTGCAGCAAGCAGCCAACCAGAGCCAGTGTGACGATGAGCGAACCACCCAGGCAGGCCTGGATGTTGGCTTACAGTCGAGCCCTGATTTTCACTTGGGAAAATAAAACCCCCGATTTCCCTAGCCTTGCTTCTGATTGTGGGGGGATAAATGCCATTATGTCCCCTCGCCTTAAAATTGCGGCGGGGATTTGTCCCTCTTGTGCCCTCCTCCATTGCCTACACCCATGGAGTGGAGTCGTTAGTGTGGTTGGCCATTAGACATTGTGAGTTGGAAACAGGGGGATGAGTATTGTCTGAGGAAGAGCATGAAAGAATGTGTGGTGATCAGCGTGAGCGGATTGCAGGTGTTTAGAGGCAATGTTCCAAATAAGTCTCTATGTGTGTGGTGTGGGAGTGGTTGCCAGTGAGGTAGGGTGAAGTCTAGGAGGATATTTGTAATGTTTCTGATGCGCCATTTATATCCCCTTAAAATTAAGTTATTGGTTATCTTGCAAAGGAAGGAACTAAGTGGTTTTGAGGTTACCAGCTAGCCTTACTTAGGGAGGGAAGCCAGCATATATGGACTGTGTAGTTAGAGCAAGGAGGTCCTGTGCAGGAGGACGCCTCAAGTGTATTATAGATGACTGCGCTCAATCAGAAGAAGTGGGGTTGGAGGTTGTGCTGAGTAGTAACAATGTGTAATAAAATGTATTGATGTTTCTGAGGGGCCAGAGTAGCTTGACGGCTGTATGAGGAAGGAGGGATGAAGGCACAATGAGTTTTAAAGGATGTGGTGCTTGCAATCTATTGCAAGAGTCTACTCTACCGGATGAAAGGAAGTGTGAAAGGGTAAAGAGTGCTTGGCTTTGGCAGTGGTGAGGTGGGCACATTGCAAAATTAATGTCAGCCAGGTATGAAGAGTGGACACTGAGAGGAATGAGTCTGTGTTACGGAAGTGTCTTTGTCCAAAGATCTATAAATGAACAGATGTATAGCTCAATCATATGTAGTATAGATAACACAATAGCAAAAGGGCAACTGCAGTTCTATAGAACAAATGGTCCACTTATCTCAGTGATGGAGATTTTTTGGGGATCTAACAAGTCCTATGAGGCTGATCAGGAAGCATTAGTAGATAAAAGCTGACTCAAATAAACTTTAAGTCTGATACTAGTGTAATACAAGTTTCTTTCCAAATGTCCCTTTAGCCACAAGATGTATAAAGCAGTTCCTGTGTCCATATATATGTTCCTTGCTCTGACATCCTGTTAAAAACAAGTACTCGCAAAGCCAACCGTTTTGGCCTGTGTCTAGATATTAGAAAGGCATTTGGCCGGGGTATACATACATCCCCGTTAATTCGTACAGAAAACGACTTCTACATTTACCTTTTTCGTACAGTTTGTCAGACCTGTGCTTCTTTGTGCATTTTTACTTCCTCTGCATCTTCACACTGTTAAGGTGGCAGTATGCTTAATTGCCAATGCCCTCATGCCCCCAGGTTCTAACTGTTGCCATCTTATGTCCAGGCAGTATAAGGCAGTGACTGGCAAATGCCTACCCCATCTTCACAAAAGATAATTGGTTTGCCAAAAGCTAGTCCCGGGCATACACTAGACCTGGGACCTATACAAATTGGGCCCAGAATCGCAAATTAAATTTGGTTAGTTTTCGTGAAAAACAAAGTTTTACCTGAGGGGCGTTTTCAATAAAAGCTACATTTTAACCTAAATGTGGTCCATATCGTTGTTCAAAAATACACGCTAACATAGTGCAGTAACTAATCAAACTGGACCAAAACAACGATCCATCAGAAGAACATGTTGTATCGTCGTTTTTGGCGTTGCCATATTAGCCTAGAGGCCAGTCGTAGAGTGACTGAGGTATCGGAAAAATGGGAGATTGCCAGGCAGCCTGTAGTTCTGGAACATCGAGAGCACTGGAATATTATTATAGTTCGACGACCGTTAGCCGATCTTTTTTTATTCTAATCCCAATTGGAGATAAAGATAGTTGGGCCTACCTGAGATGCGGCTCCGTCCAACTCCGGGTCTGGATACAGCTCGGTGTCCACGTAGGGCTGCGGCAGAACGTGCAAGAGGCCGGAGCAGCCGAGGAGAACGAGCCAAGCCCACATGGCTTTCAAGAGGTCACTCTCGGCTTCCGCTTATGCGCACTCTGCCACTCAGGTGGGAAATAGACACAACGGATACTGAAGGTATTTCTATCCGCGTCAAGGAAGATTCTGCCATTGAATGCAGCCCCTTACCACTGTTACCGGTCCCTAATCAACACGTTTGGACTCGAAACTTGTCTACTTGCCATTTAGGAACCAAAAGACGGCTCGGTTCCCCTGTGCGCGTTGTAAATGGTGAATAAGGAAAGCTCCTCCGGTTAGTGGCAGAAGGACGGTTCCCCGCTGTGCCAGGCTGCTTTGCAGGCCTGCGATTTCTGAGTCGCTAGAGAAGCTTGTGTTCCCCCTCAGCCGCTATCGCACATCGACAATTCTCTCCCTGGCCTGTTCTTAAACAGCGGCGTGACATGTCCAGGTAATCTCTGAACAGTGGCACCATGCTTTTATTCTTATCTGCTGGGGGCAGGGACCTCCGGCCCAGGGCAGGTTGTCGTCGGAGGGGAATGTTCTTTGTGCTTACGTGTGTCGTTGTGCAGACGAACATATGAGCTCATCTGTTGGATTTTCCCCTTCTATCAGCCCCTGTTAATCTTGCCTCTCCCAGCCTTACACATGTTCTGAGAACCGGGGTGTGGCAAAACACGCAAGAGGAGCTTGCCAGCCTCCTGCCTGAGGACAAGCATCAACGGAAAATGCGTCAATGTCGCACCTATGAATATTGCACGACATAGTTCTTTTACAAATCGAGCATGATTACTCATTTTAGAAAAACGTTTTATCAGTTGACTAGTCATAGTGGGATTAACCCACAACAGTGTATGCATTACATCCAACACGAGCCCCTCTATTCGTTTAGTCCTGTTTATTTTATCTTATTGGGCATTTGTTAGGCGCTTATACAAATGTATCATTTTTCGAAGCGCCACAATCCTAAATGGGAAGAGAACAGAGGAGAAATAACAATGGCAAAAACAGTTAAAAAAAACTATCATGGGTCTTACTAGGCCTTATGGCATTCGGACGTGTAAGTGCAGTGAGGAGAAGTGCAGGAGAAAGGGAGGGGGTGGGAACAGAGGAGTGGGCAAGTGCTGGCGAAGGGCTCGGGGGAAGGGTGCTAAGAGGAGCCAGGGAGGGAATCTCAGGCTAAGTGCAAGTGTAGGCAACTCCCATGGGTGGGATACAGAGCCATCATGCAGATCGACTGGGAAGAAGGGCCTGGAGTTCTGTGAGATTCATGAGGATTAGACCACCAGTCACAGCGGCAGTGGGGGTGATTAGCAGGAAAGGGAAAGAGGTCTAGAACAGCAGAGTTTTGAGCAGTTTCCGGAACTTGAGGTCTGGCTCAAGTCTGAAAGGGGCAGGGAGGCTGTTCCAAAGGGAGGCGCCAGCCGAGGAGAGAGACCTGCACCCCACCCCCACTCTCTGTTTAGAGAAGAGTTTGACAAAGAGTAGTAGTGAGAAGGACGTAGGGCTCTACCAAGGGAGTATTTAGGGGGGGGGAAGTTGAAGAGAGCATGGTCCCAGGCCCCAGAAGGCCTTGTGGATGATGCAGATGGTCTTGAATTTGATCTTTGCAGCCACCGGGATCCACCAGAGATTTTAGAGCTGGAGAGAAACAGTCCCTGGGCTTGAGGCCAAGGATAAGTCTTGCAGCCCTATTCTGGATTAGCTGGAGGGGGTGTAGGGAGGAAAGGGACAGATTGAGAAAGAGGCTATTGCAGTAGTCCAGCCTGGAGAGGGCCAGAGCTCTGCAGACATTGAGCTTCTGGGGGAAGGTGAGGAAAAGAAGAATGCCTCTGAGGAGGTGGAGCTGGAAGTGGGAGTTCTTAGTAAGGTCCATGATGTGAGGGATGAAGGAGAGAGCAGAAACAAGATGACAGAGGTTTTTAACCTCGCAAGATGGTAGGGGTAGAAAGCCCAAAGAGGATGGCCAGAGGGTAGGACGAAAAGAGGGTGCAGGTGTCCCAATCAGAAGGATCTCAGTCTAACTGGCATTGAGGCAGATATCGTTAGCTGCACACCATGCTTGAATGCACACACAGACGGGTATCAGAGAGGAGGAAGAGGAGGTAGTAGAGAGAAGTTTAAAGGAAAGCTGTGTGTCATCGGCATAACACTGGACATGAGAGAAGAAGGAAATCGGGTGCATAGAGGGGCAAGATAGATATTGAAGAGCCAAGGTGATAGGCTAGAGCTCTGGGGGACGTCAAAGGTAGAGAGTGAAGTAGTGGAGGAGAAAGGGCCCAATTGCAACTGTGAAGGGCTGTTAGCGAGAAAAGAGGTCATCTAATCCAGTGCCCTGTCAGTGATGCTGAGGGTGTCAGAGAGTCGTTTTATGAGTTGAGATTTGCGAGCATGGTTTGACGGGTGTTCAGGAGAGCAGTTTCCGTGCCTCTGGATGCCCGGAATCCAGATTGATGGTTATGATGGCAACTGGCAGGATAAGTGTGGAAGGTCAGTTGAGGGAGAACCAGCTTCTCCAAGAGTTTACCCAGGAAGGGGGTAGTGGATATAGGGCGATAGTTAGCCAGGCAGGAGGGGTCAGCAGACAGCTTTTTTAAGAGAGGCTGCGCAGGGAGTACTTGAGGGATAGGGGGAAGAAACAGTGGCGAAGGAGTGTTTACAGAAGTCAGCAAGAGTCGGGGCGAGAGAGGAGATGTTTTCCTTAGTGGATCTGGAGGAGCAGGGGAGCACCTGTTTGGAGGAGACCTTCATACAGCAGACCACTTTAGAGACCTCATGCGGCGCTATGGGTAGGAGGGAGGAGGGTAAAGGAGGTGGAAGGGGAGGAGCCAAGGCAGGCAGGGGGGCAAGTGAGGGAGTGGAGATGGGCGTGGAGGATAGCGAGGACAAGATGCCCTGAGTTTTTTATGTGAAATGGGAGGCCAAAGCGGTGCAGAGAGCCTGGGAAGGTAGGAGAGAGGTGGCGACTGCAGCTGAATTGGCGAGTTCCTTGCATATTTTGGAAAGTTTGGCCGTGTTGTTAGTGGCACTGTAGATGTAGGATTAGATGTGGGCCAGCTTCTTGGAGTGGATAGAGAAGCGATATTACCTTTGAAACAGGCGGCAGGCCAATTTGTCAGAGAGTAAACCTAAGGTTTGCCACTTCCGTTCAGCAACTTTGCACTTACGTTTCAGAGATTCTAGATCGGAGTCATACCAACTGTTCTTGGAGGCAGGTTTTAGGTGGATCCTCATGACAGTGGCAAGGATGACAAGGGTATTAGAGATGGAGAGGTGCAGGTTATCAAGGACAATCAAGGACAATCAGAGGGAGAGTCGCAGGAGGGATGAAGCTGGAGGCAAAAAACAGCGACTGACACTCGCTTCATGGGTCGGATGACGACGAAGGAGGCTGGCAGTGCTGGAGGTGACTCGGAAAGAGGGCTAATGGGTCCCAGGTGGTAGGAGAGGAGAGAGTGGTCAGACTAAGAAAGGGGTGGTGACCTGATTAGAGATAGGGATGTCTCCAGAAATTAGGGTGTCCAGGATGTGACCGGCAGTGTGAGTTGGGCCAGAAGGGAGAATATAGAGAGAGAGAGGGAGTCACAGAGGACACACAACTGGGAGGTGGATGATTCAAGGGAGTCAAGGGGGATGTTGAAGTCACCAAGGAGGAGGAGTTTGGAAGAAGAGGTTGAGAGGCAGGAGGCGAGGTCTGCCCATTCATAGCGGAAGAGAGAGAAGGCCATGGGGCCTGTAGATAGTGGCAAGGGCGAGAGAGAGTAGGTGAGATCCAAGCTTGCAGACAAGGCATTCAAAGGAGGAGTAGGATTGAGTAGGTATGATGGGGGCAGGACCCACTCTGGGAAGATCAGGGCCACTCCACCTCGTTACTACCTCTGCATGTCATTCCCCTGAAGTATAAACACAAGACAGTATCCTCCATTAAATTAGCTAAAATTGTTTAGCCCGGTATTCCCAACAGCTGCTGAAAAAGCCTCCCATCTCATTATGAGAAAAAAGCTTCACACTGACTTACCTGAACACTAAGTACCTACGCTCCAATTATATTTTTGTGCTTCAAAGAGAATCACATGAGAACAGCATCCTGTTGTTTGTCTCACTTGCTGAAGGGGAGGCAGCCAGGCTAGCAATGAATCCACATAGCGTTCCATAGCTACGTGTCTCACAGGTTTGAAACTTGTATGATATCAAATAGTGTGTCCCTTTACAAACTGTATGCTTTTATGTGTCACCATACCAAAACCAGGAATGGCTTATTCTTAGAGTTTACCTTGCCACTGGACTGATAGAACCACAATTATGATATTTTAGACCCTCTTAAGGACTTTGACTTATATTTTCTCATAAATGGGCCTCTCTTCAGTAGCAACTGAATAATGACATTAGTTCCAGTCATCGGAAAGGCCGCTCATAAGGGTTGCACCCACACCAGTTCCTTTTCCATCTCTTGGAGGCAGAAAATGGGTTCCAGTGTCTAAAACCAATCATCGATATCCTTCCCCACCTCATAAGGTTGAACTAAGACCTCAGGGATGTATCACCTTGGCTTTCTTTGAGAGCCACCACTGAAAACACTACTCTCCCCACTAGAGGTCTGTTTGTAGGCTTCTCTCTGTTCCTCCAGCTGAGGCTTGTGCAGCATTACAGACACCCTTATTTTCTGCGCCTCATGCCTCTGCTAAGATGCTAAAACAGCCCTCTAGACAGATCTTTATCGCAGCCAGCTCTGCCCCAGTTAGACTAATCTAGGACCTGGCTGAGACATGGAACCTAATAGATTTTGTTAAAACTCAGGAACACTGGGACAACACGCTACCCGCCCTATGGAAAGGATGGTAAAAACAGCTATCTCTGTCCCATTCACTTCCACGGTACCTAAGCTGGGGACTCCAGATCACTACTGGCCTCTTGGGCCTCCTCCACCCCCCTAGCTTACGTGAACAATTAAATGCTCTTAAGCAGTTCAGCCTTCCTAACCTTAGAGGGGAGTCCCCTATCCCGATAAAGCTCACAAAGCTTGCTGGTTCTAAGGATCTGTATGGAGCTCAAGCCCACTTCCATTGTAGCAATAAAAAAAGGCCTGGTAGTGTTTCTAACGTTAACTGTAAGCTCTTTTATTTTGGAAGACTAAGCTGTAGCACATTTTGTTTCAAATCCCAACTGCTGCACATCAGTGTAACAAAATGCCTACTGCTCCACAGGAGTACAGGGATGAGTAGTGGCTAAAGCCCCTACTGAGCCCAAAACTACTACCAAACCAGCAGAGACTCCAATCTTAAAAGTGAAAAAGGCACAGTCAAGACATATAGCTCCTCCTTTTGTGGTGACATGGGTCAAGCGCAGGTTATACTCTTTGTATGGGTCTGAGGTGATCACAGAACCAGCCGAAACAGCAATAATACAAAGACTCCAAAATAAAAGACTGTCTAATCAAGATAAAAAAATGTATACGTTAATTAAACAATCAAGAATGCCATAACTAACTAGATAATACAAGCAAAAAACCCTCCTCTTGGAAAGAACACAGAAAATGCAGAACGTTTAGAGAATAGCACTCTTGGTACTTGAGCTGAGGTGATTAGGCAAGCAATTGCAGCAATGTGACTTCAAAGGATATGTCTTTTTAAGAAAAGATGCAAAAACGGATTTGAAAGTCATTATGGTCTAAAAAGAAGGGGACTGGGCATCTTAACAGCACCTTATTCTTGTCTTTGGGGGCTCAACAGTGTTGAGCCACGCTTCTAGGCACTTCCTGAGGTAGTGATTCTGCATTGGGTTGGTGAGTTGGTCGACTGACTCCAAGGCACGGTGCAGTCCGAGCACATGGCATGAAGAAGCTTGGGGCAGGGAGGCGATATCCGGTCAGTGCCGCTCACTAGTTGTTCGATGCAAGAGGCAAGGCCCAGAGCTGTTCCTTGACTTCTGGAGGCCAAATGCAGGGTCTCCAGGGATAAGGTGATTCCTACTTCAGGAGCTTGGCTGGCACCTACAGAGTATCCTTCATCTCAGATGAGCTAAAGCCTGGTTCCAGTGCAGCCAGCAGTTGAGGACTTGGTCCACAGCAGTTCACCCCAACTGATCTCAGTGGATGGTTAGAGGATGGAGCTTTCCTCTGCTTGGATGCACCTGTCTTCCCCTCTCTGGCAGAGGACTTTGGAATGGACTGCACTCTGACAGGTTTCCAGAAATATGTTCTTCTTGGTGTACAGGGGGAATCAAGGAAGAAGCGGGAGACCAGTTCCTTATAAAAAAAAAAAAGGTAAAAGGCCACAAGGTATTGGACAGAAGCAAGCCTGCCCAAGAGAGTCCAACACATGTCGCTGTGACAAATGATATTTACTGTCTTGCATCATTCCCAGAGTGCTTTGCTCGGTATCAAGAGGAGGGGATTGGAAGAAAAGAGAACACAATTGGCTACTCCAATCCCACCCCTTCCCAAGCCTGCCGCTTCAGAGGCCCTCTGGTGTGCAATATGCAGTGTGAGGCTGGCCTTTGTTATGTGTGTGCCTCTTTGAAGTATGGTTTACACAAGATCTTCTGGTGAGAGCTCATGGGCTTGCGGGGAGCCTCCCGGCCTTTCGGGGAAACAAATGAGAACATCATCCTGCCTTTTGTCGTACTTGCTGCAATGAAGACCGGCATGCTAGCCATGAATCCATATATCCTTTCATAGCTGCTGTGGCTCTCAGGGTTGAAACTTATGTGATATTAAAGTGTGTGGCTTTAATAATGGTGGGCTCCTATCAGTCACCATACCCAAACCAGGCATGGCTTATTCCAAGAGTTTGGTATCCAACAAAACTATGGATACCCCCGTCCCCTCCACACCACATTACTGAACAATGTCAGTCAACAAGTTAAAATTTAAAATAGTTCAGAAAAAAGTGAAATCTCAAAGTAACAATAATTCATAATCTTTCAGAATTTCTTTGAAGTATTTCCCACTGACCATAGTGTTCCATTATTTATTTTCCGATCGTGATACTGAACGTGTTTCAGGAATACGAATCATTTAATCAGGAGTATTATTACAACATCTATCAAGCAATAGAAAAATGAAATATCAGGTACAATTAAGGGAAGTGAAAATATCAGTTTTTAATACAACGAAATGTCTGATTCACAAAGTGATCCACTATGGCATGTAGTTATATTATGATATAAATGCCTACAAGGTCTAAGTAGCGCATACATAATTGAAAAATGGGATCCCTTTATGCTTTATAGAGATGTTCCATCAAATATCCAAAGTGGGCTGTACCAAATTAAAACGATTACAAGTACCTAGGAAAATCCGAAGTATTGACCCAGCAATCTATAAATCTTATGATGCTCAAGAATCGAAAAGGAAAGAAGGAATCCATAAGAACCACTGTGTCGAAGTGTCTAAAGAAAGGAATAAACCCTAGAATCCACGTTAGCCAACTCACCAGTATTGAAAGAGTGCCAGTGTTCATTCCGGGCAAACACGGTTATATCTGTGTATCCGACCATCATAGTAACATATAACCAAATGTCCCTGAGCTTGTGAACGTTATCTTATTGACTGTACTTGATGGCATCATCATGGAAGGCACAATGACATCATCGCAGAGCGTACAAGAACCCATCATTGAATCCGTGATAGAAATAGAAAACAGACACGAAAGGAGAAATGCGTGCAACACAATAGATTTAAATACTCTTGTAATACCACCAAAAAAAGGAAAGCGAAAAACAGAGCATTTAGAAAACATTGAAACTCGCTATTTGACAGATATATAATCCATGCAAAGTTATTATGCCAACAATTCAACAAGAACAAAAGGGTTTGGTGCGCTATATAAGCAAATAAAACAAACAAACAAACAAATCAATATTCTGTGCCTATACGCACATGTGTAAATGATCCTCAATCCAAATTTACAAAACAATTTGAGCACATTACATCAAATATGATCAAACAATGATGACTCAAAAAAGACACAAAAATAATGATCAGGGCAAAAAATCAGGAAAATTAAAAATACAAATGATACATTTGTATGTCAAAGGGAGAAATGCATCCAACAATCTAATTTCCTTAATGCCGCATCATTTTAACAAACAAGAAACCTCAAAGTCATTCTTAGTGCAATAGATATGATGAATTCAGATATAACGATGCTGAGAAAATTCCTTATTTATCCCGCTTGGTGACATCGTGCCCAAGCTATTACAGGAAGAATATTTCCCGGCAAACAAACAGTTCAAGTGGGAACTCATTAACATCATCTTGTTTAATAATTTCTTTAGGCATGATGGAACTTTTTACTTACAAGCCTCAGGCACCTCCATGGGCTTGGCTATGGCACCTGCATGTGCCAATATTTTCATGTACTATTTTGAAAAAACAACATCATATGTAATCCAACTTGGGCAGACAAAATAGTTTGTTGGAAACGGTACATAGATGATGTCTTTGGTATATGGTCAGGTACGAACGAGAAAGGAATTGGATGATATTTTAGGATGACTTTTGCACTATATACCTTATTTTCTTTTCATGACATGGGCATTGTGTACTTCACCTCCGTACTACTTGTTGGTTGATGCATATGGAGGAGGCAGTAACCATGTCATCATGGACATCTAGTCTCCTGCAAGAATATTTTTTTGTAGTAGCTACGATCAACGGTTTATGGAAGAATAATCAGGAGACAGGTTTCGAGCAATGTATTTTTGGCTATCTACCTGCATACAAAAATGTAATGCATGCATGCAATTTATTGCTCGTGCCCCATTCCTGTTACTCACTTGTTGTACATATTACAGTCTTATCCTCATTCATCTATGTGATTGAGATTCCATGCACCCCTTAATTGCATATGTGTGCAACGGTGTGCAACGTTGTGCGCTTATGGTCATGCACCTGGGATGGTGAAGGTTTTTGGGTGTCTTATCATTATAATAAGGATGCCTGCAGAGTTCCATGGTTTGATGATTTATTGGATTGTGTGTAATGTTATCCTTGCGCCAATAGTAGCCACGTCCTAGGTTAGAGATGTATCTCCATAAGGCATGATGGGCATCTGCTCCTCGGGATTGTGACTTCACGTGTTGATCCGGGATATCAGGCACAGGAATGGGTGATGTGTAGTTCTGCATCAAGAGTGATTTGTAGTGCGCTGCATTTGATAATTTGTCACCATCTTCAATGTGTGTGTGTGTAATTATAAGACCCAGAGGAACATGAACAGCAGGGTAGGGCACTGTTGATGTTCATGTTTGCTTTTATGTGAAGCTATGCAAATTGGTCCACTGTAACAGGCAAAGCTATGCAAATTGGATCACTGTATATCCTAAGGCAACAGCTACCTCTAGCGGAGCATTCTGTACGTTTGGGCAGCCTCTACTGTGCATGAGGGCATCAGACAAACATACACCTGGCCTTTTATTATAAGTAGGTTTCAAGGGACTACATATATTGTTATTAGCCGCTTTGTAGCACTAGGTCCTATTCACAGGGCTGAGGAGAAGACTGGTTTCAGTCGGTGACATGGGGGATCCCCCATGAGCAGATAGCATCTTCATTGGCTCACAATTAATAAATTGTGCAAAGCATCTCTTCTGTGTCTGGCTCCCTTCCACTTACATTGATCGTACAATCCACATGTTCACAGTCAGGCTAGGTGTTTGTCTTTGCTGTGAAGTGTTGTGCCTCAACCAGTCATGGATTCTGAGGACCACCTATATGGGTAAGTTCGTCTTTAGGTTTTTCTTGGATGTTGTCAGGTGGTGCATTGGGTCGAGAGAGTTGCAGGGCTGATTACCTTGGCATTTGGTTGATTTTCCTCCATATGTGTTCTTCAGGCTGAATTTGTCTTGGCAACATTGTCATGCTTAACTTGATCTGAGGGGCCAAGCCGGGGAGAATTGTGGGGCCAACTCCTGCAGATACTTTGGTCAGTTGACTCTGTGTGCCTTGTACCTGCTGCAAATTATGGTAACTATAATTCTCAGCTCCACCGAGATGTTCTGGAGAGCTTTTAATTCAGCGTTTATGGTGATGTTACCATAGTGTAGGATTAATGCGTAGTTATTTGCAGATGGTGGTTGGATTGGAAAAGTGGGATACCTTTCTTAGCTTCATTAACTAGATGTTTACATTTTTGCTGATATTGCTCATTTAGTGAAGGAGAGGACAGTATTGAATGTGACTCAAAGGTTTTTTACTTTTGTTGATGGTACTCTAGCCATTCCTAGGGTCCGGGTCTAGTCAAATTGTATGACTTCATCAGGAGAATCCCCAACAATCAGATTGTACGTTTCGGATCTGTTCAGGCATACAAAGTTTTCCTTCGTCCACAGGCGGTTGTGTTCCACACAGGAGCATCAAGAGGCCACATAATGGCAGACGTCACGTTATGTAAGACCCAATTTCATAACATTACATTATGTGATGTTTCTGCGGTTGGATTGTGTTTTTTCTGGCCAATGTTTTGAAGTATCCCTTGATAAAGACACTGGGCTAGGGTCTGTTGGGATGGTTGAAGCTTTGATCTTAGCTGCTGCTGCTGCTTGGAGGGCTTAGTCATCAGGTAGGCTTTGATTTGGGGCGGTCTTATGGTTGGATCTGTTTCTGAGTTGGGGCATGGCGTGGGGGACGTTTCATTAATAATGGACCTCTGCCACTTTCCGCAACCTGTTAGAAAGAAACTAGACTATATTGGTGACAGGAAGCTTGATGTTGTTCAGCTGAGTCTACACCCTGTCTAAAAGTAACACTGCAACCCAGTAGATCGTATAACTCCCCAGACAGCGAAATATAGACCTGGACAGATATTTCCGTTTAGTTATATTGTCTTGTGTCTAGTGCAGTGATGCCACGTGGCCCTCTGCTTCAGACTTCAAGTCTCCCCTCCTGATCAAAGAAGTCTGAAGCCCAGGCATCCAGAATGCTCTGCTGAGCATACCACGATCTGATTGGACACAAGAGCATGAAAAGGAAGCAGCACTACCAAGCCGGATGGCGAAGACGGCCTGCAATGAATTTAAGGCTGACACTGCTCTCTGTCATACCCGCCTATCCCTGATGCCTGCCGCATGGGATCCTACCTTCCAGCACTGTATTTCCTCGCCTGCGTCTGCAACTAGTGAAGGTAAGCTTATACCAAGCTGTACCAGTGATGTTACTTCCTTCGTATGTATGCCTCACCCAGAGGCGGATATAATACTTGCCAGGCAGACAAATGGCCAGCGGGCCCCTGTGCCCTGCCCCACCCCTTCCCAGTCCCTCAGAGACACATAGACCCAGCTCGAGTTCCTACCAAATTTTCATTTCCTCCATTCCTGGGCCAGTGGAGAGCAGGTACAGTGGACGTGTCTACGTCGCCTGCTACATGCCTCCCACAAGCTGCCATGGCCACCCAGCCTATATTTAGCAGGGTGCCAGTGGTCATGGTCTGCACTCTGAAAATGTTCCTGACGGTGCGTTCATGCTGAAGGCCTGAGAGACAGTGCAAAGAAGAAAGAAGTTTGTTTCTGCAGCATCCGATCGCATAGGCTGCCAGGAAAACCAAGTGTCACCCCTGTCTCTTTCTTCATGTCTTCTTGCATTGCACACTTCACCAACCCATGTTTCAGTGTCCTTGGCCCTGGGGGTTTAATGGCTCGGCCCCACACCCATCCCTTGGGGCCCTGTCCTGATTTCCTGGCATTTCTTATCCTTTCTAGCCCCCGCTGTACCATTCCCCCATTCCCTTCTAAATGACGTTAAACTGCTCAAAATTAAAGGAAAAGCGGTACACCATAGCAGGTTAACTCCATCTCCTCCTCCACGGCCTACATTACTAATCAGTGTATCCAGACTTTTTTTAACTTGAAAAAGCTGCCTTAGCATTGCTAGAGCCACCACAGGGACGAGGCTTGACTACTGTGACGCCCTCTTTGCCAGCATTTGTTCACTGGTCATCTATAAACTACAGGTGATACAGAACAATGCTATCCATGCAGCCCTCAACATTCCCCAACATGAGCCCATCCCAGTGGCCAGAAGAGAGGCCCACTGACTGCCTATCCGAGAAAGGATCATCTTCGAGACTTTATCCATTATACATAGATGCCTTTCCAACTCAGCCCCTCCCTACCTATCTTCAGGAAGGCCTTAAAAATGTGGCTGTTTGCTTGATGCCACAGGCCCCCGTGACTCTCTCTGATAGTCATGTGTGTTGTAACAGCGCCTCAATGCCCTTTTTACTTTTAATCTTTACTGCAGCAATTATACATTCTGAAATTGCTTGCAAAGCTCCCGACAGGAGTCCATTTCAGGGACCATTTTGGAAGCTTATTTGCATAGTTACTTAAAGCCAATTGCAATTTTCCAAAGTGACACTAATGATTACTTCCAAGTGTTAAAAAGAAAATGATGCGTGATACGACTAGGTGTGTAATCTCGTTGTATATTTTGAATAGTTGGCACGTTTAGTTGGTCAGTTGGGGTCTGCCTGTCCTGCAGATACACTGCCACCATCTGTTGTGACATCATGATGGTACGATTCTGTTCAGATGTACACCGCGGGCCATCCTTTTGTAACAGTCCATTGCCCTTTGCTGCTTCTTTTGTTTCATGCCCTGCAAAATGAAGGTGGCGATTTGTCTAAGAGCTTCTGCTCCTTTCAATCTGTAGCAGAGCTCAGCCTATGTTTAGCCAATACGACCTCGGGTTCAATCGAGGCAGGGCTTACTCGGCCCTACATCCTTCTGGCATCGATACATGGTGTACCGTTACAGTGGGTAATATTAGCATTTGCTGAAGCGCTTAGCAGCAAGAACAATCTGGAAAGAGGTGCTTTTATTTTAAAAAGTGATTTATTAGTAGTGTTTTCTTTACAGCGGGTCACCGTGTAACTTGCGCCTTTTAAGTAGTGCTACATTTTAGACATACATTCTAACAGCTCAAATATTGCTTAGGTTTTACAGGTTTTTTTTGCATTCTTTTAATAAACGTTTTTGGAGATGTGCATATATATATATATATGTTTCCTATGCTAACATTCGTCCCTCAGGATTTGAAATGTGCCTCTGGTCTTAATTCGGAATAAGACTTCCAGATCGCAGAGTGGTCCGTGCACCCCCTGCAGGGAGCTTGCAAGCAGGCCGTTACGAGGAGGATACGACTGAAGCAAATAATATAAACTATCCTTTAACGCTCCGTTCGTCGATTCATCATGCCATATCTGCGATGTGCAAAAATGGCCCGTTCTCACTGCAGTGCAGAAAAACCTTGTCAGCTGCCGCCCTAAAAGCTCGACAAACAAGTGACGTTGAGTTCAGGAGAAGCTAAAATGTGGCTACGTCAGTTCTTCAGCGCACCTGCTCCCAGATGATAAAACACGTGTGACGGGGCTCAGAAAGACGTGTCTGTGCAGCGAAGATAAGGGCCACGCGCACGTGGGAAGCTAGTACGTCTTAAATAAGGAGCGGGGTGCTGCTGCACTGAGTTCGAGGGTTTTCCCAACAGACACCGCGGCAGCCCATGCCCTAAAATTCCCAAAGACTGCCCATGTCTCTGGGTGGTGGTGTCATCAAAGGGGCCCCAAACATTAATTTGCCAGAGAAAGTCGCTGCATTTTTGATGTTAGGCGCTAGATGCCAACTTTCGTTTTTTTGATCAGGCCAAGCGAGAGAGCCATACCCATCCCCAGGTTGCAACAACACATTAGATTCTATTAAGAGACATGGAGGCACGTATTATGCAATAACTTCATTACTCCACAACCAGCAGTAAAACATTTTAAAGCAACACAGCATTTTTTGCAGCCAATCAAAGACCCCCAGTCCAAGATGGCAGACCTACGCATCCATTAGCCAATCAGGTTCTCCCCTCCCCAGTATAAAGTCTATTGTAATTCGTCCCTCATCCTCTCCTGAAGCTGCGAGAAACACAGAAACAGAAACCACACTCCAGACGAGAAACACTGTCCATCCAGAAATCGAACTCCAAGGGCCTCATTACGAGTACGGAGGTAGCCATGGTGCTATTAGCGCCATGGCTGCCTCCATACCGGGCTCCAATACCGGGTTCCTGCTAAGAGGAATTACCGGGTCATTCTGACATTGGAGGAACCGGTTATTCCTCCTTGCAGGAACGCATCCCTATTTGAGCCCCCATAGGGCACAATGGGAATGGGGAGGGAGCTAATAACGCCGCCGTCAATAACGGCCCGTTATTAGCTCCCTCTTCCCCTCGCGGAACCCTCTAAGGACGCCTGGTTTTACCAGGCATCCTAAGTGGGTCCCGCAAAGGGAACTTCGTAATCGGTGCTCCCGTAATGAAGGGTGCCGGTCCCGTACGGCACCCTTCATTACGGGCGCACCAGGGACATAATGAGGCCCCAAGTCTTGCAAGCTGTGCAAATGTATCCAGCCAATCTTCTCCTCAGAAGAAGACTGAAGGAAGAGAGAACAAACAATGGCAGAGGGCGGCAGGGATATTGCTCGCCTCTGCGTCTCTTAATAGAATCTGAACCCCCACTCACGGTAGTGAGAGGGTTTGGCCATTCTATGTGGAGACCTGGAGGCTTCCTATTATGCAAGTTCAAAGCTCTTGCAGCACCACATTTGCCATATGCTGAACCTTTTTATGATAAAAAGCTTTAAAAGTAGAGTACTTAGACCAATCAGCTGCACAGGCAATATCTTACAGCCTTCCTCCCACAACAGCGATTTAAAAGCCATAGCCTCTTAGCGGAATGAGCCCCAAAGATGGAAACATCCACCCGCCTCCTTCATAAGCCATTAAACCCAGCTAGCCAAATTGGCTGAGGAAACCTCCCTAAAAGGTTTTCTAATGGATATTAGTATTTTCTGATGGATATTAGCAGCTGAGAGGTGGTCAGAGACCGCAATACGCCAGTCACACTCACATAACATTGTAAACGATGAACCACACATAGTTTCTGATCCTCCGGGATAGAGGGATAAGAAACCGAGGTAGTCAAATACCCCAATGTAAACGAGGACCTAGTGACCTCTGATGGGCCCATGGGATCAGGGCAGGCCCTCGAATACCTTAAGACAAAGTAGCTGCACCTCGAGGAGGTTAGGGTGCAGGATTCACATACTCCAACACAATTCAATAAGGACCACTCAAATGGATCAGCACAGAGACTGTTAAGTTAATAAGGGTTTATTCACCATAGCTTGACACAGTGCAGCCCTAACAACTGTGCCCAAGTTCCCTGCCTCCACGAGAGAGAACTCCCCCCCCAGCATTACACAGACACATTTATAGCAAAATGGGAGGGAGCAAAATTCCCCCACCTCTCCCTGCACATCTTAAGCAACTAAATTGTTACATTAGCTCATTGTAAACCCTTCAACAATGAATTACGTTCTAACATGCATTCCTCACTCTGTCTCGGTGTTAGGTTCAACTTATAATTGTGCAGCTGGACTTTTCAGATAAGAGTTTCGACCAGGCCTGTCTGGTTTCTGCTTCTAAATCAAGTTGCTGACGGCTTATGTCCCTGAACGTCTCAACTTTAAAAATGAGCTCATTATTACATACTTTGAGCACTACTCAGTTCTTCATCTCTTAGTTACAATTCAAGTACATGCATTTTTGTTAAAGGCATTTAGCCCACGCGATTTTCTGTCTGCGTATAGAATATCTCATTGTCCATTCTGTGCTTTGCCACCATACTACAACATGGTAAAGCCATTTTCGACTTTATAAACACAATGGGCCTCATTACACGGTAGGCGGTAAACCATGGTGCTATTAGCACCATGGTTGCCGCCGGTACCATACTGGTACCACCATGGAGGAAAGGGGAATTACCCCCCCATTCCAAGGTTGGCGGGGCGGTAATTCCCCCTTTCTCCATGGCCCTTCCACATTCCCATTTTTGACCCATAGGGCATAATGGGAATGGTGAAGGAGCTAATTACGGTACCACAAATTGGCGTACCGTAATTAGCACCAAGGTCCCTTTGCAGGTCCCAACTTTAACGGCTGGTCTACACCAGTCGTTAAGGTCGGGTCCCGCAAAGGGACCTCGTAGTAAGGTGGTAAGGGTTAACAGTCACCGGTACCTTTACCGGTGACCGTTAACCCTTACCGCCTTCCATGTAATGAGGCCCAATGCCTTTGAATGCTAGTATGTTACAACATCATGAACCCATTTTCGCATTATTCAACACCACATAAGTCCCTTTGAATTTCTCTGGTTAGGTTTAAGTGGGGGGGGTGCCCACTTCATTCAGCTGTTGATTCAACATATATATATAGGTTGGGACCTCCATTACACTCCCCCGTGTTTAAAGTTCAGTTGTTTATAAACCAACAACTTTAAACCATATTCTCTTTCCATTCACCTCACCATTTATCTAAACATTTCTTAACGCAATCTTATAATTTGGCATATACTAACGCATTGTCATACTAAAAACAAACATGTGTGCCATCTCCTTCCATGTACGGCCTACTTCCTGTAATTGTGTGCCTTTAATCTAAATGTATGCCTTGGACTATTCACAGACATTGTGAGACTCAAGACGTTGTAAGAGGATTCAATTCAACACTACAGCTAAGTCAATGCCTAGTCTGGGATACTGAATGGAAACCCTTATTGATATATCTTTATGTCCAGTTCATGCGTTCTGGATGACTACCCCTATATAAACCCCTCTCTTGGAATCCTCCTGACCCCACTGAGCCAAGAAGTAGTTCTGTTTTGCAAGTTTAAAAGGTTTATTTGATAATTTAAACAATAGATCTATATATCACACTTTATAATAAATTAATAATTGAATATCACACTGAATCTGAGCAGTAATCAATAATGGATAGTCTGGCACTAGCACACTTCTTTATAATCAATGATGAGTGGTTATAGGATGGATAAGATAGCAACAATACTTTATGGTTTCAAATGGATGCAAGGTGGAATGAAAATGCAGTACAGAAAATACTCAATATGCGTTCAACAAAACAATGTAATCACTTTTCTCTGGCAATCCCCTCCCCCCTTTATGCAATGCAAGGAAATGGAAGGAAAGCACACAGTTCTCAGAAATGCAATCAAATGTAATTCAGTTCACCCCAGCAAGCTTAGACTACGGATCGGAGTTTTAAACACAGGCCCAAAATGCTTTTATATGTGCTGGCAATGAAGTGAAAAATATGCTAAAATGCTTTTAATTCCCTCTAGAGGTTCAGGCTGAGTGGTATCTAGTTAATATTAGTCCAGGCTCACTCTTGCCATGATTCAGGAATGATTGGCAGGTTAAACAAATTTTTTCTTTAACGGAAGGCAAGCAGCAGCAGATTTTTACACGTGGAGAAACTTGCAAATCGCGGCAAAATGTCAAATCGCGGCAGAGTTTTCCGAGTGCGCCGGGCGCGATTACAGAGGAACTACAAGGACTAGCAATATCGTTTTGGGGTCCTAGGACAGTCTAGGATCTCAGCTTCCAGATGAAAGTTACTGCAAGTCTCTAGGACAAAGGGTCACGGAGATATGAGCGATTAAATAAAGGTCGTTTTTCAGATTTGAAATTTTAAAGTTCGAAAAGACAAGTGACAGCTAGCAACTAGAAAATGACAGGTGACAGTTAGGAGGCAGTTCTACTTAGATTAAAATAGCTTGAATTATATTATTTTAACTAAGAGATGGGTTCTGCACAGTCTTGCTAGGTACTCACACTATATTCTTGAATTAGATGGGCCTCGCCACGAATCTGGTCAGGTTTTAGACTGGACTCTGGTCTGGTCTCTGCACTTCACAGTGATCTGGGTCAGCTCTCTCTGGTTCTGCTAACAGCGGTCTGGTCTCGGTCTGCTCTCTCTCTGGATTCTGGAGATTGATGGATTTAAAGTCTGGGTCTTTCTGCACAGCTTTCTCTAGAGATTGATGGAGGTAAAGTATGGATTTTCCCGGCAGAGCGTCCCGCAGCAAATGGATTTGAAGGTCCCTTTCTGTCCTGTCTGTCTGCTTTTATCTGTTTTTAAAATGGGTGTGTGTGCAGCATCACTATACCCTACCCCTCTCCACTTATCATTGGCCAAGCTTTCATTTCTCCCCTGATTGGGGGAGCTAAATTGTGTCAGAGTGATGTCATTTTACAGCCTGCAGAAAGTCCACTCCTCCTGTCAACTTGCACACAAATCTAGATTTGAACCAAATACATATTTGCAGAGGTACATATTGTTTTAAAATCATATGCAAATGAAAAAATAAAGTGGGCACCACACTTGTAGTAAATCTGTATATTAATATTAGACACTCAAAAAGAATTGAGTCAAAAATAGGACCAAAGCTCAAATAGATGCTTACAGGAGCTGGCTGCAATAAGTCTGGAGACACCCTGACTCGTAAATGCAAGAACCAAAAAAGGCTAGATAAAATATCTAGTCAAACAGCCGCTCTCCGTACATACCCTGTACGGGTGATATAGTTTAAACTTAGATTGAAATGTAAGTACTTTTCTTCTTATGCATAACTATGTTATTAGATTAGACTCACCCTGATGAAGGAGCTATTTGCTCCGAAATGCATTGGTACACAAAGTCTATTTAAAATATGAGAAGTGGCAGCTGTATCCTCACTAAGACAGAATTAGTGACTTTTTCCTTTTCTTCAGTGTTCGAAATATATGTTTTTGATAAACATATTACCCTCACTACTACTTTCAATCAAGTGTCTCTTCTTTGAACTTATGCATAAGAAGAAAAGTACTTACATTTCAATCTAAGTTTAAACTATATCACCCGTACAGGGTATGTACGGAGAGCGGCTGTTTGACTAGATATTTTATCTAGCCTTTTTTGGTTCTTAAAATCATATGCACCCATCATGCATTACAGGAGGTATACCCTGTCCAAATCTGCTCTTCCTGGGGGCTTGCATTCAGAAATGGCAACATTTGCACTTTTTAACTGATTTTGCAATTTCGGACATTAACCCAAAATTACACACATGTGCGCAAGGAGTATGGACATTAGTTGATGAAGTGTCAGATTTTTCACATGCACACATTTTGAGTAATATCCTCTTTTCCGCTAAAACCCCCCTGAACATACCACCGGGTCCTAACATGTCTTAAAATGTGGGCAGAAAAATCACAAGAATTATGGTATCATTTAAATAATTTTCACAAGTCCGCTCTATGAATGATCCATCTTTTTCTAAAACTATATTCTGGCTATAGGGGTGTGTCTTTTCAGGTCACATGGTACAGAAACCAGTCTTTCCAGTTTCTGCCAAGCTCAGAGACCCTGCCCCTCCCAGCTTCTGCCAAGAGGAAGCTGTTTTACGACATCTGCAATAAACCATCTGCCTGGGTGAAGGGGGTTGCATTGTTCAGAGCTCCTGTATTCTGTGGGGGCTCCCCTTAATTCAATTATCAGAGAGATGGCATATCCTTAGTGTGGCCAGCAGGAAACAGCCAGGCCTGGGAAGTTACTTGTGAATCAAGTTTCACTCCTGATGGGGGTATTTGTCAGGCAAAATTGGAATCTCTTTAAGCCAGTTTTTAGCCACATGTCATTTCTGTTCCCCAGTTTTCTGCATTCAAATAACTAACAATTTTTTACATATGCAGCTAGAATGCTGATTCTAAGTTTAAAACTATGACATTTAAACAATTGCAGCCTATGTGACACTCAAAAGTAGGTCACTCATTTCTTTTAAACATTTAGATTTTTAGTGTCTTTCAGTCCAAATTTACTTAAACTGCTGAAATCCACAGCTCAGCCAGTCTTGTGAACATTGTTTTAGGCTCATCCTCTTTCCAGATTTTGTATGCCCACAAGACTTTATTCTGCCAGATGTCCGCTGGTGTTCAGTGAGATTTTTGGATGTGTTGCAAATAGGCATTTTGAGCTGGCATTCAGAGAAACAAAAGGTGATTTTAAAGTGCGGTTTTTCCTTTGGCACACATTTCACTCATGGCACCCCGGCCCATCCTGCTCGCACTGGTGGGTGGCAAGTTAGGCAACCATTATAGTGTGCACAACTGCGCGGTTTTCATAGATTCTGGCGCACATGTGGGCTTTTTCGGCCATCTTGGATTTCCTAAGTCCACAGCACCAAATGTTGTAGCCTAATAGTCCAAACGTGGGTCAGAACACCCAACAAATCCCCCCACGCGACTGCCCTTTGAATTTGAGTCGATGGGGAGTCGGGTGCACAAGGGTTTTGACCCACGCACTGGTCTGTCCGCATAATCTTCTTCCAATTCTGCAAATGGCACAGTTCAGCATCTTTTCCTCCATCCGGTCGGATCGATCTGTTCTCCTCGCCGGTCCTGATGGGAATATTGGGTGGTACCCTGGGCCCCCTTGCGTCATCCTCCCAGTCTCCGGATCGTCCTCCTTGGCCCGTCTCCAGGTTTTCTTTCTCCTAGGACGACAAAGGAAGAGCGGCAATACCTATTCATAGACATTTTTCCACCACTGTTGAGATAGTGGGGCAGCATATGCATTTCATCATAACGAAACATTACATTCTTATTTTGAAAAAAAAAACAGTATAACTAAGAGACAGTTTCATGCAAATCACAATATTTTAGAGACTAGATGTGGTATGTTTTATGGTTGGAACTGAATTAGTCTGAGACAGTACCCGCTAGGATTCCAGAGGATTCCTCCAGTTGTTGCAGAGTGTGCCTGGGATGACAACATTTCAACTGGTTTATGTGGACCCACTTGTCTTCCCCCGCTGCCAAAGGACCTTTGGGGATGTGGATTTTGTAGGCCACAGGGGAGATCTTGTCGATGATCTCAAAGGGTCCCTTCCATGTAGGCAAGAATTTCCGCTGTTTTGCCTGGTTTCTTTGGAAGTTGTATAGATAGACCCGGTCCCCCACCTGATATTCCTTCCTGGAAGTCTTCAGGTCATAGTGGGTCTTCATGCTATCAGCCGATCTTTCTAGATTCCGCTGAGCGTAAGCAAAAGCATGTTAGAGGTGTTTCCTTAAATTCTCCACATACTCATGAGTAGTGGAGGCATTTATCAGTGTCTGCTCTTGGGTCCTATAGAGCAAATGCTGCGGAAGCACCATCTTGCGCCCAGTCATCAACTCAAATGGTGACATTTTGGTTGCAGATGAAGGGGTAGATCTGATGGCCATTAGGACCAGAGGTAATCGGATATCCCAACTTGGCCCTGAATCTGCCACAAACTTCTTTAATATGCTCACAATGGTTCGGTTATATCTCTCTACTGCCCCAGAAGAAGCTGGCCTGTAAGCAATATGCAACTTCCTTTTGACCCCCAGTATCTCCCACATCTTTGTCATTACTTCACTGGTGAAGTGGCTACCCCTGTCTGACTCAATCCTTTGAGGTAGACCAAAACGGGAAAAGATGTGGTTAATCATCAAGGCAGCTGCGGTTTCTGCCTTGCAATTTGGGGCTGGGAGACATTCCACCCACTTGGTAAACAAGCATGTCACAGTCAACATGTACTTATTCCCCCTAGCAGAGCGAATCACGGGGCCTACAAAGTCGATTTGTAAATCTGACCATGGCAGTGTCATCCCCCGCTTTTGGAGAGGCGCACGGTGCGTGAGGGATGATGGCTGAAATTGTGCACACACAAGACACCCCTTCAAGTATTGGTCAAGGTCCTGCCCCATGTGTGGCCAGTATGCAACCTCTCTTAAGATTTCCAGTGTTGTGTGAAACCCCCTATGACCGGCGGTGGCCGCATCATGGGCGTGACTTAACATCAGGCTTCGGGGGAAAGTTCTCAGGGTCCTCAATGTGCTGGTAAAATTTACCAATTATTGGATCCCCCTTCTGAGCGGTAATCAAATCAGCATCAGGGGTCTCCTTACTGCATTGTGCAATTGAAAGGTCGTTGTGAGTATTTGTCTGGGACCTAGTGATAGCAGTGACCTGGATTTCCCCCAATAGGGACTCTATTTCTATTAGTTCCCCTTGGATGGCCCCGGTTTTGGCCGGCTGATCAGCTAAGTCATTTCCAGTTTTGTCTGGTTCCTCTACTTTGGAATGACCCTTGATCTTTTTCCAATAGATGGTCATCTCATTCGAGGTGACCAGATCGTCAATGTTTTGGATCAACTTCCCATGTTTCAAGGGTTTGTTGTTAGCACATAACATGCCTCTGGTTTTCCAATTAACCAGGTGCTCCACAAACCCGTTCCATACATAATCCGAATCTGTGATTATGACCAGTTCGTGGAGTTGATGCTGGACAGCAGTGAGGATGGCCTGATGCACAGCCATCAATTCTGCCACCTGACTACTTCGGGGACCAATTTTGTATCCAGCGGAGGGTTCTGGGGACTCATTCACCCATGCATTCCCTATGCCGGCCACCAGTTCTTTCTCCCCGTCGTTGTCAACATGGTAAGAGCATCCATCCACATAGACAGTGGGCATTCCCTCACACTTGTCCTCTTCAAAGACTTTGTGTGGGGAATTAAGGTATGCCTCCATGTTGTCCTTGATTTTTAGACTTTCGTCCTCGAGACAGTTTTCTCTGGCACAATCATGCAAGTCAGCCAGACCTTGCGCGAGGGGACTCTTCTTGTTTTGGCCATATCTGACCTCCACAGGAAAGCCTTGCATTGACAGAATCCAGGAAGTAATTCGGGAATTACTCACATTCCCGGCTCGGATTCTGTCACTTTGGAGATATTGCAGAGGCTGGTGTGGAGTCTCCACTATGATGTGTTCTCCATGGATAAACGGGCGCTAATTCTTCAATGCCCACACCGTCGCCAGGAGTGCCTTCTCACAATCGTTGAATTTTTCCTCCACAGAGGATAAAGTTTTGCTCGCATAGGAGATTACTTTATTGACCTTGTCATGCTTTTGGTATAATACCGCCGTCAAGCACGTATTAGAGAACCCCGTCTCCAGGAAGAACTCCTTGTTTCTGACAGGGTAAGCTAGGCAAGGCGCTTGTGAGAGGCTTCTTTTGAGTTGTTTTACTGCCTCGGATTGTTCTGGACCCCATTCCCACTTGTTGACCCCCCCTTCAGGAGATGAATCAGGGGTCTGGTGATCTCTGCGTAGCCCTCAATGAACTTTCTGCTGTAATTAGTCAGTCCAAGGAGGCTCCTTAGTTCCCGCAGAGTTGTGGGGTCTTTCAGTTTTTGAAGTGCTTCCACTTTCTTTTCTTGGGGACAGAGACCCTGAGGAGTAATCTCATGCCCCAAGAAATTAACACAGGTTCTACACCACTGTGCTTTCTGAAAGGACAGTTTTGCTCCGGCGGCCCTCAACTGGGTTAGAACATAACGGATCTCCGCTATGTGTTCCTTCACAGATGAACTTTTGATGAGGACATCATCTACATAAGCCAGGTTACCCCTCGCACCCAGGTCGGGCATGGCCTTGTGTAGAAAAATGTTGAATTCATTGCCGGAGTTGAGATATCCGAAGGGAGTCCGGGTCCATGTGTATTGCTGGCCCCCAAAGGTAAAAGCCAGCTTGTATTGGTCCTCCCTACTGACCGGCACGGTCCAGTATCCATTGGTCAGGTCTATTGCAGTAAATACCTGTGACCCCTGGATCTGGGCCAGCCCTTGGTCAATGTAGGGCAGAGGCCATCGGGAAGTATGGACCCGTTTGTTGAGCTCCCTAAGGTCAGCGCAGATTCTCCACTGGCCGTTTGGCTTCAATATTCCCAGCACCGGATTATTGAAGGTGCTGTGGACTGGACGGATTATTCCCCGGGACTCAAGGTTCTTAATTATTTCAGTAAGGGACTCCATTGATGCGAGAGGCAAGCGATATTGCTTCACAAACACTGGAGTCATGCCAGGGTCCGTGGGGATTGTTGTTGTGTGGATATCAGTGCGACCACAGTCATATGAGTCTACCGCAAAGAGATCTTGGAAATCCAAGAAAACTTGTTTCAACTTTTGCTTTTGTTCCAGAGTCACACAGGCATCAGCTAGGTTGACTCTCTCTTCCACCATCTGCCTGAAGCCTAGAAAGACTTCTGGTTTGGCTATCTCAGCGGCCTCCTCCAGCTGGGTGGAGAAGTCCCTGGTCAGAGTGCTGATTTGGACTGGGGGCTTCAGGTGGGAAAGGCAGCCCTCATGGACTTGGAAAATCACCTCATCCCTCCTGAAGTCACAAGTCACATCTTCCTTACCATAAGGGCAAGAAGTGTACACCAGGAAGTTCCCCCCATGCCAGGTAAAAATCCTGTCTGGTGTTGTATTGTCATCACTGTCACTGTCAACGCAGTCCTTGGGGATTGGCCCTAACAGTTCATTACCTAAATCTATGGAAAAATGTCGGTCATCAACCGCCATTCCAACAATCTATCCACCTCTATTGGAATGGTGTCGTGTTCTATGTTGACTAATGGTGTTGGGTTTACCCCCAACCCTTGCTGTTGGAGAGAAGCGTTTAGATGCATGTAAGCATCAGGGTTTTGCAAATATTGTCCTCTTTTAACTTTCACTTCCAGGGAGAATTGTCGGGTCCTTTCTGGGATGGTGACTTCCTCTTTGATCTGAATTTCAACTGCATAAGGTAGCAATTGAGCTGACCTAAATGTTTTTTCTGGATCGTCAAAGCCCATGGGATTATCCGCTAATCGGGACCAAGCTTTGAAGTTTATTAGGTCCAAACTAATGGCAAAGCGATTGAGAATGTCACTGCCTAAGTAAAAGGCGGCAGGGACGTCTCGCACGACCCAACAATTGTGGACTATGCTCTTGTTGTCAATGGAGATTTTGAGCATACACCTTCTTGGCAGGAGATGTTTGGAATTAGGTGCTTCCAGGTCCATTTCCCATTTGTCTATCAGTTTGAATGTGGGAATGGCTGGATCTTTTGGGAGTTGGCGGAACATGGCTTCGCTGATGAAGCTCTTACCGTTGTTCACACACACTCGAGCGAGAACAGAGTCCTTCCCATCATTTAATTGGACAGGGATGAACAACTGCTCTCCAATTTGCTGAATATCAGCCAGGCTCTGAGCTGATTTCACATCTTTCTGGACTATAGGAGTGGGAGTTTCTGATTGTGGATTAGTAAAGAATCTCAGAGTGTTTCCTTCCAGCGTGGAGTACCACTTTAGACTGGAAGGAAGGTTGATTTTCAGAAATAGAGAGGACCCTCCATCACCAGTCTGTTGTCCTACTGCTATTACTGTCACGTCTGGAATTTGGCTATTCTGGAAGTGAAATTCTACTTGGTCAGATTTTTGTTCAACCATGTGGCAGGTGCCGTTTAAACTAACATGGTTGACACTCTGTTTTAATTTTATGGGTCGGCTAGTCTGGGTCCAGAGGACCTTGTTTACGCAATCTATTAAGGGTGACAACCTCCTTAGGAGGTCATTCCCCAGTAAACAAGGGGTGCCCTCTGGAGTCACTACTATGACCGGGTGTTTCACCTTGTGTCGCCCGATCTTAATGTCCAAGTCTGCAGTCCCCTCAACGGGAATTTCCTTCCCGTCAAAGTTCTGCAGTTGTCCAGGAAGAGAGGTGAGAGGAATTTGGTAATTCTCTCCCCTTCCTGCATTCAGTTCATCAAAGGCCCTTCTGGACAGAAGGGTGGCTTGAGATCCAGTGTCCACCAATGCCAAAATTGTACCCTGCCCCTGTACTTGTACCGGGGCATAGTATCTTCCCTCCTTCTCCTCAAGGGGGCACAGATAATGCACATTTTTGGACAACTGGTGGGCTAACTTTCTGGTTTTGGACATCGCTAGCAAAGAGATTTGGGCAGAATTCTGTGGAGAGCCTTGGGAATCTGAAAGAAAAAATTGGCAACTGGAGATCAGAGTCATTGTGGGTTCCCCTGGCACCGGTTCTGGGCCGCCCCCCCCTTTTTGGAGGCAGTCATCAGGATGGGTTTGAACCAGGGGATTTTCTTGCGGTTGGTTCTGGGATGAGATGGTGGGCGGCTGTAGCTCAGTCTCCGCATCTCCCCAGTCTGGATTTGCATCCCTAGGGACCCATTTTTCTTTGGGAGGAGTTCCCCCCTCTCTGAAGGAGAAGATCCTTTTCCCAGGATCCTCTGAGGATCCCTCTTCCTCAAATTGGAAGATCTGTACCTCCTCCTCAAACTGAGTCTGTTTGGGTCTTTTGTTTCTCCTACCCCCCCTCTGCTCCTTAGGAGGCAGACTTTCAGGGGCAAGAGATTTTGTTTCCGGTTCCTGGGTTTCCAGGGGCTGTTTACAAGTGAGGAAGGAAGCTTCCTCCAAGGCTTTACACCCCCCTTCCCTTTGTGCCTCCTCCCTGGGAACCGGTGTGTTATCGGGGTGCTTCCCCCGTCATTGTTCTGGAGCACCAGGTCCAGAGTTGGGTGCGTTCTGTGCCGGCATGCCGATCTGAGGGTTCTGCTGAGCCCTCAGTATGTGACCCAGATCCCGCGCCATGTTTTGAACCTGGCGCTCTAACTTTGAAACCCGCTCAGGCTGATACGGGCCCTGTTTTCTCCCCTGGGCTGATCCCGGGAAGGGTAGCTATCCCTTCTTTGGTAGTACCCCTGGTTGGGAAGATTTGGATACCCCTCCACCCTTGGCCTCCCCTCTCCCGGATTAGGTTGTCTGAGCTCAGGGAATTGGGGAAAGAAGGGTGGAGGATTTTGGGGCTGGAAATTGGGTGGATACCTGGGGAAAAAGTTCTGCCCAGGATTTGGTAAGTTTCTGCCCTCCAGTGGGAAGTTAGGAGGGAAGTTCCCTGGGTTAGGTGCTTGGCTGGACCCCCCCCCCTTGGGCTGGAGGAGTCCACACATAACCCAGGATGGGTCGATTACCCTTGTAACGGGGACTTACATAGTCAGGAGAGCGAGGGACCCCATTTGTGGGGCTGCCTCTTTGGCTCCCTGTCTGTGACTGGCCCGAGGACCTTCTGGGCCGAGCATTATTAGGTGCAGGTAGGTTTTTAGGCCCCCCCATCTCCAAATCTAAAATGGGGGTGACCTTTACCTCTGCCACCTTGGCAGCAGCAGGGGTGCTGTTGGTTTTGGGATTTTTCTGGGTATTGCTTTTATTTTCTATGGGCTTCTGCACCTCATAGATCCGGGTCGCCTGTTCAATGACCCAGTCTAAAGGTCTTTTCTCGTGAAAATCCCTCACGAGCTGGGTCATTATGTATTTGGGCAAGGCATGGAAAAACGTATTAATAAATTCTCTGCTATCCGTGCGCACCCTTCTTGTGGTCTGTGCAAAAGCACGTTTCAGTTCCTGCACAAATTCTTGTGGGGCCTGATCCTCCCCACATTGTAAATTGTAGGCTGCCTTGCGAGCCTCTTGGGGATTTCTGTGAACAGAAAAATGTTTTAATATGGCCGCCCTATAGGTGGACCACCTGGAATGATTTTGGTCCTCCAGCCCTGCAAAGAAACTGGAGTACTCTGGGGAGAATGTCCACTTTACATATTGGATACAGCTTTGGTTGTCCTTCAAATGGAAAGTCTCCATCATTTGCTCAAACAACTCTAAGTGCTCCCAAACAGAATACTTGGCATTCTTATGATACGGCGTGATGACGCTCCTGATTGCCTTAATCTGCTTTAAGGGGTCCTTAAGCAAGGCCCTTTTTGTCTTATTGGCCCTTTTGGTCCGGGTAACCCTGGTCCATTCATCTTCTGACTCAGAGGCACTGCTCCCAGAGGTTCCCGTCTGTTCTTCCAGGTTTTCCTGGATTCTGCGAGCCTGGGAATGGCTGGCAGAATGTGGGGACCTGGTCTCCTGTGTCCTGTACCGCTCAGAGGAGTCTTCAGATCCCTCCTTGCTGCCAGGATTTGATGGGTACCCCCCCCCACTGACCTAACTGGGCAGAGGTTTTCAGGATGCCCTTAATGGGCCTACTCACCTGGGGTTCCCCATCAAATTGCACCGTGCTTGGGTGCCCATACCCGGATGCCCGCCCCTCCATTCCTGGGTGGTACTGGCCTATGAGCCCCATGCTTCTGGCTGGATAGTAATCTGCCATCCCTGTGGCCCTGTGCTCATGTGCGCCAGGGGACATGGGGGTGGCAGAGTCCAGGGACTGAGAGAAATAAAGGCCTCTGGTACTAGGGCTCCTGGGGTTATGCTCAGGAGTTTCTCTTTCCCAGCGAACCTCATCTCTATCCGCCCCTGCTCCCTGTTGCAATGCAAGAGCCTGCGCCTTCAGTTCCTCAGTTAAGGCCTTACTAGACTCTATCAGTCTCTCCTGCATCGCTACCTGTTGTTGGAGCCTATCATTGTGCTGGCAGAGAGCCTCATTCTCTCTCTGCGTTTCCTGATTGGTCCTGGAGCACTGGGCCAGTCTTTGCTGCAGGAGGGTTACCTCCTGAGCTGTGTCCCTATTGGCCTGCTCCTGTCTTGCCAGAGCCTCCTCCACCCTCCTGGTGTGCTCTAGCAAGTCCTGGTGTTCTTTTTGGAGGTCACCCAGTCCCTGGTGGGCCAGGTGATTTTCTTCTGTTTTTCTTTTTAAATGGCAGACTTCCTGGCCTAAGGCGTCTCTTTCCTGGCTAAGAGCCTGCATTTGTGCCGCCAGGTCGTCCCTCTGCCTTTGAAAGGCACCAGCTCTCTGGCGTTCTTCATCAAACTCTGCCTGGGTATCCAGGTCTTTCAGAATCAGTTTATTGCTCTCTGCCTTCACTCTATCTAGATGACTTTGCAGGGTGGCTACCTGCTCCGTGCATGCCCTGTTAAAGTCTAATTGTTGCTCCAGCTTTTTCTGGCTCTGCAGCAGGGAGTCCAAACCTTCTTGGTACTCCTTCTGCAAGGCCAGAAATCTGGTATCCTGGTCAGCCTTTTCCTGTTGCAGGATGTCCATATCCCTCTTTATTTTAATGATGTGCTGTCTACTCTCATTTTCTGACTCCTGGCTCCCCTGCAGCCTCTGCTCAGAAGAGACCAGGTCAGATTGGACCTTCTCTAACGCCATCTGTCGCTTATTCGCCAGATCTTGCCTTTCAGTACATTTATCCTGCATGTCTCCCATATATAGGTACAGGTATGCGGCTATCCTAACCATCTTGTCTTGTTCATCCTTAGCTTTAGGAGCCATGTATAGTTCACTCAGGGCCACATGTAGGGGACCCTGATCTCCCCATATATCTGACCCTGTTTCAGTGACCTGTTGCGTGATGGCCTGCAACCAGACCATGCGGTCCTGGTGAGTCCACTCACCTCTCACAAATAACTTATGTAAGAAGTGCTCTCTGGCTATTTTCACGTCTACTAAGGTAGGCATTCTAGAGATTGGTCTCTGTCCTGACTTACAGAAGTTTGTATTTTATTTTTGCAAAACAGACCTTTTCCTTAGCGTTCCTTTGAGGAGTGCTTTACAGCGTAACACAGCGTGGTGATCCGACCGGATATGTGTATCTGGTCAGCTGGCACACTGTATTAATCTGCACAAGTGATAGATCTAACCCAAACGTCCGGCCCGAGCCCCCAATTTGTAAGAGGGTTCAATTCAACACTACAGCTAAGTCAATGCCTAGTCTGGGATACTGAATGGAAACCCTTATTGATATACCTTTATGTCCAGTTCATGCGTTCTGGATGACTACCCCTATATAACACCCCTCTCTTGGAATCCTCCTGACCCCACTGAGCCAAGAAGTAGTTCTGTTTTGCAAGTTTAAAAGGTTTATTTGATAATTTAAACAATAGATCTATATATCACACTTTATAATAAATTAATAATTGAATATCACACTGAATCTGAGCAGTAATCAATAATGGATAGTCTGGCACTAGCACACTTCTTTATAATCAATGATGAGTGGTTATAGGATGGATAAGATAGCAACAATACTTTATGGTTTCAAATGGATGCAAGGTGGAATGAAAATGCAGTACAGAAAATACTCAATATGCGTTCAACAAAACAATGTAATCACTTTTCTCTGGCAATCCCCTCCCCCCTTTATGCAATGCAAGGAAATGGAAGGAAAGCACACAGTTCTCAGAAATGCAATCAAATGTAATTCAGTTCACCCCAGCAAGCTTAGACTACGGATCGGAGTTTTAAACACAGGCCCAAAATGCTTTTATATGTGCTGGCAATGAAGTGAAAAATATGCTAAAATGCTTTTAATTCCCTCTAGAGGTTCAGGGTGAGTGGTATCTAGTTAATATTAGTCCAGGCTCACTGTTGCCATGATTCAGGAATGATTGGCAGGTTAAACACATTTTTTCTTTAACGGAAGGCAAGCAGGAGCAGATTTTTACACGTGGAGAAACTTGCAAATCGCGGCAAAATGTCAAATCGCGGCAGATTTTTCCGAGTGCGCCGGGCGCGATTACAGAGGAACTACAAGGATTAGCAATATCGTTTTGGGGTCCTAGGACAGCCTAGGATCTCAGCTTCCAGATGAAAGTTAGTTACTGCAAGTCTCTAGGACAAACGGTCACGGAGATATGAGCGATTAAATAAAGGTCGTTTTTCAGATTTGAAATTTTAAAGTTCGAAAAGACAAGTGACAGCTAGCAACTAGAAAATGACAGGTGACAGTTAGGAGGCAGTTCTACTTAGATTAAAATAGCTTGAATTATATTATTTTAACTAAGAGATGGGTTCTGCACAGTCTTGCTAGGTACTCACACTATATTCTTGAATTAGATGGGCCTCGCCACGAATCTGGTCAGGTTTTAGACTGGACTCTGGTCTGGTCTCTGCACTTCACAGTGATCTGGGTCAGCTCTCTCTGGTTCTGCTAACAGCGGTCTGGTCTGGTCTGGGTCTGCTCTCTCTCTGGATTCTGGAGATTGATGGATTTAAAGTCTGGATCTTTCTGCACAGCTTTCTCTAGAGATTGATGGAGGTAAAGTATGGATTTTCCCGGCAGAGCGTCCCGCAGCAAATGTATTTGAAGGTCCCTATCTGTCCTGTCTGTCTGCTTTTATCTGTTTTTAAAATGGGTGTGTGTGCAGCATCACTAGACCCTACCCCTCTCCACTTATCATTGGCCAAGCTTTCATTTCTCCCCTGATTGGGGGAGCTAAGTTGTGTCAGAGTGATGTCATTTTACAGCCTGCAGAAAGTCCACTCCTCCTGTCAACTTGCACACAAATCTAGATTTGAACCAAATACATATTTGCAGAGGTACATATTGTTTTAAAATCATATGCACCCATCATGCATTACAGGAGGTATACCCTGTCCAAATCTGCTCTTCCTGGGGGCTTGCATTCAGAAATGGCGACATTTGCACTTTTTTACTGATTTTGCAATTTCGGACATTAACCCAAAATTACACACATGTGCGCAAGGAGTATGGACATTAGTTGATGAAGTGTCAGATTTTTCACATGCACACATTTTGAGTAATATCCTCTTTTCCGCTAAAACCCCCCTGAACATACCACCGGGTCCTAACACGTCTTAAAATGTGGGCAGAAAAATCACAAGAATTATGGTATCATTTAAATAATTTTCACAAGTCCGCTCTATGAATGATCCATCTTTTTCTAAAACTATATTCTGGCTATAGGGGTGTGTCTTTTCAGGTCACATGGTACAGAAACCAGTCTTTCCAGTTTCTGCCAAGCTCAGAGACCCTGCCCCTCCCAGCTTCTGCCAAGAGGAAGCTGTTTTACGACATCTGCAATAAACCATCTGCCTGGGTGAAGGGGGTTGCATTGTTCAGAGCTCCTGTATTCTGTGGGGGCTCCCCTTAATTCAATTATCAGAGAGATGGCATATCCTTAGTGTGGCCAGCAGGAAACAGCCAGGCCTGGGAAGTTACTTGTGAATCAAGTTTCACTCCTGATGGGGGTAGTTGCCAGGCAAAATTGGAATCTCTTTAAGCCAGTTTTTAGCCACATGTCATTTCTGTTCCCCAGTTTTCTGCATTCAAATAACTAACAATTTTTTTACATATGCAGCTAGAATGCTGATTCTAAGTTTAAAACTATGACATTTAAACAATTGCAGCCTATGTGACACTCAAAAGTAGGTCACTCATTTCTTTTAAACATTTAGATTTTTAGTGTCTTTCAGTCCAAATTTACTTAAACTGCTGAAATCCACAGCTCAGCCAGTCTTGTGATGAACATTGTTTTAGGCTCATCCTCTTTCCAGATTTTGTATGCCCACAAGACTTTATTCTGCCAGATGTCCGCTGGTGTTCAGTGAGATTTTTGGATGTGTTGCAAATAGGCATTTTGAGCTGGCATTCAGAGAAACAAAAGGTGATTTTAAAGTGCGGTTTTTCCTTTGGCACACATTTCACTCATGGCACCCCGGCCCATCCTGCTCGCACTGGTGGGTGGCAAGTTAGGCAACCATTTTAGTGTGCACAACTGCGCGGTTTTCATAGATTCTGGCGCACATGTGGGCTTTTTCGGCCATCTTGGATTTCCTAAGCCCACAGCACCGAATGTTGTAGCCTAATAGTCCAAACGTGGGTCAAGCTTTGAGGTAACCCATTAGCCCATTGTCTCTTCGCATGTTACACCTTGTCTGCAACTCCCACCCCAACAAAGTACAATCACTCCTTAAGCATCTTCTCCTGCCCATGAACGTCATTTCACTTCGTCCTTTCCTCTTGTCCACACTCTTTCCTTTTCTGTATCTTCCGTTGTAGTTGTTATGAGTTTGGCGTTAGTATACCGTCTGTGTCCTGTCACCTTTTCCTTTCCATGTGCTGTTTTCACCGTCGGTTTCCCAGGTTCTTTTGCTGCTTAGACCAGAAGTCCATTGTTTTTCCTTATCACATAAGGTTCAGTGTTTTTTCAAGAGTGTCTCTTTTCAAAAAGGGTTCATTGTTCATTAGGTCCATAAGAGGGGACAGTTCAGCATGGGGATGCAGGGTTGGGGGAGTCTCTTTGCAGACATAATTCAGCGTCAGGCTTTCACTGGGTTCCTCTACGACCTTCCTCTCTCCTCACGCGGTTCAATGTCAATATCCCAAGGCATACAGGTCCCTCGACGTATACCTGTAATATAAAACGGAATGAGTTTCTTTTGTAAATAACCGGGTCTCTACTTATCCAACACATTTCCTCAAAAACCTCTTTTCGCATTGGCTATTATTACTTATTCCCTAAAATTGAGACATTGGGCCTCATTCCGACCCTGGCGTTAACCAAGGCGCAATTAGCGCCTTAGTTGACGCCGTTATCATTCCGACTCCGCCATGGTGAATGGCGGAATTACCGCCCCATTCCAAGGTTGGCGGGGTCGGTAATTCCCCATTCACCATGGGCCCTTCCCCATTCCCATTTTTGCCCCATAGGGCTCAATGGGAATGGGGAAGGTGCTAATTACGGCACCGTAAATTACGGTGCCGTAATTAGCTCCAAGGTCCCTTTGCGGGTTGGTTTTTTAACACCTGCAAAAAGCAGGTGTTAAGTTCCAACCCGCAAAGGGAACTCGGAATAGGGCGGTAAGGGTTTAACAGCACCGGTCCCGTTACCGGTGGCCGTTAACCCTTACCGCCCGACTCGGAATGAGGCCCATTCCCACTTATTTGGCACCCCTGCCTCCTAGACAAGCTACAAAGCATTTCCTTTTAAACATTTCCCTTTGTGGGTCATTTTCACACCATAACTAAAATACCCCCAATTCCTAGCACTGTGTCAGCTGGCTTAGACAATGATTTTTGTTTACAATACCACATTATGTCCATCATGGGACACATTCTCCCTTCCGGGTGCCACATGCAACCCTAAGGAGAGAAAACAATTAAAGAAAGATGTCGTCTTCTTTCCTGGTCTTCTAGGCACGTCCGTAGTAGATGACAGGAACGTCCTTGGGGATTCCCGTCGTCTGTAGGAAGTCAGAAATAAGGAAAAAGTCATTCGGGCATTTGCAAGGGGTCAGGTTTTCTTCCGGACTTTAAGCCCCCTTTCTTCCTTCATGTTATCAAAAATACTCTCTGGGTCATTCTCCCCTATTCGTTGGTGCACATAAATTATTAATTTCCAAACCACCCCACGGGGATACTTAGTTTTGGTTTGGTTCTTTGCTCAGCTTAGCTGTATTCTTCCAGGTTAGCAGTACATTCTTCCTGGTTAGCAGTAAATTCTTCCTCAGCTCAGCAGCCATTCTTCCTGGTTAGCTGCACATACTTCCTCAGCTCAGCAGCCATCTTCCTATTTTTTTTTCTGTTAGTTGGACCATGGTCTATGCTTGTGCTTTGTGTTCATCCTAGGAAGATAAAACAGAGGCGTTTCGCTGCACACTGTCCCTGTCTAACTTGATCTAGCCTACCCCTGTCTTCTAAAACTATGGCACCAATTCTAACTACGTGCCTCCACCTTTATTGTTCCCATTATTGTTTGCCTGCTCTAATGCTTGCATACCTCTATCATAGCACTCTTTTTGACATTATGAACATAAAAATAATTACTCACCTTCAATTTTACTTCTGTTTTCTGAGGTGGTCTGAATGGCCATGCTGTTTATCTATTTCTCCTCTCTTTCCACACCTGATAATACCTATCTTGGGAAAACAGCTAACTTGTGAAGACCTTATGTCTCTTGATACCTTTTCCTGTTACTCACCTGGATCCTCTTACCTTCAGTGTTGATCAATTGCGTGTTCACACCCTTTTGGCGTGAATTAGTACTTACCTTTTTCTCTTTTCTCCCTAATTTAAGGCCATGCAGACGATTTCTTGTGTTTCCGCGCAAGAGGTCCATATCTTGTCTCTAAAATAAATCAACATTGTTACTGGCATTCACAAGTTGTTTTGCTTAATTCACCATATTTACTTTAAAATTGTGCGTGTTTTCCTTTATTTAATTGACCCAATTTTATCAGCCATATTCTTTTTCCTGTTTGCCAGGAACCATCCTAAGTGCTATTTGTTTTCCACTTTTTGCTCTTTTTCTTCATGCTTTTGAGTGTATCCCTTGTCCCTTTATTCATTTTTTATCCAAGATAACCCCTCGCTTTCAGTATTTCCTGATTTATTTATTTATATATTTGTTTATTTATTTGTTATTTATTTCTGTGGTCAATCTTTTTGCGCTTCCTCTTCTCTTCTCTGACCCTATCTTTCCCTTTCTTCTTATCTCTATATTAATTTTTCCTTTGACTTTCCTCATCCCTTCTTTTACGTACCTTTGCTTTTCTTCTAACCTTTGCTGTTTCTGTCTGCCACGTTCATAGGCTGCTCTCTGGTTTGCGACCGAGCTGCTTTCCTTGCTCTTCGCGATAAAGTTGTTCTCGTCTTAGCCTAACTTTCTTTCTTACCCTTCTGTCCCTTAACTTCTTTCTCTGTCTTCTTGTCTGTGCCTCATCTAACTCCTCCTCAGGCCTCCCATCCATTCGTCCTTTGTAAATGCTATCTCATCAGTTCTGTCTTCGCTTTCTTTCCTCTTCCTTCTCTCTCTCCCTTGTTGAGAGATGCCCTTGCCTGTGCTTGATCCCCTTCTTCATTAACGCATCATTGTGTCTCCCCTTGTCCCTTGGCTAGGGATGCAAGATTCCTGTTCTTAACTTTCTCTTGCTTTTTGCTACTACTGTATGAAGGTGGCTCATATGCAGGGTTACTATAACCTGTGGTTGCTTTTAGATCTCTATACTGGGCAAAGTCCCCCCCCCTCAGTGCATATTTCAACCAAGCTGCTGGAGGCTCTACCTCCTTTCCTTGGTCTTATATTTTTACAATTCGAGAGTAGCATAGCGGTTTTCAAAATGTTTGTTTGTATATGTGGCATGCAAGTAAGTTGCCATGCGTGGTAAAATGGCTTTAGATTAGGGCTCAATTTGTGGCCGCGGCATAACATCTTGTGGGCGGTACCTTTAACCCACTCCACCAATTGGAGTATGTTTCCCGGGCTTATCTCTGTTTTTATTGATATCCTTTTGTGAGTCCAAACCTCCCATTACTATGAGTGAGCATCAAATGTAGCGAGCTCCAATCCAGCCCCTTCCCGTAATTATTATTATTATATATATTTTTTCATTGCCAATTTACTTGAGATCATCAATCTATGTGCGATTCCTTCTCAACTGTAGAAGACAAAATTCCTTACATTTGACATACAACAGGACAAGTATAACAGACACTTGACAGACTAAACGAACACCAGCTGGACACACATATACCTGCCTTCTAATGAATACCCCGACATGGGGTTTAAACGAACCCCATTTGTGCCGTATTTAATCGTCACCGTAGCCTATCGTCCCCAATTATGTGGGCTCTGGGTTCACGTTTCTTCTGACCGCTCTTTAAAGCGCAGGAACAAGGCAAATCCTTACTGTTTCTCTTGGGTGCCCCGCTGGTATTCCTTGCGTTTTTGTCTCAGGTGCCCCCTTGGTAATCCTTACTTTTTCTCTTGGGTGTTCTCCCAGTATCCTTACTTTTTCTCTCGGGTGTCCTCCCGGTATCCTTACTTTTTCTCTCAGGTGTCCTGCCGGTATCTTACCGTTTTTCTCTCGGGTGCCCTCCCGGTATTTTACCGTTTTTCTCTCAGGTGCCCTCCCGGTATCTTACTGTTTTTCTCTCGGGTGCCCTCTCGGTATTTTACTGTTTTTCTCTCGGGTGCCCTCCCGGTATCTTACCGTTTTTCCTGGTATGTTACGTTAACCACTACTGTCCTTCATGATTCTCATTTCATCCTGCTCGCTCTTTTATTTATTTGCCATAATCCCTTATTTTATGGCTGCCTTCATTTTCCTGGAGGCCAACTGTTTCTATCTCATGTTTGTGAATTTTCATAATTCGCAGCTTGCGCCTGAATTTCTTAGAATATGTCATTATTTCTTTACCAGGTCGTACCGCTGGCTATGTTCACTATGTTACAAAAATACTATAAATCTTTTACTTCTCACTCACCCACTTTCATTGGCCTTCTGCCGCGCTCATGCCTTCACAATTGCTTGTGTTTAATTTAAGGCATACCCCAACTAATCATGCTTTCCTCGATAACCTCAACACTGTCATCATGCTTTCACACTTTGTCATTCAAGTCTTTCTTCATTCATCTAATTCCTATGGTTCCAGAATCTCAACCGCTCGTCTCAAACCAAAAGTTTTTCCCAATTTAATAAAAATGATCTCCACTCCGACTGACAAGGCCCCAAAATTGCAAACTACCACCCCTGGTATGACTCCATGCAGACTGTCCTACAAATCACGGTGGAGCTCCTAGAAACAAACTTTAGGAGCACCTCAAAAACCCCCTACACTACATGTGTGTTATCCCCAAATTTCCCAAAAGCAGGTCGCAGGTGATCCAGTAACCTCTTTTAAATTCAGGGGCATTGTAATAAAGAATTATAGAACGCATGAGTGGCTATGGACCATTCAGCTACAGGGCAGTGCCTGCTCCTGCCTGCACGTTGATTTAAAACCCCATGTAAAATCACTTGCTCCTCGTCTCATGAAGTTTATCACTATCTCTTTTAATTCTAACACTACTACTGTAGCTTTAAAATAACCCTTGCTCATATCATGCCTGGTTACATGCTACACTCTGTTTGTTGCACTTTATCGTTGGATTGCCATTTCAGGGACGTCATTTGGGGGTCGCCAGGGCTCATGGCTGCACCCCCAGAGGAAACCCTTGTTGCCGCGCGGTCCCCTTTGCTATTCCAAGAATAAAAAATGTTTTAAACTTTTCCTATAGTGGTATCATCAGAGGCCAGGGGTCATTGAGATGTCACTTCCGCTACCTCTATCATTCTGGTGGAGTGATGTCCCTGTGTCATTACTTCCCTTTCACTATCTCATTTGCTAAGGCCTCCGGCCCTTTCCTTTCCCCGTCATACTTACACCACCTGCTCATTCATTTCTCGTCATTATCAGTGTTAATTGTATTACTGCACGGGTATCCTTGCAGGCATTTCACAAAATCCTCACAGGCTTTAAAAGTCCAGAGTGCCGCAGTATGCAACTCTCAGTGTTTAAAAGAATGCACAAGACTTTGTGCCAGATGAGCTGCTCACTGGCCAGCCATGGAGGAAAGGCTACTTTTCCAAAGTCACAATTGTAAGTTTTACACAGCGCTGGTTCATTTACTTGATGCTGCTGCTAGGGTCAGTTCAGCTCAGTGGCGGCTGGTGACTTCAAAGTTGGTGGGCGTACATATCTTGGCGGGAATTAGGGAGTGAGCTAGGCTACCTCATACCACTCAGTGTGCCGGTGGCTTCTCCTTCAGCAAGGCATTTTGGAAAAAATGGCTTCCAAGATGTGCCATTTACTGTCCAAGCCCACAGACATATGACATCACAAAACCTGGTCTAATTATGAGTCTTAAACAGCCTGGAATCCACTGAAATGTCTGCAATGGTTTTTTCCCCGCTCGCGGACACCTGGTCTGGACTAATGTGAGGGCATTAACAAATAATGCACAAGAATATAATTTTCTAAAATAAAACCCCTGTCAACAACCCCAAAGGCAGTTCACAAAAACTGGGGACACTGTGCCTCTGCCATACAATGCACACACACACACAATAAACTTAACTAAAGGTCCACATATCAGATTTACAGCCATATCTTGAGCCAAAAGTGTCAGCAACCAAAGGGTATAAAGGCCACGTGTCCAAACAGTGTCGAACAGGAAATTATATCATGCCTCTTATTTGATGAATATACGTGTATTGGCCTACGCCAAGTTGCTTATAAGCTATTTGCAAGGAAATCCGCGTCGCAAGTTCTTGACCTCAGAGTTAATGAAAACTGCCGTTTTAGGTCTATCCGCCATGTTTAGGTTCTCTCTCTACAGTCACCCTGTGTCTTAAAATGGTGGACAGTGTCATTCCGAATGTAACATGGCCGTCTTGACCCCCGTGTACACTCTAATGTGTAACTTGCCCGCAAGCCACATGTGGGGGTCATGAATTGACACCTTCTCCTTCGCCGACCTGTGTGTAGAGAATTACCTATGTCAATGAAGCTAATCTGTGAGCATATGTCAAACACAATGGCCCTCATTACGACCCTTGCGGAAATCGACTGACCGGAGCGCCACAGCGTAAATAGCGTTTCCGCCATTGCACGAAGGAGCAAAGTGCGGCCCATTCCGACCCATCGGGCACGAGCACCACGCCACGGCGGAAGTGCAAAGTCCGCGATGGCGGAAATGACCCCAAAACGGCCCACACCGCCGCCGTACGGCGCCCTAGGTGCAATACCGCCACCCCTCTCAGCGGTCACCGCAGTGTGCGCCTACCGGAAAGTACGGTGACCGGAAATATACGGAAACGGAAGCTAAAACATGGGCCCGGAACGGGAAACATCCCGGCGTACACCTATAAAAACACTAAAACCACACAACCACTAAAATCACCACCCTGAAACCCACCCCAACCCGTCAACCACCCTAGCGAAACCAAGAAAAATGGGAAAAGCAGCGAAGAAAGCGTGCCACCGCAAGCGGCAGGTCCACTTCTCCCGTGAGGAACTCACCGTGCTAACAGAGACCCTCCAGGAGAATGCTGCCGTCGTCTTCTCCACGCAAATGACCAGGACGGCACTTGCAAACAAGAAGGCCATATGGGCTCTGGTGGCACAGCGGGTAAGTGCGGTGGGGACCGCACCCCGCACCCCACAGCAATGCCGCAAGCGATGGGACGACCTGCGGATACGCGTCCGCAGCATACTCTCTGCCAACCGCAACATCGCCACAGCCACCGGGGGAGGTCCTGAATCACCCATCAAGTTGACCCCCTGGGAAGAAATCTGTGCCTCCACCATCGGAATGGAGAGCATAGAGGGAGTCGGAGGGATGGAGAAAGGAGTGCAGACATCCGAAGAATCAGGTAGGTGGACCAGATAAAACAATGCCAAATCCACACAGTCCATCCATGTGAAGTACCATGCGTCCACATAGTGCAACAGAAACACATGTCCAGGAGAACGTCCACACACATCGGCCTGATAGCGCACGTTAAAACCCACAATAAATACATAAATAATTAAAAACCCCTAAAACACGCACTACACGTGCAGCAGGCACACCCTAACTGCAGGCTGCCAAACAACTGCACCCTCACTCCACACACAAATCAAAGCACCTCCAAGGCCCCGACCCAAATCACCCTCAGGTACCACCACAATGCATGTGATACAATGCCATTCCAAATCCCACAGACCCATCAATAACCCTCGCCCTCCTTTACTCCACCACAGGGTCCGATCCAAACGACGAGCTACAGGACACCCCTACCAGCACACCTGCAAAGAGGGCCAAGACCAACGGCCAGAGACCCTCCACCTCAGCTGCACGCATCAAGACACGGCAGCAGCACAAATCAGGTGGCAGCACAGAGGAGGGAACATCAACAGGCACCCCAGCAGCCAGCATGCCCACAACACCACCACCACAGGTCCCCCCAATGGATGCCACAGAAGGCACTGCCTCAGGTGGCAGCAGCACCATAGGCGACACCTCATTGATGGCAGCATGCTCGGACACAGAAAACGGGGATGCCGAAGTCAGATCCATCCATGACCTGTCCCAATCCCCCTGTCTGTCCCATCCCGTACAACATGAGGATACCACGCAGGGGCACCCACAAGACGACGACTGGCCATCCCCCACAAGCCCTGTGGCAAGGCAACATGAGGACAACAGCCCCTCTGCGACACCCCCGCAAATGGCCATGGCCCAGCAGAGGCAACAGTCCCTCGACCAGTTGATCGAACAACAGCAGCAACTGGCCACACTCCTCAAGGACCATGCCGATGAATGTGGGGGCACTAAGGCAGACATAGAAACATCAACTGAGACACTTAGGGCAGAAATGGAGAGAGGCACAGAGACGCTAAGGGCACAAATTGAGAGAAGCACCGAGAGCCTGAGGGGGGAACTGCATGCGACGTCCAAAGACGTATGTGCCGAACTTGCCGCAGTGCGCCGTGTGCTCACTGAGCTCTCGCAAACCCTTAGGGACATGCATGGATGTGAGCAGGCAGACACATCATCCGTTGCAAGTTCCGTCCAGGGCAGCCCCCAACGTAGATCTGGAAGGAACCTGCGCTCCACAGGCAGGGGTGCCCCTGATACCCGCAGAGGGGGCTTGCAATAGCGACAGCCCACTTACAATGAGCATCTTTGGACACTGGTGTTCGGGGGGGAGGTAGGAGGGCGGAGGGGGTGTGTTGGGCTCACTTGGGTGGCGGGTCGATAGGGTGTTCAACATGATATCACATATGCCATAAACAGTGCACGATCAACCAATGAGATGTGTGGACATTGATCTTTGTGTACTAGGCCATCATAGGCGTACAGTCCATATTGTGCATGTCCGAGACACACACAGTGCCACGAGTCCCGTGTCCATGTATCAGCCACCAGGCGTGAGTGCTAGAAGCATGCATCAATGAGATGCTGACGAATGTCACGGGCCTCCGGTGCCTCGCAGACTCCATGAGGTGCTGCCACATCCCCACCCTCATCATGACCATCATCAGGTGCTTGCAGTTCTGCGTCAGGGGGCATGGGCACATTTCTACGTACGCACATGTTGTGGAGCATGACACATGCCATGACCATCTTTGCAACCTTCTCATGGCGGTACAGGAGTGCCCCGCCAGACCTGCTGAGGCAGCGGAAACGGCCCTTCAGTAGGCCGAATGCCTGCTCAATGACTACACGGGTACGTGAGTGGGCATGGTTGTAGTCCTCCTCATGCTGGTCCCGTGGGTTCCGGACTGGTGTGAGGAGCCATCTCTTCAGTGGATATCCAGCATCACCTGTATGTGGACGAGAAACGTATGATGTGGAATGCCATTGATACGTACGCACACCCCCCCCCTTCCTGCCAGGTCATTGCCAATTCACATACCCCACATCATCATGCATGTAATGAGACTCACCGAGTAGCCAGGATCTGTTCCCTGCGTGTCGCTCCATGTAGCGTGGTATTGTAGAGTTCCTCAAGACCATAGAATCATGGGTTGATCCAGGGAATCGGGCACAACAATGCGTAATGATCCTGTTGGAGTCACACACCATTTGTACATTCAGGGAATGAAATTGTTTTCGGTTGCGGTACTGGGCCTCCATGGCATGTGGGACGACCAATTCAACATGGGTGCAGTCGATGGCACCAATGCAACCCGGTATGCCGGCAAGTGCATGGAATCCCACTTTTGTGTTGGTAATTTCCTGCTCCGAGCGTGGTAGAGAGATGTAGTCGTCTGCGTGCTGCAGGAGGGCATCGAGCACTTGGAATAGTGTCCGTGAGAACAGTGGCTGTGAAATGCCATGCAACTGTCCGACTGTGTGCTGGTAGGTGCCTGTGGCCAGGAAGTGGAGTACAGACACCACCTTCAGTAGGGGTGGGATGGCGGTTGGGCTATCTATCATGCTGACTAGGTCAGCCTGTGTCATGTCCACAATGGCGGCTATGGTGTCCCGGTCCAGACGGTAGAGGGTGTGGATCTGCTCATCAGTGAGGTTGAACGGATGTGCTCGGAGGCGTGGGATTGCGGGCTGCCTGCGTGGTGGTAGTGGCTGTGCTGCTGGGCCTTGCTGGCCCTGCCTTGTCCTCCTCCTCCTCCTGCGTCTCCTCCGTGCGGCTGGTTGTAGTTGTTGTTCGTCTTCTTCTTGGAGTCGGAGCACTTGCAGTGCTATCAGGTCCCCCAGGGCCAACATCGCGAGTCCTGCCGGTAGCATTTCGCTGTGGTTGTGGGAGGAGACTGGCTGTGCAATTTATGTGTTTCCAGGCTGTATGGCCTCCACCTGTGGTGATTAATTCCACCTGTGCAAACTGCTCTCCCCTTTGGCCGAGCACGTCCCGCGCACAACGCTGCAAATCGGGGAATGGTATCTTGCTATTGCAATCATGTATTTGTACCCGATGGCCGTGTAAGATTGGTTGATTTGTTCATTCTGCTGTGGTCCCATTGTTTCCCATACTATCTGTGCAGTCGCGAACGGACTTGTGAAGGGTCAGTGGAACGTAGTACTCGAGTAACGGTGGGCCCTCATGCATCACTGTACCGAGTTGCAACGACGGGCGTGGCTTCCCATTTGTGGGTGAAGGCAGTTGCCATTTTCACACACAGCCGCACTCGATGGAATAATTAGTGATTTCAAACGGCCACAGATGCCTTTTCGACGTGATGTTGCAAATGAGGAATTCGAAGGGCGGCGCTTTCGGTTTCCAGCTAGCGGCGAGGAGATGCCCACAGGTCTGACTGCAAATATAACGTTCTATTGTACTATGTCCTTGAGACAGGGCCCATGGCGAGGGAGCAATGATTGATATGAATAGTTTGGGATGCGCAATAGCTACGTGGGCGATGAGGCCGTCCGTTCCAAAATTCATGTTACTTCACAACACTGGATTTACGGGCTGGGGCACTGTGGATTTAGCAGGCTGCATTACGCACAGACTCAATGGATGTTTCTAATGTTATGTGAGTAATTATTCAGGCGTTTTGATCCCGGGATGAGGGAATGATGAATGGATGCATGGGCAGGTGATTTGATACAGAGTTTGCCATGTACAGGGCTTCTTGGGATCTATCCGCCTCCCCTACGCTATGTGATGCAGGGCTGCCATAGTGGGACCATCGTCTATCTGGCCTTGTTGAGCCCTCCCTGTCTCGACGCGCCCTCAGACACTTGTGTCCATGCACGTTAACATTCCCATCTGATGGATTCTGTTTTGACAGACGCATGCACAGGTACACTCGTTTGTGATGGTGTTTGCACCTCGATATAGATGGTCATGAGTCGCAAGTGGTTTTGGGGTGGTGATGATCCTTTTGAGTGGGCTAGCATGCATATGGCTGTGGATTTCGTGTGATCATTGAAGTGAGTTGTTCGAATGCAGTTCTGATGGCCATTCTGTTCTTGTTCTTTTCTTTTGGTTGACAGGTATCTCCTCCCCTTTTGCCACTGCCATCTGTATGCCACTCCTGCAGATGGATTTTACTCCCGACACCTGCTGCTTCGTGTTAATCGGTGGAGCAGCATTACGATCTTATGGGACGATCGCCAATGGCCCACATGCCCTTACGCAGTACTGGTGGCTCGGAGCAACATTTCGGCCTTTCAGCTGGACTAGTGCCTCCCCATTGGGTCGGCCCTGCGGTTCTGTGCGCTTCCATGTTGCCTTTTCGTACGTGAATGTGGCTCTGTGTACCATGGGGGAACAGGGCGACACACAGGTAGTGGCTGGTCATTTCATGCGGATGCAGCCCACAATGGTGATTAGTGTTTTGTAGTTCATGGCCTGATGGCTGTATGGGCTTGGTGACTTTGATGTGCATTAAATTTCTATTCTGATTTGGCCCGTGTAGCTTTTTTCTTTGCAAGTGATGTGGCATATGCCTATTTGGGGGGCGATGTATTGTGAGGAGATCTGCATTGGGTTCCAGCTTCTGTGCTGTGCACTGTGGTACTGTGCTGGGCGCGTTTGCCTACGAAGCACAGTGAGGTCAGGGATGGGGGCTGCCAATATGACTGTTTGAATGTTGTCATGCTCAGGGGCGGGGGATTGGGTTTTGTGTAACAGATGCCGGTCAGCCAGGTGGACTGGTGGAATGATGTGTTTTTCGGAATATTGCTGGTCACAGGTGCCTGTGTTTGCGTGCGTTTCTTGGTGGGGGACTGTGGTCATGTCCATTGGGATGGCTTCTGTATTCGTGCCATCTGTGCCCTGCAGCTCCCATTGGCCCCTCTTGTGTTTCTTTTGTTCGTTGCCATGCAGGGGTGACTTGTACATTTCAATGGTTGCATTGTGACTTCATTGCACCTACGGGGTGTTGTACTTTGTGGGCAGGGAGCGGTGTACAGGCACTCAGTGGGGCCGTTTACGGTTGATTCGCGATGCCGTACTTCTCGCCATGGCGGAATGGTACATTACGCCATGCCTGATGGCGTTAGGTACATGTCCGCTAGGGTCGGAATTTGCGTACCCTTGCGCCATGGTGGTGTTTGCGGTTTGGCATGGCGCGCGCGCGCGTGCTTGGTGCAGTTAGCGTTGGCGTTCACTACGGTGTCGCTAATGGCTTCGTACTTTCCGGTGACGGGTCATAGTCGCAACGAGCGCTATTCGATGGCTGAATTGCATTTCCGCCATCGTTTTCACCTTTCCGCCAGGGTCGTAATGAGGGCCAATGTATCCAAATACTGAACTGTGGACACTTGTTTGACTACATTGTATAAAAACTGTTTGAGAAGGCTCTGCGAGAAAATACACTATTGCCATTGAGGCTTGTTGGCGAATGTATTAAAGGCAAACCCTAAATGTAGAGACACGTGAACTCGGCGCGAACCCTAGATCTGTAATGTATCAACCAATATTAACTCGTAGTAGGGTTGAACATCCTGTTTTCAAAGGTATATAAAGCAAGACTATTCTAATGTACGGTCCTACTCACTGAGCACCCTGAACCATGCTGGAGTTTGCGGTGTTGTACTGAGGGCCTGATTGCTTATCGGTTAGTTTTGTCCTTTGAAACTGTTCAGTGTAATATAAAGATCTTTGTATGTTCCATTGTAACCTGCGCTTGGTGTATTTCCTTTTGGGGTAATCAGTCTCAATATCTTTTCCTTGTTTTTACAACAGCACCCCATTGAATGACATGTATGTGGCTGGTGGCATTCACAGATATGCACAGACACAGACTCTGCCCTTTACAGAATCTCTGCCAGCCCAGAAAGGGGTTGAGCGCGAGGCGACAGCTAAATTAAGCTATTACCTCCAGTCTCTGGCTCGTTCAGAGCCACGCGTGCTATAGAGAGAGACATTCATACACTGAAGACCATATTCCATTTGCCTAAGTTGCTGGCAGTCCTGTATGTATGTGTCAATGTGACTGCTGGTGCAATGACCCAGCCAATATTTTCTACGATGCTCGGCCAGGGCCAGATTGCTACCTGCACTAGGCTGCTTGCCACCCCACAATGTAAGGGAATCGAAATGGGGCTAAGACCTGTTTTATTGTCATTATTGGTTTCCCCATTAGGTGCGCAGGATGGTCAAGCAGCTTTGAATTCCCCCTTCCTATACAAGGACAAAAATTCTCATTTAACAATTAATTTATGCGCGCTCACTCTGCAACATAAACGTTAAAAATCACCACTACAGCCAGCATTCTATTTCCATACAGCACTTAACCATACATAAATACATACACATGCGTCACTGCAGGGCCTACCCGGGTGAGAAGCTTTTTCAACATGCAATGCAAGAAGCAAGCATTTCTTGAATCCTGCGCTGCTCCCCAGTGCTCTTGCTCATGGACTCCTTGTTACCCACTGCTGTCCCCATTCACCAAAAAGGGCTAATGCCACAGGGCTAAGCTCCCCGCCTTGTCCCTAAATCATGAAATGCTTCTCTAGTGGGTTTGGCGCAGAACCATCCCTTCTCATTTCTCGCAAAATTGTCAACCCTGCTTTGGTTACCTACCTCTATCATTTCCCCCAGCAGTGTCTGTACCTCTTCCCCTTTTGCTAAATTAAACACTATGCTGTGCCCTACACAACATACTCCACTCAGTGTGAGCCCAACATGCAACCCCTTCATAATAACCACAACATACTTATTTGTCCCACAACCACAGGCGATGCTTCATCACGCATCCCCTAGGGTATGTCTTTTGCTGTAATTCTACAAGCCCCTTCTTTTCAATAGTACCACAATGCCCACAGGCTTCTGCATGCTCCGTGCTACTAGGAATCGCTCATTCCTTGCCACATGACAGTAGAACCCAGAGACGTTTTTATTGGAGGACTCATGGGGTGGTTGCCCAGGGCCTCTACGATGCTGCCTGGTCTTAAAAGTAAGATTCCAGTTTACCTTAGGCTAAAATAGCACATGCCAGGAAAATTTGATTGCATGCTGCTGATGCCTCAAACCCATTGCCTGACGGTTTTGACAAGTACATACTGCCTTGATCAATTAAAAACATGCACTGCCTTTCCTTTTTATTGTGGAATACGTAGTCTGGGTAACACGATCTTTGTAGCGTTCTTTCCCTCTGTGGGGATATTGCTGACCGTGTGCATTTAGCCAAAGTGGGAAGCCTTATTCATCCACAGGGTTCAAAAGTTTTCTCAGTGTGTTACGCACTTATTGTAGGGATATGTGTTCGTGAGAAGGATCAGAAGGGCACATCCCAGTGAGACTGGCTGTACCGGTTTTAAATCTGAAGTTCACAAATATACCTGTACAATTACTGGGGTTTGCAGCACAGCGGCACGTTTAGCAGCACTGTTACTGCACCAGATAGGGGTTACAATCAGCTTGCTCAGCTGGGCATTTCTTAAAACCTAAGCAATCCCTTGGAAGATGCGCATAGAATATCTGTCTGAGCGGCAAACAAGTATGCAAATTCGAGACTGTGTTAATGCTTGTATCTTGGCTATGCCAGCAGACGGTACAGTGATCCTGGTCAGAACATATAGGATCCCTTGCATTACTGTGCGGTGTTCTGCGAGGTTTTACCTACTTGCATGCGGGAAATCCCTTTAATAATAGAGAACTGATGCTAACTTAATTCCCACGTTGTGTAACCCCCTTCTGTACTTTTTAGGTTTTTAAGTTGTCAGGTTTGGAAATGCGGGTTGCATACTTTTGCAGGTCATTTTATAACATTAGATTGTCTTAGTTCGTGTTAAGAGTTGGAAGAGAAACGCTCAACTGCAGGGATTGCAATATTGGCACAAATCTCAGCTTCACCCCATAAGCACTGTGTGATCCTGGACTTCTCATTTAATCTTTTATTGCCTAATATTTCTTAATTGCCAGTCTCTTAACCTCTCAAAAATCGTCAGTCCTTCAGGGTAATTTTCTTCTTAGCATATGTTTTTCATCATGGCACTCCTCATGGTTTTACTGGCTATGTGGTCGTTCCCAATGTGATAGTGAGCGTTGACATGTTGCATATTACAGGCACTTGTTCCCTCGTATTCTAATGGTGACAAAATTTGTAAACCATGTCCCATTCCTACTCTCAGTGTGCCTGGATAAAGCTACCTTCGTGGCAGCTTCTAATCTGCCTATTCAGAGTTGCATGTATCTTTTCACAAACAGTCCTACTTTAATACTGCAGGTTGATACTTCTCCGGATGCTACAGGTATCTTGGTTCTATACTAGAAGTGAAGTAATCTCTTTGCAGATTTACTAATGTTGGCCTTCAAATGTTTCTTGTTTCTCATTCTTAATAGCGCAAGAATGGAGTGGGTAGGGGCCTCAAAAAGGGTGAAAACATGCTTAGCTTAAATGCTGAACAGCCGCATAGTATGCCTCATAGAGAGTACAGTCTCTAGGTAATACTGAGTATTCCCATACAGGTGCTTCTCATGAAAGAAGCGCATGTGTTATCGGTAAGAATGCATTTCTTATTAGCCTCATTGGCAGCACACAAAAGATGTCTTTTCGTCCACGCTCATTCATCCTTACCTGAATGCTAACTTTAATCATCCGGCTCTTAAGAGCTGGGATGTCTGTTTACCAGTACTACAAATAAAAGAACCTTGCAATGTTTTCCACAACAGGCCGGATGCATTGATATGCAATCAAGTCCTTTTCTAGAATTGTTGGGGCTGCTCTGCCATAAAACACCTTTATACTGCATGCAATGAACTTTGTCCTAGGAATTAAATGCAATATCTTAACACACATGCACTCAAAACATTCTACAGGTCACTGAAATAACCTCACAATTACATCGGCTGTTGGCATGTCTACCACGAGTTAAGAATAACAAAAATGTGATGACCCAGCCATACACGGAAATATTCAGCTGTTGTTTTCATTAATAAATATCCCCTTAGCACTTGGTTAATACATTAATACATACTAGTGCCTTTCCCCTATCTTTAAATGTGTGCCTTTTATTCCATCATTCACAGCAATACTCAGAATGATTCTTTGTGATCTACTTTTCCTGCCTTGTTTCCACGAGACCTACAGATTCTGTGTGATTAAGGCAATCTTACAAAGCGCGCCTCGAGAGTGTCCTCGGTGCTTATCTCAAGGGCTCCTTGATTTGTACATTCCTTTCTTAGTTTGATCACCGCGCTCTCGTGGACTCTTAGTGAGGGGCCTAATTTATTTCTCTTGTCAACGCCCCTTTACATATTCGTTCTGAACTGTGTTTTTCCCAACTGCTGCTCTGCTATTAAAACAGCAAAAAGAGCAAAAAGAGCACTATTTTTAATCCCCACTTGTAACTTCATGCAGACATTTTAACAAAATCAGAGCTCTGTTTTTGCTTCAAGCATTTTTCAATCATTTCTTATATTTATACACATTTCAGGCTGGCAGTTCCTGGTTCTTAGCCATACCTCCCCTGCACCTCACAGTTAAAACATGGCCACATGTTGCATTCCTTTTCTGTGCAATGCGCTTAATGCACGAGCAGGATCTATCAATTACCTTGCCTACTATAAGTAAAATACAACTTTAACTCCATATCTGCTGGTTTGAAACACAATGTGTTCACTAAAAGTGTACCAGCATTTTTTACTTTTGACAGGTTGTTTTAGCTCTTTTTGGGCTGCAATCACCACGAATTTGTGTACTCTAAACTACAATATTTGGCCACTTCTTTTGATGAAAATTGTTGCAATTTCAAAACCTTGGCTTGACGCCAATTTTTTATTCAGCTTAAAATATCATTTTTATACTGGTTTCAATGTTTTAACTGCGCTCGCACGAAGCGAGCCTCATGAACCGCCACAACATACAAATTTAAACACACACATATCGTGACATGTACAAAGTTAGACACAACCCCGTCCACCTGCATGCATGTCTCGCATTAATATTTTACTCTTGTTATTAATTTTTAAATGCAGTTATCGTATTTGGTTTGTTCCCAAATATGACTGCCATTGTTCTTTCCCCCCGTTTCCCTGTCTCTATTGGCTATGGCAGCTTTTCACTCACCTTCTGTTCTCCCGCCGCCCTCTCGATCACCGCCTTCTTCAGGTTACCGTCTGGTCCGCTGGTCCGCCGGGATGTGCCGGGTCCCTTCAGGCCCCACCTGCAGTCATTGTCTATGGGGAGTTTCACAGTCCACTCAGCTCAAAATGGCGAAGGACTTGTGATATTGCAATAATCGATGGTCAGAAACCTTCCTCTTGCTAACAAATGTAAACAAGGACCTAGTGACCTCTGACGGGCCCATGGGATCAGGGCAGGCCCTCAAATACCTTAAGACAAAGTAGCTTCACCTCGAGGAGGTTAGGGTGCAGGATTCACATATTCCAACACAATTCAATAAGGACCACTCAAATGGATCAGCACAGAGACTGTTAAGTTCATAAGGGTTTATTCACCATAGCTTGACACAGTGCAGCCCTAACAACTGTGTCCAAGTTCCCTGCCTCCACGAGAGAGAACTCCCCTCCCAGCATTACACAGACACATTTATAGCAAAATGGGAGGGAGCAAAATGCCCCCACCTCTCCCTGCACATCTTAAGCAACTATATTGTTACATTAGCTCATTGTCCTATTAATTTTAATTGAACTAAACCCTTCAACAATGAATCACGTTCTAACATGCATTCCTCACTCTGTCTCGGTGCTCGGTTCAACTTATAATTGTGCAGCTGGGCTTTACAGATAAGAGTTTCGACCAGGCCTGTCTGGTTTCTGCTTCTAAATCAAGTTGCTGACGGCTTATGTCCCTGAACGTCTCAACTTTTAAAATGAGCTCATTATTACATACTTTGAGCACTACTCAGTTCTTCATCTTTTAGTTACAATTCAAGTACATGCATTTTTGTTAAAGGCATTTAGCCCACACGATTTTCTGTCTGCGTATAGAATATCTCATTGTCCATTCTGTGCTTTGCCACCATACTACAACATGGTAATGCCATTTTCGACTTTATAAACACAATGCCTTTGAATGCTAGTATGTTGCAACACCATAAACCCATGTTCGCATTATTCAACACCACATAAGTCCCTTTGAATTTCTCTGGTTAGGTTTAAGTGGAGGGGGTGGGTGTCCACTTCATTCAGCTGTTGATTCAACATATATATATATAGGTTGGGACCTCCATTACACCATTTTGCCAGTGATTAAAAAAGGTTACCCCATCAGGAAAGTGAGCTTTGTTGTCCACATCCAATGCTTTAACATCAGAAACCCTTTTAAGTTATATAAGACATAATAGCATAGTCAACTTTGCAGACAATTGTTGAAGCGACAAATTCTCATTTGATGTCCATGACTGAAACAAACAGAAAACCATATTAATATCCAAAAAAACAGAATACCTAGCCTTAGGAGGATCCTTAATCCGAATGGCCAGCAATGCTTTCCTAACTAGAAAGTGTCTAACCATAGGTTCCCCTTTAACCAAAATATGACCTGCGTAAATGGCTGAGCAGAAACTGTTAACAGTTCTATAAGCTTTCCCCTCCTTGAACACAGAAGCCAGGAAATTAGCTACTTCCACAGGAGGGGCAGAAATGGGATTCATATCCCTTTCCATGCAACAGCCCACCCAATGTGACCACGCTGATGAGTAGGAAACCTGAGTGAATCTAGACCATGAGTCCCTGATAACCTGACGAGCATCTCTCGAAAGGCCTGGGAATGCCCAGGATTCACAGAAAACATTCTTGCCATCAGCAGGAGCTGATCCTGCAAAACTAACTTGTGGCAACCTCCCACTGATCAGTGATGATAAGGGGAAAAGGTCGGGAGACATCTAGGAACATCTACTAATAGTTGTTGAATAAGATGATGTCATCACTCCTTTCCCTGAGGTAGCCTCTCCTCATGCTATCTGGGGATGACAGTTGCTACCTGATCCTGACCCTGACCCTAGGGGTGGCTATTTGAGGGAGGACTACATGGGAGGGATGCGACCCTCGGGGGGATGACATGACATCATAAGGTGAGACATGGTATCCCCCTTTCCCTTTTAGATGGATTTTTTTATTTGCATTTGGCTTAAAAATAAACCTTTTGCCATTCTCACTTTTGACGATTACAAACATGATACTCAATCTTTGAACAATAATTAAAACATTCTGCTTCTTAACTTTGACAATTTAGTCACTTTGTCAGTCTTCTTAAACTCATTTTGGTACTGTTATCTTTACTTTCTAGAAACTCTCCATTAATATAAAAATGTCCTTTAAAAAGTTGACCAATGCGAAAGTCAATGAGACTCGCTCCCCCTGCATCAATCTGATCCACCATTGCTCCGCAGATACTGAAACTTGTTTGTTGATGAATTTGCCCAGTATTTTCGTCCTGAGTTTCGTTAATGCAGAACAAAACAATACCAGATGCTGCAGGGATTCTGTTAAGTCTTCGCATTTGCATAGTCTTCATGTCAGATAAGTCCTGCTGGTTCTCGATCTTTTAGGGTAGAGGTTAAAACGAAAATGTATAAACTGTGATCGCTAATGTCTGTTTGGGAATTTTAACAGGTATTTAGGTAGTCTATTGTATCTGCAGGCTTCTGGAAACATGTATGCATATATTCTGTATGATTGCCTCTGTTTTTGCGTCCATCCAATCTTGGGTCCATAATTTGAATTTCACTAGCAGTGGATTTCCGATCAAAATGCCATCTGACATCTCTAAATTGAGTAGGAATGAACAGCAAATGCTCTTCCATTCCCTCAAAATCAGTTCAGAACCTCTGGTAACTGCTCCATGTATAATTGTGAAGCCTCATATTGGATTTGGCAGTATGCATTTCCAATATAAAGCTAGGCTTTCCCATAATAGCATTGTTTACATCGAGATTAAACCCAGTTCCATCCTTATTACTTGGATCGGTACGCTTCTGGGAAAAACTAGTACTCATTTCCAAAACAAGCCTTCTAGAACTGGCCACACCTGCGCAGGCAATGAAAAAAATGACTCGGCTCCGTAAGTCTGAATTGGTACCACCTTCATACAATAAAAAGAGATTACTGGAGAGATGGAGAATCCACAGTACCTCCTCAGTATTACTCTGTCCTGGGTTGCTAGGTTTCTTGCCTTACTATGTAGGACTAATTCTCTGGTGGCATCTCTCACACTTGCGTTCAAGCACATCCCCAGATATACAAAAGAGTTGACCTTGGATAGCTTCTTAGTGTTCAGAAATGATTTATATTTGTAGCTTTGGTTCTTATTAGTCAGTTGCATCACCAAGATTTTCGACTTAGCCTTGTTTATTTTCAAGTCATTTTCCAGGACATAATCCTGCAATGTGTTTAGTTGCCTTTGCAGACCAATTAGTGTTTGGTCTATTAATACCAAATCGCCTGCATATAATAATCTGTCCAAAGCCACTCTGTCTATTTGGGGGAAACGTCTCACCTTCTGTAATGACTCCTGTTACTCAGAGCTGAACAGATTAAAAAGAGCTGGAGCGAGTGGACATCCTGGGTTCAATCGCTTCTCAGTTGCTATTGGCTCAGAAAGCACTCCCCTCATGTCCGATCTAACTCACAGTGAAGTTTGTTTGTTTATTTATTTTGTATAGCGCTCCCAACCCTCAGGTAGCTGGGCGCAACGTTACAGGTATACTTAGAGCTTAGTTACACAGTAAAAAGGAAAAGGGGTACATGCATACAGGAGATACACAGAATGAATGCCACGTAGTTTACACAGCAGATTAATGGTTACAAGACAGGTATCACAAATTCCAGTCGACCGTTGCAGTAGTAACAGATGCATAGAGGGGTGGAGCGGCCTAAGGAATATTGGGTAGCAAGTTCAGACATAATGTGAGCACAGTAGAAGATGAGTTAGAAGTCAAGCACGGTAGGATTAGGAGTCGTTTGCTCGTATTCAAGTAATGACTTTCCGTCTAAAACAGGGGTAGGGTTGGTCAGTTCTGAGATCTAAGGGGAGAGCATTCCAAGATTGTGCGGCTATGACCGGGAAGCTGGAAACGCCTGCTGTAGTGCATTTAAATCTAGGGATTTCTAGAGTATGGGCATTGGCAGATCTCAAGGGCGGGCAGTACGTCTCTTGCTTATTCTTTCCGCAAGATAGGGCGGCGCGATGTTGTTCAGGCATCTAGACGTGAGTGAGAGTGTTTTAAGGAGGAGTGCCTGAGTACACGTCTCGTATTGCCTCCACAACGTCCTTTGGGCAATCCCAGGAGTTAAGCTTTGCCCAGAGCCTATTACGATCTATAGTATCAAAGGCCTGAGCCAGATCTATTAAGGCTAAGTAAATCTTAGTATGTTTTTTCTCCCTTATCCGTGCTTTTAGTATAATAATCAAAAACACATTCAGAGCTGTTCCTGCTCCTTTTATGAAGCACGACTGCATTAGGTCAAAATTGCCCGTTGCCGAACTCCAATTTGAAAGGGCCTTTATGTCTAAAGCTGCCAAGATCTCTCCTCCCACGTCTAGAAGGGCAATTGCCCTATCATTTTTAGGATCAGGCCTATTGCCCTTTTAAAGATTGGGACCACCACTGAGGTTTTGCACGTCAATGGTACTCTTCTGGACTTTTTTAAATAGTCAAATGGTTCCCACAAAAATGTCGGCCACAATGTAGGATCTTTTTTCAGCATTGCATTTGTTATTCCGTCCATCCACTGGGGCCGCAAATTGCTTATTTTACTGATCAGTTCCAGGATGCCTTCTTTGTCAACAGGAAATTACCATATGTCACACGTCACACCGCTGGCTCTCATCCTCCCTCTCAGTTGGTTCAGTTTTTGCTAATAATAAGGAGAAATGTTCAACCCAAAGGATTGCCGACACAGCATTGACTGTCAATGCAACTTGCAGTGTACTTAGTGAGTTAGTGAGTTGGTGAGTTTCCATATTTCACGTGTATTTTTAGCAGCGATATTTCCCAACATAAGTTCCGAATCACGCTGCAACATCAGCTGTTTTCTTGTCCTTGGATGAACATATTGCGGGATACAAAGATGTAATCAAGGATTCTTGGTTTCCATACCTCTTTTCCACGTGGTTTTAGCTGGGATATCCCCCTCAATTTTTCCATTCACCAAATCGATGTTCCTTAAATTTAGGACTTCTTTCCAGGCATACCCCCTTTCTTCGGCTAGCATCGAGGAAGAATGAGTGTTTTTTATTAGAATGTTATCTTGGTCGCAGCAGTGGATGTTCAGATCACTGCATATTATTATTAGCGGATCTGACCACATTTCGAGAGAGCTATCTAGGCGATCCATGACAGTGGTTGGAAAATGTATGGCCCGCTTGGAGCCATGTTCCAATATAGGTTGAATATGACCATCTTTTTTGAGTTTCTCCCTCAATTTGAATCTGAATATAAGGGTTAGGATTCTGAATTGTCAGTACCTTCATTTTGGTTTTGTGTGGTAACGCTATTAGTAGACATGACATTGGTCTACCTTTCAGCCCTTTTAAAGCTCGGTTCAAGTAGATAGTATACCCATCTAGTACAGGGACTTCTCTCATCCAGGTCTCTTGAAGGCAAATAATATTGTAACAGTCATAATCCATTTCTCCACTTCCAAACAGGTGCATGAATCCTCTAGTGTTCCAGCTCCGCAATACAATGTTTATTGTTGTACTAGGCTGGCTCAGTTATGGTCTAGTTCTTTTTGTAGTCAACACCTCTGCCAACCAATTCCAGTTTTCTTCCCCACTATTATGTTCTGTTTTCTGTTTTCTTAATGATCTTCCATTAACCCCTCAAGTACCTTACACTCTAATAATAATTGAGAATTTGTGTTTTGTAGGTGCCCGGTTCTCTAAATCATCATCTAAATGGTTTTTTATGGGGTAGGCGGGAGATCCACCCATGTCTTCTTTCGTCCAATCCTCATGGTCTCTAGTTACCACTTTATGCGTTACTCGAAGGTCCTTGTTCTCAACAGTTAGAGTGGTGGAAACTTCCCCCAAATCGAATCCCAGCTGTAGTAGTAAATACCTTATCATATCATCCAGCATTAGCTGTTTTACTAGGTTAGAAATGCGGTAGATTATAACTAAGGCTTCCGGTTGTATGGTATTCATTTTTCTGCCATATCCGTCGGTATTGTTTCTATATTTATTTTTGGGGCTTTTTTTCTGTATTTATCCACATTTATTTTTTTTCATATAAAAATATACCTCGCAACCAGAATATTCCTGCATTTATTCTAATAAAAAGTGCATTTATTAAAGTACATATGCAGCCATGTAAGAAAGAAATGCTTGCTCCATTTTTTCCATAACAACGAATGGTTGCTCCTGTGACTGTTGCTGCCTTAAGATATATGTGTATATATATATGTGAGTCCATCATCAATATGTAAGATCTGTTCCATAAGAAGGCAAATTCTATCTGGTAGGGCTTTTCTTTGTCTATTTTGTTTAGTTGTATGGACTCACGTTTACTGCTTTCATTTTCGTCTCTGTTTTTTTCGCCATCTAGATAATAAATCCTGCCTTTTTTGTTCCAGGGTTCAAAAGGGGGAGCATAGGCTTATACTCTGGGAGGATCCATAGGGTAGGTTACAGAGCACATTTGACACTGTATGTCTTTTCTTGAGTTCCAGTTCCTCGTTGTCTAGGTACAGTTTAGGCAACCTACAGGACAGTTCTCTATTTGGATCCACAGGTCTGTGGTTCGTGTTGCTCTCTAGGTCTTCATCTTGTTATTGATTAATGGATCTAACTGCTCTCGTTCGCGAATCAAAGTCAGGGTATTTCATCTGATAATTATTTGCTTCGCTGGAGGGATTCGGAATGCAATCTTTACGCTGTAACTGCTGTGACTTTTCCATCAGCTCCCCCTCGTCGTCCTTGTTCGTGTCAGCTGGTTTGCCTATAGACAGTCTTTTTTGTTTTGTTTTCCAAGACTTTCTGCCTCTCCTCCACCAATTCATCTTGACCAAATCATCTAAGTTCGTCTTCTTGCCAGTGGATAATGTTTTTCTGAGGTGCTGACCCGTGCTTATACTACACGGCCTGTCTTTTTTGCTCCAATGTACAAAAAGGCGTTACAGGACGAAAGACCCAGTCTCTATTACCAGCATCACCTGAGGTAGTGAAGCTAACTAGTAGCTGTAAGTTCTTGAATGTGTCTTCTACTTTACCATCATTAGATGTACTCTGGTCTGCTTCTCTCCCAAGCGATATTCCATTTACCACTAACGTCAGGTCTCCTTCATTCTCATCAATAGATTGAGAACTAGTCTGCACGTTATTCTGTTATTGGTCGTCATCCAGGACGTTGAAACAATTTCCATCATCATATTCTTCACTGTCTGACATTGTGTAAATGGAAATGTCCATTAAGTTGTCCACAACAATGTTGCTTTTGCTTGGTTTGGATTGTCTACCTTCTTGGCATTTGGTTTGTTGGCTTTGCTCAATTTCTTCAGTTCTATATTTGATTTTTTTTTCTTGTCCAACAGGGGCATTTCTGAACTCTCTGAGAGTACCAGGTTTGCTATAAAGGAACGAGCTTCATTTGATCTACCCTTTTTTAGCATTTCTATTTTATTTGATTTTTTTCAGCGTTATTTCTGTTTTTTGTATCTTCTTTGTGTTTTTTCTTACTTCATCAGTATTTGTTTGAATTGAGTTGCTAGTCCTAGTTGTTGTCTTTGAGTTTCCCATTTTCTTTGCAAATATTGTGTATTATTTAACTAGATCGGTCACCTTCGATAATTCAGGACAATTTTCTTTTCGACATCTCTTTCTCTTGTTGATTAGTTACCTCCACCTCCTGTTACTTGCTGATCATAGTGTTGTCCTCTTGTTCATCAATACTCCCCAATACTTCTATGACTGACTCCTTGTCAGCCCCCTTTTCTCGGGTCAAAATTGTATCTCTCTCCATAGATACATTCAATGTTACAGTATCAGCCAGGCCCAATACTTGATTTAAAAGATTTGTCTTCGCGGTGGTAGAGATATTTTGCCTCTCTTTCCTCCTCTTTGGTGCCTCAGCGTTTTTGTCAATATTTGAGATCGTCTTTCATTTTTTTCCTTAATAATGGGATCCAAAATACTATGTAGCATTTTCGTGACTTGAGCAGTATTTTTATCTAGATTGTTTTGAATAGCTGTGATTAATCCCTCTACAAAGAACATCTTGGAATGCATCATTGCCATCAAGGTTGTTTGGTCCTTAAGTTGATCATTAATGTTTTCATATAGCTTCATGAATGGCGCCATAGTAATAGTTAAGGCTGCTACAGTACTTGCATCAATGTCTGATTCCACACATGAGTCAGTCACCTGCACGTTGTTGTTGTCTAATGTAGATTGGAAATTAGAAAGCTTCAGACCTCCTTCTCTGGGAGAGGCTACTTCCTGGTGTGAAGAGAATGAGTCCAAGGTTTTAGTTGAGAGCGTTGCTCTTTTATTATTTCCTTTGTGCAATCTCCTGGATGGCCATTTGCAACCATGAGAAATCGGTTCCGGTGAGTTCTGATTTCTCACATTTTGAGTTCTATTTGATTTCTCGGTCATACGGACCATTCGGGGTACTTCAATATCTGGGACCCGTCGTCCAGGGATTCTATCAGTCTCTGTTCCTTCACCTACAGGTGTCCTTGTGGGAGCTGCTTTGGCCAAGTCTTCAACTGTGGACATGGTGTTGCTCAGGCCAGCTGTGTTGTAGATGGCGGGCAAATTCAGGTCCACTTCCTTACTGCTCTGCAGGTCCTTATTGATGCTTGAAGAGGTCTCACCCTGGGTCAGTATCTCAAGTTCTATGTTGTTTGTACTTTCCAAGAGGTCATTGTCTGGGACCTCATCCACTTCCATCCCCCCTGATTAGTTTTGGGTGGAAAGTTCCACTTTGAGAGTGGTCTCCCATAAAAGAATCTTTGATTTTTAAATGGCTCATTGGAGGTCAGTCCCGTCGGGTGCCAGATTGATTTGGTTGTAATGGATCGACCCCCCCTTTGATACTAAATCCTTCTCATCCCCAAAGGTACTCACCCTCGTTGTTTTTCTCTGTGATACTGATAAAGGTGGTTCATGCTCTTTATTAGACTTTGCCGTATGTGCAACAGATACCCTTTCCCCTTGCATACAGTGCTGCGTTACCGACCAGTTTGTAGATATTTCAACTGTAGAGCAAGCTTTGTCTTCAATCACAAGTCGCACAGGGGATTCCAGTAGTTCATGGGAGGCACCGTTATCCGCCACTTGTTCCTGGCTCATAAGCCACTCGGACTCCGCACCATTGTGTTTGCTTTCACTGCTGACAGTACCGGCAGTTTTCTTAACAGCGTTATTAAAAGGAACACAGGTAACATTGCCCGTATTCACATCTTTCGGCAATGGCGTGAGTCCAGCCCCATACCCCAAGTGCATAATTTTAATGTCTGTTGGAAAGGTGGCTCACTTACCTCCTCGCTCAGCTGACGCCAATGACGTTGTTGTGTTGCTTCTACATCCTCTGTGAGGAGTGTTTCCTCATCATCTACAGCAATCCTGTTGTCAGGCTGGTTTGTCAAAAGGTCATCCTTCATTTCAGCTTCCATTTCAGCCTGAAGTTCACCCATTCACCGCCAGCCACCACAGACTGCCAATGACTGCTGTACCTCTGCAAACCTCAAATTTTCCCTCCATCCATCATGCCCTAATGGCATATGGCCATCATCCTCTTCTACAGCTTGACCATTTTACTAACAGTATTGCTCAATATCAGAAAGCAAATAAATGAACAAAAACTGAGACAAGAAGAGGCGAGGAGCAATGATGATTCGTTGTAATAGGAACCAATGCCAGCTGGAGGAATGCCATTGGGCCGACATGGTTTAAAACCATGCCGGGAAAAGAAGCATGGAGTTTGTTTCCTGACCCAGCTGGGGTGGGGACAGTCAGGTAGAGAGACTGCGAGGACGGCGGCTGGCGGCACAGAAGCTTTCCTGCTTCCGACACGGGTCGGAGCAACCAAAGGAAGCATACAGTCTTGCTGGGTTGTGGAAGGCCTGGGAACATTGTCCAGCGAAGCTCACGGGGCGCAGCACTGCCACCAAGATGCAGTGAAGAGGAGAGACTGCCAAGGGAGCTGGAGGCAGGGTGAAAGCAGACAAGCAAACAAAGCACTCCACAGACCCAACGACAAACCGCAGACCGACACAGGAGACATAAGGGACACTGAATCTGCTGCTGAGAACCTGTGAGCCTGATGAGAGGGACGGGGGATGCTGTGGCGCTTTGGAGGGTGTACCATGTACCTGAAGAAACACAGTGTGAGAGCTGGGAGAAGCCTAAACAAGATAATAGAGCCCCTGAGACAGTTGATTACAAAATAAGAAGTCCATGGAGAAGGGTCTGCGACCCGTAGTCACATAATAAAATACATGTGGGAGAAAAAACAGCGTGGCAGAAAAGACTGACTGCAATGAATATTAAAAGACCTGGCCGGGGAGTATACCAGGTGAAAACAAGTGTGTATAAAGTAAACTACATAAAGAAAGGCCTGGCAGGGGAGTATACCAGGCGAAGCCAAGTGGGTGTAGTGAATTACAGTGAATGTGAAAAGGAACCTGTCAGGAGAGTATACCAGGTGTTTTGCGAGTCTGGGACACGCACCCAAATTGTATCAAAGAACTATATGAAATAACCTGGCAGGAGTTTACACCAGGTGTTGTTGTGTGAGTCACAGAATCCCAAGGAAGATTCATGCCCTTGGGATCTGTGAATAACATTGAATGTGAGAAGGACATGGGGAAGGGACACATTTCCTTGGAATAAGTTGCAACATCAAGAGGAGGGTAGTTATCCTCTTGAGCTACAAAGAACTTGGTTACTCTTTTGAACGTTTGTTTTGGTGGAGAGAAACCTGGGGAAAGGAGTAATTCCCTGGAACTGGGAACATTATTCAATTGGAACCTTTGTTGGCTTTTGTTAAACCTTTTTGTTACTTACAGTTACTTTTAGAGTGTGAGGGATAGGATAGGATTTTGGACACAGGACATTTTTGCTTTGGACATCTTGATGCACGACAGTCCCTTAGTTTTGGTTGAGGAAGGGAAATACCTCCTAGATTGGGGACAGTGAGGCATTTTCCAACCCCTATATTATTTAATATATGTTTATGGCAAACGCCATGAGTCCTCTGTGTCTGCATCTCATTCCTGGCCCTTCACATAGCTCTAGCAGGACTGAAAACCACACCTGGGATGGCCAGAAGGGCATCAGAAGAACCATTGAGGCCTCCTACCTGCGCACCTGGAGCAGAACCCTTGATATGAGGGAGAACGGGGGAAACGCATACCCCCGGAGGAGAGTCCAGTTCTGGAAAAAAGCATCCACAGCCACTGCATACGGATCCGGACGCCAACTGAAAAACCACAGAACCGGGCAATTGAGGCGAGAGGCAAAGAGATCTGTGTTCAATGGACCCCAAATATCTGATAGCAGAAGGAACATTTTGCTGTTCAGCTTCCAGTCGCTACTGTCTCCCAGGAACCTTGAGTTACAATCTGCTACCATGTTGACCCACCCGGGAGGTATTCTGCCTAAATGCCAAAAATACCTTGCTATGTCCGCTAGACCCTTGGACCAAGTTCCCCCCTCCCCTCAGCTGGTTGATGTACCTCACTGCTTAGACATTGTCCATTCTTAGCAGGATGCAACTGTTCACCCTGTCCTTGCTTTTTACAACAAAGGAGCCCGCAAGGAGTTCCAGGCAGTTTTGTATGAAGTGACTGTTCATTAGTGGACCATTTTCCCCCAGTAGAATCTCATGCTTTCTTTATCCCCAACCTGTCAGACTGGCATCCGATTCTAACACCATTTCGGGAGCGAAACCAAAGATATCCCTCGCGTTCCAGACCTCCATGTGTTGAAGCCACAGTGTAACTCGTCTGTCACATCCAGGGATAGACACACAACTTGTGAACAAGGAGCCCCCCCCTCACTCCTTCTCTGGAGATTTCAGTTCTTCAATCTCTAAAGAGTCCTGTAATGTAACAGGGCTGGAAAAACCACCTGAATCGAGGGCGATAACATCCCTATGACCTGGGCGAGAACCTGAAGACCAAGAAATCCCTTTCATAAAATGGATCTGATCTGGAGCCGAATACCTTTCATTCTTTTCTGTGGAAGAAGCAGCTGACACTGCTATGAATCTATAACAAAGCCCAGAAATTGGATGCATCTTGTAGGAATGAGAATAGACTTTTTGAGACTGACAATGAACCCCAGATCTTGGAGGAGAGAAATCGTCAACCTTAGATGGGACAGCAGTAACTCCTTCTCCTGCGCCAGAATGTGCATGCCGTCTAAGTACACTATTATTCTCACACCTCTCGCTGTGAGGAACATCCTTACCGGACGCAGAAGCTTCGTGAAACACCACAGGGCCTCTGACAGGCCAAACAGGAGAGAGGCGAACAGCTAAGGACGACCCTGTCACTGAAACTGAAGGTACTCCTGGTGAGGAGGGTAAGCGGGAACCACCAGGTATGCACCTTTCAGATCTATCTTGCCCATCCAATCTCGCTGAAGGAGAGAGTCCCTCAACAATTGAATGAACCTCCATCTTGAAGTGGTGGTAGACCACAAAAGAATTGAGAGCCTTGAGGTCGATAACCGGTCTGAACCCCCTGTCTGGCTTGCTCAAAAGAAAGATGGACCTGAGAAAAGGGTACGCGTCATGAGAGATGTGAACCACTGCCCCCTTCTGAATGAGGTCCCACACCTCTGCATCCACCAAATACTGTTTCTTCTAACTGAACACCAACGGAAAGGGGTGAACCACCTGACAGGGGGAACAATAAAACTCTATATGGAACCCCATCACTGTCTGGAGGATCCATGCATCTGTAGTTGGGATAGACCAATTGTGAGCAAAACGAGCTAACCTTCCCCCAAGCTCGATGGGAAGAGACATTTAAACGGAAAATGGTCACCTGTTGCAGATTGCGAACAACCTGCTCCTCTAGTGGAGCGACCTCTCCACTGAGTCCAATGCTTTAGGAAGAAGGTGTCTGACACACCTCTAGAGGCGAACGACCCTGCACGCATCCCCCTGGAAGCAAACTGCGGCATGTGAGGAGCCCTGAAAGGGACTGCTAGAGGAGTGGGGTCTCCATTTACAGCCCTAGAAAAAAACACTAGGGATCACAGCCTTTGGTATGTTAGTCTAGGCCTTATCTAGTGCTGTGAAGATATGTTCAAAGGAGAATACCATTTTAACAAATCTGTCCCCAAACAGAAACCCCTGGGCCTTAAGCCCTGCCTCTAACAGAGCCATATCCACCAACATGAGGTTGAGGCGCATTAACAAAGCCTTTCTTTTAGCAACTCTCACACTGAACTTGTTGGTGTTCTCCACGGCCATCAATTTGGATTCTGAGTATCCAGAGGCACGGAAACTGCTCTTCTGAACAGCCGTGAAGAACTGCTTGCATCCCTGGATCCAACTCCCCAGCTGTCCTCATCCTTCTTGATCTCTCCTCTGCATTTGACACGGTCAACCATTCCATCCTCATACAAAGGCTCTATGACAGCCACGGTCTCTCGGAGCGGGCACTGGACTGGCTGACTTCCTTTCTTAATGACCACTCCTCTCAAGTCATCCCTGGCACCTTCTCCTCCCCTATTTCCTTCTCCACTTGTGGTGTCCCCCAGGGCTCTATCGTTTTGCCTTGACTCTTTAACATCTAACTTACTAAGTTACGGATTAAATTCAAATCCCTCTGTATCATCCACAAGGCTGTGTGGGGCCGGGGCCACACTGTCTGCAACACCCTCTTACTAAATATTCCCCCTGTGTTGCTCTGGCACCAACTCTTTGTGTTTAAAGCATTTTGCTAAACAGAGGGCAGGTGGTCGATCTCTTTCCTCAGCTGGCTCCCTTCTTTGGAACAGCCTCCCCCTCCCTCTTCGTCTTGAGCAGGCCTTTCTTAAATTCCGGAAGCTCTTTCAAGACTTTCCCCTTTACCTCCTCCTTCCCGCACTCTCATCTGCTAATCTCACAGTTACTTGTTTAGTTTTCAGGGCCCTTATGCATCATTGGGGCCCTGACCTCCCACACCAAATTGCCCCCAGCTTCTGTCTATCCTCAGCACTTGCTTCGGCTCACCCTCCACCATGGAGGCTCAGACTTACCTCACATTGCACTTCACTTGTTGCTCATCCATGAGCACCACATCACCTATCCCATTCCCTCTCCCTTCTGCACTTGCACGTTCTGAACACTTGACAAGTCATAGTAGGTTCGCCCCCCCCCTCCCAATGTATTTAATATGTGTATGTAATTTCACATCCCCTTGTCCCCTACCTGTTGCCCTGTGGGTGCTTTGAAACAGTATTTACTTCCTGGATAAGCACCTTACAAGCAAACAATAAATAAATAAATAAGTAGCATGTCAAATACTTGTGAGGGGTCCCAGGACATCTAACAGTTTATCTTGACAAGCTCGCACAGCTTTATAGATCCCTTTTCTAGGGTCCTTCCCCTTTTTTGTGAGGAAAACTACCATAGACTCGTCAATTTTAGGTGTTAGGGCCACCTTGTCCAGGAGCCTAGGGTGCAGGCACTCTGATTTTAACTTATTACGGTCCTCTTTTTCCATGGATTTCCTGACTCAGTGCTTCATGAAGGAACCTCTGAAGAGCGCCATTCCGCTGAACGTGGTGGTTGTATATGTGTGGGATCAAAGAAAGGTATCCCCAGCGTATCCCTGAGTACCCTTTGTTTTTCATGGGACTCCTCCTTTTTACCTTCTTCCTCTTGGGTGGAGAATCAGAATCATTTGAAGAAGAGCAGGCTCCTGAGGGGACGAACCGCTATGCCTTCTTACAGTAATGGGCTGTAGGGACTCTGACAGGGACTCCCCCTGATGGTGCTGAACTCTCAATATGCTTGGTTTTGGCCACACACTTACCCTGCCTAGCTCCCTTGGCAGAGGAATCCGCCTCTACGACTGCAGCCCCCCATGCCTGGAATTCGGAAATGCCAGTTATAAGGCAGTCAAAGACAGAGGCAATGGTATTATTAAGGCCCCCATAAGGCACTATCCATAGACTCTTGCACAACCCTACGAATATCTCTAGCACTAACCTCAGACCTACTAATTGAAGGCAGTGGCCTAACTGGAACCTCCCCCTCCTCAGAGGAACTAGCATAGTGGATAATTATGTCCCCCCCTCCTTGCATACAGCGCCCTGTACTTCACTGCCCCTAGGAGCTGACATGACTGTTTTATTTTAAAGCTAACTGAGGAAGGGAGGGAGGAGAGATAATGGCACCCACAGTAACTTACCTCGAGCAGTGGTCTTTCCTCAACCCAAGCAAGCCACAGCCACGCTTCACTTGTAAGGGGAAAAGGTCAGAGCGGGCTGTGACAGTGAGGAGAAGAACCAGGGCCTCTGCACGCCCAGAAGCCGAGCAGGCCTCTTCAGCAGTCACGTCGAGGAATGTATGCCTCGCAGGTGTTAGGAAAGATTTCTCTTTTAGCAACTTTCTCTCCCTATTCTATGGACCCCCAAACGTTTTGCTTTTGTTTTTCGTCATGTCATGACGTTTTACAGTGAAGTGAAGCCTTCAACTTCAATTCACTTGGCTTTTATGGGGAAACTGACTAGTCCTTCAGACTGTCAGTACTGGGAAGCTATGTTTCCCTTAGTCTTTTGACTTTGTTACGTTTTGGGTAACTTTTTAACATTGCACAATGCATCATCCAATGCAGTGTAATGGAGTTTCTTTTGTATGACCCCAGACTAACAATCAAAGGGATTGTTTGCTTACCTTAGATGTGTTTAAGGACAAACTGGTGGCAGCAGTTCGTTTTTCATACTTTTTATTGTATTTTTCTTTAGCCGTACAGTGTCTACAGTGTTTAGCTACTAACAGGTTGTCCTGAAGCTCTCGGGTATCTACACACAAGACACAGCAACCATTAATATAGTCTATGGCGCTATCCAGGCTTGGATGGCAGCCAAATGCATTGGTCCTGAACAAAGATTAAGCTGAGCTCCTGATTGTTGCAGCTGGGTCACGGTTGAAAAAGCTACCTGCAGATTTTCAAAGCTTTAACATTGCGTGTTCCATTATCTCAGTGCCAAAAAGTGTTAAGACCATTGGAATCATGCTCGATGCCGAACTCACCATGAAACCCCGGGTTGCCCCCCTCAGGGCATCTTGTGGCTACATCAAGAAACGTCTTGGCCACATCCGTCCATTCTTGTCTCCTGGGAACATGTCCCTCCTTGCTTCAGCTGTGGTTACCTCACGCCTGGATTACTGTAACAGCCTGTTTCTGGGCACCTCCCAGTCAAACTTGCCAGCACTCCAGGTGATGCAAAATGGGGCACGCCGGGCCATCCAGTGTCTAGCCAGATGAGTTCACATCTCTCATGTGAGGAGGGTGCTTCACTGGCTCCCTGTGAAACATTGTGTTACCCACAAGGCCCTAACGCCGAGTCACAAATGCCTGAATCTCTAGGCCCCCTCCTATATCTGTGAGTGTACCAAGGTCTGCCAACCCTGCCACTCGCTCTAATCAGCCGATTAGGCTAGCCTCCAACAACCTAAATTCAAACTGAAAGGGTTTGGGGGCACCTCCTTCAATGTTCAGGCCCCCTTGGCTTGGAATGCACTTCCTCCCGACCTGAGAAAGATAATATGTCTGTTGGATTTCAAGACAAAAATCAAGACTCACCTTTTTAACCTTGCATAACTGAACTTCTCCTCTCTGCTCTATTTCTGACCCCAGTTGTCTGTCTGTGTTTTCATGTGCGCCCTAACAACTATGGGTAAGTGACGTGTTCTAAAAATTAAAATAAATAAATAAACAGTGGCTAGTGTTCGAACATGGCCGTGCCACAAGGTTTTTCGTTTGTTCCTTGACCATCTTGTCCTTTGGCCTGCTTCCTGCCCGGCCAGGAAAATCATTTTATGGTTCATGCACGTGCCCGGGAAACCCAGAGATTTTGCGGGTTAGTGCAGAGCATGGGTGTGGGGTCCCAGGTAGTGGGTAGGGACTGTCTGGTCCCAATCCACAATCTGGCTCCACTGTGTTTGATGTGCATGCTGTGAAGGCATCATGAAGTAAGACACAGACAACAGACTGAAAGTTAAAAATAAAATACTTTATTAAATCAAATGTCGGGATGGTAGAATCCCTAACTTGTCCTATGCTGAGGTGGGATTTGCCTACCTAAATAAATTAAAGAAAGTCTGAGTCAGTAAGTTCAACTTAAAAGTCTGTCTGCGTCTAAATCCTATTCTTGCTGTTTCAAGTAAGCTAAACAAGGTGTAGGGATGTCAATAATAAAAGAAATAGTGTTTAACTCAAAGTTATGAGCTTTTTCCAGCTCGCAGGTCTTTCAGCTCCCCTTCCCCAAGTATAAGAATGTGCCACAAAAGTCTCAAGATAACCTTTCTCATGTTCAAGGTGATACAGGTCCAAACAATCCTCAGGGTTCCCTTCGACAAGTTCCAAGCAACACAGTTCAAAACAAAAGGGCTTGAGGCTCCGTTCTCAAGACAACACGTGTAGTTCCTGAAGGCTCAGGGTTCCCTTCCCCAAGACTTCAATTTTGCCACTTATAATTGTTTCATTTTTTTCACAAAGTTTTACACAACTCAAGGTCGACCTGACCCTATTTCTGGTTTGCCTCACCAGTTCACTTACAGTGCTCGTCATGTTTCTTTCACGGTGTTCTTGGTTTTCAGCACTCAGGCTCACTGGTCTAGGCGCAGTTGTCCGACCGAATGATCCACCCATCCCAGGTCGTGCAACCAGTATCCCCGGGCTCTCCAGCCCACACAGGCTCTTCAGTATTTGCCCCTGTGTTCCACGTCATCTTCACTTAGCTTCTCTTTGTCAGCCACTTGGCTTTATGTACAGATTTACACTGCTCTGGCTTTTCCTTGTCAGCCTCTTGGCTCTGCCACCACTTGTCAGACACCTCTTGACAGTCTTTGGCCTTGCTGAACTGCATTCACTCATAAAAGGTCACTTTGAGGGGGTTTTGTTTGCACTCCACCTTTCTATGACCCTCCGTCATACTTGCGCCCTATTCCATAATTCGCTTTCATATGGGCACCTGTCTGTCCTTTTTATTTGCTTAGACCATAAAGTTTTAATTGATTCAGTATTTAATATGCTTGACTTCAGGGTTTCATTCAATTTGGTGTTCAATATGCTTTCATGTCACTTAATTTTAAGTTTCCAATCAGTTCGGTATTCAATATGCATTCATATTGCTTAATCTTAAATTTACATTCAGTTCAGTATTCAATTTGCACTTGTTTTGCTTACTTTCGAAGACTGATACTTATTTGCGGTCCACTAGGAGCGCCCTCCTGACACTCACCGGCTCTCTGCATCTCTTTCCGGTGGCTCCCGCTCCCGCTACTCCTCTCTGCTTCTGAAGCCGGGATGTCTACCATTTCGCGCCCCGTCCACCTGCAGGTGTTTCCCTCTGCACGCCGGCAATTTAAATGTCTCTTTACGGATGCATACAGCGTCCTCTCTTCTTCTGGCTCTCTCGCAGCTCCTGCTGCTCGCTCTCTGTCACGGAGGCTCCCAGACCTGCGTCAAGTACACCGCCCACTTGCTTTAGACCCTGCAAGTCCTCTGGGAAATCTGCCGGTGTCCTGGCTCCTTCTCTGGCCCCACCAGGGCTGCCTCTTCTTAAACAAGGTTCCCTGCTGGTCTCTCCTACAAAGGCCTCCCTGTTGTTCCTCATTTTGCTCCACTGGTCTCCCTTTATACTACTGTGGCTGCAGGATGGGCTCCTTGAAAGGCTGCATGTGTGGATGCCTCATTAGACTTGCCTGACCATAATTAAAGGGACATGCCTGACCCCCACAGCACTTGGCAGGCATTTTCCTTGTCCCAGTACTAAAGTGGTGAAATGGTATAGTGTTCATTACTCTTGGTCGCCTCTTCCTCATCCCAGTACTGTCAAGTGTCATATGTGGGGAAATGAAGGCAACAGCTTTATAGTAACCCATAAAGGTCTGTTTTATTCACTAATTTACGTCTTCTTCTGACATTTGGAACCATCTGCACATCCCCAGGACCCCTCTCCTATTTTTTTCCCAACTCCTAAACTTTGTGAACTTTTGGGCACAATGCCCCATACAATTTAGGGTTGGACTTTATAAGTTAGGATTGCAATTCCTGTGGATAGTTGGTGCTAATCTAATTACATACCTTCCTTTTCAGTTAATGGGGGTGAATTGATTACCAACTACAGTGCACCAACTACAGTGACTGTATATATGTATTATAGTGTTTAGTATTGTGTCATATTACCTGCCATTAGTCATTTTTCTGGGCCTAAAATAAATATAGTGTATTTATAACTAACTGCATAAGTGTAATCCTTGGTGTTTCACTGTGTGAACTCATTGTGGACCACTGACCCCACTCATCTCATTTAGACTTGGCCTCTCCCCATTCTAGCTTGATTTGTTTGGCTAACTCACAGAAGTTACTCCCTGTTCACTATAACAAGGGTGTGCTCCCAAACGTCTGCCAGGCCAGAGTTTTGAAATACATTCTAACAGCAGGCTCTTACACCGAACAGGAGATGGGAGGGAAGTGAACTCCTACCCCCCAAGCGTTTACTAATGAATACCCAAAACAACCCTAAAATGGCACCTGTGAGGAAGGCATGGTATCAACAGTAGAAATAGACACAAAAGATGCAAGTTCAGAAAACCTTTATTTTGTAGGTTACTGGGGTTGGTGAAATTCCTAACTGGCCCTAACACTAAAATGGGAGTAATCTCGACAATAAAATGAACAACAAAAGAGTCCAAGTCAGTCTAGTCAAAATAAAAAAGGCCTATACTAAGAAAACCTAACCTTGCCCTCCTTACTCTCCTTCTCAAATGACAGTTGTGTAAAGGGAATACAAAAAGGAAAAATAGTGTCTTAAAAGAATTGTTAGAATGGCTTAGGTAACAAATCCCTTCCCCGCGTTCAGAAGCATGGGGTCTCGAGAGTTTCATAAAAAAAGGATATGTGGATGGCATAGTAAGTCTTGCACACTCTGGCTTGCTGGTACAATTCAACAGTTCAGGCTTGGGCTTCCAGCTTTTGACAGTCTAATCAATTCCTTAGGTGTTGTCCACTTTACCACAAATACACAGTTCTTCTCTTGGCTTTCACTTTGCCAGTATTCAAGACAGGCTTCCCTCCGCCGGGCTCGAGCCTGCCTCCCTTTCAGACTGGTTCTCCACAGAAATGCAAATTCGCAGATTTTTACGAACTTTGAGACTTAAATCGTTCTTTCAAGACACCCCTGAGAGAACACCAGAACAGGATTCTGGACTCCGTTGTCCATCTACATTCACACCTCAGGACAACCAGGTGTCCAAAGAAATTTTGACATTTTAGAAGAGTGTTCTTAGGGACCTGCATGATCTAAAAACTAAAAATAACAGACCCTATGTTAAGCACAATTTAACCTGATGAAAATAAAGCTCTCAAAGAAATGGCCTCCAATGCAGCCATAGTGATTAAACCAGCAGACAAGGGGGGGGATAGTCGTGATGACTAATACCCAATACTGGAAATGGTAAACAACTTGCTAGCTGATCCCGCGAGTTATAAAAAACTGAAAAGGGATCCCACCAAAGAAATTAAAGTGGAGATCGATCAGGCAATCAAATATGCATTTGACCGCAATTGGGTGACTGACAATGAATACGAATTTTTGACGACCAGCCAAGGGCGCACTCCCACTCTGTACGCGCTACCTAAGTAAGGTTCATAAAAACACTACCAACACACCCGGTCGACCAATAGTCTTGGGTTGTGGTACGATACTCGAACCACTGTGTAAATTCATTGACACTTTTCTTAAGCCCTTAAACACTCAAACAAGTATTTACAGGACACAATGAATACAATTCAAATCTTTGAACATCTTAAGTTTGATCCCACTAAACACATTTTTGTGACTATGGACATAACTTCTTTATACACAAGCATTCCCCAGGCACAAGCCCTAGACTGCATGCTGGAATACATGACCGAATCGAACTCACAACAAAGGGTGCCAATTAACTTCAATATGGAATTAATGGAATTAGCCACTATGCAAAAACTATTTTGAGTTTAATGGAACCTTCTTTCTACAGACCAAAGGCACTGCGCTGGGAGCCGCCTTTGTGCCGATCTTGGCTGTTCTATTTATGGCTAAGTTCGAAACTGAGCACATTCTTTGTGAGTCCAATCCCTTCTTCACATCCATTTTGAACTGGAAGCGGTACATAGATGACATTATTTTTATTTGGGAAGGACTGGAAACTGAACTTTCAGCGTTCCTTTCCTGGCTTAACCAGATTGATACCAACATCCAATTTACTCTTGAACACTCGAAGAATCAAGTCATCTTCTTGGATCTTATCATTAACCATAATGATGGTACACTTAAATGTTGTCTTCACCGCAAAATCAGTGCTAGGAACACATTACTGCACTATACTAGTGATCACCCTCGTCATCTCAGGGATAATCTTCCTTATGGGCAATACTTGCGCATAAGGAGAAACTGCACTGACATACAAGACTTCTACAAGAAAGCGTACGAGTTGGATACCAGACTGAAAGAGAGAGGTTATCCTAAGAAACTCATCAAACGGTCACGTAAGCGGGCACGCTTTACGGACCGCGAATTCCTTATTGATCACCAAAACCCAGCAGTCAGGGAACAATAAAATGACTTGTGTGCTTACTCACGGCATCAAAGTTTTCCAAATTAAGAAAATCATTTTGAAACACTGGGATATTGTTAAACTGGATTAACCTGAGGAACCCCTACCTCGCTTCGCTCTCGAAAGGGCTTCGAACATTCGAGATAAGCTGGTACACTCGAGCTTTCGCAAACAATCACCCAAAATGGGTTTATGGGATTTGCGGTCAGTTAAAGGGCATTACCCATGCGGTTCTTGCATGGCATGCGCCTTTACCAAAAAGATGAAGGACTTTAAAATTGGAGAGCGGGTGTGGACCTTACCTCACCTGACAAACTGCAAAACTAAAAATGTGGTATATTGCATTGAAGGTCCTTGCGGATTAAGGTATGTTGGGCAAACAAGCAGAGCAGCACACATTAGAATTTCAGAACATCACTCGCGCATTAGATGCAAAACCACCAGGGCACCCATTGTAAATCACTACATGACTTTGAAACATTCTCCCAACGATATGCTATGGTGGATACTGGAAACAGTAAAAGACTCCATCAACACATCTAAAAGCTTACTGGATAAAGAAGCACGTTGGATTTTTCGATTAGGCACTCACACCCATGGATTAAATGAAGAATTAATCACACCATTATAATATCATAGGACCTCAGTGACTCCTAACGCACTCTAACAGGGCTTCAGTCATCCTGGCCATATCATTTTTGCCACATCTTTGCTTCTTGACTTCTGTTCTCTCACAATGGCATCCCCATTGCAGGAAGATGGCAGCACCCTCCAACACCTTCGCTTTAATTATGCGAATACTCTCTTCAATACTACCTCGGCAGTAATGCACTCTTTACACATCATTTTGACATTACCACTTGACGATGGTGGCAACACCTTGGCTTCTACTCTCTGAATCTTTATTTTTTTAACACTCATTCAAACTCATTCACTATTGAGCAACATATTGGCATACACGACAGCTCACGCCAGGGGGCACACCGACCTTGGACTTATTTATGTCCTTTACACATAACCTGTCACATGTACGGACCCTTCCTGCAACCGCATTCTATATGGAGGTTGCTGTCACTGTCTCCTTGATAGTCCTTTGTTTAATTTCTTTCCACCCCCTCGCAGCCAAAAACACTATTCAGTCTACGTGAGACTGTGTTTCCTGGTACTGAACACACCCCCTAGCAAGGGTGTGTCGCCAGCGACCTACCAGGGCCGGACATGTCATGGCAGCTCACACAGGGTGGGTGCGCCGCCCTCAACCTATGAGGTTTGCATTAGCACCAGCATCCAGCCTGCGGCCTATCAGGGCGAGCCACGTCACATTTCCAGTACCTCGCTTCCCAGGTGGGCGTTGCTACTGTCTACCTATTACATTCGCAGTAGCCGCTGGAGCACACACTCGATGCTAGGCTTCCGTGCGAACCTGTCCTCTACGGCTACAGCGCTCCCCGCGTAGCTTGACTCCTTCACTGCCGTGGTTAAGTGCTGTCACTCCCCATTTTGACTTCTGCACTTTCGTACACACACAGCGCTCGGCCCCCTGTCGTACTCCGTCGTATTTGCTTCATTCCATTTCATGTGCTCATAATTTTCTATAGAACTATCTCTATCACCATTAGTTCGATTATCATTAGTTTTATGCTTAAGGTGTGGAAATCGATATAATATTGTGACCCCAATCGCATTGTTTAAATGTATGTTGGCCTACGCCAAGCTGTCTAAAGAATATTGTGAACATAGGTTCCGCGGCAAGGTCTTGACCTTAATGTATTGTGTAAGCTGCCATCTTGGATCTAGCCGCCATTTTAGGTATTCTTGCAGTGTGGAAGTCACCCCGAATCACAAAATGGAGGCCGAATGACATTGCGAGTAAGACTTCGGCCATGGTGACCTCCGCACACGTGAATGAATAATATGTCCGCAGGCTACTTGTTAGGGTCATGAACTAAGACCCTGTCCTCTGTTTAACCTAGGTGTAAATATGTAACTGTATCAGCGGAACCGATCTAATATATGGAGATTGCATGTTCGACCTGGCTACGAACCCTAGCCATGGTTCCAGAAATGGTTAACTTGTAAGAGGGCTGGCCAATGCAGTACTAAATGTATAAAAACCCAAGCATCCCGATGATCGGTCTCTCCCACTTTCAGTGCGAACCTAACGTTGAAGGTTCGTGTGTTAGTCAGAGGGCCGAATAGCTATTCGCATGTCAATTGACTTTGATAACTTGGTAACTTTGTAACTTTGAAATAAAGCGCTTTATATGGTCCTTTGTAACCTGTGTTGGTGTGTTTCCATTTGGGCTTCCCGGCCTCATGTCAATTTCTCTGTTTCCACAGTTGGCACCCGAATAGGGACCCTCAAGATTGATGCCGGATCATTGAAGGTTGACGCAGACTATCGAATCGGGATCGGACGGTGTGATTCTGCGGGCCCGACCGATCGAGACGTGATACCTCGGCAGCGCTGCACGATCCGATCCTTGGGCGATAGTCGTGCGGTCTGACACGGCATCTTGACGAGGGTCCAAATCCGAGGCGGGCAGATTTGCCGAAACCACTGAACGCAGGTAAAATTTGTTAGTTGAAGTCCTTTGAAAACCGTACGGTCCTCCTTAGGTTTGGTCAGGTGTAGTCGTGACCCGGCTCTTAATTTAACCCTGACAATTTGAATTTGGCGTATTGTATCTGCAGACACAATTATTGGACCAGGTAACACCAATTCTTTGAGAAATGCCTGGGAAATTGTCTAGCTGTTTTAGGGCTCTATTCCGCAGCGATCGACAATCTTTGGAATTTAGCCGTCCGGCACCACAGGAGGGGTCGCCGGCGTGTACTATGTACTGTAAGTATGGCATTGGTAGTATTGTATTTAATGACATTTGGCACAGACAGACCAGAAATGCCTCCGAATTTCAGTGGCCAATCAATGGTAGTTTTGAGATCCCCCGTATTGAATACTTAGAGTCGATCTTGCTTAAAAAGAAGGCTAGGCCAGCAGCCTTTGATGTGTTACAAAATTGGAAAAAGGAAGCATTACAGCAGCTTAAAAGTAGGGATAAACATGCACGACGTCATAAAACGAATGCCGAAAAGGCATTGTTATATGACAAGGAAAAACGATTAGATGAAACCCAGAAAATGGACAGAGCTTTTTCGCTCGGAGTCCAGAAAATTTACCCTTCTAAAGATTTCCATGTTTCCGAGGAGTTTATTGAGAAAATATTAAACGAACGGAGGCCTGATTCTTCAGCGCCACCTCCATATGCTCCTGTTGTGGGCGCTCTTCCCATTCCTGCTATTGCTCCTATCGTTATTCCTACTCCTCTTACACAGCCTACTACCCCTAGTTCCTTAGTTGTCGCTCCTCCGTCTATTTCGTCTGTTACATTACCTCTTTCCCCTGCACCCATGTTAGGTTCACCTACACTTTCGATTTCGGGGAGTCCTGTGTTTATTAAATCAGATCCTGGTGCAGGGTCGAGGATAGTGACTCGTAGTACTGTTCCTGCGGGCAGGAAACAGGAACTATTTTCTTGGGCTAAACATTGCATGGAAAAAGGTGATCAAACTGATGTATTTTCAACATTATCTAATTTGCACGATTTTCCCGAGAAAAACGTTTTTATTGAAGGACTGGGGATTCATTTAGGTGTAATGTGGGGTAGATTGCAGACTTCGGATCTCCCACAAGGGGTGAGAGATCTGAACGCTTTGGCACTCTCAAGGGATACCGAACAGAAAGTATATGGACATGTTGATAGATTGTTTGAGTTTAGACAGGATTTTGAAAGATTACAAAATGAGGATGATGAGGACGATAGGATATATATACAGAAACGGTTCCTTTCGTGCCGAAGATCAGCACCCGAGGAAGTACGGATCTGTACTAGAGATGCGGTTCGATGGATCTCGGATTCATCAATACCGCCGGATGAGGTATACGATACATATAGTCAATATACGGTAGAAATGCAAAGGAAGGTAATTCAAGTGATGGTACAGCACTTGCAGGAAGAATGTATAAGAAAGAAGGTTGGTTGCCCCACAGAGTTATTAGGTATTTGTAAAAGAGCTTTTTCGCCTGACACTTCCACAGCTGCTTTAGCGCTTGATTTGGCCTTATTACTCAGTAAGCGGTCGGGGGTCCCTATATCTCAGTTGCCTATGAGAGAGGTCCCTCCGACCCTTGTCCCAAAAGTAGAAATCCCCGCCAACGCGGCGACTGGTGCTCCCGCGGTGGATATCCCAGCACACTACGTATCACAGTTTGTTCACGTCCCGTTCTCTCGACAGGAAGTGAACACGATCAGACAATCAGTCCCTGATATTAGGAAGAACCCGACAGGGTTTTATAAAGAAATAGAATCCGTTTTGCAGTCTTCCGTGTTCACCTTAAGTGACATGGATTTATTGTTTCCAGTGCTTTTACCTGTTGATGTATGGAAGCAGGTACGGACAGTAGATGATGTGCCGGGGTTAGGGGATACATGGGTAAATCTAACTAGAATAGATGGGGAACGACCAGCTGGTGAGAAACCACCCCAGGTAATACTCACTTTACCCGATAGAATAGTTGCCAAATTGAAAACTATAATTCCAGAAAAAAGGATTATTTGGGACAAGCTTACGGCCTGTGTCCAAGGAAAAACTGAAGGTACCACTGAATTCTTTAATAGGTTTGAACAGGTGTTCTCCGACTTCAGTGGACAGGATTTGGGTACAGAGTCGGGGAAGAGGTTGTTTGTGGACAAATTTGTGCGTGGATTGTTGCCCGACATCCAGTCACAAATTATGTCCTCAGAGAGCGCTTGGCAGGCAAAATCTCAGTCAGAGGTTTTGCATATGGCTCAGTATTATGAGAATCGGGTTAATAACGAAAAAGAGAAAATCGAAAAAAGAAGGGGTGACCTAAAGACTAAGGTATTGTTGCAGCAAATTGTCAGGCACCCCAGAAGAGGTACGACACAAACTAGAGGTCAGTACATTCCAAGAGGAAATACTCCTCTAAATTCTATAAATATTAATCAGTGTGCTTATTGCCGCCAGGAAGGTCACTGGCGAGCACAGTGCCCTGCCCTCCGTCAGAGGTCAGGAGGCACATTCGGAGGTATGGGTAGGCGACCACGGGGCCGCCCTGGAGCAGGGGGTCCTGATAGGGGTCAGCTTCTACGAGATCCACAGCAACCTTTTTCACAGGAAAATCAGACTTCGAGTATGGACTCGAGAAATATATTTGATCACCCTTCCGCCGTCTATCTTTCTGAGGAACTTCCCTTTGATGAAGTTCTGCCTTACTAGGATTGCCCAAAGCAGCGTTTGGAACCTTTACCTATTCCCGTTATTCAGAAGGGCCCCTATGTTGAATTATTGGTGGGGAATAGGAAACATCAGTTCTTGATCGACACTGGAGCGCAGAAGTGCTCCATTGACCATTCACGGGTTCCAAACATTCCCCTGTCAGGGCAAACAAACGTTTCTATAGGGTTCTCTGGTATACCAACTGTTTGTCCGGTCTCTGCGCCGGTATCCGTTTCTTTGGGCCCTTTTACAGACCAGTGCCCTTTTCTTCTTACTTCAAACTGTGGAGAAAACTTGCTGGGGTTGAATTTGTTGAAGAAACTGAATGCAGTGATCCATTGTACCCCTGATGGAATAAGTTTGACAGTTTCACCACAGCAACCTTTTAACTCCCAGTACTTGACCCGACCTCTACCTCCCGAGTTCGGCATTGTCCCGGAATGTTTGTGGGCAATAGACGACAATGATGTCGGAATATTGCACGTTGAGCCCGTTAAGATAGTCTTGAAACATGGGGTCAAACTACCGCGCATTCCGCAATATAAAATTTCAGTTGAGGGCGAGCGCGCTCTGAAATGCATTGTCTCTGATTTTGTACATCGTGGAGTGATCGAAGAGATTACAGGTAGCTTATGTAATAGTCCGATCTTACCGGTATATAAGAAAGGCGACAATGCAATTCCGTACCGGTTTATAATAGATCTTCGTGCTATTAACCGGGTAGTGGCCCAACAATTTCCAATCGTGCCGGATGTAACAACAATCTTAACAATGATCCCTGCTACGGCTACGCACTTCAGTGTCGTAGATTTGAAAAACGCCTTCTTTAGTATTCCGATACACAAGGAGAGCAGGTATTTGTTTGCGTTCACCTTGGGGGGACGCTCATTTACATTCACAAGGGCACCTCAAGGGTACACTGAAAGTCCTAGTATCTATAGTAGAGCCTTAAAAGAGCAGCTCGACACCCTTGAACTGCCACCTACTTGCACGCTGCTTCAATATGTAGACGATTTGCTCTTAGCTGCAGACTCTGAGAAAGCTTGTAAAGAAGGCACTATATTGTTGCTTGTTCATTTAGCTGAACATGGTCACAAAGCTTCACTTAAGAAATTTCAATATTGTTGCCAGGAGGTTGCCTATTTAGGCTACCTCCTGTCAAAGGAGGGGAGAAGATTGACACCTGAACGAATAAAACACATTTCTGGCATGTCTGTCCCAAAAACACAGAAGGAAGTCAGAGCCCTGATAGGGATGGCGTCCTACTGTAGACTGTGGATCCCGAACTTTGCCCTAGTGGTAAAACCGATGTTGGCTTTGACGAGGAAGGGCATTTCTTTGCCACTGCCATGGGAATCGGAACATCAACGATCATTTGAGCTTCTCAAAGCCGCGCTGTGTTCAGCACCGGTTCTGGGTACACCAAATTACGATAAGGCCTTTGTGTTGTTTGTGCATGAATGTAATGGATGTGCTTTGTCTGTGTTAACGCAGGAACATGGAGGGAAGAATAGGCCGTGCGGCTATTATTCCTCCGCCCTCGATCCTGTCGCATGCGCTTTGCCGCGATGTCTGCGCGCTGTTGCTGCTGTTGCTGCGTCTGTAAAACAGAGTGAGGGGATGGTCCTAGGCCACGATTTGATTCTGATGGTACCTCACTCTGTTGATATTCTATTGAATAAAACTCAAACACAACACCTTACTTCTGCCCGGTTGACCAGGTATGAATTAGTTCTATTTGCTCCTCATATCCAAATTAAAAGGTGTTGTGTTCTCAATCCGGCTGAACTTTTGCCTCTCCCGCAAACTTCTGCTTGCGGCGATGATGGATCACATGACTGCCTGTACGCCACCGAACAAGAAACAAAGGGCAGAATAGACCTCTCAGATACTCCTTTGGAGAATGCGGAAGGGGAGCTGTTTTGTGATGGCTCCTGCTTTAAACTTCCGAATGGCATATCTACAGCTGCTTATGCAGTTACTACTTTGAACAAGATCGTAGAAACTAAAAGGATTCCGCATAACTCTGCGCAGGCCGCAGAGATTATAGCGTTGACTCGTGCTTGTGAGCTCTCCCAAGGGCATAGAGTTAATATTTATACGGAAAGTCAGTACGCCTTTGGGGTGGCTCACAACTTCGGAAAATTGTGGTCGGAAAGAGGGTTTCTGACCTCACATGGGACCAAGATTCAGCATGGTCCCTTAATAGTACAGTTACTTTCAGCACTCTCATTCCCTAAACAACTAGCGATTATGAAATGTGCAGCTCATCGTAAGGTCATAGATGATGTGGGCAAAGGAAATGCTTTTGCAGACTCGATAGCTAGACAAACAGCTACAGACCTTAGCACAGACATGTATACCTCAAGGGAAGTGAGAGATGGTTGTATAATAGATGAAGGCATTGGGTCTGTGCGAGATATTCAGACTGATGCCTCTGTTGATGAATCTAGGAAATGGGCTGAAGGCATGGGGAAATTGGATGACGAAGGGTGTTGGGTGGACGCATCTGATGGGAAATGGTTGCTTCCTGATTCTTATGTATTAGCAATGGTCACAATGGCACACGGTCCGACACATGTGTGTGCCCAGCAAATTGCGAAGATATTACAGCAGGTTTGGGTGAATGATAAAATTTTGGAAACTGCAAAAAGATATGTTAGTAATTGTATGATTTGCCTACAACACAATGTGGGTAAAGGGACAGTGACTCCAAGGGGAAGTTTCGGGCCCCCCTCTGTCCCCTTTGAAACCATTCACCTTGATTTCATTGAAATGGAACGTTGTAATAACTTGAAATATGTTCTTGTTATCATTTGTGCTTTTAGCAAGTGGGTCGAGGCTTTCCCTGCCAAAGATGCCACCGCCATGACTACCGCAAAGATCTTGGTGAAAGAATATTTTCCTCGATTTGGGCTCCCGAGGATAATCTGGTCGGATAACGGCCCACATTTCATCGCAGCTGTAATATTGCAAATATGTGTTGCCTTAGGGATTGAGAAATGTTTTCATTCAGCTAGGCACCCTCAAAGTGCGGGGTTGGTAGAAAGACACAACGGTATTTTAAAAAACAAACTTGCAAAAACATGTGCTGAGACTAAATTAAAATGGCCAGATGCTTTACCTATTGTATTGTTAGCTATGCGCACCACACCCCAGACTAGAACTGGGCTTTCTCCATTTGAGGTAGTAATGGGAAGGCCTGCTAATATTTGGGGCCTCCCTAAACCTAAAGCCCTGAGGGATGTGGAGAATGTATTGCTTGTAGATTATTGTAATCAATTGACTAAAAACCTGTATTTCATCTACCACCAGGTGAAGGCCGCCTTACCTGTACGGTTTACGGGCCCAGGACACGATATATTGCCCGGCAGCTGGATCCTGGTAAAGGCCTACGAAAGGTCTTCCTGTCTCGCGCCTCGCTGGCGGGGACCCTACCAGGTTTTATTGGTCACCAGGACGGCAGTGCGGGTGGCAGGAAAGAAGAACTGGATACATGCAACACACATCAAGAAGATCCCTCACCCGACGCCACACGTTACAGAAGAAACAGAACCCCTTGCTGATGCTACACTCTCTGATCTCGGAGTAGCAAGCAGCGTTGTGAGTGCGTTGGAGAAGTTCTCTGAGCCTGAGGAGCTCGGGGAGCCGTCCATTTTGTCTCCGCACTCCCTTGATCAATCACTTCCGGAAACTCTTGTTTCAAGTTCTGCGACTTCCGTCGCCACCGACGTGACGCTCCCCTCAGGGAGCGACGATACTTTGCTTTTGGATTCGGTAAACTTGGGTACCATCAGGTACAACCTTCGACCACGCGCTGCACGAGTATAGTGCATTTGAAAGGAAGAAGGAGTGATTGAAATACTATTGTCTTCCCTTTTTTTGGAACAAAGAAAAAGGGGGGTTCTGTTGGCTAGGGTTGGGAAGGACTAAGAAGTCGCGCGGCCGAAGTGCCGCCAGCAACGAACATTGGGGCCGTCGATCGGGATAACCATGATGCCTGCCGCCTTCACCGCTGCTCCTCGTATTGAACTATTAGATAAGGAGGTGACCAGTTCGAACAATGGACAATGTGCCTGGGCCCTGAAAACGTACTGTTGTGTTCTTGTTTTGATTACTGTTAGTTTTGCAACTGCTGCCGTGGGACTTTGGTACTTTGAAGAGATTTATCCTTTGAAGCCTCTGTTACCGACCGAAATTGTACCAACTGTTTTGACTCCCTCTGTACACCTTCACACTCTGTCCCCTAGGGACTCTCGGCATAGACAGAAATATCATAATAACACTCTGATGATAGTGATGAATGCTACGCATGCTATTTTTAATAAGAGTAATTGTTGGATTTGCACGCATTTGCCACAACATGGAAACAAGGGACTGGGATGGTATATACATCCCTTACCTCTAACGACTTCCTGCTATGCCTCTCTTAGAGCACTCTTCTTTGGCCGATGGAATGATAGCATCTCAGGGAACTTCGATGGCACTAATTTGAATGAATTTGAGAGACGTGAATTGACTCCCCTGGGATGCTCGCTTTTCGCAAATAGGAGTAGACCTAATATCGCTTCTATTAGGCCGTCTGATAAACTTTCCTTTCCTTTCCAAAATCTAGTTTCTTTCAAGATGGCTCCGATAGGCAATAAGGATGCCATGCCTCCTTCTTATTCTGTAAATCACAATCCTGATTCTGTCCCTTTCTGTGTACAAAGAAATGGCACTAGGCCAATGGGAGATTTTGAGCCTTGTATACATATTGTAAATTTGACTGGGGAAAATAGGCCTTTGTATGTAGGGGGACCCGTTTATTTTGTTTGTGGTAGTTTAGCTTTTCCCTGGTTGCCCAAGGATTGGCAGGGGACTTGTTATTTAGGGATATTGTTACCAGGTGTATTTATAGCCAGTACCTTAGAGGTATCCAAGGCTCGCCCGCGACGAGATAGTGATGGAGATACCCCCGGACAAGTGTTCGGGGATATAGCCAAATCAGTAGTCCCCTTTTGGGGACAAATAGCAAATTCAGAAAACATTAGGGGATTAGCGAGGGTATTGGAGAAAACGATCAACCGGACCACGGACATACTTTACAATATGACCTTAGAGCAAAAGGCGATAAGATTGGTAGCACTTCAAAATCGAATGGCATTAGATGTCATTTTAGCTGAACGAGGTGGAGTATGTAAATTAGTGGGGTCCGATTGTTGCGTTTTCGTACCAGATTCTTCACCAACAATATTTAAAGCAATTCAGAATTTACACACTCTTAGTTCTGAAGTCCATATCCCTGTAGGAGACTGGAGCCTTAGTACCTGGTTTTGGGATTCTCTGCGATCTTGGGGGTGGAAGGTGCTTTCTGTCATTTTAGGTATTTTAGGGACTCTGTTATTTCTTTGCTGTTGTTTTCAATGCCTCCCAAGTATATGCGGAATGATGGGGGAATGTTGTGCCCAGGTAATGAGCGCAATAGGGCGTAAGATATACACTCCGAAGACAGCATCTAAAGAGTTCATGTTGCAAGAAGTTCTTACGAACGACCTTATGGCTATTGATATTTCAGACAATGATGCGGAACCTATGAATGATAATGCCTTCAAGTATTTTCGAAAGTATTAGAAAACTATGTTTTAGCACTTGGCATAGGCCAAAAGGAGGGTCTGTGGAAATCGATATAATATTGTGACCCCAATCGCATTGTTTAAATGTATGTTGGCCTACGCCAAGCTGTCTAAAGAATATTGTGAACATAGGTTCCGCGGCAAGGTCTTGACCTTAATGTATTGTGTAAGCTGCCATCTTGGATCTAGCCGCCATTTTAGGTATTCTTGCAGTGTGGAAGTCACCCCGAATCACAAAATGGAGGCCGAATGACATTGCGAGTAAGACTTCGGCCATGGTGACCTCCGCACACGTGAATGAATAATATGTCCGCAGGCTACTTGTTAGGGTCATGAACTAAGACCCTGTCCTCTGTTTAACCTAGGTGTAAATATGTAACTGTATCAGCGGAACCGATCTAATATATGGAGATTGCATGTTCGACCTGGCTACGAACCCTAGCCATGGTTCCAGAAATGGTTAACTTGTAAGAGGGCTGGCCAATGCAGTACTAAATGTATAAAAACCCAAGCATCCCGATGATCGGTCTCTCCCACTTTCAGTGCGAACCTAACGTTGAAGGTTCGTGTGTTAGTCAGAGGGCCGAATAGCTATTCGCATGTCAATTGACTTTGATAACTTGGTAACTTTGTAACTTTGAAATAAAGCGCTTTATATGGTCCTTTGTAACCTGTGTTGGTGTGTTTCCATTTGGGCTTCCCGGCCTCATGTCAATTTCTCTGTTTCCACAAAGGGGCTGAACTCGCTTTCCCAGCAGGTTTCCTAAATCACATATGGAACGTGCCCAAGTTCACTCACCTGGTACCAGATATCTGACAGGCATCTAGTACACCTGACTCCATTCACCAAGCCAAGTTGGACAAGTAAGCACCGTTTTTTCATGTTCTGCAATTGTTGATGGCTTTGAGTGTGTAGCACCAATACATTTTCATTATTATCTTTACCAGCTTGAAAACTGTAAACACAACCTCTTTCAAGACTGACTTCAGATGGCGAACCCAACTCTTTAGGATCCCATCCTTTTACGGGTACCATGGCAGCATTTCTACCAAGGTAGGCATATGCCTGTTCCCCTCTTTTATATCTATTTTAGCTCTAACTCTGAGTCCAAACTCAAAGCTATATACTTTGATTTATAGGTTTCACAGATGAGTACTGGGTCTTGATCTTTAACCAGACACCTGTGCTCACGACTGGCACTGAGGTGATTTTTGCGTATTGAAACTTTGTCTAGAAGATTCCCCCCACATTGTTTTGGGTAAGGTTCCTTTTCTGGACAGATTTAATCAGTAGTCATTTTAAAATCCTTTGAAGAAATTGTTTAGGTACCCTGTCTACTTAAGATAGTCGACTGAGAATCATATAGGAAGCTTTATGTTATTTAATATTTAGTATCTTTCGTTTGTCTGCTTCCCTGCAGGGATTATTACTTCTTACTTTGCCCCGAGGAAGGCGTTTTTCTGACATCAACGGCCATACAGGTGGCCCGCCGAAACGTAACTTGGTCTCTCTTTGAGGGAACCCCAACCTTTTTTGAAACAACATCACTTCGAGACCGTTCTTTTTGACATGAATAAATGTGAAAAGTTTACGAAGGCAGACCCGTTTAAGTGAATCTACACTTTTGTACAAATGTATTTATTTAATTTTCATTTGGCTTATGTTTCATTTCTTGTTCAATTTTGGCAAATTTCTTAATTTATGCCTTTGCTTATATGTACTGAACATTCTGTTTGTGTTTCATTCAACTGTTTAAATTCTGGTGCTCCAATTTTTTGCACCTGGCTTTCATCGTAACGGAATGTCAATTTGTTATTATGATTTTATGAAACATCATGTTCCTTTTTTTGTCAAATTAACCTTTTTATAACATTAGCTTTATAATATTTCCGATTCCCTCAGATTATCTTTAGTTGTTTCAAGGTAGAACTTTTGGATATCTTAGATACCATGATCACTGACCATGCAAATTAAGACTATAGTCTATTAACTCATTGTTTTACAGCTTTTGTATTTCCTGTTAGAACATGCCTCTCTTTCACATTCAACTCTTTATTTTATCACAGTTCGGCACAGGCTTCCCTCCGCCGAGCTCGAGCCCGTCTTTCTCTTTTATTGTCAAAGACTTTAGAAACTGCAAGGATTTTACGTAGACCTCTGATTGACCACTTCAACCTCCTTTTAAACAATTTGACAATCAACTATCTTCACAACACCTTCGTACTTGTAGTTTTACTTTTGCCCTCTTAGCCTCTTTCAAAGTTCAGACGCAACACCAATGCTTCTTGGTACTTGTAGTTTTACTGTTGCTCTCTTGCCATCTTTCAAAGTTCATTTGCCTCTTGGCATTTTTCAAAGTTCATTTGCCTTCTTGGCATCTTTCAAAGCTCATATAAATTGCTTTTGACTGAATCAACTCTTGTTTGGGATCGCAGTTACTTTCTTGCCTTCGTTTCCCGCTTTAAAAAACTTTCACAGAGGCTTTCGAATGTGCGATTTCACTTCGCAGGGCCTCTATGCTACTTTGCATACTTTTCTCATCATTCAATCATTGTTCTCATAATTATGTGTTTTATCGGCACACACGCAACCTTCAACTTGTGTTACCTGCCTTTTCTTGCTCTTAACACAAACCAGGCTTTTGTTTGTTTCCGATAACTCACTGGTCTTGTTAATTGGCTTCTATCTTCAATGGTTTTCCCGTAGCAGTCAAGGCCTCCCCAACTCTGCCGTTTGCCCGGGAGGGTCATGGGTCATCTGGAAGTACTTTGAAGGTTTCTGTTTTCTGCTCACTCGTTTTCATCATGAAAGGCTTAAGGCTTCCCAAAAGGATGGAATTCTCACCTGGCTCTCACTCGTTCTCCGCAGCAGTCGATCAGCCCCTTGGCCTTCCAACTTCCATTGCCTGGTTCCCATCAGCCCCAAAAGAGCTGTTCCTTCTACTATTCAGCCTCGCTCAGAGTGTGCCTGTGCACGCCATCTTTTATCCAGACAGGGAGTGTTAACAAGTGGCAGGTGTATGTGATTCACATTACGTGCCTGACTCTGCCTGATCTCATTAGAGGGAATGAGTCACTGCAAATCAGTAGAGGTAATGCTCCTGGCCTCATTCCTCATCTTCCTCAGCTCAGTATTGTTGTTACTGTGAAGTGGGGAGGAATTATGGGAGTTGTAGTTTCCCATAAAATAAGCAGGGATAGGGGTTAGATGGCTTAAGGGAAAAGGGAGGTACCATGTCGACCGTCAGGTGCTTCACCCCCACTTCCCAAGGACCCCCTACCCAGGTGATCCTCCCTCGCGTGTCCACCCCCAGGGTCGGGATCCAAAAGCGATGGCCTTTCCCTGGCCACCTGAGTACAGGATCCCCAGGGACTAGGTGTGAATCACCCTCTGGTTTTTCACACACTGCATGTCGCAGCTGCGCATTAACTGCACCATGAGCTCCTAACGAAGTCTGTGAGCGTGTGCCAGCACTGCCTTTCCCTCAGCAGCCCCCAGGTTGTGCGAATGCAGCTGCATGAGGCGCCCGGGGCTAGAAAGGAACCGGAGCGCTGACCACGGCTCTCAGAAGCGATGTGGCTCCTGAAACTGATCAAGCCAGAACCACAAGCAACTGTGGGAAGCACTAAGACACAGAGATAACACTGTATCTAGCAATAACTTGTACAATTAAGAGACACTAAGTATCAGACACTAAGCATCAGAACACTCAAACAGTAGAGAAATTACTTATCTGCTGGTCGAGAAGCAAAGGAGAGGATCAGGGACTAATTCCAATGGACTTTATAGCGGGGGGGGGGAGAACCAGTTGGCTAATGGATGCCTACGGCTGCTATTTTGCACTGGGGGTCTTTCCCTAGGTTACACAAGGTTGTGTGTTGTTTCTTTTTCTTTAAATTGTCTTTTTATTGTATGTTTTCGTACATCTGAAACAATGAACCTTACAGGCAAAGAAACCAATCAACAGTAAAGAACCCTTTGCTCCCGCCCCACCCCACTTTCCACCCCTAATCTAAATATGTACTTTTCTCCCCCGCCACCCAGTTCCCACCCCCCTCCCTCCCGGTAACAGTGTCTTCTTTTACTGAATGAAGCTACTATAAAGAACCTTCGGTTGTCTTGAGATAACGGATAATCAAGTCATGTATTACACATATGTCCATGGCCGCCTCCTGAGAGTTGTATTCCTTCATGGGATATTGTCTGGCTCGGGATAGTCCCTGGGAGGGAAGCTCACCCCTTTTACCTCATGGCCGACCAAATACTGTCCTTCATGTAATCAACATTTGTGCCTAACGTTCACTTGTTTCAATTTTTCAAGTATTTATTCATAAATTCCCTCCAGATGCTCTGATGTGGCACTGCCCTCCCATGGAGCCCCACAGTTATTCTTTCCAGGATGCATATATTCAGGGCCACATTGATCCAGTCCCTCTTACATGGCTTTCGAGCACATTTCCATTTCATCACTAGGCAAGCCAGTGCTGCGAGCAGCAGGGGCACAGCAAGCCCTGTCAACCTGGTCAGTTCTCCCCCAACTTCCTCCATCCCAAACAAGATCAAGAAGGGTATTTTGGGACATTTGGTACAGTGAATCCCCTCTAGTTCCTTGATCCAGCCCAGTACTTCATCCCAAAAGACCTTTATTCGAGGGCATCCTCACCACATATTCCAGTAGTCAGCTATGTCCCCACATAAGTGCCAGCAAACTGGGCTCGCAGTCTGAAACATCTTTGAGAGCCTGACAGGGTCATATTGCTACCTATGGAGGAGCTTGATGGCATGCAATTTGTGTTGGCTCGAGATCGATGTCTGAGAGGCCCTTTTACACAATCTCAACCAAGCGCTTGGTCTGTTTCCCTCTCCATGTCACTTTCCCATCTCCGTCTCAACTTCTCTGTGTTCCCGTTCCCTTCAACCACCAGTTCCCTCTACATAGCAAAAATCAGGCTCATCATTTCCGTTCTTTTATCTAAGAGCTTCTCAAAGGGAGAAAGGTCCCTCTTTATCCTGTCCTTCTGTATCCCGTCCCTCCAATTTTCCCCCATGATCACCTCTTTTAACTGAAGGTATGAAAAGACAGAGAGAGTAACTATGCCCAACTCCCCCTCCAGATCCGCTGTAGTAATAAAGGTGCCATCCCTCCAAAGTTGGCCGACACTTTCAAGAGCCACCTCAAACCATGCTTGAAATTTTTCGGGGTTTGGGATCGCGTCTCGTACACCGGGCACCCACAAGGGACTCAGGAGAGAGGGCCATGTCGTTACTCCTTGCATTTCCACGCCCTGTCGCCATATCTCCCATATAGTTCCCAGAATCGGGTGGTCCCGAATTTTGCGGGGAGCTTACCTCTTGGCACCCACAGCCATTCCCCCACAGTGGTGGAGGACAGGTGAAGATTGTCCAGATCAACCCATTGGAAGTCCCTCTGCATTCTAAGATGGGGTATGAGGACCCTTAGCTGTGCCGCTTTTTAGTACAGTTTCATGTTCGGGAGCCCCACCCCACCCCTCTCTTTCGGAAAGGTGAACACCTCAAAGGATATTCTCGTTTTTTTCCCCTGCCACAGAAATTTCACCATAGCCCCCTTTATCTCCCGGAAGAAGGCTTCAGGGACCTGGATCGGACGCATCTGGAACGGATATAGGAACATTGGTAAGCAAACCATCTTCAGGACATTGAGGCGTCCGAGCCATGATATGGTCAGTTTTTCCCATTTTATCAGATCAGCCGAAATCCGGACAGGAGTGTGGGGAAGTTGGCATCAACTAGGTCTCCCATGTCCCTCGTGAAGTAGATCCCCCAAGGTTCTCAGTGTGCCTAGGTTAACCAGAAACCCCAGTGGGGCGAACCTATTTATATCTCCGTCCCTGTCCCTATCCAGCAGGAAAAGGACTGATTTAGCCCTCTTAATCTTAAAGCCAAAGAGGTCTTGTGCTGCTCAATCAAACAGATTGCTCTGGGTATGGAGGTTAGAGGGTTCCTCGTGTGCAAAAGAATATCGTCTGCATATAATGCACCCTTGTAATCCACCTCCCTCCCACCCCCCACTGGGAGTCCTTCTACTCTGGGTCATCTCTGATTCTCTGAGCTAGAGGCTCCAGGGAGAGCTGCAAATAGGGTCGGGGAAAGGGGACAACCCTGTCTTGTACCCCTAGTTGGGGTGAACCAGCGGGAGTAACCACCATTAACTGCCACACACGCCCGGGGGGATGCGTAGACTGCCATTATGCCCTGCCTGATCCTAGTACGCAGCCCTACCTTACCAAGCACTTCCTTGAGAAAGCCCCACACCATCCTATCAAACGCCATTTCGGCATCCACCGAGAGGAGGGCGGGGTCTCCCGCCATCCCCGAGCCTCATGAATCAGGTACAGGGTTTTCCTCATTGTGTCCGCCCCTTGGAGTCCCTTTATGAAGCCCAGTTGGTCTGGATGGATCAGTTGAGGCATCTATACTTCAAGTCTTGCTCCCAGTACTCGTGTATGAATTTTGGCATTGATATTCAGGAGGGAGAGGGGGCGATAAGATCAGCATAGCCGGGGGTCCCTGCCCTCCTTGTGTATCACAGTGATTGGTGCATGAGAGAAGGATTCCGGGGCTTCCCCTGTCTCCAGGATATCATTGAACAGTTCTAGCATGAACGGGAGGAGGGGGGCAATGAAGGACTTGTAAAAGCCTGCAGAGAATCTGTCCTCCCGTGGGGCCTTACCCAACAGTAATCTTGCCACTGCCCTCTTGATTTCTTCAGCAGTTATTGGGGCCTCCATCGCCGTGGGTGGCCTCCTCCAGGGAAAGTCTAGACATCTGAGTTCCCGCCAGTTATGTTGTTATATCTCCCATCTCTAGGTTAGCCTCTGTTTTATAAAGATTTTCATAAAAAGACGCAAATGCTTCCTGAATCCCATCTGTCCCTGGGTCCTGTGTTTTATACACCCCTGCTATGGCCTCCACCCATCGTTCTGCTCGCTGTCCTTTCAGCCTGGCGGGCAGTAGTGCGTCCGCCTTATCTCCTTTCTCATAAAACCTTTGTTTCCGGAACTGCAGTTTCCTAATTATTTGGCCTTCCTCCAGGAACCTAAGCTCTTCCCTTTTCCCCCTCGCCTCCATGAGCGTGTCCTCCCGCCCCTCTGTGGCATACCAAGCCCTTTTGTCAAGTTGGATAATCTCAGATCTCAACTTGTTTTCAATTAACGTCCGCTCCCTTTTTTTCCTTGCCCCTTCCTTGTCAGGATCCTCATCCATTTCTCCTTCCCCTCTTCCCACCCCACTTTCCTGGAGGCCTCTCCTGTATTGTTCATTCTGAAATAGTCCCCAATTTCTTTGGTCAGGTCTGAATGGAACACTGGATCCTTCCATAGGGATTTGTTGCATCTCCATTTGACCCCCTGGGTACCAATCCGTGCTGGTTCAGGTCCACTGATACCAGATCATGGTCTGACCAAGTGATCGGGGAAATCGCAGAGCCCAATGTTTCCCCCATAGACCCCTTGAGATATACATATAATCTATTCTAGTGAAGGTGCCATGTAAGGCCAAGTAAAAGGTGTACCCTGTTTCATTTGGGTGCAGGTACCGCCATATGTTCCGCAGCCCGTAGACCCCCAATATTTCCAGGACCTCTACGCACCCCATTTTCTGCAGTTTCTGCGTCCCTGCCACCCATACCAGCCTGTCAAGCTTGACATCAGCCCATATATTAAAATCAACCCCCTGTATTATGTGGCCTGAGGCTTTAAGCATTATCTTCGGGAGAGTTTTCTTCAGAAACCTGAGTTGACCCTGATTCAGGCAGTAGATTGTAAATGTAAACCCCACTTTCTGTATAGTACCAGAGACCAGGGGGGCCATACCTTCCTCATCAGCCCACACCTTAGTGACCACCATTCTTAGCCCTTTACCAGTGAGAATTCCCACTCCCACTTTCCTCAAGGGCCCTGAACCCCACTATTCCTTACCCAGCTCACCACCAGGGACCCTCCGTTCCTCCCCTCTAGCGTATTTAGTGTCCTGGAGGAACATTACATCAATGCCCGCTCTTCAGAACTCCCTAGCCACCAGGGACCTTTTTGTGGGTGAGTTCATCCCCTTGACATTCAACATCCCCACCCTCAGGTGACCATATCCTGCTGCATCTGAAACTACAGCCATCCTGCTATTCCCCCACACATGGGTCCCCTTTGCTCTCGGGCGGCCTGTGCCCGTCAATCCAGCTCCCAACAACCGAAAACCACAACTTTGAGAAGACCCATATCCTGACCCCTACCTTGGTCTCCCCTCCCCTCTAGTTACCCAAAATGGCACCTGACTCCTCCTGGTTGACATTACCAGGTTGAGGTCAGACCACCAGCTGGAACCGATTCCCCTCCGGCGCGTGCCTTCAGCACCTCATTACCTTTGAGCACCCCCAACAGAACTAAACTGCTACTTTCCAGGTTCCAGCCGGCTTTCACCCCCAGTCATTACAACTTTCAAACAAACCGCTGTAAAATAACCCAATAGGGGTCCACCTAGTCCCACATCACCACTGTTAGGCAGAATTATATGCAGTACCGTTTGGGAACACCACACACAATTAAGACTACAAGTGACAGTACAAATTCCCCTTTGGTACAAGCCTGTACTACACAGTTAAAGTGGTAGCGATGGCTTAGCAGCTAGACTTATCTCAAGAGTAAGTGAGCAGTATCAAATAGTTACACAAAGGACAGCAATTACTATGATTCAGGCAAACACTGACTCAAGGTTTTCAAGTGAAAGAATATACATTTATTTCACTCTTCAGTTTTATAACATTACACTATTATAAGCAGTTTAAAAATCAAACTCTAGGTTGGCCACCAGGGGGCGCACGGATGAACAACTCCTTCGTGTGAGCTCCGTCCCGAGGTCCCAGAAAAGTGGATTGAGCCCCCACTTGAGACCCCCCCCTTAAGTACGCTCGACGGAATGGTGTGGGAGAGGATGTCTACCATGACATGAAAAAAAATCCGGCGAAAATCGTGCAAGTATTGGTGGAGAAACGTCGAAGGTCCCGATCACCGGCTTAACTGTGCAACGCACGTGAACTCCAGAAGACTACGGAGGCGACTGGAAACTTGTACGAGGATAGGAAGCTGGAGGGAAGCTGGAAAACGTCGTGGAGCGGGAACATCGATCGGAACCATCACGACCGACTTGAAAAGGCGATCACAAGCAACCAATATCAAACACAACACGGCGCCTCTACGCGGTGAGTCGAATCCACCCCCGGACTGCAACACTACGCGGCCCCGGTCCTCTCAGCCCTATCGAAGCCCATAGCTGCGCCGCTTAAACACACCCGGCGCTCCGCACGGAGAGTCAGCCACGTCCAACCAGACCCATCGTGAGAATCGGCATTAGACCCCAGGCGAGAACAATACTATTAGAGCGGTTGCGAGGTCAGAGTGACCGCACCCCCGCGTCTGGGAAGGGGGGATTTCGCAAGTACCCCCAGCCAACATAAAAAATATCATACTATAACGGAGGCCTCACAAGCGAAAACGCATGGAATATACAGCAGGAGACATAAGATAAGCCGTAGGCACTCTGTGAACCTTGCGTATTATTGGAATTGAAAGAGGTGAGGCATTGAACGAAAGTAAAGACCGTAATACGCTCATATACGCGTGGAACCACGCAGGATCCACCCACAGAGAGCGATACCCCTCAGAAAATTAGGAGACAGATGGAGACCAAATTCAGAGAAATCAGGAGGGGGAGACGGAGGCTGGCCTTAAAACAACGCTTCACAATATTATCAAACTTCTCGTAACAGATGACGACATTGATGAGCCCAAAACGGAACGCATCCATAGAGCAGGTGGCCCGCCTGGGGGCCCGAGGTCAGAAACTTGCGTGGTTCCACCGCTACTAAGATAAGACCAGAGTTCTTTAGAAAGCGAGGAGAGGAGGCACCATCACGCTAGGGGGAGCAGAAATAACAATCTATCAGGATCTCTCCTCCCTGACTTTAGCTCTCAGGAAAATGTGTAGACCCCTCACAAAATGGCCGAAAGAACGAGATACCCAATACAGATGGGGATACCCCTTCTCCCTCTCCTTTGAACACGAAGGCACAAGGATCAGACTGAACTCAGAAAAAGATATTAAAACATGTATATCGGATTTGCATGGAACTCAGGACCATGGAGAAGATCGACAGGAATCTGCAATAGAGGGGAGGGCATGGCATACCCAAGGCCCAAGGCGTAAAAGGGTGAAAGGTTCGAGGAAATATCATAGAGGCAACGTATCAACGGATGGCGGCGACTGAATTTCAATGATCATGGAATGTTTGACATATTTGTCGCTTGATAATGAGGAGCATGTACATTGTCTGAGGTAAGATTTCAATGACTGATGCTCGAACTGGAACTCCGAGAAGATACCAAAGAGGGAAAGATGGGGGCTCAATTAGTAATTTGTTGTATTATTTTTTGTACAGGGACCGTGAGGTAACGGTCCCCACTAGTGGTTCGGTGCCGGGACAGTTTCGTCAACTGAAACCGGTCGAACACCATCACATGGAGGGAGGTGGGAGGTGGCAGGGAGGGGAACACGGGCTAAGGGGAAAACTGAAGAATGGACAAGTACAGAATATCGAATGCATAAAAATGTCACGTGACTACCTGAAATTAGAACAAGTCGGCGGACACTAATGAATGATGTGAATAATCTCGGACTATATAAAGATGGCCGCCGCTGAATCCCAAAGCAGGGACTCCATAAGGGTGGGAACGCTCAATGTCAAGGGTCTTAACTCACCGACCAAGAGATCACTGGTCTATAGGGAATTTCGTTGCAGGTTAGATGAGGCAAGGAAGAAAAGAGAGGAACTCTGCCTTCTAGAACATGATCAAATCACCCGCAAACTTCTGCTATTGAAGCAAAGGTTCTATGAGAAGGGGGATAAAGCGGGCGCATTATTAGCGGCCAGACTGAGGGAACAAAGGGCAGAACGCAGGGTCTGAGAGATTGTGGATGGGGGGCCCGACACGGATGTTAGCAAAACTACTATCCCTGAAGCATTCGCAGACTTCTATGAAGCGCTGTACACCCCGGAGACAGTCCCGAACTCGCACGACATTGAGTCATATTTAGACAACATAGCAATGCCCAAAATAACCCCCAAAGAGTCAGCCTGCCTGGAAACCCCCATAACGGGGGAAGAAATACAAAATGCGATAAAAAGATTGACCCTAGGTAAATCCCCAGGAGAGGATGAATATACGGCTGGCTTTTACAAGTCATTTAGCGCCCAATTTACCCCTTTCTTGGTCGAGCTATTTAAGGAAATCCTGGAAACAGGAAAACCACCTGACTCCTTTGCTAGGGCCCTTATCACGGTGATCCCGAAGGAGGGAAAGGACCCCAAAAAATATGGATCGTATCGCCCCATATCTTTGTTAAATGTAGACGCAAAAATCTATACGAGAGTCCTCGCTGCCAGAATTGAATCACATATGCCCTATCTTGTTCACCCCGATCAAGTAGGCTTCATACTAGGCCGGCAAGGAGCCGACACTATGCGCAAGTCATTACACAAAATACATGCCTCTGCAAACATGGTGGGAGACCCAACCTTGCTATCCATTGATGCAGAAAAGGCTTTTGACAGGGTCAACTGGGACTTTCTAATGTGTCTCCTGCGCAAGAATGGTATAGGACCCAGGTTTAGAAGGGGAATCCAGGCCGCATATACAGCACCTAGAGCCTCGGTATCCATCAACGGAGAATATTCCAGGTGGTTTGAACTAAAGCGAGGTACCAGTCAAGGATGTCCACTGTCAGCTATTCTGTTTGCCCTCTGGCTTGAACCACTCACACAAATGATGAGAGGCGACACACAAATAGAGGGAATCCATTTAGGACAGGCAGAGTATAAAGTGGCACTTTATGCTGACGACATACTCCTGCATCTGACCAGCCGGAGACGTCCGTCCCCAGAACCATGCTCCTCCTAGAAGAATATGGGCACATTTCCGGTTTTAAGATCAATCGCACCAAATAAATTCTGTTCCCTCTGAAAGGGTCTGTCGTGGAAAATGAAATCAAATATTCCCCTCTTGGCTTATGCATCGAGCACAATGAGTTGAAATATCTAGGGATACAAATTACAAAGAGCATAGAAACCCTATACGAAGCCAACTTCCCTAAACTCCTTGAAAGCTTCCACGCGGACCTCGTTAGATGGAACAAATTGACAATATCCTGGTTGGGGCGCCTTAACGCAATAGAAATGGTCTGTCTCCCCAGATTCCTATACCCCTTTCAAATGCTACCCATCCACATTCCAGAGAGCTACTTTCTAGAGGTTAAGAGGGCAATCCTACAATTCCTGTGGCAAGGGAAGAAAGCAAGGATAGCATATAACACTTTGACACTACCCAAGGAAAAGGGCGGGGTAGGCCTCCCACACCTCAAACAATATTACAAGGCAGCCCAGTTACGAGTGCTAATCCCCCATTTACAAAACCAGAGCGAACCACAATAGATTGCAATGGATAATCATTACTTCCAGCCGGCAACGGTCTCAGAGTGGTTGTGGGCCCCAAGAAAGAGAATACGGGCTAGATCAAAGGCGCATCCGATATTGGCAACTATCTGGGATATATGGGATGAGGGCACAGAGACGAAAAAGATCACCACATGGCCGTCACCCCTAAGCCACTTATGGTCCCCGGGCATAAATAATCATATCCCTAACGTCGAGAGATACCAGACTTGGTACGAGGCGGGATTGGAGAGGGTGGGTCAGCTGGTGTGGAGCGAATCCTTTATAACACTCCCAGAGCTAACAGAGGCGCTAGGAATAGGAGTATTGTCCACATTCCGCTATTTACAGATAAAAGGAGTATTGACCAAACAGGAATGGAAGGAGAAATTGAGTAGAGAACTCACCCCCTTTGAGAAAATACTCGATTCCAGAACAACCATGAAGGGCCTAATTTCCATCATGTACAAGACATTAATAGAGGCGGGAAAAGGAAACACAGAACATCTCAGGGTAAGATGGGAGAGGGACCTTAGGATAGACATAGATGGGGATACATGGGATAAGATGTGCTGCGCAACATTCAAAACCTCAAGATCCTCTCAATATAAAATGCATGCTGTTAAGCTCTTACAAAGGTGGCAATATGATCCAAGCAGGCTATCCAAAATGTATCAAACAACTAGCCCCTTGTGCTGGCGTGAATGTGGAATGATTGCCTCTTATTGGCACATGTGGTGGGAATGTTCACGAATCAGGGTTTACTGGGACGAAGTCTTTGGGTGGATCAGGGCCGTAGATGGTATCCAGAGACTTCCAGACCCTTACCTAGTTCTCTTTGCGTTTGAAAATGATGAGGATGAATGGAGAAAAGTACAGGGCCTGGCCCCGCATCTGTTGCTTGCCGCTCGAGTGCTCCTAACAATAAAATGGAAATCCCCACGACCCCTTCCGAAAAAGAATGGGTAAATGTGGCAATGAATATGTGCACTATGGAGAAAATAACGGCATCCTTGCATGGTAAGTCGTCTCAATGTGATACCGGATGGGCAGACTTTCTGGATAAATACGCCCCTGAGGTAGTGAAGGGGGCAAACACTGCCCAAGCTTAGTTTGAATCATGCGCCCCCACGGTAGAGTAATGACACCCTCTTCAATCCCAGTAATACACGATTAGATGTCACAGAGAAAGACCAAAGAAACTGAACTGAAAAAGCAAGAGGGCCCCCCAACAAAGGAGATCCCAAATAAAAGAGAGTAAAATATCAAATACAGAACCCGTAGACACATTAAAATTAGAATATACGCACGGAGATACATTAATTTAGGAGTTATAGACCCAGCCCGGGGGGGTAGGAGGAGGAGGGGGGAAATTGATGAAACGAGAACGAGAGAAGTAACTCGTTGTGCTCTGTCAAAATTAGTCGCCAGATCGACCTGTGAATGTATGATACTATGTTAGAGTACCAACAGGTACAATATTCTTACGTTCCTTTGTTGTTCACTTCCTATTTGTTTGCTTTTCTGACAATATTTTGACGTACAATTATGTATGTACGAACACTCATTGTTTGCTTACTCTCGAATGCGAGAAAATTGTCCTTTTTCTTCTATGTAAAACCTAATAAAACCTAATAAAATCAAATTTTAAAAAAAATCACACTCTTAATACACCACACCACTCCCAATAAGTTCCAGACAAGTTAAGCTCACAATTTGAAGTGGGAGCAAAATGGCACTCTAGCAATTTAAAAAGGAGGGAAAAACAATGTTAATAGAAATGGAACCACACCAACAGGTAAAAGGGCAATTTGAGCAATAGGAACTACTTTGATAGAATCAGGTATAAAAGGCTTAGGGCCATAGTCAATGGGTCAAAAGTCTTTTGCTCAAGATCACACAGTTCAAGGTAGTTTGCGGTAAAGTATGTGCCACAGATTCCGGACGAGGTTGGTTGGCAGAAAAGTAAGTTCAAAAAGAAGAGAAGGACAAGCCCTCGGTTTGGAGAAGGATTTCAAACACTTTCACTGCAGCTGAACGAAACGAACAACCAGATTTCCACAGTACCTTAAAACTGAGAGGAAGCTGTAACGGAGGCGGACGTTCCTGGTAGTTCACGGTTCCTGAAGCGACTTTCGGAGTGACAAGGAGTAGGAAGACTGGAGGGTCCTGCACTACCCAGGGAAGTAAACAGCAGCAGTGCAAAGCAACAAACAAAAGGTGCGCTCCTTAAAACCCAAGCAGGGTCCAACCTTCCTGGCTATCCGGCCCACTCTAGCTTTGTACAGCGAATTCAACCAGAGGAGGGGTCCTGGCTTGCAGTTTGGGCGAACTGGTTGGTCCCACCATCTCAAGGGAAGAAGTTTCCTGGAGGATCTTCTCTGTCATCGGATTCTGAAGATTTGGACCTGCAGCAGGGCTTCACCAGTCGGGTCAGTCGTTGTAGGGGTCCACTTCCATCAGCTCCTCGTTGGTTCTTTCGTTCCAGTGTCGACTCTGCCTTTCCAGTCCCAGAGACCTGCTTTTTATGCAGTTTTCCCCCATTCATACAGCCTGGCTGTCAATAATACAGCAGGGTGGCTGTCCTGGCAAGGACAGTCACCCAGCCAATCAAACAGGATGACTTGGGTTACCAAGGGAACCCATGGCAGGAGTCATAAGACCCCTCCCTCACATCCTGCCTACCCAGACTTTCAGGCGCCTTAAGGAGGGCTTCCGTGCAGAAGCCTTCGAAAAGACGGAGAACAAAGGGACCAAACCTGGTTTGGCGCGCAGAGTAAAACACGGGAAAGATATTTACAAAAAGAAATGGCGAATAAACCCAGCCGGAACCATAATAAAATATATCTGGTCAAGCGGGTTTATGTTTGAGGCTAATTTAATAGCCTAAAACAATACCATGGTTATTTATATAAAGAATAGGGTAGTTACCACTGCCATCAGCCAAGTCTTAGTGTAAAGGGAGAAAAACAATGCTCCAAGAGACACAGACAAAAAAGGGATAAGAATTAACCCTTTCCAATACTCCATGTAAGATGTGGTGTATTGGGTCTGTGGTTTAAAGTGACTAAAGTAAAGTTAATGGCAACTTTACCTTTTCTAGGGGACAGTAGTCAGCCCCAGAAAATGGAGTCAGAGGGAAGTCTCAAAGACAACCCTGTGTCACTGCACTGAAGGGGCTGTGTAACACACATGAAAAACATGAGGCCATGATGTAGGTGACCCTCCAATGCTCAAGATCACATAAAAAGTGAAAACACACACAGCAAAACACATGTAAGAGTGGAAAAAGGCTCACACTCTTACCAGGTGAAAAAAGAAACCCTAGAAATCCAGCAAAGCTGCTGAGGGACTCATTAGGTAAGGGAATTCAGCCATTTATGAGAATTCTCCCTAACAACCACCTTACACTGCGAAAGAGACCTCCTAGTTTGTATGTCTTCTCCATGGCTGCGTTTCCGCTGCAAATCAAGTATCTGCCATGGGCGATGTATTCAGATTCCTATATTTCCTGGAACCCGGCATCCGTCTTCTTCTGGGTCCCTTAATAAGCCACTGCCTGTCTCCCGCTTGCCTTTTCTCCCTGGTTCTTTGAAGTGCCGACTTCTCCAACCAACTCGCCCATGAGTCTACGAATGTCCTCCTCTGTCGTCAGTCTATGTTTGTACCCATCGACTTCAAAGGAGATGGAGAATGGAAACCCCCATCTGTACCTCACTCCTTTCTCATTGAGCCACTTTGTCAGGGACAAGCACATCCTCCTCTTGGTTAGGGTCAAGGAGGACAAATCTTGGAAGAGTGTTACTCTGGACGTGCCGTACATGTTTCACTTTCTTTAAGATTTTCATTTTGTCGTAGTTATGGAACCGGATGAGGACCGACTTCAGACCTCCTGCACCCCCACTGACTCGTTGAAATCTCTCGATCTTAGCTTTGTCGATGGTGTCATCCTCGAAAACCAGTTTCGTGACTTCGTGTAGTGTTCTCTTCAGATCTAGCTCCGCCTTCCCCTCTCTATCCGGGATTCCGAAAAGCCTTAGGTTGTTCTGCCTTTCGCGGTTTTCTAGGTCGTCCATTTTCATTCTTACCTCTTCCTCACGTTGCTCCATTTCGGACATCCGCATGTCCATTTGTGTTTCTAGGGTGTCGATGGAGGATTGGTTGTGCTCGACTTCCTCCAGCCTCTTCTCCATTTTTTTCTAGTCTCTGGGTGATTTTTTGAACCCTACGCCCTCATGTTCGTAATTCCTTACATCAATGCTGCAACATCTTTTTTAGTAGCTGCGGATTCCTCTGGGGCGGTGGCCATATTGGTGTGCGCTAGGGCTCCAACACCAGGGCGACCCGGTGCGTATTTGTAGGTGGCCAACTTCAGTTTCGCCTCCATGCACCTCCTCCTGCTATTCCATATGGGTCTCCCCTCGGGTGCTCCCCACCCCTTCACAGCGGGCGATGGTGGTTGGTGCTCTCTTTACCTCTTTCTCTTAAGAGTACCTGCAACTCAACGGATGTTGCTCCTATCCACGGCCAGGGAGGCAGGCACACGCTGCGGAATTGGGGGGGGGCCTCACCTCCCTGCTCTGACTTCGTGAGACCTCTCCCACCTCCAGTTGCCAGTCCAGTGCCTCTGCTGGGGGGGGGGCCTTCTTCCTGTGGCCTGCTTCAAACTGACAAAGTGATCCTTTCCCTCATGTGGGGTGTAGGTTTTCGGATCCCTGACACCCTGATGTGTCACGCTTATTCCTTTCAGCCCCTGGGTCCGTCCTACCGTCCGCTCAGGGCCCCTGCACGTGCTGCAGACTATTATCTTCTCTGCCGGGGGAGGGCCCCAGCACCAATCAACTAGGGCTGCGCTTCTACACCAAGAAGCACCACTGTGGAGGGATCTGTTGTAGACCCTCTCGTGGGCTTTTTCCTCTCTGGGAAGCAGTGGCGTTGCGTCTCCTGCCACCTCTGACGGACTAAAAAGTTGAGGAGAGGGGGAGCACAGACTCACCTCCCCTCACTCCCCGAGTCTGGCTTCTTCCCGCCTCCTGTCGGCTGGCTCTGCTGCCAGAGCGCCTGCGGGCTGTGTCCCTCCTCCACACGGTTCCCCAAGGCGGGCTTCTCAAATTTCGTTTTCGGCGTGCAAAGCAACTGGTGGTTCTCTGGCAATCCGGAGCGTATTTCGGCCGTTCTTCCTGCTGTGCAGGGTCGGACTGGCCCTTTCGGTCTTTCGGCCCGTGGCCGATCAACTTTGGGGTCCCCTGGGGCCGGTTTTCCGGCAGCCACCTCTGGGGCCGTTTTTTTTTTTTAAATGTCTTTTTTTTTTTTTTTTGGCATGCCGGGCCAGCGGCCCCGGCCTAGTGTGTGTGCGCTGCTGAGCTGCGCCGGTGGGAGCTCGCGTTGCGAGTATTCGCGGCCGGCGGGAAGTCAGATGGGGATGGGGATGGGGGGGGAGGGGGAGGGGGAATTGGAGGGGGAGGGGTGGTTGAGCCACCTAGGATCAGGGCTGGGCTGCGCAGCAGGGCATGGCAGGGAGCCAGGAGGGGGAGGCGCCGCGCGCCGGCAGCACTGTCTGACTCTGCAGCACAATCATCATAGCAGCAAGGTAACACTAGATGTCATAATTTATGATGCATGCAGATGCAGATGCAAGCATGTGCATAATTCATTCACGCCACGGCGTCAGTGGGCCTGGGCCACCAGGCCGGCGGGCGGCGGCCATGCCGCCACTGCAGGGGGCGGCGGCGGCCGTGACTAAGGCGTGGCAGGCAGCCTCAGGCTGCAGCCACTTAACTCCGGGGCTGCCGTACTCGCCTCGGGCTGGCTGGCTGCCCCGCTTCAAGTGTTACATATTTAACATCTGGCTTGGCTTGGCTGCTTCCTGTGCCTGCTGCTGGGCTGGGAGCTGCCCTGGGGGTGGGCTGCCGTCTTCCCCCACCAAGAAGTTCATGCCATATAATAACAAGTTGCTTTCAACTTTGCACTTTACAAAGTTGAAAGCAACTTGTGCCTGGGGGCTAGGGATGCGGCTGACGGCTGAGTAGACTCTGTGCCGCCAACGCAACGCCAAGTGGACTACCACGTGACTCTCTCTCTCAGACAGAGCCAGAAGACCACCCACAAGACACGAGTCATGACTGTGACACCCGCCGTCCAGCACAGCAGCAGCAGGCCTTGGCCCTTGGGCAGTGTGCAGCAGAAGGACTAGGCAGCACCACTGGTAGTGGGCACACAGGGCACCGCAGTGTGGCTGGCCTGGCAGCCAGAGCCAGGCACAGTCTCTACCGGCCCGCCTGACAGCCGCCCGGCTCAGCACTTGCTCCTCCACCTCTGAGTCCGAGGTGCAGTGCAGCCTCCGCTCAGGTTGGCCCGGCCCCCAGGCACACAGGCAGCCAGCAACAGCAGTAGAGAGAAGGAGAGAGACCCCCTGAGGCAGTCTGGATTGGCACTACTAGGTAAGATAATCGTGCCCCCATGATCTCTGACCCCATGTGCGTCTGCCCCCTGAAGCAATACATTGCCAGCCAGGAACCAGCCCTTTGTTTGTAATTGTAACCCACATCTGTCCTCTGCATGCGATCTGCTCTGCACCTGACCCTCATAGTTTCTTTCCATGGGTTGGGGACATTTAAGCTCCTTTATTGCACAGTTGAGCGAACGTCCAAGGAAAATGATTCAATTAGTCAGGCTGCCATGCCACACAATCCTGCCGTTCCTGTTAACATGTTTTTCCTTATTAGATCCCGCGTGAATAGGCAGGCGGCCTGATCTACCAACATTTCTTCGAGTTTATCATAAAATAAATGTGCAATGCTGCACTGCAGACATTATCATCACCACGCCCACTTAAACACATTGCGCTAGTCTCCCGCCTCCTTCCAACCCTCCCCAGAGAGCGCCCCGATTATTCTTGCCCAGCCCATGGTCCAGGGATCTCTGCTGCTCATCACATCAGAATGTACAGATCTGCGTGACTGCTTCCTCGACTCCCACCCTCTGAGTCTGGCCCCACACCTCCTGGTAGGAAAGTATGGATGGATGGGCTGGGAGTTAAGAAAAAGCAAGTGGCCACCTTAATGTTGCAGAACGTGAGCCATCCAGACATCTACTCTGACCCGAGAGTCCCCCTCATCAGCGTCCAGTGGCAATTATTAACATAGAGCATTTTATTGTTAGAACCTGCATTTGTATATATTTTCAGGCCATGAAGGAAGTGTGCTATGCATATGGTGAGCAAAAGTAATTGGACGGGACCCATGCTTTGAACTGTAGGGTTGGTGTGTGGTGCAGAGCAGCACCGCCCTTTGCGCGGGCAGTGCCAGTGAGGCGCCCAACGTGTGCTATCGAGTCAGCAGATACCCCCATAAGCCCTCTGTGCCGTGCGTGCCCCGATCTCGCAAGCTCATGGCCCTTGCCAAGTTGCCAGTAGCAGTCACACTGCCTTTAAGCCACCCTATAGGCTATGTGATTGTGTAGTGCAAGGCATATCAGGGTGATCCATCCGATAGTGTCAACTTGATACTCTCGGATGTTTCATATGCTGCTTGTCAACTCAATGCTTCATACCATAAAAAAGTTGCCTCTGTTATGCTGACGAGAACCCCCCGCCCCCCACCTCCACCCAGAATATAAGCAAGCTGCTGGTGCCTACCCAACCCATCCCCTGGACTGTGACAACGCATTTTTCTTTTTAATATACCCCCTTGTTCTAATATCAAAAGTCATAGAATTAACCAATTTCCCAACATATAACCTCTCAGCAACAGTCGCTCAACCGGCTGGGCGACCATGGTAGCCCGAAACTGCAATGTTCTATTGATCCCTTATTGCTATCCTGCCTACCAATGGTGTGTCTTGCCTTGGGCACTATATGTGAGGATGCAACATGCCACCCGGTTTCGAGCGCATCTACCCTCGGCCAGCTGCAGGAAGAACACCTTTTTTTTTGCTGTAGTATTTAGAAAGTGGGCCACTCCTCCAAAGTTTGCCCTGCCCAAGTGCCTGCTTATTGGAATGTCTCTCGCCGCCCCACACAGAGTAGAAAATGTAAAATTGCCACTGCGCTTCTCTGTGAGTGATGGTGGTTAGGAGAAGGCACAGTAAACTAGGCCCAATTGATGTGTATGGAAATAGCCTGTCCTCGATAGACACTGTCATGTGCGCCATGTGACAGAAACCATGTTCACATCATTTAAGAGATTCGCTAATTCTAGCCATGTGATCCGTGTGTTATAGAAGCATCATTTGACATGCATTTGCATGCCCATTAGTTATCATGCTTCACATTGCAGGACTGTGTATTTAGTGATCTTTATTCTGCACTTCGATGCACATATTACAAGAACGTTACACAGTTGCTTGCAATTCAAATGTTTGCAGCAGTGCAAAAAAATGTACGCTTGCTGGTTTAATAATGCACAGCAAATGCTAACTACCTTTATTAATAGGGACCTGGTGAGTTGTTGCTCTACCTCTGTGTACCGTTGATATGTTAGTTGGCATTTGCATAGCACACATCTCCAACTGGTTTTGCTTCATAGCACTGTGATAAACAAATACACCATTATTAATGTGTCTTGACGCCAAGCACTAGTTTCATTACTGCAGGGCTGTCGCTAATGTTAGACATTTAAGCCACCGAATTTCCAGCGCATTACTTTAGATCCCTGCCAGCAGAGAAGATTCAAAACCAAAGGTGAATTGTTAATTCTCTTTTTTGTACTGCCCACCCCGACTGCTGCTGTCTGAGTTTTTCTCTCAGTGGCAAGGGTGTTGCATTCCAGGAGAGTAATAGTGCCCCATTAGTGCCTGGGGTGGGTGTGGGAAAGCTGCATGCGTAATGCGTTGTATGATCTGCATTTTCTGGTACAGCGCATAATGGCCTGTACTCACCCATTGATTGCACAAAACCATGCTAATGTATATTCCCACCAAACTCAATCCTGGGATCTGAGCTAGCTCTATCAAGCAGTAACATCAAACGTTGGCTGGCTAGTGTTATCTAAGCAGTTTGCTGAGCGTTAATGACTCAATTTCTGCTGTAAAAGAGCCCCTGTTGTAAAAAAAATGTCTTAACCAGGTGTGCCTTTAGCTATTTATAAGTAAAATGTTTGTCCTTGCAATTGTTCCTTGATCTGAAGTCCTGCTAAAAACAAGCAGTGCCAAAGCCAACAGTGCTGGCTTGTGTATTGGTGAGGCATTTGCCAGGCACTGACATCAAATGCCCAGGTAGTACCATTACGACAATGCCTGCCAAATGCCTATTCCATGCCAAAACTCTTGGCTTTGCCAGTGCATGCTTATTTTAGGTCGATCCCAACCACCCTGCACACATCAATGTTAACTACTACTAGGTGAATCCAAGTCATTATATGCCAACATGTTATTACACTCAAATGTAATAATTCATCTCATTCTCCCTGCGATAGAATTTCATATGGGCAATACAATGGCAGCCATGAGGTGGAATTCGAGCAGGGATAGCAGTTTTCAGCAAGAGTGACATGGGTGGGGCAGAACTGGGACAAGAGGCAGGCAGCATGAAAATGTGTTACAGTGGTAATGTGTTGTAATGTAACAGACACATGAACCCTCCATGAGTACCATTTTCTGTAAAGTCGTGAATTGACGCGATTCACGGATGATGGTTTGAGGGCCACTTTTTTTGAGGCGAAGGGTGGGCCACTTTTTTGAGAGGGGTGGGCCATTTTTTTGGGGGTGTCCGGGCCTATTTCTTGTCCCAGTCCGACCCTGCTGCTGTGGGTGCCGTAGGGATCACCGCTCCACCTGTCCAGGCTGTGGGGTCCGAACAAGTGGGGGCTCAAGTCACTTTACGGGCCCAAAGTATGGGAGGATCACGCTGAGGCTCCGAACATCAGTGCGCCCACTGGTGTCCTCCCTCGTTGTGTCTTGTTTTAAAATGTTTTTGGTGTCAGTGAAAACATGTTTAAATCTTTGCTGCTGGTTGTGGAGTAAAGAAGATGTTGCATAATAGGAAGCCTCTGGGCTCGTCATAGAATTGAAAACAAGACTTAGGATTTAAAGGTAGGTCTAACCAAATATCATCTCAGCAATAGTCGCTGTACCTGCTGAGCTGACTTTGCAGTGCTCTGCTTTAGGATTCCCCACTTCTTTCATGCCTGCCAAACAGCTTTGACTTGTCCCTCTAAATCCTAACCCTCCACCAAAGCAATAGATTTCCCACTTTGAAGTGAGCCGCACGTGCTTATATTGCAGAATGCGTGCTACTTCACCAAGCCTGAGCACCACAGGAGAGGTGCCAGAAGCCCAGTGATTTGGAACGGCATCGCACTCATCCTAATTTTTATTTTGCTTTTTGTTTTTCATTGTAGAATCTCTATAGGGGGCAAAATAACACTCCTACCCCCTTTGTGCTAGAGGAATGAGTGCAACGGCACCCTCTGCCTTCATGTACTCGACGCCTATGGTTACGCAGTTCAGAGACATACTTTGGAGGTAATTTTCCTCCAGGGCTTGACTTGCACAGAAGGGACCGGTTTCGTTTGCACTTTCGTCATTTGTGCTGTGTAGTGCAAAACAAAGCAGTTTGTAAGTGCAGGCATAATCATCGCCTGTACGCCAGTTTGCAGTAAACGCTGCATGCCATTTATGCATGGCGGGTAGCGTTTAAAAAGGATTCCTATGGAATCTACTGCTTTTTGCTGGTGTAAAAAGCAGGTAGATTACATAGGAATCCGTTGGTTGTACGCTATGCTGGTGTAAAACAAAGCGGTTTTTGGAGGCAGAGACGAATAGGGTGGCAGAAACATAACTCCCGTTCTGTGGCCCCTCTTCGCCTTCAAAAACCACAAAAATGCTGCACAGCATGAATACAGGTTTTAAGACAGGCGTAACACCTTTATTCCTTGTCTTTATCACCTTTACTTATGCTACGTTAATGTGAAAATTAACTCCTTTGGAGCTTATTTTATAAAAGTTCGTACATTGGACGGATGTGATCTATTAAGTGAACACTGGTGCAAGCAGGTCCCCGCCATACAATTTTAACCATGTGCATTGCAAAATTCAAAAAAAGGTCTGAATACAGAACTAATCATCCGTATGCCTTTGTTTTTGCACTTGACAATGTACATTTAGTAAATGCTGCATCCTATTTACGCATTGCAGGCAGCATTTACAAAGGAGTCCCATGGAATCCACCTATTTTTTTGTTGGTGTAAAAAGCTTCGGGTTCCTTAGGAATCCATTGGCTTTACTCAACCATGTTTCTATCCAATCTAGTGATCTTTAGCAGTAGAGGGGGGGGGGAAAGGGAGGTGGAAATGTAACGCCCATTCTGTGCTTCCACCTCTGCCTTCAAAAAACACAAAAATGTGCTTTGTCCTCACCCTTGGTGTTGTCTCGGTTCAAATGCTTTCTTTGGGCTACAGAAATAAAGTCACTGGCACAGCATGACTCGGGCTACACCGTGGTCCAGGGCCCGCTCAGGATGCTCGGGTGGCGCCAGGGGGAATATTGCAAAAATATTTTTAGGCTACTCCCCCTTACCTTTAACCCTCCTGCATTAGTAACCACTCAAATGTAAGGTTTCAAATGCAAAAGGGTAGTGGGAAAACAGTAAACATCTATTTTGGGGCACAAGCTCTTTCCATTGGTGAGGTGTTGTATCCCGGGTGCACATATCTGATCGGCCAATCAATGTATTATAAGAAATTGCAAGAATGGATTAAATTCCATGCACGTAAATACTGTTGCGGGGGTTTGGGGGGGTTGCTGTGTTGGGTTTATTACATTTTTATTTATTGGGTATGTATAATGCACCTATACAGCAAATGGTGTTTCAAGGCGCAACAAGACAAGAGGGTGGGTGGGTGAGAGGGATGAAGAAAAACAAAAATGTTCCTACTGGGCCTTGTGTCATTCGGATCCTGCAAGTGCAGTAACAAGAAGTGCGGGGGAGAGGGGAGGAGGGGACATGCCGGTCAGATCGGAATGCGCTAATGCTTAGGAGGGGAGGAAATGCAGGTTGGAGTGGCAAGAGTGCAAAGCTGGCAAGGGGGAGGAAAGGGAGGGTAGACCCATGGGTTAGGCGAGTGCTAAGAGGATGCCAGATGGACAACTGTCGGGGGAAGGGGGGACCCGGGGGGAATGCGAAGCGTTTCCCCCTGGGGAGTTTTTTGGCGCTGCACACGGGCAGCGAGTGGCCGTGGGGGTGCAGAGCACCCCTCCGGGGGTATTTAAGGGCCCAGGGAAGGTTCGGGAGGCAGGCGACGGTTAGGACTTGGCGATTGTCAAGTCCTGTTGCCTGCTCCCGAGCCTTCCCTGTAGTGCCTGGGGCCTAGGTGGCGAGTTAGAGCAGGTGAGGTAGGGGAATAGTATCAGAGGAGGGCGGTTAGGTTTTGTTTATAAAAAAAAAAAAAAAAAAATTAAGTTCGTTTACTTTTTTGGTTTAGGAGTTTGTGTAGGAGGGGTGCCGTAGATAAGACACCCCTCGCGTTTTACCGTGTCTTCGGGCTTCCGTGTGCTCGCCGGGGTTAGCCCGTGAGCGGGGGGTGTAAGGGCTCCGTGGTTTTGCGGCGGGGATTTGGGGGGAATCCTGCATCCGTGCGCAGGCCGGCTGTGCGTGTGGGTTTTAGGGCCAGGGAGGGAGCAGAGCGGCAGCGGCTTTTCCGCGGCTCCCCAGTGGATTTTCCCACTGATAGCGAGCGTTTGTCTCGGTCTGGTGGCGCATAGCAGCGCTCGTTAGAAAGGGGGCAGGGCAGCGCTGTAAAAGGGGCCGTGTCCCTCGTATTGTGGGAGAAGTGCGGTGCTGTTTGGGCACCGCCAGGTGGCAGTGTGTGCTGCTGTTAGCAAGCACTAATTAGTGCTTGTTTCTTATAGTGTTTTTGTGGGCTCCCTCTTCCGGGTTTTCGCTAGGCAGTAGGGAGGGAAGGGGTTTTAAGGTTAAATTTGGTTTAATAGGGTTTTTAAAAAATAAAAAAAATAAAAAAAGAAATTTTTATAAATTTTACAAATTAGCATAAGGCAAGCATAATAGTGACAATACCGGTAATAAAAGCTAATTAGGTAAGGATATTTGGGGTTTATTTTTCTTTTATTAATTATCAATATTAGGGAGGTTATTTTACGGGTTATCACACAAGGTGTGTTTTGGTTCTGGGGGCTGTTTAATTTAGTGTCTGGGTTGCTCAGGGCCAAGGGTGCTAGTCCACGGGTAGGTCCCGGCTCGGGGGCGTAGAGTACGTAGTTGGATTTTAAGGGGCATATTTTTGGGCACACGCGGATTAGTGTGCACAATGACAGGCCGGGGGGCAAGCAAGAAGGGGCTGGTGGATGCTGGGGCCTTGAAGAAGGCCCTGGAAATCATTAGCAGGGCAACTAAAGCCCAATTGGAAGGGGCGGTAGGGGAAGTTACGGGAGAGGAGGAGAGTGGTGGGGGCCGGCCGCAGCGTAGAGCGGCGGCAGACGGTGCGTTGGCGGCGGTGGTGGCTTGCACCCCTACGGCAGGGAGAGGGGAGAGTTGGGAATCCAGGGGCAGGAAGATGAGGAGGGAGATAGACAAGAGGGCGGATGGGGGTTTAAGGAGGTCGGGGGGGCAGCCAGGGAGGGAGGAAGGGTATGATAGCTCTAGGGAAGAGGGGAACGCTCGAGAAGGTAGGGACCGAGGGAACACCAGTGGAGGCAGGGGTGGGGCGCAGGCGGGGGTGTCAGGGCAGAGGGGAAGAGGGGGTAAATACCTGCAGAAGAGCGCAGGTGGGAGAAGGAGGGAGAGGTCCCCGTCAATTGAGGAGGGTAGGGCGGGGCGCAGAACGGCCCCCCCGGGTAGGAGGAGTGGGGGCGGAGGGCGCTGCGCAGCCCCCGCTGTACAGATGGAGGGTGAGGGTTTCGGTACGGCCTTTCCTCGGTCAACGCAAGGAGAGCCTGGAGGGCGCAGCACAGCCCCTAGCAACGAGGATTTCAGGGTGGAGGTCGGAACGCCTCGCCCAAGAGAAGAGGACCAGGCAGAGGTTCCCACAACCCCGCCAAGAAGACGTCAGGGGAGTGGCGGGGTGGACGCCCCGGGCTCGCAAGAAGATCAGCTAATCATCTCGGGCAGGAGATCGCATCCTCAATGGTATTTAAGGGGTGATGAAGTTGGTTGGGAGGATTACGGGGGGCAATGGGAATTTGAAGATTACAGGGCGGAAAGGGAAAGGGTGGAGGAGAGAAGAAGTTCAAGGTGGGATAGGGAAAGGGAAGTACAGGGTGGTCGGGGTGAAAGGGGTCAAGGGAATTATTGGCTGGGTGACTGTGCTGACATGTTTTGTCCCCGCAGCAGGAGCCCTCTAAGGATGGAGAGGAGGAGCACCGGTGTGGATGCCAGGCCGCAAGTGGCAGGCGTGGAAAGAGGTGAGCGGGAAAGGGAATGGTCATCTGCATGGCAGAGAGGGGTTACAAATAGGTGGTTGGGGGATGACCGGGGGGGTTTTCAAGGTGTGAGGAAGGAGGTTGGGGTGCAGGCCATTGGAGCCGAAGGGGTTGAGAAGAACATTTGCTCAGTGGAGGTCCAAACGGACAAAGTGGTGGAGCCATTGGGGCTCGAGGTGCAGGCGGGTAAAGATAAAGAGATGGAAGTAAAAGGAAAGGAGAAGAAATTGCCATACATGGGGATAACAAAACCATTGGGGGCACATTTGATGGCGGCGATCAGGGAGAAGATACAGGCAGGTGAATTTGTGGATGTCTTCAAATTGCTACATAGGGAGGTGAGAGCAAATGAGGGGTCTAAGGAGGAAGAGAGGGAACTGGCTTCACGCCCGAGGGTCCCGGTGACCATTGAGAATTGGACGTCGGCGTTTATCATTTATGCCAGTGTGTATTGCGAAAAATTCCCGGAGCGTTGCGTGACCCTGCTTAAATACATGGACGTAATAAGGAAGGCTTTTACGAGCTTTGGGGGCTTTGCCTGGGTAAGGTATGATGAGGAATTTAGAGCGAGAATGGCGGAGGACAGTCAGGCGGTCTGGGGGGAGATAGATATGGATCTTTGGCTGCAATGGATGGCCCCAACGAGGCCTGCCCCGACATTACATACTGCGAGTGGGCTGCCAGTGCCTTTCCGGCCCTTTCTTGGTCGCCCCGCCCATGAGGGGGCCTGGGGAGGAGCCAGGGGCCAGTCCTCAGCAGCGTGCTGGGGGTACAATAAGGATAGCTGCGCAAGAACCATGTGCAGGTTCAAGCACGAGTGTAGTAAGTGCGGGGGAAAACACCCTCTCATGCAGTGTTTCCAACAAGGAGACAGGGGGAGGGGGAGAGGTGCAGGAAAAGGGGTTGGGGGAAAAAGCTTTTACTCCAATTAAAGTGGGGGTGTTGGAAAAATGGTTGCAATTTTATCCGGATAGGGAAGGGGCTAAGATTTTGAGTGAGGGGTTCGGGCAGGGGTTCAGATTAGGTTACCAGGGTCCAAGGGTACGGCGGTGGGCGGAAAATTTGAAGTCGGCGAGAGAAAATGCAGATGTGGTAAGGCAAAAATTGAGCAAGGAAATAGCGGCTTGAAGGATAGTGGGTCCATTTGATGACGTACCGGGTGACTTAGTGATATCTCCATTGGGGGTGGTGCCCAAGAAAGCCCCGGGGGAGTTCAGACTGATTCATCATTTGTCATGGCCGGAGGGTATGTCAGTTAATGATTTCATTGCCCCGGAAGAATGTGGGGTTGTGTATGCGAGTGTAGACCAGGTGGTTGCGCTAATAAGGAAGGAAGGGCGAGGGGCCTTCATGCCCAAGTGCGATATCAAGGCGGCGTTTAGATTATTGCCAATGCACCCAGAGGATTTTTGGTTGTTAGGTTTGCAGTTTGAGGACCGTATTTACATAGACAAAGCATTGCCTATGGGGTGCGCAATCTCCTGTGCGTTGTTTGAACGATTTAGCTCTTTTTTACAGTGGGTCTTCTCATTCAGCTCAGGGTGGGAGAGTGTGTTGCACTATTTGGATGACTTTCTGTTCATTAGCGGGGCAAAAAGGGAGGCGGATTGCAAAGGAATGCTAAAGTTGTTTCAAGACTTGATGGAGGAGCTGGGGGTACCATTAGCCGAAGACAAAACGGAAGGGCCGGCAGTGGTGTTAACATTTCTGGGAATTGAGTTGGATTCAGTGGCCATGACCTCATGCTTGCCGCATGACAAGGTGAGCAAATTGGTGGTACTGCTGGAAAAAGCGGTGGGGGCCAAGAAAATGATGCTGGTGGAGATGCAGAGATTGGTTGGGCATCTGAATTTTGCTTGTAAGGTGGTGGCCCCGGGGAGGATGTTTTGCAGGAACATGGCAAGGGCCATGGTGGGAGCGAAGTGCCCGCATCACCGGATAAGAGTATCGGGGGCAGTGAGGGAGGATTGCAGGATTTGGTTGCGCTTTTTGGAGAGTTTCAATGGAACGTGAATGTGGTTGCAGGGAGACCCAGTGACATGGGAAGTTCAGATTCTCTCGGATGCAGCAGGGGCCGGTGGTTTTGGAGTGTTTTGGGGGGGAAAATGGTGTGCCGAAAAGTGGCCAGAGAGATGGTTGAAGGAAGGGAGGAGCATAGCATTTCTTGAATTTTTTCCATTACTAGTGGCATTGGAATTGTGGGGGAAGGAGTTGCGAAATAAGAAGGTGAATTTCAATGTAGACAACGAATGCGTGGTGTGAACAGGCAGTCAGCGAGGGATCAGAGGGTGGCAAGGCTGATGAGAGAATTTGTCCTGCGTTGCATGGAATGGAATGTGGTGTTTAAGGCAACACTTGTGCCAGGGAAGGATAATGGCATCGCTGATGCATTATCTCGTTTTTAATGGCAGAGATTCCGTGGATTGGCTCCAGAGGCAGATCAGGAGGGGCAGCAGATTCCGGAGGAGCTGTGGAAGATAGGAAGCTGAGAGCGCTTGCACTGGTGGAGGGTTCATTGGCCGCGGCATCTAAGAAGTCATACAGGAGGGCCTGGGAGGATTTTATTAGAGGAGGAGCTTGTAGTTGGAGGGGTAGATGGGATGCGGAAGAGCGGAGGAGGGACGATGTTATGAATTTCCTGCTGAGGTGCATGGACAGGGGCTGGTCAAGGGCAACGATAACAGGAAAGCTAGCGGGGATTTCCTTTTACGGTAAATGGTTTTGGGGTTTTCAACCAAGTGGGGGGGAGATGGCGAGTAGGATGTTGGAAGGATGGGCAAGGGAGAGTTTGAGGGACAAGGATAAGAGGAGGCCGATATCGGCTGAATTGCTGCAGAGGTTGATTGAGGTTTTGGGGGGAGTTTGCTGATCGGTATGGGAAGGGGAACTGTTTGCGGCTTGTTTTACATGGTTATTTTTTGTGGGCCTTCAGGGTTTCCGAGTTGGTCGGAGGACAAGGGGGGGTAGGGGGGCTGCAGTGGGAAGATGTGCAAATTACAGAGGAAGGTTTAGACATCAAGATTAAAATGTCCAAGACGGATCAGAAGGGAAGGGGCTCTTGGGTCCTGCTGGGTCGAGGGAGCGAGGCTCTATGCCCAGTTCAGGCGGGTAAGGTGTGGAAGGAGCGCTGTGGGGTTAACTCAGGTTTGGTTTTCCAGCATTCGGATGGATCTCCGGTTACAGCAGCACAGGTGCTGGGGGTATTGCGTAAGGCGTTGGGCAGGGTAGGAGAAAAGGGGGAGGAGTTTGGGACTCATTCTTTTAGGATGGGCGCAGCATCTGAGGGTAGCAGACTGGGTTTTTCGGAAGAAAAGGTGAAAAACTTGGGGCGTTGGAGGTCAGGAAAATACAAGGGTTACGTTAGGGATTTTGGGAAAGGGGATTGTTGAAGAAAGATGGTGGAGGACCAATTGGGCAAGTTGTGTTGTTTTGTAATAAGTTGACTTGTCAGTAATTTGTTGTAATTTCTGTTTCAGATGCTGCGCAAAGAAAGGGGGAGTTGGCGCAAGTTTGGATTGTTGGACATTCAAATGTGAAGTGGGCTGGCAAAGAGGCGGAGAAAAGGGTGTTTGGAAGGCAATTGGGGTGCAGTTATAAGGAAGTGGTGGTGAGGTGGCACGGTTTGGGGGGCCTGCGGTGGGATCAGCTGCTGCCCATATTGGCAGGAATGAGGGAACGCTATGGAGTTCCTCGGGTGGTGATGCTGCATGCTGGGGAGAATGACCTGGTTAGGGATACGGGGGTGGCTCTGCTGAGGAAAATGAAGAGGGTCTTAGGGTGGATTAGGGATATGTGGCCTCAAGCGGTGGTGGTGTGGACTAAGTTGTTGCCGAGAAGGGTGTGGAGGGGAGCAAGAAATGAGGGAGCAATAGAGCGGGCCAGGAAGGGGATAAACAGGGAAATGGAGAAATTTTGTGCGTCAGTGGTGGTGAGGGTCATGGACCATAAAGAAATAACATATGAGGGGTTTCTTAACTTTAGAGAGGATGGGGTACACTTGTCCATGTATGGGAATAGTCACTACCTGGCGGACTTGGGTTCTTGGCTGGGAGACTGGGTGAAAAGTTTGAGGTAGAAAATGGGGGTGGGGGGTTGGGGCAGAAAGAACTCCTCGGGGGAGGGTTTTTCTGGTGCCGGGGGCATGGCCCCTTTTGATGTGGGGGGAGGGAAGCACAATGGGGGAATGACACTGGAAAGGAGGGGGTGGCGCTGTTTGCACAAGCAGGTCACCCCGGGGGATCAGGTATTGAGCCTGGAGGGGCATGGCCCCTGGGGAGAAAGCGGGACGCCTGGAAAAGGGGCAAGGATACGGTAGGATCCAAGGGATCATTAGGGAGGAAATTGGTTATTTAATTATTTAATTGTTGGGGGAAAATGGAAAATGTTTAAGTTATTTAATTGATTGTTCAAATAGCTATTTAGCTTGTTAGGCCATGGAGCCAGTTAAGCGTTTTGATTGTAAGCTTCGGCCTGTCACATTAAAGCGACCTTTTCCACTTTTAAATGAGTCTGGGTTTTTTGTGCAGTAAGCCAAAAGGGGGACCCCGGGGGGAACGCGAAGCGTTTCCCCCCGGGGAGTTTTTTGGCGCTGCACACGGCCAGCGAGTGGCCGTGGGGGTGCAGAGCGCCCCTCCGGGGTATTTAAGGGCCCAGGGAAGGTTCGGGAGGCAGGCGACGGTTAGGACTTGGCGATTGTCCCGCCCTCCCACCCCTTCTTTTTGTTTAGGGTGATGTCAGTTATGGAATAGGGGGGGTGCGTTTTTCAGGGGATTATGCGGGGGGGGTTTATGGATTTTGGGGGGTCTGTTAGGAGGGTAGGGATGGTAGTTTTGTGTGACAGGTCAGGGCATCGTGAAAGGTGTGTGTAATATTGTTGCTGATGTGGCAGGTCAGGCTGGCTGCAGGTCACAGGAAGGGGGAGTTTGGTGTAGAGGGGAGTTTAACGGGGTTGAAGTGGGTCGGGGCGCCGGGGGCATGGCCCCTTTTGATGTGGGGGGAGGGAAGCACAATGGGGGAATGACACGGGAAAGGAGGGGGTGGCGCTGTTTGCACAAGCAGGTCACCCCGGGGGATCAGGTATTGAGCCTGGAGGGGCATGGCCCCTGGGGAGAAAGCGGGACGCCTGGAAAAGGGGCAAGGATACGGTAGGATCCAAGGGATCATTAGGGAGGAAATTGGTTATTTAATTATTTAATTGTTGGGGGGAAAATGGAAAATGTTTAAGTTATTTAATTGATTGTTCAAATAGCTATTTAGCTTGCTGGCCATGGAGCCAGTTAAGCGTTTTGATTGTAAGCTTTGGCCTGTCACATTAAAGCGACCTTTTCCACTTTTAAATGAGTCTGGGTTTTTTGTGCAGTAAGCCAAAATGCAGAGAGTGCAGGGGATAGAAGGCCCACATGCTAAGGGCGAGGAGCAGGGCTGGATGGGCTGAGGGGGTGCAGGCCCAGCCAGGCTAGTGCAGGGAGAGGGAGCCTGGTAGGGCAAGTGCAGGTTGGGGGGGGGGGGTCAGGGGAGACCAACTGCAGGGGTAGACTGGTTGAGGAGGACCTTGGACATTGCATTATCCCATGGCCAACTCCCACCGATTCAAAAGGCCACTAATGTGGATACACATTACGCCATCAATGAACCACCAAGTGGACAACATACAGCCCACTTCACTATCAAGCATGATTATGTGAGTAAATGTGTATGGTGCCCACATTGATTTATGTACTTGTCACACTGACATTGTTTTCTCGTCCACAGGAGATGGAGATGACCCAGCAGAGGAAGATGATGTGGATGCAGATGGTGGCAATGGTGATGACACCTTGAAGTGTGCAAGACAACCTGGCCACCAAGACGCTAAGTAGAGTGCTGTGCCGCAGAACACTGTCCTACCACCAGATGACACCATTGAGCCCCAGTGACCAGGTCACTGCCACCACCATGGACACTGTCACTGTGGTCTTGGGTGATATGCCGTAGCTGAGGGCAGGGGACACCCTGGTGGTGGAGGAGATCACTACCACCCCTTTGGTGCCATCCCTCCCAAGGCCAGATAAGGAGTGTGCTGCACCTCCTCCAGGGACCCTTGGATATTGGCCCAGTGGGATAGGCATCCAGCATCTCCAGCCCACCTCCTGTACCTGCCCCTGTGGCTGGCAGCAGGGACGGTCTTAGGCCAGACTGCACCGCAGGCAGTAAGCAACCTTGGCCTGCCCTCCCCCTGCCGTCCATTCTCCCGCATGACCACAACAAATGTATCATACAGTTATTGTAAATAGATATTACCACACCGTGTCTTTTGTTGTATGTCTTTAAGTCTTGGATGGACATTTAAAAACCCAGAGAAATGTATTAGGCTCACATTACTTTGCATTCTGGTACTTCCATGTTTCACGCAAGATGGGTAAAATAAAGGTAAAATGATACTCTTCATGCTTGATAGATTTTGATATGGATTTCGTATTTGTCAGTTTGTGTTATGATGTGGCAGCTTGGCAGTCTATTGGTAGACATCAGGGAGAGATTGTGAGCCACGGAGGCAACTCGGATATGGGTAGAGGCAAGCGGGAAGGAACTGCTGAAAACCTGGTGGGCACTTGAGCCGATGTTGAGGGATCTCCAACAGACCCTGAAATATGTATACCACAAATTGTGGCAATCAACTGGCCGAGTGCAGAGCTGCTTGAGGAGGTGTGGGCAGCAAGGCAAGAGGTCAGTGAGGATGCTCAGCTTGCTCGAGAGCAGGCCAGATGCTGCTGTAGCATCTGCTGAGGCCTTTGCTCAGGCAAGGGAGGATTCTTGGTTTGCAATAGATCAGGCGGCTGCGCCAGCACCAGAGGCCTACACTGGGGTCAGGGAGGATGCTGGAATGACATAAGAACAGGCCTCCAGGCACAGCCGGGCGGCTGATAATGCTGTCAGTGCCCCCCCAGCTGTAGTGCTCAATTTGGCCCAGAGCATGGGCCCCTCCCCCCAACGGATGGTGGAGGCCAGCCTCCAACATAGCCAGCCACACTCTCTTATCCTGATGCATGAAGATGTGGGTAGGGATACCACCTCTTTCTTAACCGTCCCCACCTTTGCCGCCCCCTTGGCACAGCAGTCCCCACTGTGAGACCTCCTCTATCCTGTCACCTGCACTGGCAGCAAATGATCCACCCACAAACACAAACTAAAAGGGCTGGCGGAGAAGCAGCCATGGAGGGATAGGAACCCCCCTCCCATGTCTCCTCCACTGTTGGACTTCATTGCGATTTGGTCTTCCATTTATGTTTGTTCTACAGATGACAGGATTTTATTTGTACCCTTTTACAACCAGTACATTTAGGACCTCAATTTGGACTCCTCATCCCTGGGCTTTGCCCGGAACTCTGTTTTCTTGGACATGGACTGTTTTTGGAAAGTTGCTTTTGACATGTCGTCTTCCCCTGATTTTGTTATCCAGCGACAGGTTCCCACCCTTCATTCCCTTTTAAATAAACACATTGGCATACAAATTCAAAACGTTTTTGGGCAACGATTCCGCGGAAAAACACCCGTCTTAAAAACGGGTGTCGATGAAATAACATAGAACCCTATGTCAGAAGCAGTTGTTCACAAGTTCATCACACAGCACAAAGCCATTAGTGGTTTTGTGTCAAGGCCAATGGCATCCTTGTAGGAGTCTGCATTTTCGAAGCCATCATCAGGCATAGGGATATTGCATCTGATGCTACATTGTGCAACATGCAGCACATGGCCATCATGTGGCACACTGCCGTTCATGAACACACCATCTGTTTTACAATGGTGCATGTGTGGGCATGGTTATAGCGCTGTTGGATTGCCTAGTGGTGCCATCAGCCAGGGGAGGATTGGGAATCCGCCATAGCCTGGGAACTGCATTTAAAGGGTTTCAGTTTTGTACCTTCCAGGGTATGCTGAATGGTATAGGATTGGTGTGCTCATGTTTGAGATTCATGCATTGCTTGGTGCTACATGATGGGACTCATTCCCATTCCCAAGGTGGGGTCCATTCCCCTCATGCATCAGAGGCAGACAGCTGACACCCAGGCAACTATCTGACTACAGTGGATGTCGGCCATTCGTAGGCTCATAATTATAACTGTTTAACCAAAGAGACGGGATGGGATTCACTAAATCACTGGCATCGTTAGTAATGGTGCCGATGATTCAGGCATTTGTTTGCCGGTAGGGGCCTGAACTCCTGACAGGTCAGGTCTGCCGTAATATCTGTGGCCCCCACCGGCAAACTTGAAGTGTGCTTGTTCGGTAAAAATGCCAGAGCTGGAATTACCGGTAATTGTACCAGACTGGTAGACTTGTAATGATGCCCATGTCTTCTATCCAACACTTCCAAATCCTTTCTGTACCTAGCCTAGCCTGGACATGACCTATGAACTCTCAGCTCGCCTGTGCTTACCTTCACTTCCTCAGCAGTCTCCAAAAACTGCCTGTGAGCCAGGGTGCTGCTGGGTTTCGCCAGCTCCCTCATGAGTGAGAACCCTGCACCAGAGTGTGTGTGTGGGTGACTCCATGATAAAGAATGTGCTGTGAAAGAAACATGTACAGGGAAGCTTGAGTCCAAATGGTTATACACGACTCACACGTTGTAGTCATCTTACTCTTAAGTTGCTACTAAAAATTAAATATGCCAGTGTGCCTTATGTGCTAAGATGTGTCGCAGGCTTGTACCACTGTCATGGATATGTCATATTTAAAAATGTGTGTTCATTCTTATATTCTCAAAATGCTCTTTGATTTTATGCAAAGCAGCAAATAGCTTTGTTGGGACAAACTCCCAGGTATGTCAGAGGGCCACTAGGAGTTCACAGACTCTCGGAAAGGCCCAACACCTTCCACAGGACAAACAGAGAACTCAGTCAAACAGCAAGTTCAAACTGCGGTTTATTACAGCAAAAACCAACAGGGATCAGCACAAAGACAGAAGAAATCCGTGGCCGTCTCAACTTCTCCTAGGCTCGCAGGCCAGTTTTGTACCCCTATTGCATCAGAGTGATGTCACACCCTGGGCCCTACTCCAGAAAACCTATCGCCCTCTGGGATTGGCCATCAGGAGCCTAATAACCTATATGATCACCTATATGTCTTATTCTACTGGCTCTCTCATGTCAGGTGGCTGACCTACTCCATTCCCAAATCACTATCTATAACAATGTTGCAGTTTGAGGGTCTTACCATTGGTTCTTGTCCGTTGCTACCCACCCCTCAGATACTAAACTGATTGGCTAAAGCTGGCATCCCCAGGCCTGGGATCGGTAAAGCTTCTCAGCTCTTGTTGTACCTTTTCAAGGTAATAAGAATGACTATGTGTCTGCATTGTAACTTGTGTGTACCACCTTATTCTATGAGAGTGCTTGTTCATCTCGTGCAACACTTGTCTCACATTGTAGCATCTTTGTTGCAAGCCCCTGTCTGGTAGCATGAGATCGGCTCCCTTTCTCAGCGCTGGTTGCTGTCCATTGTCTGCGTGTTCCGAGACCATGATTTGGAGCTGTGCAGCTCTGAATTATGAAGAATTATTGGCATTTACTGCAGCTGGGGCTACAGTCATTCAGGGAATAGAATGTCATCCGTATCTGGTGGCCTTGGCAGCGGGTCCTGTCTCACACGTTTGCTCCCCGTCCAGCCTGAATTCCCCTCTGCTCTGCTTTTTCTGAGAGGCTTGTGGCCTGCTGTAATTTTCCTAAACCATAATGCGGCTTCTACAATGTTCGTGCTATTCTATATTCTCCATAGGTTAGTCACACTTGGTTCGGTGAGGTCCCATAGGTGCTCCTGGGGTTCCATAAGGTTATTTGCATGTAAGCATTTGCAAGCTCTGTTCAGGATCTCTTGCTCTTGTGGTTTCTGCGTTGCTGTGTCTAGCTAGTGGCAAAATAATAAAGGCAATGACAGTATGTATATGTATCTGTCCTCTAACTATAGAACTGTACGCTCATGTTCTTTGTGTATTGAAGTGCATGTTTGTGTCCCGAAGTGCGGATGGCACGTGTACTTCATGTCTAATGCTGCTAAGTCGTGGTGTCTCTATCGACGTCAGCAACATGGCTTCTTGGCGCTTTGATTAATACTGTCAAATGCAGTCTGTTTAGTTGCAGCCTGTTGCTCCTCATCCACTCAGGGGTAGATTTGTACCGCCCCTGGCCTGGAGGGCTGGCTGAGGGGGTATCTCTCAACATACTTATCAATAATTGGAGCATTGGGAATTGGTCCGAAATAGTATCTCCTGCCCTTCTTCCGTGTCATGTATCTTATAGGAGGGGCAGGAGGGGGTAAACTTCCCCATCCCTCTTCAGTCCCCCCTCTGGGTGACCTATCTACCACATCCTTATATGACAATCATTTTGCTCTGGGCTGCCATATCTTTGTTATTCCTCCAAGGTGTCCATAATAGTTTGTGTGGTCATCGAATGACCAGTGCATGTAGCAGCATACTCCTTCGAGGTAACACCAAACCCACTTCCCTTCAAAGAACTTTGAGTCATGCGGATTGTCCAGCTATATGGATCCTGCTAGAAATAATTCACACAGCGCAATTTTCGCTCTGCAACAATCTCGTCCTTTGTCCCTCCTATGTTCACATCCATCAGGAAATGCATTCCAATAGCCTCTTTTGCTGTTTCCTTGCATCTCACCATGCAGATCTTGATCCCACACACTGATGCTGCTCCCAGCAGAAGGGCTCCTGCTATCACCTTCAGTCCGTCTGACAGCCATGATGGCATCCAGGAGCATATATACACTAACCAGCTTTTGTCCTTCCCTGTTCCTCGTGCTTTATCTTCCATTTTCGCATGCATGTGTGCCAGCTGTGCTACTGCATCTGAGAGAGTTCCGTTATCTTCGTCGTTAGCTTGTATAAATCTGCACCAGGAACTCCCTATATTTGCGCAAATTCCTCCTTCCGTAGCTATGAGGAGATCCAGAACATATCTATTATGGGGCGCGCCCAACCTTATTGCTCATGTATGTCTGTATTCCCGGTATTATTGATGCAAAGAACATTTGTGTTCTGCTGAATAGTCTGTGCTCTGCTGGAATCTCATCTAGTGCCGTTTCTGATGCTTCTGAGAAGTAATTCACCCCTCTCTTCACTCTGCTTAGTCCTCCCCAGTTCTCTGTCTTCTTGGCCTTGGCTGTTGGTGTCACCGCAATGGATCTCTTCCTTCTTTTATTGTTGTTCATTTTCGGGAATTCATCGAGCTTTACATCTTTCTTGGGTACCACCAATGAAGGCATGTTGATGTGTACTAATGAGCAAACTCCTCCCCATTTGGGTGGCAGCTTCTCATACGCCATCGATCCACAAGCCCAGTAATGATCCATCAGTACTGCCGTTCCTGCGCTCATTGCTGTGAGCTGTTCAACTGTCTTGTACCCAACGTTCTCGCCAACTTCAAAATGACCATTTTTCTGATAGCACAGGGCTAGTGTCTTCAGGGGGATTATTGGCATCGGTCCAGCTTCATTCTCCACCCATGCCAGTAACTTTGCACTCATGTCCCACTCCTTCAGCCACTTGTCATTTCCTTCCTGCAACTTGTTCACTGATGATTGGGCTAGTGTCAGTGCCTTGTTTCCCACCACTCCATCTTGCCATCCATCGTTAGTGTACACTTGTCCATACACTAATATCTGTGGTCTTTCCCAGCATCCAGGCTCTCCTCCTATCTCCTTCACTCTTGTCCAGGGACATGGCAGTTCCTTCAATGTGATAGTCTTGGTTTCTCCCTTCTCAGGTCCGTCAGTTATGTACTGTATGGCTTCATCTAGCTGCCAGTAATTGTTCATCATGTCCAAGGTCTTTATGTAATTATCTTCATATGGGAATGTTCCCTTGGACATTCATCTCAGTGTTGCAGTCTTCCCTTGGAATCTTCCTCGTGTTTGCACCATTGCAAGATACATCAGGCACTGTGCTCTTGCAGCTGGTATTTCAGTTGCTATGAACGTTCTAGAGGCACTCATGGCATAGGGGATTGAAGAGCAAACATGGCAGCACTTCCCAGTGGTTTCCTTACCTACTTTTGTCATATGTTTGTACCACATGTTGTTAGATACTCAAGCTTGTCAGTGAGATACATGTCTACTCCCTTCATGTCTATGTCAACACTGCGCTTACCTCTCCTTACCTTATCAGCAGTGTCTTCTCGTACACCTGACATGGTCGACCCACCTGCTTGGGTCGGGGGAATGTTAGTATAGGGTGCAGCGGTAGTACAACATATAATTGCCAGAATATTAATCACTTCAAGCCACTGGGAATTAATAGACACGACATAATGATAATGTCCTTTATTGTTTCCTCCATATCCACTTAGGCTGCTTGATCTTTGCAGTCTGGTGATCCAGTTGCCCACCCGAAATGCGCAGAAAAAGGTGTTACTGACAAGTTGGAGGAACTGCTGAGATGGTGAGATAGACCACAGCGAGGCCGCTTGCGTCAAGGTGACCGGCTACGCGGCCCCCTCTGCTGTTTCCCCCTTTGGAGGACTGCAGGACAATCGCAGAACTGCGAGAAGACCGGACAGCGCAATCCAGAGATTGGCCGTCGGGAGCGACTTCAGAAGTATCCCGCCCGCGGTTGGCAAGTGTCCAGACATGGTCCAGACGGGGGAAGGCAGCGAGTTGATTGGGAGGGGTGCCCGCAGTCGAGCGGCACCGGCAGGCGAGAGCCTGATGTGAGCATGGCACACACAACCAGCAGTGTAATGTTGTGCAGGTGGCGGGAGGCATTGTAAATAGGGTGGCGGGTGGTTTTTTGCAGTCTGTTCAGAAAAGATTTTGGTCATTGAGCGGCGATGGATGTGTAAGGTGTAGTGGGGATCGGAACGAAGGCCGTCCCCTCTAGTGTTACAGAGCAAGCTGGGTGGGGCTTCGAGCACCCACGTGTGACTGGCGAATCCCACTGATTAGTCTAGATCGCGGACACCTGTATAAGGGGGTGTGGCATTCCTATGAGTTGCTATTGTAGATCAATGAATAGATGAGGATTCCTATTGATTGAGTGTTTTAGCTCGGTGAATAGATGACATATTCCTGCAGGAGGTAGCTAGAGTCTCTTTCAGATTGCGGAAGATAGTTGGCTGGTTAACTTCCCCTAGTGAGGGAGCGTATCACGCGCAAGGCGACGCAGCGGGTGCAGCCCAGTTATAATAACAAAGTGATTAATGAATACTCCACTCCAGGCGTGGTGGGAAGACAGCTGTGGGGATTGTGGGGAATAACATTGTCAAAACTAGCGCGCATCTTTTGTTGTAATTTTTCATACCGATAACCCATTGTAGTAGATGGTGACATCACCCATAGGACTTGCATAGAATACCGCGGTCTTCTTCAACATAATCGGTGCAGAGGCACGCGATAAAGGAGGGGTGAAGGGGACAGGCGGCACACCCTCTATCAAAGGGGTCGCACTGAGAAGCGGTGCAACAAGTGGGAGGGAGAAGAGAAGGGCATACACTTCAAAGGCAGTGAGGTCAGAGAGGAAGGAGGAGGAGTTGGAAGTATGTTGCAGGTGCGCCGAGTAGTGGCAGCACTGGAAAGGCGGGGCAGCTCAAAAGCATGCCGCGCGGGGCGTGAAGCCGCAAGGGGCTTTGCGCGCAACGGGTCGAAAGGGGTCTTACCTCAGAAAGGAGGATTGTAAAGGGAGGCGATAGTGTTGTAAAGAACAAGGGGCGGTGGCACCCAGCACGAACGTGTTGCAATAATAACCTTGCTTTTCCTTGCAGCGGAAAGTCGGAAGTCCCCAAACTACGGGGCCAGGTAATGGCGGTATTGAAAAATTTAAAAATTCAAAATGTCTATGTATTACGGGGCAGTGGCAGGGGCAGGATACAGAGCCAGCACCTTAACTACACCACTCCAGCATAGCTGCGCAACACTAACACCGCACAAGAAGAAGAAATTAAGTCAGCAGACAATCAGTCTAAGGCCTTATTCGATGTAGTATCTAGGTTTAGGAATCCTAAATGTATGTCAGTACCGACAGCTAACTCCCAGGAACAGGCCAATAAGTTTAACAATTTTTTCAAACAAAAAATTGTGGATTTTCAGAAGAGTATCAAGGAAGTACTGGAGGCAGAAGAGTGAGGTGATGTGGGCGAAGAGAAATTAGAGATAGAGAATCAGGAGACTGGGGAGATCTTCAGTTTCCAGCCAATGGAACAGGAAACAATACAGGCTCTAATACTTCAATTAAAACCGACAAAAGATCTAGCCTTCCCTATGCCAGCCTGTACTGCTATCAGTCTGGCATCCAATCTTACCCCATTTATAACAACTTTTGTGAAGAAATCCCTTACAGAAGGCTATGTTCCTCGTGCACTTAAGAGCGCACTGGTAAAACCCTTACTGAAAAAACCTAATCTAGACCCTATGGTACTTAAAAACTAACGCCCGGTAGCCAACTTATGCTGGCCTACCAAAATCCTGGAGAAAATAGTCTGTAACCAATTTCAACACTTTGTTGACAGTAAAGACATCCTGGACGAACATCAATCAGGATTTCGCCCTAACCAAGGGACAGAGTCGGCTTTATTAGCAGTCCAGGATGACCTACTGGAAGCACAGATAGGGGAAGCAGCTCATTATTGTTGGTGCTCGACCTATCTGCGGCATTTGATACAATCAACCACAAGACTGTTCTTCAATGGATCAGAAACATCGGGAGAGCAGACAAAGTAGTGGTAGACTGGTTTTACTCCTTTTTACAGGACAGAACACAGCGGGTAACACTGGGAGCATTTCTCTCAGAACTAATACAACTGAGATGCGGAGTCCCACAGGGGTCAGCACTCTCACCTCTGATCTTTAATTTATATATTCAACCACTATTTGATATCTTGAAGAGACACGGCCTACGATTTCACTCATATGCAGATGATACACAGATTTATGTGGAGACAGACAATCTGCCAGAGACATTTGAGATGATAGACCGCTGTATGCAAGATATAAAAAGGTGGATGGCCTGCAACCAATTACAACTTAATGCTGGCAAAACAGAAATAATTCTATTTAGATCAGAGAAAAAAAATAGAGGAAGACACAAACTTTACCCCACAGATCTTGGGAGTGAGTATCCCGTTCTCAAGGAAAGTGAAAAACCTCTGGTGCATCTGGCAAGAAAATCTGGCCAGTGAAGCCCAGGTAGGGGCCAAAGTAAAAGCAATATATTACTCCTTGCGGCTGCTTAGAAATGTGCTCCCCTTCTTAACAACCCAAGACCTTCCAGTAGTGGTGGGAGCTTTGGTAAATTCCCACCTTGACTACTGTAATAGTCTTATGACAGGGATCCAGAGGAAACAAATGGTAAGACTGCAGCGGGCCCAGAATGCGGCAGTCAGGTTAACGGCCCATCTGGGTAAAAGAGACCATGGGCCTCATTACGACCCTGGCGGAAATCCAAAAACGATGGCGGAAATGCAATACCGCCATCGAATAGCGCTCGGTGCGATTATGACCCGTCACCGTAAAGTACGATGCCATTAGCGACACCGTAGTGAACGCCAACGCTAACTGCACCAAGCACGCGCGCGCGCGCCATGCCAAACCGTAAATACCACCATGGCGCAAGGGTACGCGAATTCCGACCCTAGCGGACATGTACCTAACGCCATCAAGCACGGCGGAAAGCACCATACCGCCATGGTGAGAAGTACGGCATCGCGAATCAACCGTAAACGGCCCCACTGAGTGCCTGTACACCGCTCCCTGCCCACAAAGTACAACTCCCCGTAGGTGCAATGAAGTCACAATGCAACCATTGAAATGTACAAGTCACCCATGCATGGCAACGAACAAAAGAAACACAAGAGGGGCCAATGGGAGCTGCAGGGCACAGATGGCACGAATACAGAAGCCATCCCAATGGACATGACCACAGTCCCCCACCAAGAAACGCACGCAAACACAGGCACCTGTGACCAGCAATATTCCGAAAATCACATCATTCCACCAGTCCACCTGGCTGACCGGCATCTGTTACACAAAACCCAATCCCCCGCCCCTGAGCATGACAACATTCAAACTGTCATATTGGCAGCCCCCATCCCTGACCTCACTGGGCTTCGTAGGCAAACGCGCCCAGCACAGTACCACGCAACTAAACCCCGAAGCTGGAACCCAATGCAGATCTCCTCACAATACATCGCCCCCCAAATAGGCATATGCCACATCACTTGCAAAGAAAAACGCTACACGGGCCAAATCAGAAAAGAAATTTTATGCACATCAAAGTCACCAAGCCCATACAGCCATCAGGCCATGAACTCCAAAACACTGATCACCATTGTGGGCTGCATCCGCAAGAAATGACCAGCCACTACCTGTGTGTCGCCCTGTTCCCCCATGGTACACAGAGCCACATTCACGTACGAAAAGGCAACATGGAAGCGCACAGAACCGCAGGGCCGACCCAACGGGGAGGCACTAGTCCAGCTGAAAGGCCGAAATGTTGCTCCGAGCCACCAGTACTGCGTAAGGGCATGTGGGCCATTGGCGATCGTCCCATAAGATCGTAATGCTGCTCCACTGATTAACACGAAGCAGCAGGTGTCGGGAGTAAAATCCATCTGCAGGAGTGGCATACAGATGGCAGTGGCAAAAGGGGAGGAGATACCTGTCAACCAAAAGAAAAGAACAAGAACAGAATGGCCATCAGAACTACATTCGAACAACTCACTTCAATGATCACACGAAATCCACAGCCATATGCATGCTAGCCCACTCAAAAGCATCATCACCACCCCAAAACCACTTGCGACTCATAACCATCTATATCGAGGTGCAAACACACCATCACAAACGAGTGTACCTGTGCATGCGTCTGTCAAAACAGAATCCATCAGATGGGAATGTTAACGTGCATGGACAAAAGTGTCTGAGGGCGCCTCGAGACAGGGAGGGCTCAACAAGGCCAGATAGACGATGGTCCCACTATGGCAGCCCTGCATCACATAGCGTAGGGGAGGCGGATAGATCCCAAGAAGCCCTGTACATGGCAAACTCTGTATCAAATCACCTGCCCATGCATCCATTCATCATTCCCTCATCCCGGGATCAAAACGCCTGAATAATTACTCACATAACATTAGAAACATCCATTGAGTCTGTGCGTTATGCCGTCTGCTAAATCCACAGTGCCCCAGCCCGTAATTCCAGTGTTGTGAAGTAACATGTATTTGGGAACGGACGGCCTCATCGCCCACGTCGCTATTGCGCATCCCAAACTATTCATATCAATCATTGCTCCCTCGCCATGGCCCCTGTCTCAAGGACATAGAACAATAGAACGTTACATTTGCAGTCAGACCTGTGGGCATTTCTTCGCCGCTAGCTGGAAACCGAAAGCGCCGCCCTTCGAATTCCTCATTTGCAACATCACGTCGAAAAGGCATCTGTGGCCGTTTGAAATCACTAATTATTCCATCGAGTGCGGCTGTGTGTGAAAATGGCAACTGCCTTCACCCACAAATGGGACGCCCCGCCCGTCGTTGCAACTCGGTACAGTGATGCATGAGGGCCCACCGTTACTCGAGTACTACGTTCCACTGACCCTTCACAAGTCTGTTCGCGACTGCACAGATAGTATGGGAAACAATGGGACCACAGCAGAATGAACATATCAACCAATCTTACACGCCCATCGGGTACAAATACATGATTGCAATAGCAAGATACCATTCCCCGAATTGCAGCGTTGTGCGCGGGACGTGCTCGGCCAAAGGGGAGAGCAGTTTGCACAGGTGGAATTAATCACCACAGGTGGAGGCCATACAGCCTGGAAACACATAAATTGCACAGCCAGTCTCCTCCCACAACCACACCGAAATGCTACCGGCAGGACTCGCGATGTTGGCCCTGGGGGACCTGACAGCACTGCAAGTGCTCCGACAAAAAGAGGAAGACGAACACCAACTACAACCAGCCGCACGGAGGAGACGCAGGAGGAGGAGGAGGGCAAGGCAGGGCCAGCAAGGCCCACCAGCACAGCCACTACCACCACGCAGGCAGCCCGCAATACCACGCCTCCGAGCACATCCGTTCAACCTCACTGATGAGCAGATCCACACCCTCTACCGTCTGGACCGGGACACCATAGCCGCCATTGTGGACATGACACAGGCTGACCTTGTCAGCATGATAGATAGCCCAACCGCCATCCCACCCCTACTGAAGGTGGTGTCTGTACTACACTTCCTGGCCACAGGCACCTACCAGCACACAGTCGGGCAGTTGCATGGCATTTCTCAGCCACTGTTCTCACGGACACTATTGCAAGTGCTCGATGCCCTCCTGCAGCACGCAGACGACTACATCTCTCTACCACGCTCGGAGCAGGAAATTACCAACACAAAAGTGCGATTCCATGCATACCGGGTTGCATTGGTGCCATCGACTGCACCCATGTTGAATTGGTCGTCCCACATGCCATGGAGGCCCAGTACCGCAACCGAAAACAATTTCATTCCCTGAATGTACAAATGGTGTGTGACTCCAACAGGATCATTACACATTGTTGTGCCCGATTCCCTGGATCAACCCATGATTCTATGGTCTTGAGGAACTCTACAATACCACGCTACATGGAGCGACACGCAGGGAACAGATCCTGGCTACTCGGTGAGTCTCATTTCATGCACGATGATGTGGGGTATGTGATGCAGCAATGACCTGGCAGGAAGGGGGGGGGTGCGTACGTATCAATGGCATTCCACATCATACGTTTCTCGTCCACATACAGGTGATGCTGGATATCCACTGAAGAGATGGCTCCTCACACCAGTCCGGAACCCACGGGACCAGCATGAGGAGGACTACAACCATGCCCACTCACGTACCCGTGTAGTCATAGAACAGGCATTCGGCCTACTGAAGGGCCGTTTCCGCTGCCTCAGCAGGTCTGGCGGGGCACTCCTGTACCGCCATGAGAAGGTTGCAAAGATGGTGATGGCATGTGTCATGCTCCACAACATGTGCGTACGTAGAAATGTGCCCATGCCCCCTGACGCAGAACTGCAAGCACCTGATGATGGTCATGATGAGGGTGGGGCTGTGGCAGCACCTCATGGAGTCTGCGAGGCACCGGAGGCCCGTGACATTCGTCAGCATCTCATTGATGTATGCTTCTAGCACTCACGCCTGGTGGCTGATACATGGACACGGGACTCGTGGCACTGCGTGTGTCTGGGACATGCACAATATGGACTGTACGCCTATGATGGCCTAGTACACAAAGATCAATGTCCACACATCTCATTGGTTTATCGTGCACTTTTAATGGCATATGTGATGTCATGTTGAACACCCTATCGACCCGCCACCCAAGTGAGCCCAACACACCCCCTCCACCCTCCTACCTCCCCCCCGAACACCAGTGTCCAAAGATGCTCATTGTCAGTGGGCTGTCGCTATTGCATGCCCCCTCTGCGGGTATCAGGGGCACCCCTGCCTGTGGAGCGCAGGTTCCTTCCAGATCTACGTTGGGGGCTGCCCTGGACGGAACTTGCAACGGATGATGTCTCTGCCTGCTCACGTCCATGCATGTCCCTAAGGGTTTGCGAGAGCTCAGTGAGCACACGGCGCACTGCGGCAAGTTCGGCACATACGTCTTTGGACGTCGCATGCAGTTCCCCCCTCAGGCTCTCGGTGCTTCTCTCAATTTGTGCCCTTAGCGTCTCTGTACCTCTCTCCATTTCTGCCCTAAGTGTCTCAGTTGATGTTTCTATGTCTGCCTTAGTGCCCCCACATTCATCGGCATGGTCCTTGAGGAGTGTGGCCAGTTGCTGCTGTTGTTCGATCAACTGGTCGAGGGACTGTTGCCTCTGCTGGGCCATGGCCATTTGCGGGGGTGTCACAGAGGGGCTGTTGTCCTCATGTTGCCTTGCCACAGGGCTTGGGGGGGATGGCCAGTCGTCGTCTTGTGGGTGCCCCTGCGTGGTATCCTCATGTTGTACGGGATGGGACAGACAGGGGGATTGGGACAGGTCATGGATGGATCTGACTTCGGCATCCCCGTTTTCTGTGTCGGAGCATGCTGCCATCAATGGGGTGTCACCTATGGTGCTGCTGCCACCAGAGGCAGTGCCTTCTGTGGCATCCATTGGGGGGACCTGTGGTGGTGGTGTTGTGGGCATGCTGGCTGCTGGGGTGCCTGTTGATGTTCCCTCCTCTGTGCTGCCACCTGATTTGTGCTGCTGCCGTGTCTTGATGCGTGCAGCTGAGGTGGAGGGTCTCTGGCCGTTGGTCTTGGCCCTCTTTGCAGGTGTGCTGGTAGGGGTGTCCTGTAGCTCGTCGTTTGGATCGGACCCTGTGGTGGAGTAAAGGAGGGCGAGGGTTATTGATGGGTCTGTGGGAATTGGAATGGCATTGTATCACATGCTTTGGGGTGGTACCTGAGGGTGATTTGGGTCGGGGCCTTGGAGGTGCTTTGATTTGTGTGTGGAGTGAGGGTGCAGTTGTTTGGCAGCCTGCAGTTAGGGTGTGCCTGCTGCACGTGTAGTGCGTGTATTAGGGTTTTTTAATTATTTATGTATTTATTGTGGGTTTTAACGTGCGCTATCAGGCCGATGTGTGTGGACGTTCTCCTGGACATGTGTTTCTGTTGCACTATGTGGACGCATGGTACTTCACATGGATGGACATTGTGGTTTTGGCATTGTTTTATCTGGCCCACCTACCTGGATCTTCGGATGTCTGCACTCCTTTCTCCATCCCTCCGACTCCCTCTATGCTCTCCATTCCGATGGTGGAGGCACAGATTTGTTCCCAGGGGGTCAACTTGATGGGTGATTCAGGACCTTCCCCGGTGGCTGTGGCAATGTTGCGGTTGGCAGAGAGTATGCTGCGGACGCGTATCCGCAGGTCGTCCCATCGCTTGCGGCATTGCTGTGGGGTGCGGGGTGCGGTCCCCACCGCACTTACCCGCTGTGCCACCAGAGCCCATATGGCCTTCTTGTTTGCAAGTGCCGTCCTGGTCATTTGCGTGCAGAAGACGACGGCAGCATTCTCCTGGAGGGTCTCTGTTAGCACGGTGAGTTCCTCACGGGAGAAGTGGACCTGCCGCTTGCGGTCGCACGCTTTCTTCGCTACTTTTCCCATTTTTCTTGGTTTCGCTAGGGTGGTTGACGGGTTGGGGTGTGTTTCAGGGTAGTGATTTTAGTGGTTGTGTGGTTTTAGTGTTTTTATAGGTGTACGCCGGGATGTTTCCCGTTCCGGGCCCATGTTTTATCTTCCGTTTCCGTATATTTCCGGTCACCGTACTTTCCGGTAGGCGCACACTGCGGTGACCGCTAAGAGGGGTGGCGGTATTGCACCTAGGGCGCCGTACGGCGGCGGTGTGGGCCGTTTTGGGGTCATTTCCGCCATCGCGGACTTTGCACTTCCGCCGTGGCGTGGTGCTCGTGCCCGATGGGTCGGAATGGGCCGCACTTTGCTCCTTCGTGCAATGGCGGAAACGCTATTTACGCTGTGGCGCTCCGGTCAGTCGATTTCCGCCAGGGTCGTAATGAGGGCCCATGTGTCTACAGCCAGGAAAGCGTTGCACTGGCTGATGCTGCAAGATCACATCAAATTTAAGGTGGCATGCCTGGTGTACAAGTGCCATCATAAACTTTCACCTCGATATTTGAACACCAGAATTCGCCACTATTACCCAGCCAGAGACCTCCATTCAGAAGACAAACTCCTGGTATGTGTCCCGAGGACAAAACGCATCTCTAAAGGTGACAGAAGGTTCTCTGTGTTTGGGCCTAAGCTTTGGAACCAGCTGCCCTCTAGCATCTGCTCATGTACTACTCTGGCAAGATTTAGAAAAGGAATTGAAAACCTTCCTATTTAAATGAACCTACTCCCTCAGGGTTACTTCAGGCTCCCACAGCGATACGTTCAATCCCCTAACTAACATATGCGCCCGAATGCAGTTATCTGCCTGGTGCGCTCAAGAAATGTTTCAAATTCAAATTCAAATACAGAGATAAAATAGTAAAGTACAGTGTTGAATGGACTCAAGGGATGGATAACAGAATTAGGATACCATGGCTGCCCAACGGCAGCTTTGACATGTCCACTCAACATTTATTGCTAGCATATTTACATAACACATAAAAGGGGAAGAAGTTAGCGAGCCACCTAGAAGTTTTCGATCTCTGGAGAATGTTTCAGGGATATGTACCATGTGTGCCAGGGATGTTAAGCATGCAGGAGGTAAAAAAGGAGAAGGTGAGGCAGCGCACCCCAAGCTCCTCCCAGCGCTGAGGAGAGTGAAGACAAGGCAGAAGGATCATACCCAGTTGCAGAGGTAAAAAAGGAAAATGATGGAGAAACACCCACAATTAAAGAGGTGAAGAAAGAAACAGAAGGACTGTATCCAATAAGGGAAGTGAGAGAAGTGACACGATCACAGCTAATAGCCACTGAAGGATACTCAAACCCTACATACAGCCCACTGCCATACGCACCAGCAAACAACTACCAAAAGGGGTGGTATTCGGGGAGTGCAGCATACACAAATCTGGCACAGGTGAGCTCCGGGAGCATAAAAAGACACAAATATACTTGGCAAGTATTGGGCCAGACAAATGGATAGCAGCGCAGGTGTTACTGAAGCTCTGGGGGTCTTTAACAGGAGAAGAGGAAGAAGCGGTAAAAAGGATAGGTAAGGAGGAGATAGGACACACGCAGAGAGGGTGCAAGGTAAGTACAAGGGAAGAGGGAAGCATGACAAGGGAAGAAGAGGCAGTGTTGGAGGTGAAATTAGCAGAGCTGAGGGAGGCGCGGAGCGTGTTGATTAGACAGCTCAAGCAGGAGGAGCGAGAGAGGAAGGTGAAGAGGAAAGAAGGTGGGGAGGTGCGAGCGGGGTTAAACCAGCAAGAGGAAGAAAGAAGGAAACAGGAAGAGGACTGCATAATGGGGATTGCAGAAAGAGTAGCACACATGGAGCAGCGGGAGATCAGGAGGAAAGAAAAGGAACGAGAAGAGAACGACAGGGAGATGACACTATGGAAGAGGAAGATTATATCAGAAAGTGCACGAAAGTACGAGGAAGGGAGAATAATAGAGAGTATATTGGCAAAGGAGGGCAGGATATGGAGCGAAAAGGATAGACGCAAGGGTACTAGAACAGGGAAGTGACGCGATAATGAACGAACTCTGCAGGGCAAGAACGGGGTCAGAGGATGAAGGAAACAAACGGAGTAATACAGGGCTATGAGGAACAAGCCAAGCATATGGGGCTAAGACACATGCGTGTGACAATAAGGAGGTAACGGGGACACAAGTACAGGGAGACACATAGAAGACAGGTGAGTACACAAACATAGACTTAGAAACTGTAACAGTGGGGGGAAAACGCCCAAGCACAAAATTGACATTCTCAGACAGGTTTTGCAGTGAGGAGGAAGAGGGATCTTGCAGAGGACGGAGTGATGGGAGTGGGGAGGGGCTAAGTAAATTATACATAACACGCACAGACTGCGGGTCATCATGGGAGTGTAAGACGCAAGAAGAAGGAAGGACAGGAAGGGAAGGCAAAAGACAACAAAGAGAAGGGACACAACAACCACTGACACCACCAGCACAACACACGCCATATGTTAATAGGCTTAGAGACCTCCCAGGACGCAGAATGGAGGGATCAGCCACCCCACACAACAAGGATCAGATGGGTCAACGGAGAGGACATAAAGGCATAGGAGATACTCGGCTTACACAACACATTACTGACTTTCTCAAAGAATTTTCTGACATGGAAGAGGAGAGCAAATACACGCACACATCACCACACAGATGCACGCCAGGGGAAGTAAAAGAATACACACAAATGCCATTACTAGAGAGAGGGGGGCAAGGCCACAATATGTCCCATGGAAGCATGCAGACGTGGAAAACATTAAATGTAGACTACTGTCCTTGAGCGGAGGGGCAGGGAAATGGATATATGAAATGGAAAAGCAAACTGCAGGATACGAGCTAGCAGTGGGCGATATCAAGGGATTGTTAATTTCCATATTGGGTGATGCAGCAGATGACATTTGGAAGAGGCCAGGATTCCCAGGGGTGACAATCAGTGATACGTCGCATAATAGGGCGCCATTTGCAAATTGCAGACATACACAATGGCAAGCGCTGAGGGTACAATATCCAGACACTTCGGACATAGGGACAATAACGTCACGCAAAATGTGTGAGAATGAAGACCCTGTTGATTACATCCAGGAAATTCAGGAGAAGTGGCACCTGGAAACGCGGGAACCGTGGGACAAAACACTAGCAATTTTTTTACCACATACTGATAGAGGGGCTCCCAGAACCAGTACAAAGGCAGTTAATAAAATTGGCAGGAATGGAAGCAAAAGCATGGCCAGAAATATAGCTAACAATAGTACACCATTGTAGGTTATGGCAAGAAAAGATGAAACAGAAAGAGGAAGACAGAAAGGCAGACGAGGCAAAACTGATCCAGAAGAAACTGTCAAAATATGCCATGGAAGGTGCGCTAATAACAAGCCCCGCCCAGGTGACATCAGTACCAGCCACACAAACACCAGCCACTACACAGCAGCCGCAACAACCAGCAGCACCACCAGAGCAAGCACAAATTACGACACAGCAATTGCCACCACCTCCATACACAGCCCAACACACCTATGCTCCTCTGATGGGGGGTGGATACACGCAAGTGGGAAATGGCTACACAGACAACTACAAGGGGTGGGGTGGGTTGGCAAGAGGGAGGGGATTTGGACCAGCAGCACCCGAGCAAGGGGGAGGGTTCCGAGGGCACAACCAATATGGACAGCAGGGGTACTGAGACAACACTGGAGGATACCCGTGGCAAGCCCGAGAGCCACCAATGTGCTGGACATGTTGGCTAGTAGGACACGTATCACGCACATGCTGGGCAAGACTGGCACAAGCAGGATGGGGAGAGCAAGGGCAACAGGGCTACAACAGGGAACAACACTACTCTCTACAACCACCGCCACAACAGATGACAGAAACACAAGCGCAACAACAAGTGCCACCACATCAGTAGCAAACATACACGACGCCCCCTGCACAACAAATGCAGTACCAACCAGCACAGCAACAAGCACAACAGCAAATGGCGACAGCACAACAACAACACGTCCAGACAGTACAACAGCTCAAACAAATACAGGACAATAAACAACTACCCATGGGCACACCAATACAACAGACGCAAATGGGAAAGGTGACGATACTGGGTCACAACCCATACACAGGGAACGGACAATCTCTATACCCCCAACAGGTCAACCCACAGACATCCTTGTTGTGTCCCATACTGTCGGTAACACCTAACCCTGCGGAGGAACCACGCAAAAAGGTGGCGATAGGTGACAAAACATTTTCTTTCTTAGTTGATACAGGGGCCACTAGATCCTGTATTAGGGAAGGGAAGTTCAACTTGTCATGCGAGGTCATGCACACTCAAGGATTCTCTGGGGCTCGAGGGCTGGTTCCTTCTACTGATAACATCTCCTTATCTGTCAGAGATCATGACCTATCTCTACCACTATAATACTCAAAACAATCACCAGTAAATATACTTGGGAGAGACATCATGACTATATCCTTCACTGAAAACGGAATAGTATGCTCCACGCCAGGCATACACATGCTCACCGCACAACACATACTCCAGGCTTACTGTGGCAAAACAGTGGCGAGGGCAGAACCAGTGGACAGGAACCTCTTCCAATATGGGACAGACATGGCAATAGCATGGCTACTGGGAATTGAGGGCAAGGTGTGGAGGAGGCCAGCAGCATACCTTTTCAGGCCGGAAACGCCCACTAGTGAGGAGGAAGGGGCAATAATATCAGTAGACATCGAGAGTATTGTAGCAACCAGAGACTACATTGCAGTTCACGCCCAGGATGGGGAAGGGAAAGCATGGAGAGCAGTAATAGCATTAGCTGAAGGATGCAGGCTGACGCAGGTGTCAGATGAGGAGCTGTTCTCAGACGAAGTAGGAGATGGGGAGATGGTGTTCCAGATGAGCGTCTATGTTTGGTTGAGAGTGACCTACAAGGAGGTAGCACAGAAAATGGCAATGGCACTAGAAGCACCCATCCCTACACAAGTACCCTCCTATGAGGAAGACTTAGCAGCCGTACCCACCTCTCTATGGACTACTAGTCCCTATGATGTGGGGTGCATAAAAAACATTGGAGGGGTACAAATAAAGCTAAAGAAAGGTGCAATGCTTCCCACGGGGAAGCAGTACTCACTGTCGAAGGAAGCTGATGAGGGTATCTACGAGACAATGGGCCTCATTACCACCCTGGAGGTGGTTGCCTCCAAAACCTTACCGATACTGCGATTCTGCCATGATGAATGGAGCAATTACCGCCCCAAGTCCAAGGTTGGCAGGGGCGGTAATTCCACATTCACCATGGCCCTTCCCCATTCCCATCGTAGCCCCCATAGGGCTCAATGGGAATGGGGAAGGTGGTAATAACGGTACCGCAATTTGCGGTACCGTTATTACCTCTAAAGTCCCTTTGCAGGTCCCGTCCTTAATGGCTGGTTTTACCAGCCGTTCAAGGGAGGTCCCGCAAAGGGAACTCATAATAGGGCGGTAAGGGATTACCGGTACTGGTGTCCTTACCGGTACCGGTAATCCCTTACCGCCTGGGTCGTAATGAGGCCCAATAACTGCCCTACTGGGTAGAGGAATATTGGTACCATCAGAATCCCCGTGCAACACTGCAGTGTATCCTGTGCGCAAGGCAAAGGGAGGGCCTTGGCATTTCATACAAGATTTGAGGCCTCTTAACCACATTGTGGAGGCATAGTACCCGATAGCAGCTAAGCCAGCCACCATACTGTGCTGAATACCAGCAGAGGTGTCACGATTCACAGTGATCGACCTCAAAAATGCATTTTTCTCAATACCACTGCACCGTGATTCACAAGATTTAACAAGTTTCACATACCGCAACACAAAGTGGAAACACACTAGACTACCCCAAGGTTACTGTGAGTCACCATCCATCTTTAACAGAGTAATACAAATGGACCTAGGAAACATAGTGATGGAAAGCATGGTGCTGCAGTATGTAGATGATATCATCATCTGCAGCACCACTGAGGAAAAGTGCAGGAGGGACCCTGTAAAGATGCTCACAGTGCTGGCTGAGAAAGGATACATGGTTGACAAGGGAAAACTGCAGTACTGTCAAGAACAAGTACTTTATATTGGGCAGATCATTTCACAAAAGGGAAGGAACATTGCACCACAAAGGGCACAAGCAATGAAGAATACACCAAAGCCGCAGACGGTCAGGGAACTGCGGCAATTTCTTGGCCTATGCAACTACTGTAGAGCATGGGTCTTTGATTACAGCTCATACATAGGACCACTGCTAGAGGCCCTCAGGGAGGGACAGAGGGGGGCAAGGAAGTTGCGGTGGACAAGAAAAATGACAGATGCATTCAATGAGCTGAAATACGCCATTTCAACGGCACCAGTACTAGATACCCCTAATTATGAAGAATAATTCTACATATTCTCATATTTCGATGGTGTAGTAATGAAAGCAGTGCTAACACAACAGACAAACATGGGCCACAAACCAGTGACATTCCACAGTGTCCATTTGGATCCTGTAATGATGGGACACTTCCCATGCGAACAGAGCCTAGCTGCAGCAGCATTTGCACTAGAAAAATCCTCCTCAATCACCGTGGGCTGCTCCACCACACTGTACGTGGAACACGCCCTCTTTGCAATATTAAACAGGCCAAAATCCACACTGACTACCCAAAGAGCAACAGGATACGAGATTATCCTGTCTAGACTTCAGCTGAAAATAGTAAGGTGCAGTAATGTCAATTCAGCACGGTTTATAGCAGAGGAAGTGGAAAATGGAGAGCATGCACACGACTGTGCACATGCGATTGAATTTTACTCATGTACCAGAAAAGTAGAAGAGAATGCCCTAGAGGGGGTGAGATAATGTACATCCATGGGTCATCAACAATTGATCAAAGTGATGGAATAAGAAGGACAGGACCAGCAGTAGTGCGACTAAGGGAAGACTGGACTTACATACCAGTAAAATGTATCAAACTACCTCAGCACTATTCAGCGCAAGCAACAGATCTAGTAGTGCTCATTCTGGCCTTAGAAGAAAGCAATGAGAAACGAGTAACTATATACTCTGACAGTGCATATGTTACGTCAACAGTACATTCAGGATTAATAAGTGGCAAAGAAGAGGATTCAGAAGAGCAGATGGTACTCTGGTACAACATGCTCTCCTACTGGGCAAACTAATGGAAGTAATTACCCAGCAGAGGTAGCCCTGGTGAAGTGTCAGGCACACACTAATGGTGACGATCCAATATCAAGAGGTAACGAAACAGCAGACGCACATGCAAAATATGCTGTGTACTTTGGCGAGACATGGAACCTCCCAGAAAAACAAAAAGATAAGTGGGGGGGGGGGTAAGACAGATGTTAATGAAGGATGGGTATACACACATCCCAGGGACACAGATTATGGAGCTGCAGGCAGCAGCACCAATGGCAGAAAAGGATCTGTGGGTCAAAAGAGGGTGCACCATGTCCCCCACAGATGCACTACGGTGACAGAATAATAACGGGAAGGTTGTGATGCCCCTGGCCCTACTGAAAACAGCTCTGGCCCAACTACACCATCCCACGCACACAGGGAAAGAAGTCATTGCAGCATGAATAAAAGAATCATGGTTCTGCCCCGAGCTAGACTCACACGTTGCAAATTTCATTAGCAATTGCCTCACATGTCAGCAATACACGGCCGGTCACATGCTGCAAGTGATCAAAGGTAAAATACCCGGCCTGAAGGACCCTTTTTTCCACCTACACATTGACTATGTTGACATGATCAATGTATGTCAAGGATACAGATACATGATTGTAGTAGTATGCCCATTTTCAAGATGGATCGAGGCCAGTCCGTGCTCACATGCAGACGCATTCAGAGCAGCTAAATTCTTGGTAAGGGAGGTATTCCCGAGGTGGGGAGTTTGCGAAGTACTGAGGTCAGACAATGGTCCCCACTTTGCCAATGAATTATTCCAACACGGAACTGCCCCCCCTAGGAATAAAGCATAAGATTGCCTGTGCGTATTACCCACAAGTTAATGACGTCTGTGAACGCCTCAACTGTCTCCTAAAAGAGGAAATAGCAAAGATCCAGCAAACAACCAAAAAGAGTTGGCTGTACTGCCTCCCACTGGCCCTGTTTGAGTTAAGAAATAGACCAGGTTCGGACCACCACCTCACACCCCATGAGGTGGTGAGCTGACGCCAGATGCACCTTCCCCTCACACCCCGTCAAGGGCTATGAGTGATTGTAATAATGCAAGTACTGTTTTTGGTGAAGACATGCACAACTATGTCTCTTCCTTGGTTACTAGTGCCGCTTTTATCTCTCAACAGATTCAACGGACACAGGGCGGGTCGAAGAACAACCAACAGGTAAAAGCAACGAACAAGGAACAGGAACTGACTGCACATTGGACAGTGAAAGGAGATTAAGTTCTCCTAAAGAACTATCAGAGGAAGTGGAACGCCCCTAGATTCACAGGGCCCCACATAGTGCAGAGAGTAGCCCCTAGAGCTGTAAAACTCCATGACAAAGACATGTGGTCACATATTCACGACATCAAGCCCTACAAAGCACAGACCTGCCCTCATCTCAGCGAAGGGGCCAACACTTCAGCAACGACAACTGACACCAACGACACAGCACAGGCACCAGCTAAAGAAGAACATTGTCAAAGGAACCTGCAATGTACACCACACTGTGTAAACATGTGCATGTTCTCTTCTCTTTTTGTCTCGCACATGCAAGTATTGCGCACTGTTATTGTATATGTAAGTGAATGACAAGGAACATACGCCACTGCCCAGGGACAAATGCTACCCACAGATGATATCCCAGAAGCTCTGTCACATCAATTTGTATATATTATAAAAAGGCCAAAATATTTAAGACCACAGAGAATACACATCTATTATAACGCGTTTCTCATGCTAATAGTACGCTCATTTCCACACCTCCACGAAGCATTACCTGCCTTAAGAGGTAGGACAGTAAGGAAAGCGTGGGAAGAGCTTTTCGCCTGGGCATTGAACGACCACTTGATACTCAGGGCTTGAATAAAAAGTACTATCAGTAATAACGCCCATTTTGAGAGATTTTCAGGCGGGCACCTATATCATCTAAAATAAAGTAGCTGCAGGACCGCAGCACAGGTAAGAGGAAAATGCCAGTGGTAATAGCAACTGTAATAAAGATGTTAGGGATATTTTTCACCACTGATCTGATGACTGCCGCGGTCTGGCAGGCCTACTATGCTTTTTATGTGACGGCATCTCCCACTACTAAAATTTCCCCTACCATGGCTGCAAGGAGCACGGTGTCAGGTGGTACAGGTAGCACGGGGCCCAACATAAAGAGGGATAAACGTAGTGTTTCTATTGATGTACATGGGGTGGGCACATACCTCACAGAATCCGCACATGTCTCCAACAACATGTGGTACAAGCGCATGTCCAAAATTGGTAAGGACACGACAAAGGACAACTGCTATGTGTGCTCGTTGATCCCATACGCCATGAGCACCTCAAGAACATTTGTGGCAACTGAAGTACCTGCGACAACTGCAGAATGCCTGTTATAATTAGCGTTGTTTCAAACACGAGGGCCATTTCAAGGTAAACAGGCAACACAAAGGTGGAAGACAAGATCAACATACCCCTACGAAGACAACTTCATCAAGACACTACCGATGTTTGACAATTCCTGGCAGCTGACTGAAGGACTTCAATACATAACCGACGGACCCGACAAGGGAGAAACGAAAGAAGTGACATTAAACTACCTGCCATGCAAATGAAGTGCAAGAGGGGTTGGAGGTGAACCAGGGTGCTCGGAAAGGCCACTGATACTCATATATGGCAAGGTATACACGAAGAACGGATGGGCGGATGGAGTTGTGGGAAGTAAACCTTTGATGTTGGTAAACCCATAACAATAATTCCCCTTACGGCACCCACACTATGTTACTAGCATGATGGGGAGATTGATGTTGGAATGAATGAAGGATGCAAGAGAACAATCAAGCTTCCTGAGGGGGTTGCAGGAACAGCACGATTGATGGACCACTATTGGGCCTGCGGAGCCAAAGCATACAACAGCCTGCCACAGCTATGGAATGGAATGTGCACTGTGGTACACATCAGCGTACCATCACTAGTAGTACCACAAAAGCACGTCAACATGGAGAACTTCCCTCTGATGGACGAAGGGAACAAAAGGAAGAAAAGATCATTGAAGATGGTATGAAGCAAGTCACAGAGCGGCACTGCACACATATCCAGAGTAAAAAGACAAGGGGAACCACTGATGGGAAATTACCTGTAGGGACGGTTAGAAACAGCCTGAGTGACATTCCACCAGCACACAGGCTACTTAGCAGAGCAGCAATGTTCTTTTCGTCCATCATACATCCAGTTGTGCAGGCGTATGCAAATGCAAAATGGCTACAAATAACAAGATGGGAGCTAATGATGATGATTAACTCCACCGTTAACGGATTCAACGGGATAAAGGAAGAATTAAGAGTGATAAGAATGGTGGCCCTACAGAACAGATATATGCTGGACCTTCTGACAGCAATGGAATGAGGTGTTTGTGCAAAAATTGGAAGTTCATGTTGCACGTTCATTCCTGCAAACGAGGAGGATAACGGTACGTTATCTGCAGCAGTATCATAGCTGGCCAAGATGCAATTCAAGATGGAAGAGGAAGCAAAGGGAGTGAAGAAGGACGGTAGCTGGTTTTCATACATCTGGTCCTGGATGCTATCATGGCTCTCAGATGGCCTCAAGGTTGTGGCAGGATGTGTGATTCTGAGAATGGCTTCTCTGATGGGGATAAATCTATGGAGGACAAGATCAAAGCGCACTGCTGAGGAAATGATCAGCATGCACGTCCTAATGCCAGCTGAAGATGACAAACACACAGAGTTCATCATCAAGGAACGTGAACGGCTACGTCAACAGATAGTAGAAGCTGACTTGTAGCCACCATCCATTAAAGTTGAGAATCCAAGAAACCCGAAAAGTTATGTTGGAAAATGGGTTTATTGCAAGTCCAGTGGTGGATGTGTATATATGTACTGGTCATTTAAAGACCATGTGGACCGGTACGGACACCTGGCAGGAATAACGAAAGGTATGGCGAGTGCGAGGAGATAAGAGAGTGGACAAGTCGACCAGAGGGGGGACTGAAGAGGGAAAATGGGACGATCCCTTCCCCCGATTCTTGTCCAGACCATGGCCTATGACGTCACAACCTCAGCACGCACCGCGGGAGGAGTTTGACCTGCTCACTGCTGCCCCAGACGTCAAGATCCACCGTGGCCATGCCCCGCACACCCAGGCAAGCTGCGCGTCACCCCAATCACGTGCTGGGACCTCAGGTGGAGCTGACACTGACCATATGGACCAACTCGATTAGACATCACCCACAAATATCGCCCTCCTTAGAGATGCCATGACGACATAGCCAGCGGACAAGAACACACGTGCCACCAAGCACATGGATCAGACACACACCAACCCACACAAAGAACATGTTCTTCTATGTCAGTGCTATGACATAGAAGAACACTCACACTCACATATGCATCGTTGTTATTTTTCACATAGGCCAACTACAGCACTGCAGAAATGCAAGACGCCAGAAAGTGTATATGCTTGCAGACGCTTCCTTGCTACTAAAACCATGAAGATGTAGCCCTGTATATGGACTAATGCATAAGAACCCATGTAGCCCCTCGCAACCCCTGTATTATGGACTGTACGCCACCACCCATGAGCTAGGCCAAGGTAGGCCGAAACCAGAGTCCCCAGGCTGGAGCAACTCAGACGAAGCTGCAAGATGCTGATCATGCAGAACAAACCCTGACGAGAGCCCCACAGCCAAGGCCACAAAGTTGCAATTTACATGCCGCGCTCCCCGCGCCAAGGTTACACCTCTTACTGCTAAACTCTCCTCAGAGCCGAAATACAAATCAAATACTCGTAATTCTGCTCCAGCCACGGTCTCCCAATACGTGACCAGGCCAATCTGTTACGATGCCAATCCCCAAGGACCAGAGAAGCTCTGGGGTCTCACGTCTGGGACACAGACTGCAATAACGAATTGACAAGTTGGACACCGGCAGCGATGGGAAAGGGACACCCAAAAGCCAGTAGTCAGACCTGTCCATTGTCCGCCACTGACACATAGTCATACATTGTTGCCAGCATCAGGTACACCGCAAGCTCAGAACAACAATGGCCCCAGGTTTGGGGGCTCGCGGACGAACCAATCAGAATACGAGGGGCCAACCACTGACGCCACTATAGTTTAGCCAATCACTAACTTTCCCCTTGTAACAATTCTTATGTAGCAACTGTTAGGGACGACCCAAGCGTACCACCTGACCCCTTCTCTACCAATAACCTTTTCTTCTATACCGGTCTATACTGACCCTACCACTCGGGGAGCCAAGCCGAGATAGTGTTATGTTTAGGGGCTAGTTTTCCCAGGTGATGCACATAGTCGCGTCATCGGCTAGAAAAAGGGCCTGCAAGCCCACCACGAATGAGACGTTTCCTGGGTACCTGTGATCCGAGAACCTGTCCCCGTCTGTTTTGTACAATAAACAGCAGTAACTCTTTGCTCTTGTGTTTGCCTCATACTCCTTTGGGACGCGGGATGAGTTGGAGCCTCCCCAACCCCAGAGGTCCGCGGACGGCCCTGCCGACCCCCGGGAAATTACCCCGACATTAGTATTTGTCAGTGCCCCTAGGCCCCGCGAACCAAATAATCACTAATTGCGAAGGCAGCAAAAACCTCCTCCCAGACTTTCCTTATTGATGGGTCTCTTAATGTGGCCAACACTGGGCATGCCGCTGACCATGCTCAAGTTGTGGTTATGTTTGGGCCAAGCACTCTACAAAAGTGAAAGTGAAACAACAATACAATCCACGCGACATTCACGTAGGCCCTGCGTGTGCAGAAAGAGAAAATAACAAACAGTGTATCTTTGGTCAATTTGTACAAGTATTCCAGTTGCTACTTCTGCTGCTTGGGTTCGCCTGACCATAAGTTGTCTGGGTCTCCCTAACTGGGTAAGATCTGCACGCACTTGTAGTTCATCTAGGTCCTGAACATTGGCCCTGTCGGCCACGGAGACTCTGTTGCCAGGTGAGGTCAATGCTTTGCAGGGCTTGACGTCTTGGAGGTAATTCCATACAGATGTACCTTCTAGCTTAACCGCGCGGTCTGCTACTGCCTCCACCACATGGGGGCCAGTGAATCTAGGCGCATTCCAGCGCCTCACAAAATTATGCTGGAGGACTATCTCTCGCACTTTCACAGAATGCTTTAGTTCATAGTCTTGTGGTGCATCGTCGCCGTCAATCTCTTTGCCGTCTTGTTGGCCCCCTGGATTCACTGTATCTGATGAGAGATAAAAGAAGAGCTAGCCACCATAGAAGTAATGTAATCATACATCTCCTGTCCAAACACATCTGCACAGTTCTCAGTCTTTCAGTGCTCTTGTGGGAGGAGCCAGGGGAAGATGCATATGCCGTCCTGTCACCACCTCATGGTGCGTTAAATGGTGGTCAGACCCTGGTTTATTGCGCAGTTAAAACAAGGCAAGGGGTAAACGGTGCAACCAATTTTTCTTGGTGCTTTGCTGAGTTTTTGCTAGGCACTCCTTTAGGAGTCCGTTCAGACGTTCACACATCTCATTTGCTTCTGGATGGTACACACAGGCAAATTTATGCTTAATGCCTAGTAGGGTTGTGATGTGTTGGAACAGCTCATTTGCGAAGTGAGGGCCGTTGTCAGACCGCAGGACATCACACATGCCCCTTATCGGGAAAACTTCCCTAACCAAGAATTTGGCCGCTCTAAGGGTGTCAGCATGTGAATATTGGCCGGCCTTGATCCACCTGGAGAATGGGCAAACAACCACTATTATGTAGCGGTATCCTCTGCAAGCTTGGATTATATCCACGTAGTCCACGTGGAGGTGCCACAATGGGCCTACATGCTTTGGTATGGCTCGTCTCACAACTCTTAAAGTAAGCCCTGCTGTAAACCGTTGGCATGTCAAGCAGTTACTGACAAATTCAGCTACATGTTCATACAAATTTGGGCAAGACCACGTTTCTCCAATGCGTGTAGCAATGTCGTCTTTCCCTGTGTGAGTTGGATAGTGCAATGGTGCTAATGCTGTCTTCAATAGTGCTAATGGCATGTCCACTTTCCCTGTATTGTTCTGTTGCCATAAGGAATCTGTTGGACACATGGCACATCCTCTCCTTACCCATAGCTCCTTCTCCTGCTGAGGCGCATCGCCCTGCAGCTCCATGATCTGTGTCTCTGGTAGTACATTGTAACCTTCCTTCATCACCATGTTCCTCACTCCTCCCTGAACCTTTTGTCTCTCGCTCAGTTACTATAATTGTCCAAAATACGCTGCGCATTTTCCCTTATAATCTGCTGATTCATTTCCTCTTGAGATTGGATCTTCCCCTTTTGTGTCGGCCTGGCACTTCACTAGTGCTACCTTTTGTCCTCTCATCACTGGGTGAAGTTGTCCACTGTAGTAAGCAATTGGTTTATGGCCCATGCTTTTCTTTTGTGTCAGTACCACCTTCAGTGTGCGAGAATAAGAAAAATTCCTTGTTGTAGTCGGGGGTCGCTAACACTGGAGCCATACTTATCGCTTCCTTCGGTTCCTCAAAGGCCTCAGTCATCTCTGTGGTCCATGTCAGTGTCTTTGTTTCCCTCTGTACCTCCTTCAGAGCGCCCAATAGTGGCCTTGTGTATGTGCTGTAGTTGAAGACCCATGCTCTGCAGTAAATGCACAACCCCATGTTGCATCTCCCTCACTGTTGTGGGCTGGGGTGTCTTGTATATTGTCTCTGCTCTGCGTAGGGCAATCTGTCAGCCATCCTTGGATATCATCTGTCCAATGTACAGCACCTCCTTCTGACAGTACTGTAATTTGGCCTTGTCCACTTTGTACCCTTTGCCAGCTAACACTGTCAACACGTGCACCGAGTCCCTCCTGCACTGGTCTTCTGTCTCACTGCAGATCAAAATGTTGTCAACATACTGTAAAACTACACTTTCTGGCTGTATATTACTGAGATCCATCTGTATCACTCTGTTAAATATGGATGATGCCTTGCAGAACCCCTGTGGCAAACGAGTATCCACTTCTGGTTTCTGTAAATAAAGCTGGTCAAGTCTTGTGAGTCTGGGTGTAGTGGCACTGAGAAGAATGCGTTGTTCAAATCAATGACCGTAAAACAGGCAGCTTCTGCTGGAATGCTGCACAAAATTGTTGGTGAGTTGGCTGCAACATGATACTCTGCTTCTACAATATGGTTAAGAGGTCTTAAATCCTGAATAAAACACCATGATCCCCCATTTGCCATGCGCACGGGGTACACCGCTGTGTTACATGGTGATTCTGGTGGTACCAGAATGCCTCTCTCAATCAGGGCTGTAATTGTCTAATAAATGCCCTCATCTGCCTCCTTGGTTAGGGGTTTTTGCTTTACTCTTGGCAAAATCGCTCCTGGTTTCAATGTAATCTTCACCCCTCTTATGCTCTTTATGCACCCCACGTCTTAAGGACTTGTGGTCCAGAAACTGCTGGGTACTTTGGCCATGTTCTCTTCCAAGAATGAGGGCGGTTGCCATTCCCTGTGGTACCTCTGTGTAGTGTATCTGTAACCAGTAGTTTACACTCCTTTCGAACACCATCTCCAAATCCTGTCTCTCTTCCTGAAATAGTTCTTTGTCTGTCACTGTAGTCAACATGCAGCCTTCTGCAACTGCAATTATTTCTCTCCATGCCCTCCCTATGTCATCCATACCGTGTACTGCAATCCAGTCCTCTCTTGCCAACACTGCCTCTATTTCTATGAACACTATTGTTCCTTCTGGCTCGTCCAATGTTGTTTCTGGCCTGAACAGATATTCGTTTGGAACTCACCACACCTTCCCTGCAATGCCTGGCATCCATGCAATGGCAAGGTCAATCTCATATTGAAACATCTCTGGGTCCACTGGCACCCGGCACCCCTCTCTGTACTGTACGTCCACAATATTCTTGAACAATCTGCTTTACGTTTAACATGTGTATGCCTGGTGTCGAGCACACTATGCCTTTGTCTGTGAATGAGATGGTCATGTTTAATCTGCTCATGATGTCTCATCCCAATATGTTCACAGGTGTCTGTCGAGAATAAAGTAGAGGTAATGATAAGTCGTGATCTGCTATAGATAGTGAGATGTTATCAGTAAAAGGAACCACTTTTCGAGCCCCAGAGAATCCTTGAGTTTTCATGGCATCGCCTGACAACCTACATCTTCCTTCCCTAATGAATGACCTAGTTGCCCCACTGTCAACAAGAAAGGAAAACGTTTTGTCACCTATCGCCACCCCTATGCGAGGTTCCTCCACAGGGTTGGGTGTGATCGACAGGATGGGACACATCAAGTTTGTGGGTTGTCCTTTTGGGGGTACATGGATAACCCATTTCCTGGAAAGGGGTTGTTCCCTACCTTGGTAACTCCTCCCAGTCGTCGGACAGGTGTGTCCTCATTCTGTATTTGTGCTAGCTGTTGTGTGCTCTCCCTAATCTGTGGTGCTTGTAAATACTGTGGTAGCGGATCTGACATCTGTTGTACCTGCATCTATGCTGGTGGTGCTTGTGGCATCTGTTGATAGGTACCCTGTGTCTGCCCTTGTGGCTGTTGGTCCTGTGTATAATAATTTTCTTGGCCCCCTTAATATGGCTGCTGGCCCTGCTCTCCCCAATTCTGTTGTGTCTCTCTGAATTGACATGCCCTTGAGATGTGCCCTAGCTGACTGCAGCACAGTGGTGGCTCCCTCCCTTGTCCCTGAACCCCCCCCCGAAAAGTCTCCTGGGTTCTACTGCATCTGTTGTCCATACCCCCGAAACCCTCCCGAAAACCCCCCTTGGTTATGATGCATCTGTGGCCTGAAACCACGCCCCGTTTGTGGGCCTCGCCTTCCTCAGAACCCCTGTTGTGGGCTCCCCCACCCCATGTATTCCTCCCTTCATGAGCAGTGCAAATTGTTGTGGCTGCTGATGCTGCTGCTGTGTCTGGCTGGTTAAAACCGCCCATTCCATCGCATACTTTTGCCTCATCTGCCTTCTTGTCTTCCGCCTTTTGCTTAACCTTCTCCTGCCATAGTCTACAATGATGCACTATCGTGAGCTTTATCTCTGCCCATACTTTTGCTTCCATCCCTACCTTTTTCTTCAAACTCTTCTGAACTGAATCTGGTAGTCCCTGCACTAATATATGATAAAATATTGTTATTGTTTTGTCCCAAGGCTCTCGAGTTTTAAGGCGCCAAAGCTCTTGAATATCCTGAATGTACTGCACAGGATCTTCATCTTCCCCCATCTTCTGTGATGTAATCGCTCCAATTTCTGACGTATCTGGGTATTGTGTCCTTAATGCTTGCCATACTGCTGCCCTGCAGTTTGCAAATGGTGCCCCGTTGTGTGCTGTGTCGTCACCCCTGGCAACGCCGCCCTTTTCTATATGTCATCAGCTGCATCTCCCAATATCCATACTAAGTCCTTTTACATCACCCTCTGCAGCCTATGGCCAGCTGTCATCTTTTCCATTTCTTAGATCCATTTCCCAGCTCCCGCACTCAACGATGGTAACCTACACTTCACATTTTCCTTGTCTATGTGCTTCCATGGCACACACTGAGGTCTCACCCCTCCTCTCTCTAATAGAGGCATCTATGAGTATTCTGTCACCTCCTCAGGTGTCCTTCTGGTCAGTCTGATTTGTCGAGGACCTCTCTCATCCTAATGTCTGTGCACCCATCTACTGGTTCTGTTATTGTCATAAGCTCTAGACAATCGTCTTCTCAAGAATGCTATGGCTGTCTCCCCTCTCCTTCGTCCTGGGAGGTCCCTTAGTCTATTAACATGTGTTGTGTGTGGTGCACAGGTCATTCATCTGCTGTGCCTGCTCTTCTGAATCGGCCCCTCCTCCTTGTCTGTGGGTTCTAAATTCCCATTATGCCCACTTGTCTGTCCCCCTCCTTGTGGACTGTTATCAGACCTGCTGACCCCTATCATCCCCACTCTGCTTGTCGTCATTGTCAGATCCTGTGTCCATGTTGCTACAGAAATCATCGGCAAAGCTTAGTCTCCTCGATGTCAAGTCTGTGTTTGATTTCATGCTAAGATCAATGTCTATTAAACCATACTTGCTACCTCCTGCCCAGGACCCTAGGCCTGCTCCTCCTCCCTCAGTCGCGCTTCTGCCTCATGAGTTTGTGCTATCTGGTTCAGCTCGTCTGTCCTCGTCACGTCTATTCTTTTCCCTATCCAGCGCTGCCTGCGTCTCACTGCCCTTACTGCTCGCTTGTCCTCCTCACTGTGCGCTCGTTCCCTTGCTAGTCTGTCCAACTGCAACTTCCTCTGTTCTCTCTCTGCTAACTTACATTTTTCTTACTCTGCTTCTAGCTCCCTTGTCTCCCTTATCTCCCTTTCTGTTCTTTTCCTTTCTTTAAGATCTCTCTCGATTCTTTCTTCCTGCTCCCTTTCCAAGCGTTCCCTCTCTTCCTCCCTTGTTAATTCCCTGTCCTCCCGCTGCAGTTTCTGCTTGCTCCTTCCCTCTGTCTTTGCGCTCTAACCTCACCTCCCTGTCCTTCTCCCTTCTATCCTCCTCGTCCATTAGTTCTGCCCAGTCTGTCATGCCGCTGTCCTTTTTCAGGCTTTCTATCACCTCAGTCTCCCTTCTGCCTCTCCATTTGTTTTCCATTGAAGTTTCAAAAGTACCTGTTCGCGCTAGTGCCCTCAAACTCCTCCTTCGCGTGTTTATGCGCCTCACTGCTCACCCCTGCATCACTAGCTTGCTGCCCTGCGCCTGTCGGCTTATCCTCCTTTGTATATGGTGGTGGCTTATATGTCAGATTTGAATAGCCCTCTGCTGCCCTTAGTTCCCTCATCGGATACATTCCCTGTTCATCGTCTGTATCATCGGATGCTACACTTGGAGGGGCTGGTAATGGTGCAGAGGGATGGGTCCTTTGGTCCCTCACCTCCTGCTGGCTTAGAATCCACTGATGCCCTTATGGCATCCCCCTCTCCCTCCTGAAACACGCTCCACAACTCGAATATGGCCACGCGTTTGGTCAGTTTCTTCCCCTTATAGGTACCCTGTATGTGTGTCAATAGTGATTGCTGCACGTCTTTCGAGAAACTTCCACATGGTGGCCATGGTTTGGTTAACTTACCTCCTGTACTTTTAGACCATTCTATGCTATATTTGCATATCTTTTCCTTATAAGGTGGAAGTGTCTTACACGGGTGCTGAAGGGGCGTGGTCCCCCCACAGTTACCATGGTACATATCAATATCCTTTACCTGACCTCAAGTCGAGGGTTTTGATAATACGCTGTTAGGGGATAGAAGTCACAATGCAATGATAATACTTTTCCAGTTTCTATGAGCCTCTCTGGCTCCACAACTTATCAGGCGTGCTCTGTGGACCACCACTCCTTCACAATCACTGCCTCCTCAGGCACACCCACAACCTTGCGCATGCGCCTTCCACGCACCGCCACTGGTTCACCACGTCTGGCAATCCCCTCACCGTCTCAAACTCTCTGTGTCCCATATGCAAACCTATGGGTGACGTCACTGAGCTACCAAAACGACATAGAAAAATGAAATATTGCGCGCACACTGTAATAGTCTGTTAATCCCAAACCCACAAAACCCCACAGTTCTCTTCCTGCACTCCAGGCAGAGTATACCAATATTCTCTTGAGATCAAACGCTTTGTCGCCTAACATGTGAAATGCCTCATTCCAGGAGACTTAACCAGTCAATTCACCTTCCGCAATCTAGGCCAGCTCACTTGCCAACCCTTACGGGGATACCATCATCTATGACCTGAGCTAAAATGCCCAACCCACAGGAATACCTTATTTACATAACTTTTGTCATCCAAGCCCTCAAGTCAATAGTCTAGGTTATTCACCAGAAGCTTTTACCTCTAAGACTGAAAGTGCACTAAACATAGAAAAGGCACTTTTACCTCTGCTCCCGCCCCTACTCACTATAATACTACTAAACAGTACTTCAACAATACTTGACAAAACTAATCAGTACTCCACAATGCTCAATACCCTCCCTCACACCCACAGTTGTCATTGTACTGGGTCAATACTTACGTTCCGTGGTGTGCTAGCGCTGCTCGGCTGCCGGCTCCCCATCAAAGAGCTCGCCTTCCCGTCCTGGTATGCCTGGACAACTCGCTGACCTCGGGCAGGATTATTCACAAGGGGCTCCTAAGGACCTGTAAACGGGCACGTGTTTTCCCGTCTTCTCGAAATATGCGAGGGTCCAGCAGCCTCTCAGTTTTGGTGGTGAAGGAGGTGCCAGGCTGGCGCAGCCAACCATCTCCTGCACTACCAACTTTTTGGGACAAACTCCCAGGTATGTCAGAGGGCCATTAGGAGTTTGCGGACTCTTGGAAGGCCCAACACCTTCCACAGGACAAAAGGAGGACTCATTCAAACGGCAATTTCAAAGTGCGGTTTATTACAGCGAAAACCATAAGGGATCAACACAAGGACAGAAGAAATCTGTGCACGTCTCAACTTCTCCTGGCTCGCAGGCCAGTTTTGTACCCCTATTGCGTCAGAGTGATGTCACACACTGGGCCCTACTCCAGAAAACCTATCGCCCTCTGGGATTAGCCGACAGGAGCCTAATAACCTATATGATTGCCTACATGTGTTATTCTACTGGCTCTGTCATGTCAGGTGGCTGGCCTGGTCCATCCCAAATCACTATCTATAATAATGTTGCAGTGTGAGGGTCTTACCATTGGTTCTTGCCCACCCCTAGGATACTAAACTGTGATTGGCTAGAGTTGGTGAAGAGGGGAAAGCAAAACGTGCCCCCAGCCCCAGAAGACCCTCAGCAAGAAGAAACACCTGAGACAATATGGCCGGCGATCATATGAGCTTACACCCATTCATTGTGCTCCCACAATGGAAAATTACCACGGAAGATACTCTCCCAGCAGACCCTATAACCCTGCGGTGGTGCAGATCCTACCCAGACTGAATGAAGAGACTCAAGACAGAGCTGAAGAGGACTACATGGACCAAACTGACTAAACGCTGAGAAGCCACATCACTTGTCATTAGAGACTTTCACAGCGATTTAGCCACGTTAGACATGAAGCACACGTGCCATCCGCACATCACGGACATGCACACACACACCCAACTACACGAAGAATACGGATATGCAGCCCTATAGTTAGAGGACCGTGACATATACATACTGTCTACATGTTTATTATTTTGTCATTAGGCCTGCTACAGCACTGCAGTAACGCAAGAAGAGTTTGTGCATAAGCTTGCTGATGCTCATATGCAAATAACCCCATGGTATGACAGGAGCACTCAAAGATCCTGACAGCCATAATTTAGACGAATTAGAACATATGTACAGCAGAAACCAGACCCTGGCTCACTAACTCTAGTACACCACGATCGGTCTAGATGGGACCGAAAGCCTCACAGGATCATGCACAGCAAGACTGCGGCGACACAATCGAAGCCACAGCCAAGGTCTTAATGGTGCAAGTGGCATTCCTTCTTCTGAACTGTAGTAACACCAGCTGCAGGAAAAGTGAGCCCTCTGACAAAATACAGAATAAATTGAATATCCCAGGCTCGCAGCTACAGTCTCCAGGCACGTCATCAGACCATGGTGAGAAGCTGCCAATGGTATGGCCTCAAAAGGGCCACCTGTTCACCTCTGCAGACAATGGGCCTCATTACAACCTTGGTGCTAAGTGCACCAACTTTACCACCATGGTAACCATGGTGGATGGCGGATTTACCGCCCCATTCCAAGGTGAGTGGGGCGGTAAATCCCCATTTCCCATTTTCCCTTCCCCATTCCCATTTTTGCCCCATAGGGCATAATGGGAGTGGGGAAGGCGCTAATTACGCCGCCGTAAATTACGGCGGCGTAATTAGCACCATGGCAGGTTAGCGCCATGGATTTTAACGCCTGCTAAAAGCAGGCGTTAAAATCAGAATCAGGCGTTAAGGGTTAACGGTGGCGTTAACCCTTAACGCCTGAGTTGTAATGAGGCCAAATAACTGCAATAATAGTTAGTCACAACTGCATTGGGAGCCGAAGCGTGCTCAGCATGGCTATGGGCTACATACAGTATGATGCCGACACATAGTTGCACCTCATTGATGCATAAGTATACAAAATATTGTTCACAGGTGTTTGTGGCCTGAGAGCGGATTTAGTCCCAGGTTCAGACTTTATCCAATCAGGGCAAAGAACCTTCAGGGTGGATGATGAGGGTCGCCAACTAATCATAGGGTCCACCCACTGTAACTAACTTGGAATGACAATTTTAGGGGAACGGCTATGCATACCACCTGACACTGTTCGGGCCAATAACCAAATCTGATCCCTGTGGCGTGTTTTGTACAATAAACCGCAGTTAACCTTGCCTCTTGTGTGGACCTGAAGTTCTTGATTAGGACTGAGGGAAGGAGTTAGGCCTTCCACGGACTCGCTTCAGCGGGCCCCCAAAGTGGTTTGGCCGGACCTTTGGGTCCACCCCTAACAAGTTGGAGGTCCCACTGAGATCGGGAGTGTCGCCAGCCTGGCCGGACGTTGCCTCCTTAGCCGTCGGACCCAGAAGGCTGCAGGACCCTCGCGGGGATTGTGAGATAACCGAGCAGCGCAAGTGGAGATAGGCCGTCGGGAGCCACCTTGAGAAATCAACCCCGCCTGCAGTCGGCGAGCAGTCCACGCAGTTCGGAGGGCGAGACAAGCTGTTAATGGGGAGCTAGTGGCCGAGCAGCACAGACAAACTCAAAAGAACGTAAGTGTGGTCCACATAAAAGGCAACGTGTGAGTGGGTGGGTTTTGTGTATATGCGGGAGGGGGAGGCAAAATTTGATGTACATATTGGTGTTGGAATTGTTCTTGTGAACGTGCTTGGTGGTAGGGACTGGAGTGGAGGTAGAACTTCCCTTCTGTGATTGTTCGAGTATTGCGATGAGAGGCTCTGGTGAGGAGTAAGGCTTGAAGACCTAGTAGGCTCGGACTGTGAAAAATGTATATATGAAGTATTCCGATGTATTGGACGTTTTATTTCGGAGCATAGATGATGGATCCCTGTGACGGTTAGCTGGAACTATCTTAGTTGCGGAAGGTGTTTGTGAACGTGCTTGGTGGTAGGGACTGGAGCGGAGGTAGAAGTTCCCTTCTGTGGTTGTTCGAGTATTGCGATGAGAGGCTCTGGTGAGGAGTAAGGCTTGAGGACTTAGTAGGCTCGGACTGTGAAAACTGTATATATGAAGTATTCCGATGTATTGGACGTTTTATTTCGGATCATAGATGATGGATCCCCGTGACGGTTAGCTGGAACTATCTCAGTTGCGGAAGGTGTTTGTCTGGTTAAGTCTTCCTGGAGCGAGGCATTTCAACAGTCAGGCGATGTGTCGGTTGCAGCAAACACAAGAGATAAAAAGAGAATACGCCACCCCCGGTGAGGTGGTAAGACAGCTGTGGGGTTATTGTGGATTTGGGGTGTATTGTGGGTAGAGAGGAAAACCGCCATTCTTCGCGTATGCAGAATTGTCTCTTCATTTGTGTGAATGTTAGTTTGGTGACGTCACCCTCAGGTTGTTGAGAAACTGTTTGGGGAAGAGAGGAGCAGAGATTTTAAAGATGAGAGCGGAAAGTAGGGGAACGATCGGCAATGCGCGGAAGGCACATGCGCACGAATGAGGCAGTGTGCTGGATAGCGACAATGTTGGTGAATGCGGGGCTACGCATGAAGCCCACTGTGTAAGGTATCGAGCCGTGGAGGCTTGTAGTGAAAGCTATCAACACATTCTGTATTGTAACCCTTTTCCTTCCCCTGAAAGCGGATATCGAAAGCCTCAATTAGAGGTCAGGTAAAGGTTGCAATGTATCCATGTTGGAACGGGGACCATGTATAGTGGGGCAGTGACTCTGATTCAACATTTGTGTAAAACTCTTCCCCCATATAAGGATAAAATCGTTAAGTACAGCATACAATCGTCTAAAGGTACAGAGGGGAAAATAGCAAAACCATGACCGTCTAACATCAGTTTCTCCAAGGACGTGCTGCAATCGCTCATGACACATTTACAGAGTTCATGCAAGGGAACAAGTTTTTAAAAAAAAAATGTTATTGCCATTTCTTTAAACATTAACATCGGGACTCAACATTGTCCCCAAGCCCCTTTTCCCTCCCCCCTCCCTCCCAACCGGTGTTAGTGTCCTTGCAGGTCCTTTGTGTCTCTTGTATGCTTCGGATCTAACTAGTAAACATGTCCAGGATGCGGATGTTGTGTGGGCACCACTGTATCATATAGTCACTTTGAAGGAATTCTATGACCTCTCCCCAGTCTGTAGCAAATCTTTGTCTGTCCCCTTGGAGATTATATGTGATTCTCTCCATTGCTACATAGGTCCATATCCTGTGAAGCCATTCTTGTGTAGTTGGGGGGGACTTTTTATTCCAATTCTGGGCTATTGCCAGCCACGCTGCTATTAGGAGCCCCATAAAGTTCCGCTTTTGCATCTTGGAGAGAGTCCTATCTCCGGGGGCCCACATGCCACACATCCAGATCTCATCTGCTAGATTTGCCGTTCCCTCGAACATTTCCTGCATTTGCGTTTTCACTTCTGCCCAAAATGGTTGTAGTTCTCCACAGTCCCACCAGATGTGTCTCCATGTGCCTGTGGTGTCGCACCCCCTCCAGCAGTTCCCTTGAGCTGTGGGGAACATTTTGTGAAGTCTTTCTGGGGTATAGTGCCATTGCACCATCACTTTAGTCCATGCTTCCCTTGTTTGAATTGCCCGGGCCCACTTGGGGATTATTTGCCACAGATATGTCCACTGCTTCCTCGTGATTTGTTTTCCCAATGTGGTTTCCCATTTTTTCATGTATTGCCATGTAATATTTTCTTCTTGTGCGTTTATAAATTTGTAGAGGGTTGATACAAACTTCTTTTCTCCAGTTTGGGTCAGTATGTATGACTCGAATGGGGTGAGATCCCTTGTCATGGCCTTCGTTATTCTTGGGGTTGTGAGCCAGTGGTGGATCTGTTCATACTGGTATCTGTCTTTCTCCGTGAGACCCAGCAAATTCTGACATTCCGTGAAGGATCTGATCCGTTGGCCCACAAACATGTCTCCCACTTTTGAGCAATCGGTGTCTCTCCATTTCTAGAATGACCCTTTCGCCATCCTTGGGGAGAAGTCCGGGTTGTCGAGCAGTGGTATGAAAGGGGCCGGGTCTATCGTTAGGGTTTCTCTCTTGGTGGCCCTATCCCAGATTTGCATGGTAGAGCTCATGACTTCGCTGATCTTTATGTTTTTGTGCCTGTGCTCAGGTCTCTTCCACAGGAGGTGACGCAGGTTCGATCTTGCGACAGCTCTATCCTGTGCCTCCCACCATTTTTCTGAAGTGTCCGTGATCCATTCGTTGATTACCCATAGTTGGGCCGCCTCGTAGTACTTCCTGAAATGGGGGAGCGCCATTCCTCCATCTGATTTGTGAGCTGTGAGCGCCTGTTGTGAGATTCTTGGTGTTTTGTTTTGCCATACGTATTTGGTGATGATTTTGGTGAGTGACTTGAAGAAAGAAGTCGGAATCCTTATGGGGAGTGCTTGTAGGTAATAGAGCAATCTGGGCAAAATCGTCATCTTGATTACAGTTATTCTGCCCCACCAAGAGATTGTCAGCGGGTTCCATCTGTTTAGGTCTCTTTTCACAGCTTCTAAGAGGTTTGTGTAGTTCCCCGCGTACATGTTTGTATCTTGGGTGCCAGTGTCACTCCTAGATACCTCACGCCTTCTTCTGCCGTTTGTAGTTGTAGGTCTTTTGTTAATTTGTGGATCTCTTCTTTGTTTCCAGCTAGTGCCATTACTGTTGATTTCTGCTTGTTAATTTTCAGCCCTGAGATGTCCCCATATTTGTCTATTAGTTGGATGAGGATTGGGAGGGTTTTGCTTGGTTCTGTGATTGTCATCATCATATCGTCGGCATATGCGGCTGTCTTGTGTGTGTGTCATCCCATTTCTATACCCTTGATGTCTTGGGTCGCTCTGATTTTCACCAGGAGGTGTTGTAGAAAAATCGCATACAGAAGTGGTGACAGGGGGCATTCCTGTTTTGTGCCTCTTCCGATTTTGATGGGATTCGAGAGTTCCCAGTTGACTGCTATCCCGGCCGTCGGTGCATTGTAGTTGGCACGGATCATGTCTATGAATTCGTTTCCCATGCCCATTTTCTTAAGGGTCGCGAATAGCATTGACCATTCGATGCGGTCGAAGGCTTTTTCCGCATCTAGCGAAATTATTGCCGATGGGATATTCATGATCCCTGCCTTCTCTATGAGATGTACTATACGTCTTATGTTGTGGGTTTTCCTGCTGGGGATGAAGCCCGCTTGTTCTTGATGTATCAGTTTGGGGAGCAAAGGCGCCAGCCTGTTTGCAAGAACCTTCGTGTAGAGTTTGGCATCGACATTAATAAGGGCTATTGGGCGGTACGAGCTCGGGTTTTCTGGATCTTTTCCCTTTTTGTGGAAGACGAGTATATTAACCTCGTTCATTGAAGCCGTGATATTGTTCGAGGTCTTGAAGGTGTTGAAATATATGGTTAGATGGGGGGTCAGTACGTCCGCATATGTTTTGTAGAAGGCCACGGTGAAGCCATCCGGGCCTGGGGCTTTATTCTTGGGGAGATCTCTTATTGCTTTCCCTACCTCCTCCAGCGTAATGGACTCCTCTAAGGCCTCTTTTTCAGATGGCGATACCGTCGGGAGAGTGATTTCTTTCAGGAAGGCTGCTTGTTCTTCTTCCCTCGGATGTTGCGAAGAGTACAGATTCTGGTAGAACTTTCAAAATGCTTCTTTTATGGCTTTCGTTTGTGTTTTCTCTGTTCCTTGTTCGTCTTTCAGTGTTTGCACCGTTTGCTCCTGTCGTCTACCCTTTAACTGTCTTGCTAGTAGTTTGTCGGCTTTGTTTGATTTCATCGCGTACCAGTGTTTTGTGTGCATTAATTGCGTTTCTGCTCTTTTGGTCCTGATCAAGTCTAGCTGGCTCTGGATACGTTTCCTGGAGGGATTCTTGACCATTTCTTCCCCTATTTTTACCAGTTTTTTCCCCAGTTCATCTTCCCATATATATGATAACTTGCCTTTCTGTGCCTTTAATGCGATTAGGTGGCCCCTCATTACTGCTTTGAATGCTTCCCATGTTGTGCTTTTGGAGACATCCGGGGTGTCGTTGTACTCGAAGTATTCCTCTATCTTTTCTCTGATAGCTTCTTTTGACACTGGGTCTTGTATTATGTCTCTAGGGAGCGACCATCGCCATAGATTCAATCTTTTCATGAATTTGGGGATTGTAATCCGCAACGGGGCGTGGTCCGAGAGTGATATTAGGCCTCTTTCTATGTCCCGTATTTCTCCGACTAGGGTCCCTGATGCCAAAATATAGTCTATCCTGGAGCTGGTGTCATGTACGTGCGAGTGGTAGGTGTATCCTTCCGTTGATCCTTTAAGTATGCGCCATACGTCCTCTAGGGCTTGGCTCTGCATCGTCTGTTTCAGCGCCTGAGAGGGAGATCCTACTTGGTTACTTTTCGGGTTCGATCGATCTTCTTTGTGGTTCCATGCTAGATTGAAGTCTGTGGTGAGGATCACCTCCCCTTCTGTGTTGTTGATTGTGTCCTTGATAAAGCCCTCTTGTCCAGTGTTTGGGGCATATAGAGTGGCTATTGATAATTGGCAGTTGTCTATCTTGACCTTTGTGAAGACATAGCGACCGTTCTTGTCTGTTTGTGTCTCTGTGATCTCGATCTGTAGGTGATTTGCGAAGGCAATAAGTACTCCTTTCTTTTTCCCTTCATCGTTAGATTGGATGATTTGATTGTAGCCTCTAATCCGAAGGAGGCCTCTCCTTTTTTTCTGTATATGCGTCTCTTGGAGCGTGATTATATCATATTTTTCTCTGTGCAGGAAGTGTTCCAGTTTTTTCCGTTTTACCGGCGTGTTCAGTCCTCTGATGTTGTATGTTAAGACTTTCAGCCCCATTCTTCCGGGTTAGTCTTTGTTTTCTTATTGGTTTTCCTTTGTGGGTCCCTGAGGTGAGCTTACAAACCGGTGGTGAAGTCTTTTCCCCTATAGACATCCCCCCCACTCCCCTCCCCCCTCCCTCCTTCTCCCCCCAACTTTGTCCCTGATGAGGGCGCTGGGCCCTATGGTTGCTCTGGCGTCGCGCCTTTGCTCCATGCCCTCTAACATCTCAGGGTTAACTGTTCGCAGGGGTTCCTAAACCCTGCTAGTGGTACGGATTCCATGGCCGTCCCATGGCTCTGCCATGCCTACTCGTCGGCACCTGCCCTGTCTGATTTGTCTGTGCAATCTTTGCCTCTCCCTCCGTCTGATTTTGCGATCATGCTGACTGCTTGGGGTGTCTTAGCTTTTCTCCGGCTTGCGGGATTGGGGTCTTATTTTCCGTTGCTCCGTTTGCCATCCCCTCGGCTGTCTTCTTTGCCTTAGGGGTTCCCTGGCCTTTGCTGTCTCTGGTTCCTGTTCCCGGCATCCCAATATCGTCAGGCCTTCCTCGCAGGTGAGTATTCGATGTGGCTTTTCTTCCCATGTGAAGAGAAGGCCAAAAGGGAATGTCCATTTGTAGCGGATTTGTTTTTCTGCGAGGAGTTTCGTAAGCTGGCTCATTTCTCTTCTTTTTCTGAGCGTGGATTGAGTTAAGTCTTGGTAAAGCTGGATTTCCTTACCGTTCATTCTAATTTGCTCCATTGTTTCTGGCTTTATTTAAGATTTGTTCCTTTTGGGCGTACAGTGTCATGGCCACTAATACGTCCCTTGGGCGTGATCCGGGCTCCCCAGTTCTTCGAGGGCCTACTCTGTGTATCCTATCGATGTGGATGTCGTCCCCTGTCCCGTCTTGCAATATTTCTTGGAATACTTGCTGAGTCGCTGTGCGTAGGTCTTTGTCGGCTACTGTTTCCGGCATATTTTTAATTCTGATGTTCGATCTTCTGGACCTGTTTTCCAAGTCTTCGCATTGGGTTTCCAGTTCCTGCGCTAGGCGTACGAGTCGATCTTGTGCTTCCGCATATTGGAGGACTTCTTCATCCATATTCTGGACCGACTTTTCTAGATTGTCTGTTCTCTCCTCAAGGTTTTCTATGTCCTTTTTCAGTTCTTGGACCGCTTGTTTCAGTTCTCCCTTCATGTTGTCGAACTGTGTTTGGGTCGATGCGATGAACTGTTCCTGGAACTCCTGGAACCATGTTTTCACGTCGTCCCTTGAGGCCATTTCTGCGTCTTCTTTCTGATCAGCTGGGTCTACCCCCTTGTTTTTCTGTTTGTTTGATTGCTTTGGTATCTGATTTTGTAGTCCCCAGATTTGGGTCAGGTCTTGGTCTAGCCTGGAACCGCTTTTGCTTGCCGCTGTTGCCTGGGTCCCACTCTTCGTTCTAGGTCTTGACATGTGTCTGTCTCTTGCCCCCTTCTGCCGCTTCGTCGTTGGGTCTTCTGTAATGTGTGGAGTTGTTGTCGGCTGCGTATCTCTGACAGAGGACCAGCCGTGCTATGGGCTGCTTGCTGGAGCTTAGGATTCTCTTTTTCTATCTTTGTGGCGCGTTCCCCACCGCGCGTTGGGGCACGGTCTTGGGGGCCTGAGTTTCTCCCTTTGGCGTGTCTCTTCGTGTTTTCCTGCGGTCCCTTCTTCGTTTCTTTTGCGGTTTCAGTGTCCCTGTAAATTTGACCCTTGCAGGGCTTCTGCCTGTTCCCTAGGTAGAGGCCTTCACTCTCTTGGTGTGCCCTCTTTGCTGAAGGAGCTCCCGCTGGCCCGCCTTGATGTTGCCGGTCGAGCCTGGGTCCTTATTTCTTGCTTCGTGGGGGAAGGGGCGGGCTCTCGCAAACTCTGGCGTGGGGCGCCAGGTTCCCCGCCCCCCGATCTTGTCCAGTGGTGGGGGGGGCATTTCCTTCTCTCTTCCGTCCCCCGTGCGCTCCCCTTTGCTCCTTGGGGGTCCGCCGCCTTTGTCTGTATGGGGGGGCAGCCCTCCCCATCTGTCCCAGGATCTCGCCCCCAGCGCGTACCTGCGTTATGGGTGCACCTCTGCTGGGCTCCTCTGGATCCGGAGGTCCACTGTGCTCAGACCGCTGTCTCCGCAGCCTCCTTCTCCCTCCGATCGGCGTCGGGGGGCCTGGTATCCCGTCTCTCCCGCCTTGTGGGCCTCGCTCTCCTGCTGCAGGCGCTGCGACGTCTCCGGATTGGGTTGACTCCTATGTACGCGGGCCTCGCGGGCTGTCGGAGTTTCTGCTCGGCTCTTCGGGTCCTCCACGGATCGGCCCCGTGTGTTTCCCTCTGCTGCTAGTGGGCCCCGAAGGGCGGCTCTCTCTGTGGCTTCCTCGCCGGCGTGGAAGTGGTAAAAGCTGGGTCTTCAGGGCTGCGACCGCCGGGTGGTTCATTTCTGTGGGAGTTGTCTCCCCTGTCTCACCTTCCGGGGGGATGTGGCACCTCTCGGATGGCTCGGTGACCGCCTAAATTATTTTGCTTTATTGTCGCGGCACGAGCTGGGGGATGGAGCTATGCTCACGCACGTCTGCCCGGCTCGGCCGGCATCTTGGAATGCAAGGAAAAAAGTTTGACAAACACATGGAAATATTTGAGTTGTGGAGTATGTTTCAAGAGGATAGGCCTTGGATGATGAGTTTACAGAAAGCGAGTGAGGGGGGTCGGATCCATCCATTCCACCACCCGCACCGTCGAGCGTCATATCCGACGATGCAGAGGAGGAATAAGGCCCACACCCATGAAGAGAATTAAAAGCAGCAGAAGATTACTCAAACCCTACATCCAAACCACCCCCATATGTTCAATCTGAACTATTGAAAGAGACAGAAGAAGCTACTCATAGCCCAGACTATAATGAAGATGGGCTACGGTGCACAAAAATGAGCTCACAGGTATAGCATCTGATGAATGGATAGCTGCACAAATATTATTGAAACTAAAAGGGGCCACAACGGGGGAGGCAGAAGGTGCCATGCAAGCAATAGAAAGCTTGGAGGTAGGACACGGGTGTACCGGAGGTGCAACAAGGGTAGAGGGGAATAAGGAGGAGCAGCCCCAAGTCAGTGCGCCCACGGGAGCGCAGCAGCATATGGCAAAGGAATCTCAGTCACAAGGACAGGGCAAGAGAGATCATCTTACACCATTACAAGGGGGACGAGATAGTGTACCAGGGAGGGAAGATGCGGAAAAGGAACGGCCAGAAGGAGTAGCCAGCAAAGAAGAACTAGAAAGGATGTTGGAGGAGGAGAAGGAGATAGAAATGGTTTGGAGGAAGAAAATATTGCAGGAATCATCTAAGTACGAGGCGAAGAGGTTGAAGCAATTGAGATTAGAGGGGTGGGCGAGAGAACAAGGTAGGAACGATGACGAAGCACAGGCGATGGAAAAGGTAAGGGATCAGGTTAAGATGGAATTAGCCAGGGAAAGGGGGAGGAGAACAACAAAGGGAAAGAGATAACACAGGTGAGTGCGAGGGGGAACAGCGCGGACACAGTGCAGCACGTTTAGGAGTGAGGGAAGAGGAAGATATATGTAAACTAACAGATATCAACCTCAATGTACCAAATGATCCGGCCCTAGTAACATGAACATTGAATTTCTCAACTAGCTTTTGTAGCTACATGGATGACAAATATAGTACAGACGGTGCTCACAGTGGTGAAGAAAGGGAAGGGCATAGCAAACTCTACCTCACGAGGAAAAATGGGGGACTTCCTGGGAGTTCAAAACTCACGAACAAAGAAGCAAGTCACACGATAGATCGACACAAGACATGGTGGGGTAAGGGGACCTCACAAACACTGTACAGTTATAGGCTTAGGAATCTTCCTGGGTGTAAGAGTGTTGGGGCAGCAATAGCGCAGTCACGGGGACACTCATGTTCCAGAGGGCAAGGGGTAGGATCGCTTACAGCCCCACCGCAGATAAGTACATTAGAACCCAAAGACATGACAACAGAGGTAGAAGACGGAAGGGGGCCCATTCAGATGAGGCAATATAGGCAAACGCCTGAAGAAAGGGCTGCATACTCACTAATGCTGCTACTAGAAAGGGGGAGAACGCAACCGCAGTACGTGTCCTGGAAGTACATGGACAAGGAAAATATAAAATGCAGGTGACCCTGCTTGAATGGAGGGATGGGGAAATGGATATATGAGATGGAGAAGTTAATGGCATGGCACTGGCTAGCATTTGGGGATGTCAAGGGATTACTGGTCTCTATACTGGGTGATGCTACTGATGACGTTTGGAAGAGGGCAGGGTTCCCCGGGATGACCATCCAGACTACAGTACATGACGGGACACCCTTCGCAAACTGCAGGGCAGCACTATGGAATGCATTGTGAACGCAATTCCCAGACACATCAGACATAGGGGAATAACGTCACGCAAAATGTGTGACGATGAGATCCAGTTGAGTACATTCAGGAGATTGAACAGCTCTGGCACCTGGAAACTCGAGAGCCGTGGGACAAAACTATAGCAACATTTTATCACATTTTGGTGCAGGGGTTACCAGATCCAGTACAGAAAAACTTGGTAGGGATGGAAGCAAAGGCTTGGCCAGGAATACAACTCACCATAGTACACTATTGCAGATTATGGCAACAAAAACAGAAGCAAAAGGGGGAAGAGAGGAAGGCAGATGAAGCAAATTTAGTACAAAAGAAATTGTCCAACTGCGCATTAGAAGGTGCACTAATAACAAGCCCTGGTCAACGCACGCAAATAGTGACTTCTCAACCTCAGCATCAACCACAACAGTCACACAACACAATACCGATGCATGCACAGTGCATGGGAGGAGGGTACATGGGTAGTTGAGGATACCCACAAGTTTGGACCCCTTTCACACCAACATGGCTATACACATCAAATACAAAACGGACTGGGAGGAAGGGAAGGGGGATTTCCCTGGCAGACAAGGGAGCCCCTACAATGCTGGACATGCAGGCAACTAGGACACATCTCCTGAGTGTGCAGGAACAGGGGACTCCATCAAGGATGGGGAAAGCCAGGGTACCAGGAGGGACAGGGCAGTTACTACACTCCAGAGATGCTACAGCATGGGCAACTGCAAAACATACAGCAGCAAACACAGACCCAACACCAACATGCGGCCCCAACAACAACCCCACTCCAGATTATGGTGCCCCAAGGAACAGCACCGACACAGCAGTTAGTACAAGCACATGCTCATTTTCCAGAACCCATGGATACGACAACAACGGTACCAGTTCAAAAGATGGGAGGGGTTGCTATAATAGGGAACAACCCCTACACTGGAGGCGGACTATCCTTATTTCCCAAATAGGACAGTCCACAGATGAACTTGTTGTGTCCCATCTTGTCAGTTACACCTATTCCTGTGGAGGAACCTTGCATAAGGGTGACGATAGGTGACAAAACCTTTTCCTTTCTTGTTGACACTGGGACAACCAGATTGTGCATACAGGAAGGGACTTTTGCGATTTCAGGCGTTGCCATGAACACACAAGGATTCTCTGGGGCTCGATTGGTGGTTCCATTTACTGATAACATCTCCTTATCTATCGGGAAACATGATCTGTCATTATCTTTATTCTACTCCAAACATGCACCTGTTAACATATTAGGTTGAGACATAATGAGCAGACTCAACATGACCATTTCATTCACAGACAAAGGCATAATATGCTAAAAACCAGGGATACACATGCTCACAGTGAGACTACTGGTCCAGGCTTATTGTGGCAAGAAAGTACAGAGGGGGGAACCAGCAGACCTGAATTATTTCAATATGGCACAGACATGGCCCTCGCATGTCTGCCAGGGATTGCAGGGAAGGTATGGAGGAGACCAGGTGAGTACCTTTACAGACCAGAAACACCATCAGGTGATGAAGGAGGACTGGCAGTACCCGTTGACATTGGAGGCATTGTAGTGTGACAGGATTGGATTGCAGTGCATGCAGTAGATGACCAAGGGAGGGCATGGTGGGCAATAATTGCAGCGGCAGAAGGATGCAGGTTAATCCAGGTAACAGATGAAGAACTATTCACAGAAGATGAAAGTGAGACAGAAACAATATTAGAAATTAGTATTAGGTTCTGGCTACGTATCACATACCAGAAGGTGGCCCAGAAAATAGTGATGGCGCTAGAGGCACCGCCTCCATTCATGGAGAAGGACCTGGCAAAAGTACCCAAAGACTGGTGGACTACAAGTCCCTATGATGTGGGCTATATACGAAGTATAGGAGGAGTGAAAATAAAGCTGAAACCTGGAGCGATACTACCAAGAGCTAAGCATACCCCTAACAAAGGAGCAGAAGAGGGCATCTATGAGACAATTAGTGTACTCATTGAAAGGGGCATCATCGTGCCATCAGAGTCACCATGCAACACAGCAGTGTACCCCTTGCACAACGCGGACAGGGGTCATGGCGTTTTATTCAAGATCTCTGCCCACTTAATGAGATTGTAGAGGCAGAGTATCCTGTGGCAGCAAACCCTGCAACAATTTTGTGCGGGATACCGGCACAAACGAAAAAGCACTTTAACAACCCAAAGAGCAACAGGGTATGAAATACTATTATCAAGACCAGAATTGAAAATGAGATGCAAAAATGTTAATCCTGCACAATTCATAGCAGAGGTCCAACAGCCAAATGAATGGGCTCATGACTGCATGCAAAATATTTAGTTTTTCACTGAGATGTGCAAGGTAGAGGAGGATGCACCTGAGGGGGGAGAGGTGCTCTACACTGATGGGTCCTCGACAATTAATCAGACAGATGGAGTAAGGAGAACTGGAGCAACAGTAGCAAAACTCAGAGACGACTGGACAAGTGAGGTAGTGTAGTGTCCGCTTACCATCCTATTATTCAGCGCAAGCAGCAGAATTAGTGGCGTTAATATTAGCACTACAGAATAGCGTGGGGAAAAAGCATAATATATTTGGATAGTGCCTATGTCACTTCCACAGTACATTCTGGCCTTGCAAGGTGGCTCAGAAGGGGATTCCGAAGAGCAGATGGAACCCCTGTACTGCATGCCCTACTTCTAGGAGAATTAATAAATGTCATCACATACCCAGAAGAAGTAGCATTGGAAATTGCCAGGCACATACAAATGGAGAAGCCCCAGTGTCAAGGGGAAATGAAGCTGCAGATTATCAAGCAAAACACGCCTCATATTTTGGGGAATGGTGGCATCTGAAGGAGGAGCAAAAACAAAGGGGAGGGGTAAGACAGATGTTATTAAAGGATGGATACACTCACCTGCCAGAAACACAGCTAATGGAGCTGCAAGCAGCATCGCATAGGGATCAGAAGAGGTTATGGGTAAAGAGGGTATGTTCAATGTCCCCCACTGATGCCCTATGGCGACAAAACAATACAGGGAAAGTGATCATGCCACATGCACGCCTAGCAACAGCATTACACTATCCTCCACACACAGGGAAGGAAGTCATTGCAGCACACAGCGGAGAATCATGGTTTTGCCCTGATCTAGATAGCCATGTACCAAACTTTTTTAGCAATTGTCTGATGTGCCAACAGTTTACTGCGGGCCATACCTTAAGATTAATAACAGGAACCATACCAGACCCTTAGGACCATTCTTACATCTCCACATTGATTACGTAGACATGATCCAGGTATGCCAAGGGTACCGTTATATGATTGTGGTGGTCTGTCCCTTCTCTCGATGGATAGAGGCAGGGCCATGCTCTCATGCCGATGCCCTCCAAGCAGCAATATTTCTAGTAAGAGAAGAATTTCCCAGATGGGGCGTGTATGAGGTACTACAGTCTGATAACGGACCTCACTTCGCCAATGAACTGTTCTAGCATGTTACCACCCTGCTAGGAATAAAACATAAATTTGGGTGTGCATACCACCCGCAAGCCAATGGAGTGTACGAATGCCTCAATGGCCTCCTGAAAGAATGCATAGCAAAGACACAACATAGCATAAAAAAGAACTGGGTTCATTGTCTACCCTTTGCCCTGTTTGAACTATGAAATAAGCCAGGGTCCGACCACCATTTAACACCGCACGAGGTGGCGACGGGACGCAGAATGCACCTCCCATTAGCACCCCTACAAGAGCCCTGAAAGATTGCAAAAATACTGCAGACATTCTGGGACAAGAACTTTATAATTATATGACTTCACTTGTTTCTAGCATTTCTTTTATCTCTCATCAACTACAGCAGACAAAGAAGAAACAAGAAGATGACACGGGAGACAGCACCCATAACACTGAGAAACAGGAAGAACCACTGATCCAAGTGGGAGACAGGGTGCTAATGAGAAATGTGTTTGCTGTTGGAATGAACCCCTATTCACTGGCCCCCACACCGTAGAGGCCATCACAGATCGGACAGTGAACCTACAAAGAAAATTAGCATGGAGTCACTGCCATGACGTTAAACTCTATAAGCCATCAATAGCACCCCATTGTGAGGCCGCAGAAGCTGGCAATACTAACATTGAAACAGAAAATCCAAATCCCCAAGACCCTAAAACCCTGCACCCAACTGGGCATCCTATGCTCAGACGCTCCCAAGTGACTGAACCCCCTACAGCTGTACTGGTGCAAAATGATAACTGATAAACACTGCCAGATCTCAAGTCCCATCCCTCCTCCCCTCACCCTGTCCCCTCACAACATCCTCAAGTGGTTGTATAATATGAAATGATAGATTAACATTATGTTCTAACTTGTCATACTGCATGCACAGTCAGTCTACACCACCAGGCACGAGTAACACTGTCTTAACATTCTCTTTTCTCGCACATACAGGTTTCTGCGACTATTGATTGTTAATGTATAAATAGACGGAGTAAATTGAGGGGTACAATTAACCCAGATGTCGCCTTCTATTGACCACCCCGAAGCACTCTCCCATCAATTTGTCCATGCTATAAGAAGACCTACACATTTCAGACCCTGACCACCACGAATATATTATCATGCATTTCTTGAATATCTAGCGCAAACATACCCACAACTTGAACATACCCCGTTTTACCCACACTTCGACACCGTTCTATATGGAAAATATGGGAAGTGATGTTTGCATGAGCTCTCCATGATTATTTAGTACGCGGAGCTTGAATTTTAGTTACAGATACTAACAATAACACATTTTTACGTGATTTTCAGACGGGCAACTTTATCATCTCAGCTCATCGACTACACGTACGGTGTAAGTAAGGACTAAACATGACAATAATAAAAACAGCATTGGTTATTGTGTCATGATTATTCTCTATTGGCCTATTGATAGCTGCCCTGTGGCAGTTCTTTTCTGCTTTGCATGTGGCCGCTGTCCCCTCTACTAATTCCCCAACCCAAGCTGCACAGCCCATGGTGTCAGGTGGCACAGGCGATACTGCTGAAAAGGTAAGGAGAGGTAAGAGCAGTGTTGCTACTGACATGAAAGGGGTTGAGACATACCTTACAGACACTGCACACATAACCAATAACAGTTGGTACAAACACATGTCTAAAATAGGGAAAGATACAACTGATGAGAGCTGTTATGTCTGCACGTCAATCCCCTATGCCATAAGCACCCCAGAACCTTCATAGCAACTGAAATTCCTGCAGCAACAGCACAATGCCTTTTGTACCTAGCGATGTTCCAAACTAGGGAAATATTTCAAGGGAAAACAGCCACCCTAAGATGGATGTGCAAAGCAACTTTTCCGTACGAAACAAACTATATCAAGACACTGTCCATGATGAATAATTACTGGCAGCTAGAAGAAAGCCTGCAATACATTACAGAAGGACCAGAGAAAGGAGAGACGAAAACTATAACGCTGAACTATCTACCATGTAAATGGATAGCAAGAGAGATAGGAGGAGAACCAGGGTGCTGGAAAAGACCACAAATATTAATGTACGGACAAGTATACACAACTGAATGATGGGTGGATGGAGTGGTAGGAAGCAAATCAGTAACACTCGTAAAGGCAGCAGTGAACAAGGTGGAGGAGGAAAATGACAAATGCCTCAAAGAATGGGACAAGAGGGCTAATTTAGTGACATAGGTGGACAACGAAGCAGGCCCCATATCAATAATTCCGTTAACAACACCAGCTCTCTGCTCCTCGAATAACGGCGAAGATGAAGTACGAGAAAACATTGAATGTAAATCAATACAGACAATACCAGAAATAGGGATAGGGACGATTGTCTTAATGACTCATTATTGGGCTTGCGGGACAAAGGCATATGACAAGTTGACTCCAAACTGTGGAGGGATATGCTCACTGGAACACGTTAACATGCCCTCCCTAGTAGTGCCACGAAACGATCTGCAGCTAGGAGAGTTCCAGAAAATGCAATACAGTACGAGGAAAACAAGATCAATGGCACCCAGCTCTGACAGCTCAGAAGACAATGACAATGCTAAAACGCTCAGTAGGGTAAAAGGAGAAGGAAACTACCTGTGGGGACTCTCGGAAGAAGCATTGGACGAAGTACCAGCCCCCCATAGACTATTCAGCAGAGCACAGATGTCCTTCTCAGCATTCATCCCCGGAGTACAGGCGTATGCCAATGCAAAATGGTTGCAGATCACCAGGTGGGAACTCATGGTCACTATCAACTCAACAGTGAAGGGATTCAATACAATAAAAGAAGAGCTCTGAGCAATAAGGTTAGTGGCGCTACAGAACAGTTATGTCTTGGATCTCCTAGCGGATATGGAAGGAGGAGTTTGTGCAAACATAGGAAGTTCCTGTTGCATGTCCATTTCCGCCAACGATGAAGATAACAGAACATTATCAGATGCAGTGGCCCAATTTGCCCACCTGCATGCAAAGATGAAAACAGAATCACAAGGAACGGGGAAAGACAAAAGCTGGTTTGCATATCTCTGGTCCTGGATGCCCTCATGGCTGACAGATAGTCTGAAGGTACTGAAGACGGGAAAGCAGAACGTGCCCCAGTCCCAGAAGACCCTTCAGCAAGAAGAAACACCTGAGACACCTGAGACAATATGGCCACTGATCATATGAGCTTACACCCATTCCTACTGCTCCCACAATCGAAAACTACCATGGAAGATACTCACCCAGCAGACCCTATAACCCCAGAGTGGTGTGGATCCTACTTAGACTGAATGAAGAGACTCAAGATCCATCTAGTCGTCTTCAAGAGCTGTCTAGCCTGAATTCCCCTCTGCTCGGTTCTTGCTGAGAGGCTTGTGGCATGCTGTAATTTTCCTAAACCTTAATGCTGCTTCGACAATGTTCGTGCTATTCTATATTCTCCATAGGTTAGTCACACTTGGTTCCGTCAGGTCTCATTGGTGCTCCTGCGGTTCCATAAGGTCATTTGTGTGTAAGCATCTGCAAGCTCTGTTCAGGATCTCTTGCTCTTGTGGTTTCTGCGTTTAGCGAGTGGCAAAATAGTAAAGGCAATGACAATATGTATATGTATCTGTCCTCTAACTATAGAACTGTACACTTGTGTTCTTCGTGTATTATAGTGCATGTTTGTTTCCCGAAATGCGGATGGCACGTGTGCTTCATGTCTAACGCTGCTAAAACGTGGTGTCTCTATCGACGTCAGCAACATGGCTTTTTGGCGCTTTAATCTATTCTGTCATTTGAGGTCTCTTTAGTTGCAGCCTGGGGCTCCTCGTCCACTCTGGGGTAGATTTTGTACAGCCCCTGGCCTCTAGGACTGGCTGAGGGGGTATCTCTCCACATACTTATTAATCATTGGAGTACTGGGAATTGGTCTGAAATAGTATGGGCGTTCACAGTACCATCCCTCTTCAGCTTACATTGATGCTTTCTCACGGGTGCTCTAATGGATGATGTTAGGGCCAGCTGATGATGCATGGGGACTCGTAGTGGCCACCCCAAACCACCATCCTATAGGCCATGCCCAGCATAGTTTGGCCGTGCCTCCTTTCCAGAGTCCCCGTCGGTTTTGTATCCCTCTTAAAGCACTGGCTCTTCCAATTCTGTAGCCTGAAGCCAGCCGCTACAAAAAAATAAAAAAGAAACTCCTTCTGGAGTCTGCCTGCAATTTTTTTGCCAGCCATCTTTATTGTGTTTTTTTGGGTGTGAAAAAATGGATCACATCCTCAGTGTGGCATTTTTTTCACACTAAAAATATGCCCGTAGCATCCTGGGCTTCGATTGAGACAATTAATGTGGGTGTTGGGCCATTACTACCTGGCACGGCCTGCTGAGTACAGCATTGTTGCTGTACACTTCTTCTGAATGTGCTTGTAATTGTCTACTATTGATTCCTTTTTATGTGATTTTCCCTAAGCTCTAAATGATGGTTGTTGAGCAGGTTGTCTGGAGGGATGGTGGGCATGGCTGACAGGGGCCTCCCTTTGCTCATGCCATGAAGGCTCATTGGAGGCACTGACTATCCAATGGCACGCCCCACCTCAGATACAGAAGTTTCTTTAGAATACTTGAAATATGCATGTGCTATCTATTTATACACAGTTTCCAAGAAACAAGACATCGTTTTTCTGTTGTCAGTGTGGTTAGTTTTATTGACGTTTCAAATAAAGCGTGTGAGTGCAAACATATCGCTTAATTTCACGTCATTTCAACCAAGGTGGCTTTCACACTTGGTTAAAAGCACAGAAATCAACTTCTAATATCGCGTTTTCTTTTGCGACATAACTGTCTTATTATGTACAAGCCGCTGAGGTTTCCCCAAGCGCCAACATAGCACTCACGTCACTTCCTTTAGCACCCGCCCAGCCCTTTAATAGTGCTACTACCCTACCCCACCCTTAATGCAACAAAATGGATCTCAAAGCAACAAAATGAGGCGTCAACACATCTTTAAAAAAACAGCTGTCAACACAAAATAATGCCCTTAGAAGACAGAGATGAACACTGCCAGTCAGGCCCTTAGGGAAAAGAAATCGATAGAAAATTAGACATGCATAATCTATCTAAGTAAAAATACCACATTCGGATTCAGAGGAGGGAAATTGCAGCTTTTGGTTCTTTACAGTCCTACCCAACTTCCTTTGGCATCAGCACATTAGCGTGCACTTTTACACAATGCTACCAAACTAGACAAATAAATGGTCATGCTTCAGACCCCTTTCGCCCTGAGCGCTAGTGTATTGATGAGCCCCACAAAGTAATGTTGAGTTAATTTCCATTTTTTTTTCCTAAGCGCATGTGTGCCCCTCTAAACCTTTTCTCGCGTCCCAGGAACACACACCGCTAAATGCTACTTGCCCAAGTGGGTGAAATCCCCACCTTCCACGAAAATCCCACCCCCACTCCACAATGATAAAATGTTATTTGTTAAGAGTCCAATCGGTTGTGATTTTGTGTTAAAATGAGTGATTTCACCGATACATGTGCATCAAACTATAATGACGTCTAAAACAATCAAATAGAACAGAGATTTTTTAGCACACAAACCCACATTTTCAAAAATCGTTTTCTTACTTTCAAACATGAAATTCAATGTTAAAAAAAGCAGCATCAACGTGTTTTAAACCTTTTAAAAGTAATTAAGGACTTTTACTAGAGCTTTGAGTTTTGGCTGACAAAGCCCCACTCAGCTAGGATTGCCAATGTATTCTGTTCCCCTTCAAAATTTGTATCGAGCAATTCTAATTTCACCATTCCAAAAATGTACATGTTTGAAAAATGCTAAATGCTTGCATTTTTTAATGAATGTCTTAATGATGGAACCTTGTATTTGTATTTTAATTTTGTCCTCCAAGCAAGAATTCAGAAATCAGAATTCCCAAAATGCTACCTACATTTCTCAAAAATAAATCGACAATTTCGAATCATCCAGATGCTTGATTCTGATTTCTCTCATCCAGATCGGAAATTACAAAGGAAACAAAAAATGGTTGGAACCATCTTGGCCTTTTGCACAAGAGCACTTCTCATCAGGGGCTGTGATTAGCATTTCCATAGGCGGAAGAGGACACTTGGTCACACTGTCCCCTTCAGCATGGCAATTATGTAGTTAGATTTTGAATTCAAGATTAATATCTGATGAAGGGTGAAGTGGAACTAAATTCCCAACCTACCATCTATACTCCTTTGGACAGTGAGGGTTGGGGCAGCAAGTCTTCACTGCTGCGCACCAGACTACTGCAAAACACATGGCTTTTTCCTACTTTGACGCCCATTTTTTGGGTGGGTTTACTTTCCTGCCTTTTGAGCACCCGCACTGAGAGCTGATGGCCATTATGGCATCAGGGGGGGGGCACTTGCTAATGCCATTGCTTCTCTCATGCCATTACCTCAGGACAGCAGGCCGATACCACAAGGTTGGTGTTGGTGGGGCCTTCACTCAAACATGACCAATTACGGGAACGTTCTCTAAAAGCAATACCAGAGCAAGAGGGTCCCTGTCCCTGGATTGGGGGGCGGGCTTGCAGGCTTTTTTGCCGAAGCTCCTTGCAGTCCTGTTATTCTGCTGCTTCTCAGCTGATGGAGAGAACCTTTAGACAAACTTCGGGTCTTCAACTGGTCCTAGTTCTTGAGGGACATTGCCACTTTGATAACCATTTCACCAAAGCTGTCTTGCAGAAAATCCACAAACTTATTTCAATTTGCTTGAAGCCCTGTATCCTGAAAAGGAGCCACTTTGGCGTCTCGGTGTCCCTCTCAGAGCACCATTTAAAAGGTTTGAACTGGATTGTTGGAGAACTACTCCTCTGGCCAATAGCGAAGATCTCTGCACCCGTATGCACATTTGTCTGTGGAGCAAGACTAGCTAATAAGAGGTTTTCATTCATCAACAAGTGTGCAGTGGTATCTTTGGATCAAATGTAAAAATAAAATGAAATAAGCACCTCAGGAATGCCTCTTCGTTCCTCATGTCACAGTAGCAAAGGAGACATAAGCTCGCAACAGTGCAATAGCGACGTTTAGGGTTAAACACCAAATAGCCTGGTTGATTTACTACAATATTAGGCACATTCAATAAGTGAGATCTGAAATACGAAGCCCACCCTAATCCCAGTCATATCACACACGCCCTGTTGCCCCACTCCATAGAGCATGTATCCTCATGCCGGGGAACACATTCACTAAACTTCTGCTCATCATTGATGTGCGTGGTAGCCCAGTCTCGTTTGGAAGCCATTAGTTGCCTCAGGCCTGAGATCATCTGAAGAGTTTAGCACCGCTTCTATAAGTCTAGGAGGTGTGGTGGCGTAGGAGGATATAGGAGAACCCTGGTCCTTTGGCACCACCTCTAAGGTGTTATTTTCTAGCTAGGATGCTGCAGGTCAAGTCAGAATTCGCTGGCGTCGATTGGTCAAAATTCCAGTTGTGGTTTTCAGGAAAGCGCAGTCACAACAACATGCTACAGTGTGGCTACCTTACTTTTTCTTGCTACAACTGAAGAAAAAGAAAAAAAATCTCCTTTGAATGAGACTAAGTTCCTCGGCTCCCCAAGGCTCATGGACATGATAGAGAAAGTCCGGGAGAAAACAGCAGCGCTGAATAAGTCGGGAATGGTGAGCAAGTGGAGGTGAAAGACAGGGACTGCAGTGATGCCGTCCGCATCTAACAGTGCTGGTAGATGTTGCTCTTCAGCAGGGGTTGGCGGACTTCCCCCGGCTCACATGACCCCCGGTCGCACATGGATGTTCCACAGTCAGATTCTGCATCCACCTCAGTGTTGCAGGGAAGGTTCGCGTTCTGGCGAAGAAGAGGCAGGAGAGAGATTACTATTCAAATACATCAACATACTGCAGCCCTATAAACGTTTCTCACGCACAAAGCAGGCACAGCATGGGCGGCAACAGAAGGATTCATTCATTCATGTTCAGCTTGATTCCGACAAAAGTCATAAAAGCAACATATAAGTAGATGAGTAAGTAATGAATTCATTGGATACAACGTAAAACACATAGGCAATCCATATCATGTAGAAAAAAAAACATGTCTAGTTATAGTTAAGGCTATCAAAACGTTTTGTCTAACTTGAATTTGTATCATCCACTGCGTATATGCCTGCCAATCTGTAACTAAGAGCCCTCCTGGCACCTTTCTGTAATCTTAAATCTGTGTATCCTCTGTAACAGCGCCTCGATGCCTTATGGGCTGCAAGTGCGCTTAACAAATCCAAATAAATAAAAATAAAAATAAATCTCATACTATAATATCATGAAGATGGAGGATTCATTAACAAGTATGGGCAGCGGCAGCAGTGCAAGCTCCAACCACACCCAAGCAGACTGACATGGGCAGCAACAGTTCACGATTCATTCACGCACAGAAAAAGTTAAGAATGGACGGCAGCAGTGCAAGCTCTAACCACACACGTAAGGGTCACGTAAGGGTTGTGTCATGGGCAGCAGCAGAGCAGGATTCCCGGCAGGCAATCATGGGCAGAAGCAGTGCAAGAGTCATTCACGCACAGAACAAGTTAAGAATGGGCGGCAGCAGTGCAAGCTTCAACCACCAGTGCAGAGAATGGGCTGGAACAATTTGGAGCGTGCTCAGGAAACTAGAAAAGAAAGTCGCAGCAATTATGAAAACTCCGCCGCCCGCCTGCAAAGTATTTATAATTGCTGTGCCTTTCATTTTACATTTTCTGTGCTTCCCTGGGTTTGGGGAGCGCAGAAAACGTAAAATGAAAGTCAAGGCAGCCTCCTCCCTTCATGTTTTTTTTTTAAAAAAAAATGTATTGAGTTTTATAATCAACCATACAGGGCAACTTTTCCATAAACACATATACTCTACAATTTATATTTCTACCACTACATAACCCCCCCCCACACAGCCCACCTATAAACTAATCTTGCAGTTATTATATTGCATCAACACCCTCCGATTGCTGCACACTGTTAGCGCTATCCATCTCTGGATGTCCCCACCCGCCTCTGCGGTTTGCGCTTTGAGTGCCTTCTCCCACACTCCTGTTTCCGATGTACACCACTTTTCCAAGTCCTTCCACTATTTGACCACACTCGGTTCCCTTGTATCTTTCCACCCCATAGCTATGCTGCGCTTAGTCATGATATACATCAACTCTTTAAGTTTATTCAGTGGGTTATCCTTCACATTTTTCTTATAACAGCCTAGCATGCAGGCTTCCGGTGTCTGGACATCCAAATCAATTCCCCCTTGAGCCACCTTGTCTGCTACCTTCCTCCAGTATCCATGTATCACTGGGCACCCCCACAACACATGTGTGAGCCTGGCCCCTTCCACTTTACATTTGGTGCACACCTGCCTACCTGCCCCTGGAAAGGTGGAGATAACCGCCCGTGTGAGGTATGCCCTTTGTACTATGTACATTTGTATTAGCTGTAACTTGGCATTCCTGGACACCTTTTTGTGATACTGTTTTATTTTCCCCCATTCTTTCTCATCAAATGTCTTCCCCAATTGTAGCTCCCATTTACTCCTGCATTTCAGTTCTACTCGTCAGTGCAGCCTAGCAGTATCTCATAGATTCCGGAGATGGCATGTCCGCCTTCTGCCACTGTGAGCAACAGCTCAATATCCTCATTCTCAATATCCCCATCTCCAATATTTGGCTACTCTCACGTAGCACACCTAGAATTGTGTTATACAACAGAAACTAACCTGATTGAATCCCACCCCCTCCCGCAACTCCTCAAACGTTTTCCACCCTTCCTCCTTCTGCAAATCTCCTACCGTGGCCACCCCATTCATCTCCCACCTTGTTTCTATGATGGCCCTGCTTCCCCCTCTGCCCTCCATAACCGCCACAATTGGCATCTGTGGAGAAAGTGGGTCCACCGACCCCATGACACCGCAGACCCTATGCCAAACTCAGATGCCCAGTTTCACCTGGTAGGGGTTCTCCTGCCGCATACTGGCGGGGATCCAGAGGAGATCTCTCAGGTGTCTGTGCCGTAGGGCGGGCTTCAGTAGTGCCGTCTCAGTTGTAAGTTCATCTGCCATCCACTTCACTACGTGCTGTAGATGGCACGCAAAGGAATACAGTTCAAAGTTCGGCACCCGCAGCACTCCCTGTTCGTACAGCCTCTGTAGCGTGTTCAATGCCACTCTTTTTGACCTTCCTGCCATAGGAATCTCCTACACAACCTCTCCAGTTCCTGAAAGAAACGTCTCAGGAGTTCATATGGGACATTCCCAAAACAGTGCATGAGCAACGGCAATGCCACCATTTTTAGCAATGCAACCCTCCTCATCACTGGCAGTTTACTTCAGAATCCCATGGATGCAACAAGCCCCGCCTTGGCACATACTGTGTTATCTTCATGCTCTTGTGCGGGGTCTCGATGTATGTTGACACCCAGATATCCGAAGGAGCTTTTGCACCAGGGCAGGGAGAGGTCAGGCAAATCCTCCACCCCCCCCCTCTTTGCAGAGGCCGCCAGCAGGAACAAACATGATTCGTTCTTGTTTATTTTTATACCTGTGAACGTGCTAGAGTTATCCAGTACATCCAATATGTATGGCAGATTCGCCTCGGGGTCTCTCACATATAAGAGCATGTTGTCTGCGTAAATAGATATCATGTGCCTCACTCCGTCTATGTCTATTCCCACATCCTCGTATTCTTGCCTCAGATAGGCAGCCATGGGCTCCGCCGCCAAGTTGTATAACATTGGGGACAGCGGACACCTCTGTCTAGTGCCCTTGTATAGTTGCCATGCCTCTGAGTACATACCTCCCGTCTTGACCCTAGCCATAGGTTTAGTGTATATCAGGCACACACATCTCATGAACACCAGGCTAATCCCAATCTTTGTCATTGTGGCGTACAACCAGTCCCAACGCACCGAGTCAAATGCCTTTGTTGCGTCCGAGGACGCCACAGCGCATAGTGAAGCACGGCCTGCAGTGCTATATATCACGTGGTGAAGCCGTCTCAGGTTCTCCGAGATGCTTACTCCCTGGTATGTACCCAGTCTGATCCGGTTGGATGAGTGTGTGTTTTATCCAAAGGAGTCTATTGGCCAAAATATCAGTGAGGATCTTGCTATCCTGGTTTAGTAAGGACAAAGGCCTGGAGGATCCGCAGTTCATGCTTACTTTGTCTGTTTTAAGCAGCAGTGCTATCAGGGCCTCTGTCATGCTCTCGGGCAGGAAGCCGTCTTCAAAAGACTCATTCCACACCTTGGCCAGCAGTGGCACCAGTGTATCAGCATAAGCTTTGTAGAATTCACCCGGGAGCCCATCCGTCCCTGGCACCTTACCCGTCGGCAGGGATCTTATGGTGGCCACCATTTCCTCTGGTTTTACGGGTGCCTTTAGTGACTCCGCCTGGGGTCCATATAGTTTGGCTAGATTTATCAGAGCGAGGACATCCTGTATGCCTTCCTCCATGTCGCTCTGGGTGGCTGCATATAGCGCATTGTAATATTCGGAGAACGCCTCGTTTATCCCTGCCTGGGTGCTCACTTCCTCCATATCTCTGTTCTTAATGGAGTAGGGGACCTTGTGTTCTCGCGCTTAGTCAGCCATGCTAGTGTCCGCCCAGGCTTATCGCCTATCTCATGACTCCTCTCCAGGTATTTTGCATAGCTAAATTTCCCAATTCTGTCCCACTGTGCTAGGCCCGTCTGTTTCAATGTGATTATCTCTTCCAATTGTTCCTTGTCTGTTGAGGCCTCCCCATCCCTTCTTGTCAGTTCCCTCTCCGTCTTCTCTAGTTCCCTCATCGGGACCTTCTGCACACCGCCCGATTCTGCTTCATCACCCCTCTGATAACCACTTTGTACGCTTCCCAGACTGTACCCACCTTTTGCACACTCCCCTCATTTACTGTGGTGTATTCTACAGTGCTCTTTCTGACGTGCTTGGAGAACGCGCTATCCTGTAGCACTTCGCTCTGCAGCTTCCATGTAGGGATCGGCGGCCTTGGGGCGAAAACCTTCCACCTTGCCACTAATGGCGAGTGATCCGATAATATTCTGTCTAAGTACTCCGCTCCCGAAAATTCAGCTCCACCTTTTTTTATTGCACCTGTGAACATATAGTCTATCCTAGTGTAAACTTTGTGTGGAGATGAGCAGTAGGAATACCCTCTTTTCACCCCATGTTCAGCCCTCCATAGGTCATGTAGCTTAAGGTGCTCCACTAGCGAGTTCAAAACCTTGGCTGAGGGGGATGGCCGCCTATGTTTGGTGACAGACCTATCTATAAATGTGTCTCTTGTACAGTTAAAGTCCCCACCCCAAATGAAGGTGCCACTTCTGTAAGGGCCCAACCTCACGTATAGTGATCTAAAGAACACTGTAGCATCATGGTTAGGGGCGTAGGTGCTGACGATGCAAACTTCGCGGTTTTCTAGCAGCCCATCCGTCCTGTACCATGGCCATCCTACCCTCGTTGTCATTCTTCACCGTAAGCACCTTCAATGGTATGTTGGGGGCTATCCAAATGAGGACCCCTCTTGCATTTGACGAGGATGTAGAGCCCACCCACACTCCTCCCCACGCCCTCTCCAGATTCTTCTGTTTCTGCCTATCTAGGGGTGTCTCCTGCAAAAGCGCTATCCCTACTTTACGTTTCCCAATATATATGCACACTTTCTTGCGTTTCACATAGTTCTTAAGTCCTCTGACGTTCCAAGTCATGATTCTGATCATGTCAGACGTCATGGCTCATTTCAAGGATGTCAGTGAAGTCGCCAACCTGTGGCCAGCCTAAATAGGAGTTCGATGCAGTCTACAATTAACTTTGGTAGGCTCCCCACAACCGTGCCTCACCCACACAACACTCAAAAAACATAACTCGTCCCGCTATGCAACGCATGCTGGGAAAACCCTGTTTCTGCTCCATTCAAACTGGTCACAAGACTAGTGTCCTGGTCCCCTACGGGCGGGGCCTATATTTTAGCCCTCAACTATCTAGGGGTGGTGTCGGGTCTGCGTTAGTGTACCCTCTACCGGGTGACCGCAATCCTCTGGCTTGCTCCCACTATGGTAACTCATCACATCTTAATAGGGATTATTCATTGTGCATTAATAACTGTGAATGTGGGGATTTATGAAAGAAATGTGATTTCAATTATACAAACTTGGTACCAATGCCTATGTCTGTGTGACATTTAAGATTGTATGCACATGACTCGACCATCCTTGGAACCACTATGAAATTGAAGTTGTTGTAACTGGTCTTGGGAATAACTGAATTTAGAGTTTGAATAATGTCAATTCTGTGCACTCTTAAACCTCCCTACTATAGGGATTATTTATTGTGCATAAACAACTGTTAATGTGTAGTTCGACGAAAGAAATGTGGTTCAATTGTATACACCTTGTTGAATACCTATGTCTAGGTGATGTTCAAGATTGTATGTACATGACTTGACCATCTTCAGAACCATTGTGAAATTGTAGTTGTTTGAACGGGTCTTAGGAACAACTGTGAATTTAGAGGTTGTATTGAATCTGCTTAGTATTGACCATCTGAAATATATAGGATTGCGGCCATTAGTTTGCTGAGAAGTGACCACCCGCAAGATTGAAATGTCTAGGCTCGATGCCATAAGAGCGCTGATGAATACATACTGTGTTCATGCTAAGTCTATACTATACGGGCGAGAGACGAGAGACATTAGAATATGCAGCATGTTGAATTTCCTACGTATTGAGACAGGGATGGGGCACCGACTGATACTTTTGGTTTCGTGCCCCTCCCCCTGTCACTCTAAACTATACTGATCGCCTGTTGACATTGACCGCTTGTCAATTGAGTTACAGGCATATGGTGACTTCTCTAGCTAGTGTAGCACTGACGAATGTTAAACACAGGACGCTTTGTCCTCTCCACAGAGTCAATATGGAATACAGCCTCAGGTGTAGAGCGTTGCTATGGCGACACTCCCACACCAAGATGGCCTCATTAGACATGTTTGCGCATGTGCGCACGTAACCAGGTAACCACACTAAACACAGAATGCTGCGATCGAGCGCCCCTGCATCGATTGTCAGAGGACACTGTAATTGCAGGAAAGCTCTATCTTGTTGCTCTCCCGAGCCAGGCCATATTTATATACACCCAGAATGCGCTTGCCATACTGTATGTTCGTTTTAAACATTACCATGGCACAAACTCATCCGAACACAGAGATCTACGGTACGCGTTTTCAAACGCAGAATAGATTGTTCTTTATATTGCTGATATATACGCAGAATACGCTTACCATACCGTATGTTTGCTTTAAACATTACTATGGCACATATTCACACGAACACAGAGATTTATGGGCCACGTTTTTAAGCGCGGAATAGATTAGTCTTTATCTGCTGCACAACATAGTGTTAATTTCCAAGACATCCGACACAGTGCCGTGCGTCTAGAGCAGGGGTGCACAACTGATTTTGACAGAGGGCGGAAAGTACCTTACATGAGGGCTATAGTGGGCCGAAAAGTAAAAGTGGGCGGGGCGGTAGGCGGGACATGTCAGGAGGCTTTTTCAACCCCCAATTTGTATTAAACACATGGAAAAAGATATGTTTTTGAGGGGTAACGATTTTTATTGCATTTCAAACTTACATTTTGTACTACACATTTTCCATTGCTATCATTTATTTCGATTTAGTTATTGTATATCGTCTGTTTAATTAAATTATATATATTTTATTGACCCTTGATTGGACATTCCGTTATTTTGGTCTGCTATAGTTTGCTGTTTGGGTTACCCAAGAGGAGTATGGCCATCGTTGAGTCAGGTTTCCTCAAAAAAGCAAAGGATGTACATCTCCTAACTGTGCCTGTTTTAGCTTTATTATTGAGTTCACTCTTCGAGTGCAACACTATACCCATGGCTCCCATCCCCAACAAAACACTATGCCCCATGGTCCCCTCACCCCCAACCAAACACTATGCCCCATGGCTCCCATCCCCAACCAAACACTATGCCCCATGGCCCCCTCACCCCCAACCAAACACTATGCCCCATGGCCCCTTCACCCCCAACCAAACACTATGCCCCATGGGCCCCTCACCCCCAACCAAACACTATGCCCCATGGCTCCCACCCCAATCAAACACTATGCCCCATGGCCCTCACCCCCCAAGCAAACACTATGCCCCCTGTCCCTCACCCCCCAAGCAAACACTATGCCCCCTGTCCCCCTCACCCCCAACCAAACACTATGCCCCATGGCCCCCTCATCCCCAACCAAACACTATGCCCCATGGCCCCCTCACCCCCAACCAAACACTATGCCCCAAACACACTCAAGCATGCACCCATACAGACCTGAACCCCCCACCCCCCAAATCAACACACACACAAACATGCACCCATACAGACCCGAACCCCCCCAACTCCAAACCCCCACCCCCAACTCAGCACACACACGCACTCAAGCATGCACCCATACAGACCCGAACCCCACACCCCCCAACTCAGCACACACACACATGCACCCATACAGACCCGAACCCCCCACCCTCCCAAATCAGCAAACTCTCAAACAAGCACCCATACAGACCTGAACCCCCACCCCCCAACTCAGCACACAAAAAACATTCAAATCAAAACATCCATACACATCCGACACCCCCCGACCCCCGCATCTCAACACTCACACAAAATACATTCAAATACAAACATTCACACCCCCCCCACATCTCAACATACACACAAAATACATTCAAACACAAACATTCATACACATCTGACACACCCCCCCACCCCCGCATCTCAACATACACTCAAAATACATTCAAATACAAACATTCATACACATCCGACACACCCCCCACCCCCGCATCTCAACATACTCAAAATACATTCAAACACAAACATTCATACACATCCGACACATCCGACACACCCCCCCACCCCCGCATCTCAACATACACTCAAAATACATTCAAACACAAACATTCATACACATCCGACACACCCCCCCACCCCCGCATCTCAACATACACTCAAAATACATTCAAACACAAACATTCATACACATCCGACACACCCCCTCACCTCAACATATACACAAAATACATTCAAACACAAACATTCATACACATCCGACACACCCCCTCACCTCAACATATACTCAAAATACATTCAAACACAAACATTCATACACATCCGACACCCCCCCCACCCCGCATCTCAACATACACTCAAAATACATTCAAACACAAACATTCATACACATCCGACACACCCCCCCACCCCCGCATCTCAACATACACTCAAAATACATTCAAATACAAACATTCATACACATCCGACACCCCCCCACCCCCGCATCTCAACATACTCAAAATACATTCAAATACAAACATTCATACACATACGACACCCCCCACACCCCCGCATCTCAACATACACTCAAAATACATTCAAACACAAACATTCATACACATCCGACACACCCCCTCACCTCAACATACACACAAAATACATTCAAACACAAACATTCATACACATCCAACACACCCCCTCACCTCAACATATACACAAAATACATTCAAACACAAACATCCATACACATCCGACACACCGCCTCACCTCAACATATACACAAAATACATTCAAACAAAAACATTCATACACATCCGACACACCCCCTCACCCCCGCATCTCAACATACACTCAAAATACATTCAAACAAAAACATTCATACACATCCGACACACCCCCCACCCCCGCATCTCAACATATACACAAAATACATTCAAACACAAACATTCATACACACAAACATAAAGCAAAACAAACCCGACACACAAACACAAACAGACCACTTACCGGAGACGTGCTGGAAGGCAGGCAGGCAGGTAAGCTGGAAGTCGCTGGAATCGCACTACGGCTGGCGTGGTCCAAGGCTGAAATGCCTTCCGGCATCAAGCCTTATGGGCCACGCCAGCCGTAGTGCTGGCCCTCCATTGGTGCAGCACACACGCATTACGTGGCTCGTAGGAGCGACGTGATGCGTGTGTGTGCTGAGCCAATGAGGGCCAGTGTTTTCACCGGCCCGGAAGACAACAAAGACTTTCCTAATGGAGGACGGCCGCGGGCCGCCCTCCATTAGAAAAGTCTTTGTGCCTCGCGGGCCGGTCAAAAGGGCATGGCGGGCCGCAACTGGCCCGCGGGCCGTATGTTGTGCACCCATGGTCTAGAGTCTAGACGCATGGCACTGACAACCACTTTCCGCTTTCTGTTTCCTACAGATCGTTATGATCGCTCAATCTCAGACACAGCAGACACTGGCTGCCTGTGGTGCTCGATACACGCTCTCCCAAGCGGCATTATGCTAGTCGGTATCTCCTATACCGCTCCCATTACGGTATGAAGACTGAATAGAGTCCACAAGAACGCCTCAACCAACTAATGAGATCCTGAGGACACTCATTACATTTAATATCATGGTTTCCATATATATTTACACGCTTCCCCCTGACAGTACGCTATTGTATATTATCTTTAGGTCCCTGGATAAGGACACAAGGAATTAAATCATCAAGAAACAATAGGCACCCAAGCCCTGAAGACGGATTTTTGAAAATCCGAAACGCGCCGGCAATCACTTTATTTCCTATGTCCTAAGGAGCCTATTAGATGTGAATGAAGATATGCATTTGAGATAACAATTTTGTAAATTTATAAATTTCGAATTTTGTTGATGTTTGTTAGAAAAACGGCGGTGTGTGATGTGTCAACACAACCACTGATCCTACTATATTCATTGCGTATGAACATATACAAACATCTATATACACAAGCGGAATTCTATATCTGTTTTTTGTTTGAATTTGGTCATCCTTTTATGAATTTACTTTCTCTAATTACAATTCTTTGAAAAGACCATTACTGTGGTGTCAGTCAGTTGTTTGATATGCCTGTGAAGTGTTTAAATCAACATTTGTTGTGTTTGAGTCGATTTTTGAAATAAGGAATGACACCAACAGTGCAAGGGACCTACAGTCCTATATTTAATACCTACAACAACATCTGACACGTGATCTGGACTGAATGCCCCCTCTGAGGCGCACACCAGAACATCTGTTGTCTAATTAACTTGGGACTATTCACGTCCCCATAGGAGTGCATCATTGGGTCACCTGTTAGCAATTAACAGGTTTTGCCTGCCAACTCATCACATCTAGTCATTACATCTAAATGTCTCCTTATATGGCCAGGCTGAGTGATGTGCAACTGTCAGCTTCTCGGGTCGTATGTTGCAATGCTGCGCCACATCTAGCGGGGTTGTCTTGCTCCTTGGCCGGGATCTGGTTTGTCTGCCAGTTGTGTCCTGTCCATCCATTCTTGCGTTTCATTCGGAGATCCAAAGAAGAGGGCCTTTGCCAATATGGATCACGTTTAGACTTGCTTGGTATAACAGCACGTACTCGAGTCCCGCTTTCCATAGCCTGGTCTTCGTATCAATGAACTCTGCTCTCTGCTTCTGAACTTGGAACGTATAGTCAGGGTACACGGCTATTTTCACAGAGTCTCTTTGTATCGTTCCCCCTGCTCTAGAAAAAGCTAAACAAAATTCTCGATCTTTATAGTTGAGCACCTTGGCTATCACTGGCCTAGGCAGGGCGCCCAGGGGCGGCCTTCTGATGAGGGAGCGATGCGCTCTTTCTATTGTGAATCCCTGGGAGAGTTCACCCGCTCCAATCATCTGCAACAATAGGTTTTCCACATAGTTGCTAGGGTCCACTCCCTCAGTCCCTTCCGGTAAGCCAAAGATACATATGTTATTCTTGCGGACGCGGCCCTCTGCCTCCTCCGCCCTGTCTTCCAATAGCTTCACTTTTTGCATGAGGACATCTACATCTTTCGTTGTCTGCTCTCTCTGTCGTGTTTTCCTTCACCAGCTCTTCCAACTTGCTTGTGCGGTCAGCAATAGCACGGACGACCTGGCTTAACAGCGCCACATCAATTGCCACGTCGTCTATCTTGCCCTCCAGCGTGGACTGCAGTACCCCTATCGCTTCCAGGATCTGTCGGTTTCCTGGTCCTGAAGTGTCCGGGGTCAACTGCTGTTCTTTCGTCTTGTCATCTTATTTGTCCCATCAGGGTGTTTGACCCGATGTGAAGGTTTCAAGCGTTGATTGCTTGCTTTTGGCTTTGCCCCTCTTAGACGCCATGATCCTTCTGCAATCCGTGGGGTGTACCCCCTTCCAGTACTCTGTGGGAGTTTCTTCCACAGGGTTCCTCAAGATCAATTCTTGCAATTTCCGCATGCTTATGGCTCAGATATGACCTAGTGTATAGTCCCAGAGAAGCGCCTCGCTACAGCTAGCTTTCAGTGGAGCAGTATGGGTCGCTGCTCTCGTGTCGGGTGGGGCGCTGGCTCAAGGGGCTCCTGCTTCACTGAGTTTCTCGAGGCGTGGGTATGTTAATCAGCGCACACAGCGCCCCGATTTGCCTGCTTTGGCTGTGCTCTCAGGGCCTGCGACTCTTAGGCTATGAGGGGCAAGGGCGCACCTCCTGACAGTGGTACTGTGTCTCCCACTAACACACTTTTTGCGCTGTGCCTCTGCAAGCCACCTCTTCCGTGGCTTTTTGCTTGCCCCAGTCCCTTATCCCCCATCCAGGGAGAGTGACTTCCCGCAATTGTCCGTACCTCTTGCAAGGCACCCTTTTGTGCCGGCCATCTATCCTTGTGGACGTGACAGTGTGAGGGCTGGATTTCCTGTGCCCTACTCGTCACGTTGCCCTCTTCCGGTCCCGCATCTACTCCCAGGTCTTCCTTATTGTGCCCTTAGTATCGTGCACCTCGGGGGCACTCCAGTGGACTGCTCTCTTGCTGGCCCCCTTCTTCTGGGGACACTTTCCCCTGAGTGGGTGGCCGCCTGCAGTGGCAGGCACATGGGCAGAGGCTCAATGTCTTGGCTGCCACACCCCCAGCCACAGTAGCACCTCCAATGTCCATGCTCAACTACCTCGGCTGCCCCCTCCAGATGCGGTCGTATCATGCTTGTGCTCGCCCAGCTCCTGTGCCAGTTATGGGCTTGCTTATGGTCAGACCTGGTGGGCATGGACCGCAGCAGTGCAGGATTCATTCAAGCACAGACAAGTTAAGAATGTACAGCAGCATTGCAAGCTCCAACCACACACTTAAGGGGTGTATAATGGCAGCAGCGGAGCATGATTCCTGCAGATGCAACTGCTTTTCAACCCTGTCCCATCAGCAGTCTGTAACTATGGAGCACCCATAATTTGGACTCTGTTGCTTCAAACCCCGACATCTCTGCAGAGATGAAAGCAGGAGGCTAATTAAAACACTTTCTGACTTGTTCACGTCTTTGGTTGGTTGAATATGTTGTTAGAACCCTTTCATGCTGTTTGAAGATAATTGCAGCTGCGCCAAACTCGTGCATCTGTATGGTGAAGCGTGCACAGACACAGGAACAGGTTGAAGTCCAAAAAGGGGAAGGGTTTAGCACCACATTTAATAATCCTTCATTCTTGCTGGTGTGTTTTACCCTCATCACACTTTTTTCTCTAATCCTTTATAACCTTCACTCCCTTCCTTTACTCCGTCACTTCCTCCTGGAGTGTTGGGAGCTTTCGACCCACCTGATGGACCTTCACTCCCCTCTCCTCACAGGTTAGTGGGTGACACTGATTTCTCGTCCAACAGATTGGGCATTAGAATGGGCCTTTAAAGAATTGTGTTTTGTTCTTTCCACCTCTTTTCATACATATGCATACAAATGTAACTATTATCATCTAAGTTCCATCTTTACACATATTGAAACACAGTATGATGAGTACTCCAAGTCACATATTTTGTTTTCTTTCCACATATGTCCACATATGGGGGCGCCATGGTAAAAATATTACCTACGCACCTTAACGCTTGCTCTGCTCTCTTTGGCTAATGCTGATAAAATATCCTTGATAAATATTACCTACAATTCCATGTGTAGTTCCTCCAGATTAGCTTTCCTGCCAACAACTCCTTCCTTTGTCACCTTAAGAAGACCTGCTAACCCCAATTCAAACATTTAATGGTACACCTGCTAAATCCCCACAAGGGGTGACCTCACTTAAGTTTTCACACAGAATATGCTGGCTTGTTTTTTATCATGGAGAAAGTGCTGCTTATTGCAGTGGGTGGGCTTTGCCCGCTAAGAACTGGAATGAGATCGCCATTACATGTCACACTGCACGCTACCCACCCTACTGGGTTATAAAGTCCTTCTATTATTTCTGACATGGGCTACTTTGGAACTGGTGATGGAGTAGTGCACAGCTTGGTGAAAGACGCTTTCCACATGCCATCTCACTTTTAGGGTACTACTCAACATCTTGGTGTCTTACCTGGTCATGAGCGCTTCCAACTTGATGCTGAATGAATTCGCTGATTTGCTGGAATGTTGGACGCTGTGTGGGCTCCAGGTGCCAACACGCCTTCATCATTTCATAGCTGCACACGAGAGACAGGGCATTAGGACATGGACAGTTACCAGATACTATGAATACAGTAATGGAAGGACATACGTACACAATGTAATGAGTAAATAAGAGCCTGCTTGAATAAGTGAAAAGTATAGTTCACAGTGCAAAATAAATTCCTTCTCGGGGCCTTTGTGACTAAAGCTAGTACAGTTTGAGCTATCTGTGTGAAAAAAGGTGTCTGAACTACAAGATCCCATCCAGTTTATAGAAGGCTTGTAGGGGAAGATCTGAGCTCAGAATGAGAATGGATTTTTTCAGAAGAATGGTGACAAGCCTTAAAAATGTTGAACTTTAAGTCTCACGATTCGGGATTGGTGGACAGGGATCAAAGCACTTTCAGGAGAGGAACAAGTCTTGCACCTTAGGGCCAGGGCCATAATTACTATTAGCAGGTAGTCCTGTGCCTGCGTGGGCTGCTTGTGTGCACATTCTAAGAAGGCGTCAAGGTAGGGCCAAGGTGGACTACTTTTATCCTTTTAGGCTGGTGCACACTAAAACACAAGCCTGCACCAAGAAGCAGAGTAACCCGCAGAGATGAGAAGGTGCTAGGCTCCATATTTAGGTACAGTAATGTAGCCATGGGCACAACATGCCAGCATTGATTGAAGCCATGGCACGTTCCTGAATCAGAATATCAGGGTATGTTCAGATATTTGTGACTAGACTTGTACTCCATTCCATTGATCTGCACTGCTAAGTTAACTACAGAACTAGTGCAAGTGGAATGCAAAATCCATATGGACCTATTGGAATCCACAGTGACTTTTTGAATTTGTGACTGTTTTTTTTTCTTCATTTTGAGAAAATGAGCTGTACTGTAGCTTTCTTTTATTAATCATTTCACTCTTCAACATCTGACGACTAAATCTGTGGGACTTCGAAAGCTAATGCTTTGTTTTCATCTTCTCGTAGTGTTTTCAGTTAACCCAATAAAAGGTATCAAAAACTGCATCTTTCATGAATTTAAAACTGGACTAACATGGCACCGATTTTTTCTTTGCTTTTCAAAATGGATACTGAAATGTGCCAGAGACACTAGCAACCCTGCCAAAATGAAAGGAAGCCCAGCTGGCCAATGATATTTTTTCCTGACTGCTTACAAAAAATAAAATCTGATATCAAATAGACTCAGGATCCTAAACTGTGATGCTGGAAATGCATCGGAGGGACAGGGCCTCCGTATCCTTGTCCTTTACTGCTTTTTATCGTGTGTTCTGTTGTGTTTTTTGCACAGGAGTTCATGTGGGACTCCTGGCAGTGCAGCTCTCTCTTTTGGTTTTGGTGAACATACCCATATATACCCTAATGGCACCCATGGGTGGGGGTACAACCCTGTGCCTCTAGTGTATGTTTTTGGGCACCTGTGTGTGGCCCACAGAGCAGGCAGGGTATGGGCTGGTGGCAGCTCCATGCTGAATCTGACAGGTGCTCTGAGTATCCTCCATTTTGGGATACCCAGGCCCTGCCATTGGAATCAGTTGATTCCTGATAGAAAACAAGATGTCCCCTGTGGTCTCTTGCTTTCTATTACCTGTTACCTTGTTTTCCCAAAGTCCTGGGAAGCCCTGACGCTGTCCCTTCCCCCTGACCGGCTGTTGGGTGGAAGTTCCATATATGGTGTTGTTGTGAAGTCCAGGCCAGACTGGCTGGAGCCTTCCCAGTGACTGTATGTTGTGGGTACACCCTGTGAGTGGGACCTGGGTGAATGGAGTGTGTGACGAATACACACTCTGTGTTGTGGGTGTCTAGTATCTGGTGTTTGACACAATGACTGAGACAGCCCTGCCCGAAACTGGTATGAATGCAGTGTGTTGAATGGCTGGGTACTTGTCCCAATACACATAACTTGTTGTGAGTGTCTGGAGAGGAGTGAATGGCCTGAATGCACTATGCACCTGATTGGATGCCTGCCTGCATGAATGCCCTTCGATTGGTTGCCTGAGTGTGACCCAGCAGAATGAATGGGAGATCAGCTCGTATATCTGGGGGCCTCTCACTGCTAGAATTTGTGTTCAGAAGCTGAATTCCACTACGACGAGTAACTGGGGTAACTGAAGCTTGACCTTGAGGCCCTGCTGGAAGAGAAGAATTGCTGTTGCTCTCCTTCATCAATCTGAAAGCTGCTGTGTCTCCAAGGACTGACCCAGAGAGGACCTGGTAAGGCGTCCTCTTCCCGAGCTACGAGGGACCATCATGCACAGCTGATCTTTGCCAAAGCTCCCTGGTAGACAGACCTACGACAGGCTGCCGACCAGAGACGGGGACTGTCGCGGAATCCCAAAGAGAAGAGCCCGGACTGTTGTCCGCCTCTGTTGACGACCGCCGTCGCCGACTGGAGCCGCCGTGGTCCTGTTTGCCTAAGAACTTCATTCGATCCAAGGACGCTCTCGTCTGCATCGCCGCCCGCTTTGTCCTGCTGGAGAAGGCCCGACCGTCGACGCGCCGAGGACGGTTTCCCGCTAGTGGGTTTCCCGCTACCTAAGGACCACAGAGACGCTGACGGCTCGACGCCCTTGCTGGGCCACAGCTCTTCATTATCTCCCGTCGACGAACGTTACAATTCCAGGTTCATTGGGGCTGTAGAACTATTGTAGAAGGAAATAAGACTCATAGAACAATATATGGACTGGGCTTGTGCTATATCTTTATCTTACAGGTTGCCCAGGTGGGGGGATCTCCACACAGAACTGTGTCTAGTAGTAAGGGGACAGCATTCTGCCAATTGTTCAACCATCTTGCTTTCCTTCCTCTCTCTACTGCTGCTTTCCTCTTTATTGATCTGTGTGACATTTCGACAGTATAGTTGATGCACTTTAATGAGATCTGATAATATTTGTGGTACCACTGTAGAACTGTATATATTTACCATTGTTGATTTTCTGAGCACAAAGTGAGTTATTGTGATAGTGTACATAACCTTAAATATTAATTATATAAAGACTGTGTTTTAACCAATACAGTGTGTGGACATTCCTTTGTGGGGGCTTAGGGACTACACTGTACTTAAGAACCAGTCTGCATCACCTCCTGAGAAGCTAGGCCTTGATTGCTTGACCAAGATACCAATAATAGAGAATCTTGGCTGGGGTCCTCTGTGCCTCTCCTCTACCATATAGAGAGCAGAAGTACAGACCCCGCCCTCCGTCTTTACATAAACCTACTGAGGATTACCCGTAACTCGGTATATGCTAAGCAGGTATGCAGGAAAACATCAGTGAAAATAAGCAATCATCTCTTACACATCTCTACTCCAAGAGAACGAGACTGAGGATGGAGATAAACAACCTCACAACAAGGCTGAGAGAGCAAAGAAATGGCCAAGCACCACAACCTGAACATGATCTCAGAAGGAACTATCAAAATACACTGAATTCTTTACTAATTCGGAAGAACAAGAAACTCCACAACCTCCAAGGAATAACACAGGGTACTGTTCCGGGATGTGGAAGGGTCATGCCTTGCCCTGAAACATTGATGCGCACACCAAACAGGAGAAATAATGAGGACACGATGGGAGATCTCGCTACCAATCACCTACCAGCCATTAACCAATCCTGGCATGCATTTACACATGCTGAACTCTCCAAGGAACCAGCTTTGTGCCCCAGCTAGGAACTAGACAAAATTCAATTCTTCAGGGAAATTGAAGACTACATTTGACACTTGCACCTCAAAGAATACTTCAATGGGCAAAACAATGAAGAAACAAACTACTACGCTGGATTAAGATGGCACAACAACTTGCTTGAAACTTGACACATCCATTGACTATCTCAGATAACGTGGAAGATCTGACACACTCACCAAGCAGTAGGTAAATAAATACAACCTCTCCCCCCCCAATCGAGAAGGGCAATCAGAACACTACAAGGACATTATAATAAAACCAGTTGACAAAAGTGGTGCTGTTGCGGTCGTGGATACACAGAAATACAAAAGGGAACCTTACAGACAACGTCTTGAAACTAAATTATTAACAGCAGTTTAGTGACGAACCGACCATGGAGTACAAAACAACTCTCAAACAAATAATGAAATCCATTTTCATTAAACACGTTCATCATCTGATTCCAAACAATCCAGCTGCTAGGACCTTTTTATTTGCTTCTACAAGGCAGGAAATCCAGGCTGCTTAGTCATCTATGGAGTAAATACATTGACCAAAGCCATATCTGGATATATTGAATATTTTATAATTTATTTTTTGGACATGTGGAACAAGTTACTTACCTGTAACTGTTGTTCTCCAGCATGGGTCTGGCATGGATTCACATGCTCATGAATATTCCCTGTCGTCAGGTTGGGAATCCTCGGTAAAGAAAAAATCAGTATCAGTTTCGTTTCTGATCTGTCTTTCTTAGTAGTAACCAATCACTGGTCTCTGGGTCATACTGAAGAAGAAGACCTAACTACCCTGTTAAACACTAATGCTAAACCAGGAACGCAAATCATCTTCAAATTAGGCTACAATGACTTAAATGACTCTAATGCTTCCACCATAGTCAATACCATCCAGGAAGCAACCCTTACCATACACAGCAATAGCCCAACGCACTCCAAAGGCCGCACTTTGGACTGGGTCACAGCCATCAACTGCGTTTCCCTCATAACAGCAATTGAACCTTGCTTATGGACTGATCACTATCTGATCTCATTGACTATTTCAGATCTTCCCCAACCTAAACCGACTAAACCACATGCTCCTCCTACCTTCACCCGCTGCAAAAATAATATAACACTACCAAACCTCCTCCCGCTTATCCAACCTATCACTAATCATTCCAGCCTGACCACCAACCCTAAGGATCTAGCTGACCTGTACAATAACACTATCAACTCAGCGATTGACGCCATTGTGCCGCTAAAGCTCACCAAATCTAAACCTCCTGCCCATCTCAATGCCTGATTCACTCCTACGCTAAAAGCCCTACGCAAAGAGAAATGACACGCAGAAGCATGCTGGAGAAAAAAACCCTTCTCTCCACAACAAACACCTCCTTACTGACCTCACTAACAGTTACAAGAAACAAATCATTCAGGCAAAAAAGAGACCTTCATGACAGAATAAAAAAAGTGAATTCTAATACTAAGGAAATCTTCTCCATCCTGAGAGAACTAGAATCCCCCATTGCACCCATAGATTCCCGCACCAAAGACAAAGCCTGGTGCACAACATTTCAAATGCCTTATGCAACAAAATCACAATGCTACAAGACAAAATAGCAGCCAAAAGAACCTCCCTCCACAACATTGCCCTTTCCACGCAAGAAACTATCCTTCAGGAACTTGCCGCCAACCAAACCAAACCTCTTAACCAATTCAGCTTTAGAGCCATCTCTACTGTGGAAACTAAGAATATCGTTACGTTGCTTAAACCCTCCCGATACCTGGGTGACACCTGTCCAGCCTCGATTATGAAAGAGGCCGCACACGAACTAGCCCCCTTCGTCACATCATTTATCAACGCATCATTTAAATCATGTAATGTGCCAACCAACCTTAAAGATGCCTGGATATTACCTCTATTAAAAAAAGTAAACCTGGACCCCAATGTCCCAACGAACTATAGGCCCATAACAACTGTCCCGTTCCTCCTCAAAATCCTAGATAAAGCTGCATATCTACAGATCCAATCCTACCTGGAGATCAACAACCTACTAGGGACAAGACAATCAGGATTCAGACCGAGACATGGAACTGAAACGGCCCTCCTTGATCTCAAAAATCAACTAGATGAGCGTAAAGATAGAGGAGACATCTCTATTCTCCTACTCCTAGACCTATCAGCTGCATTTGATCTGGTAGATCACAAGGTTCTCTGCAACACCTCAAATCAGCTGCCAACTTCTCCACAAAAGCCACTGCATGGATAAACTCATTCTTGGATAAGAGACCTATAAGAGTCTTCTCACCCACATCAGCAGCTGATCCAGTCCCCATCACCTGTGGAGTCCCCCAAGGGTCATGTGTCTCCCCCACTTTGTACAATATTTTTACAAAGCCTCTGTTCGATATCTTGGACAAACTAGGGGTCTCATATACCAACTACGCTGACGACACTTAGATCCTTATCCCAATCCAAGGAGACTATGACAACGACACCAACCTCATAAATAAAGTCTACCAAATTATCCAAACCTGGATGGCCACACACGGCCCATGTCTTAACGACGATAAAACTGAGCTCTTAAACATCGGGTCCACTAGTAAACTTAACAAATTATCACATCTCTACAATGCCATCACTATTGATGGCATCAAAATCAAAGTAGCCAAGGAAGTTAAAACCTTAGATTTCTACCTTGATTCAGCTCTCACCCTTGACAAGCAAGTAAATGCTACAGCCTCAGCAACTAGCTACACCTGCAAACTCATTCACGCATGCAAACCATACCGGTCCACAGACAGCTGTACCACCATAGCACGAGCCCTCATCCTCTCCAAATCAGACTACTGCAATGCACTGTACCTAGGCACCAGTAAACACAACACTAACAAACTCCAACCCTGCAAAACAATGCCCTTAGGACAGCATTAGGCATTTCAAAAGGGCAACATATATCTGACCAAAGAAGAGCCGTCAACTGGCTGGCCATCAATGACTGTATCAAACTTAAAACTCTGAATATTATACACAATTGTATGAATAATAAAGCTCCTGCATACCTCGCAGAGAAATTCCCAAAATACACCCCTGAACGACCCATCAGAAAGGCTCAATCAAATAGTATCAAAGTCCCTAACTTCAAATTGAAAAGAACTGGGGGGTCCAGCTTTCCAGTACTAGCAGCCCATCTTTGGAACTCCATCCCAGATTCACTTAGAGCTACTCCTTCCTTCCATGTGTTCAAAGCTAATGTCAAACTCTGGCTTCATACCAATGACTGTTAAACTTCAAAGGTACTGAATATTCTGTATATTTAATGTATAATACTTGAAACTGTTACATATACTATTTGTAAGCTGTACGACCCTGTAACACAAGAAATTGTGTATATGTGATTATATAACATTAGCAATGTATAATATCTATGTACCTGTAACTTAAGATTCTACTTTCTGAAAGCGCCCAGTTGCTTAATGGCCCTGTGCGCTCTATAAATAAATAAACAAATCAAAATAAACAATACAATACAATACTGCCCCCAGCCAATTACTGCCCTCTCCCTAAGCCCCGCCCCTGGCTGCCATCCTCAGATTTGGTAGCACGTAAAGTGGCAGTATGACCAAGTGAAGAGCCGCAGAGGGGTAGGAGGGAGGGTTTGCATGTGAATCCATGCCAGACCCATGCTAGAGAACAACAGTTACAGGTAAGTAACTTGTTCCTTCTCCAGCATGGGGTGTGGCATGGATTCACACGCTCATGAATATAAGTATACATAGCCGTACACACATGCATGACCACAGGAGGTGGCAAGGCTCAACATTAAGCATTACATAAACTCAACATTAAGCAACTCTTACCTCCTCACCAGGCCCACCTTCAGGCGAACAGGTTGCGCAGCACTGCTTGGCCGACTCTGGACTCCTCCCTGGAATCCCGGTCGACGCAGTAGAATTTCGTGAAGGTGTACGTCGACCTCCACGTAGCAGCCCTGCAGATGTCCAGCAGGGTCACACCAGACAAGAATGCCGTAGTAGCAGCGATCGCTCTGGACGAATGGACTCTCGGACGCCCGGGCAACGGTCGGTTTGCCAACCGATGACAGTGCATGATTCAGCCATCTGGAAATGGAAGCCTTCGAGAGGGCCTTCCCTTGATTCACAGGTCCAAAGTTCACAAAAAGCTGTTATGTCTTCCGAAACCTCTTTGTGCGGTCCACGTAGAACTTCAGCGCTCTAGCTACATCCAGCGAGTGGAAAGTCCTCTCGGCCGGCGACAAAGGCGATGGGAAGAAAACTGGCAACACCAAGGGCTCGTTGAGGTGGAAGTCCGACGGCACCTTGGGCCTGAAGGAGGGGTGCGTCCTCAGCACCACCCTTGTCTCGTGGAAAGTCAAGTATGGAGGCTTGCAGGACAGTGCCTGGATCTCTCCCACTCGTCGTGCGGAGGTGATGACCACAAGGAACGCTGTTTTCCACAACAGAAATTTCAACAGTGCTGAATGCAGAGGCTCGAATGGCGGCCCCATGAGCCTGGTCAGCACCAAGTTGAGCTCCCACGCCGGGGCCGGAGCCTTCACCGGCGGAACGATCGGAACAGTCCCTTCATAAATTCCTTCACCAGGCAATGAGACCACAGTGATGACCGTCCCGTAGTTCTAGTGTAACGGGAAATCGCTGCAAGATGGATCTTGATGGAAGCGTGAGCTAGCCCCGCCTTGGCCAGCGACAGCAGGTACGGCAGCACTTGAGGGGCCGTAATTCGCAGAGGGTTAATCTACTGTGCACGGCACCAGACAGAGAACCTCTTCCACTTGTGTCCGTAGCACTTTAGAGTTGAGGACTCCCTGGCCTTTGCAAACACCTCCTTGCAGTCCGCCAGGATATCGTACCCTCCAAACTCTAGTGCTGCAGGAGCCAGGTCAGCAAGTTCAGCGACTCCGGGTTGTGATGGAGGATGGCGCCTCCTTCTATGGAGAGAAGATCTGCGTCCGTCGACAGTCTGACTGGGGGGGACGCTGACAAGTCCAGAAGGTCCGGGAACCAGATCTGTCTCGGCCACGCCAGTGCGACTAGGATCATCCTGCACCGGGACCTCTTGAGTTGGTTGATGAGTCGGAGAAGCAACGGCAACGGAGGGAACGCGTACAGGAACAGGCCCTCCCTGGGGAACGAGAAAGTATCACCCATGCTCCTCGGCTGGGGAAACCTGCTTGCAAACCTCTGGCACTTGGAGTTCGTCGCCGTCGCAAACAGGTCGATCTGGGGTTTGCCCCATCGTTGGAAAAGTCGATCCACTTGATCCTGACGCAGCTCCCACTCGTGGCACGAGCGCAGCTCCCTGCTGAGTGAGTCGGCAATGACGTTCTTTGTTCCTGCTAGATGGAAGGGCACCAGAAACATCCCCTGGGCGAAGGCCCAGTGCCACAGATCCTGGGCCTCCTTGTACAGGGCTGGGGATCTGGTGCCTCACTGCTTCCGGATGTAGACCATTGTGGTGGTGTTGTTGGTTAAGATCCTCATCACCTTGCCCTTGAGGGATGGGAGAAACGACCTGAGGGCCCAGAACACTGCTCGGAGTTCCAGGATGTTGATGTGGAGTGACCGTTCCTCTGGGAGCCAAAGGCCTCTCGCGTGCAGATCTCCGGTGTGCACTCCCCATTCCTCCAGCGAGGCGTCCGTCGTCACCGTCTCCTGATATACCAGGGTCTGAAAGTCCTTGCCCGCAGCGAGATGCGCGGGTGCCCCACCATCGAATCGCTTGGCGGAAAACCTCGTCGAGAGGGATCCTGTCTTCGAAGCTGCCCGTCGCTTGTATCCAACGGGCGTCGAGGAACTCTTGTAGAGGACGCATCCGTAGCCTGCACAGGCGCAACAGGTAGATGCATGATGACATCATTCCGAGCAGGGACTTGATGGATCTCAACCTGGCCACGCCCGTGGCCAGCAGGCGCTGCACCTTGCCCAAGATGGCCTTCATCCTCTCCTCCGACGGTGAGGCCAATTGCGCCACTGTATCGAGCTTGGCTCCCTGAAACAGTGCGACCTGCGACGGGACCAGGTGGGATTTCGAGTAGTTGATGGAGAATCCCAGATCCGTGAGAAGTTGGACGGTCTCCGCTGTATGTTCGACGGCGAGTTCTCTTGTCCTTGCACGGATGAGCCAATCGTCCAGGTAAGGGTAGACGTGGATCCCCGCAGGAGCAACCGCACCACCACTGGTGCGAGGCACTTGGTAAATACCCTGAGTGCCGACTTCAGCCAGAATGGCAGGGCCTTGAATTTGTAGTGCCGCCCTTGGACTACGAATCTGAGAAACTTTTGGTGTCCTTTTAGAATGGGGATGTGGAAGTAAGCATCCCCGAAGTCCAGTGACGATAGGAAGTCGCCCTCCTCCAGCTGTCCCAGCACGTGCTGGAGTGTGACCAACCTGAACTTTTGTGACTTAGTGTATTTGTTTAACCGCCGCAGTTCCAGGATGGGGCGCCAACCGGTTGTCTTCTGTCTGACGAGGAAGTACCTTCAGTATATTCCGGAGCCCCGGAGCCTCTTTGGGACGAGCTCAATGGCACACTTCTTGAGCATCGCCTTTGCTTCTAACAGCAGTTGAGGGACGTGATTTTCCTTCCTGGCCACGGGAGGAATGCAGGGGCACTTCCTTTGAAATTTGAGTGTGTGCCTGTGGGCCTCGGCATCCAGCACCCAACGGTCGGTGGAGATGGACTCCCACACGCCGACGAACTTCGCCAGCCGGCCTCCCACTGGGGTTCTCCGGTGGGGGCCCAACGCTACGGCCAGTTCAGTCCTGCTTGGAGGTGGCCTTGCTGCCTTGACCTCCTTGGCGACGATGACGAGATCCTCCTGACTTGCCGCGTCCTCTTTAGGCCTCCTGCAACAAGGAGCAGGCCGCCTGGCGGTAAGTCGAGGAGCTGCCGCCGGATCCCTTGGAGGCACCCTGTCTGCCTCCGGCGTTTCCGAAAGGGCAGCCGTCGTTGCTGCAACACTCCCAAGGCCCGAGCCGTCTCCGTGTCAGTCTTGATGGCCTGAAGTGACTCATCCACTGTTTTACCAAACAGGTTATTCCCATCGAAGGACATGTCCAAAACTCTGGTTTGCACGTCCTGGCGGAAATCAGTTGCCTTGAGCCATCCCCGTCCTCGAAGGCAAACACCCTTGCCCAACTGGCGGAATCCGGTGTCCGTGATATCCGTGGCCACCGTTATGGCGTCTGACGCCACCTCACCTTCCTGTAGGATCTCCAGGGCCTCCGACCTCTTGTCGTCCAGTAGGAAGTCCAGCAGGGGAGCGATCTTGTACCACAGCTCCCTGTCATAGCAGGCCACAATCGCTAAGGCGTTGGCCGCCTTAATTGTCGTCGCCGCAGACAAGATGACTCGTCGTCCCATGGCGTCCAGCTTCTTTCCCTGGCCGTCAAGTGGCGAGGTCGAAGTTGAGGATAACGCCCCCGCTGCCTTCTTCTTGGCGGTCGCCGAGACAACCGAATCCGGGGTCGGCTGCGCCCTAAGGCACAAATGGGTGGAATCTGGGACCCGGTACTTCTTCTCGTATCGATCCCTCTTGGCAGGCGTCGTGGACGGGTTCTTCAGGAGAGCAAGTCCCACCTCCCAGATATCGTCAATCAGTGGTACCGTGAGGACCGTCTTCCTCTTGGCCTCACGCCGCTGATAGAGGAAACCTTCCTTCTTCTGTTCCTCAGGGCAGAGCTGAAAAAGCTCGGATGGCCTGGCAATCATGGCGTGGAAGGAGCCAATTTCATCAGGCGGGGAGGCCCGAGGGAGTGGTGATGGAAGGCCCATCCCGTCGTCACCACAGTCGTCATCCGTCCCCGTTGTGGCCGTATCTGTTCCCGTGTCATCCCTAGGATCAGGGGAAGGAGATGAAGGCTGAGCGGACCGCGAGGGCTGGAAAGTCGGGGGGGGTGAACTCTCATCCGCTTGTTTGGAGGGCTTCCCGATGGGCCCGGTTCTGCTGGGTCGTCCGTTGGGGTGAGGGGCAATCTCGTCCTTATCTCCGTGCATAAGGTTTGGATTGCCATCAAAATGGCCACTGAGTTGTCCTGAGGCTGGGGCACTGGCTGCGACAGGCACAATGGTTGCTCCTCCTCCACGGGAGTCTCGTCGGCGCCACCGTCGCTCACTTCGTCCGCCTCTTCGGGGTTCTCCCCGTGGGACTGGACCTCCTCAAACCTCTTGTTGAGGCCCTTCACGACATCACCCAGCTCCTCCTCACAGGCTGTATCCGTGTCCGTGACGGCCACCGCCCCCCCCTCTTTTTCCACCGGGGTCTTCACGGGGGTCTCATCGATGGGCTGAAAAGAGGATTCTCTCCGTGGCGGCAGGGAAACTCTGGGCCCCGAGGTCGCCTCCACTGGGTTAGCCTCCACAGGCTTTGCCAGGGCCGCCACGACTCCCTCAATAGAGGCCTTCACCGGGTGAATCAAGGCCTTCACCACCTTGGGCACGCTTGAGGCCTTCACCTTGGGGGAGGGGTCAGCGCCTCGCTCCCCCTTGGCTGATCCATTCGAGATCGACCGGGGCCTCTCCAGAAGTTTAGCCGGGTTCTCAGATTTTCTCTTCCCCAAGCCAGAGCGTTGGCTCGTGGTTGATGGCGCGGTGAAAGTGCGCCCTGCCTGGCAGCCGAGGAGCCCGACCCTTCGGTGCTCCCGGTGCCTGTGGACTCGCAGTGCTTTGCCTTCTGTTGGGCCCCCGTCGCCGGGGCGCCCTCACAGGACTTAGAAGACTGCTCAGACTTCTTTTCACCTGCTGGGCCCTTCTCCAGCCAGCTGGCCAGGCGGGTCCGACGATCCCTCATAGTCCGTTCCGACAGGTTCTTGAAAAACGCACAGTCCTTTTCCACGTGCGTCTTGTCTTCATGAAGGCAGTAGAGACATTTCGAATGCTCATCCTCCTTGAAAACATTCTGTAATCCGCATCCAGGGCAGTTCCTGAACAGCGTGGATCCGGGTGTCGAGCTTCCCTTGTCGTGGGCCATGTCCACGAGGTAGGCCTCAGATCTTCTGGAATCCTCCAAGAAGCGTAACTCGACGAAAACCTTGCCCTTGAGGGGTGTAGAAAATTCCGAAATGGGTCCATGTTGATCGGAAGTAGAAACGGTGGAGCTTGAGGCTCGATTGACCGAAAAATGAGATTAAACTCCTTGAAAAAATGCAAAACGCAGTAAAAGCTCGAGAGCTATAGCACGAGGACTCCCAACACTTGAACGTGCGGTAAAAATCTGAGGATGGCTGCCAGGGGCGGGGCTTAGGGAGAGGGTAGTCATTGGCTAGGGGCAGTATGACCCAGAGACCAGTGATTGGTTACTACTAAGAAAGACAGACCAGAAACTAAACTGATACTGATTTTTTCTTTACCGAGGATTCCCAGCCTGAGCCTGACGACAGGGAATATTCATGAGCATGTGAATCCATGCCAGACCCCACGCTGGAGAAGTATGGTGCCTATACACAGGTGTTTCCAGGCGCCACAAGACAAGATGGGTAGGGGGGACATGGGAATCAAAAATTAAAACAGCAAAAACAGTTATATTGGCCTTGTGACAATCCTACCGGGCAAGTGCATGAAAAGGTGGTAAGTGCAAGGAGATGGGATGAGGGAGAAGTGCAGGAGTGGGGTGCCTCCAAAGGTGCGGTGTTGGACGAGTACTGGGCGGCCTGAGGTGGCAAGTCCCATGGTAGTGGCGGAAGGGGAGTAAGAGTGTGGTGTACAGGGAGGACTAGTTGGGCTAGTCCAGTAAAGGGGGCCTGAGGGCAAGTGCTGAGAAGGGATGCTGGAGGGACTGGTAGCAGGTGGTCTGGCCCCTGTATGACTCTGAAGGGACCAGGCCCCAGTCGCAGTGGCAGATAGAGAATTAGCACGGGAGGGGTGAGGGAAGGAAGAGGAGAAAAGGAAAGTCTTGAGAAGTTTATGGAACTTGAGAAGATCCGGCTCAAGTCTGAGTGGGGTAGGGAGGCTGTTCCAGAGGGTGGAGCCAGCCAAGCAAAGGGATCTACCTCCCACTCTCTGCTTGGAGAATCATTTGATCTGCAGAGAGTTGGAGCCAGAAGACTGAAGGATTCTGGCCGGGAGGTATTTAGGGAAGGACAGCTGGATGTAAAGAGGTCCCGGGCCCCAGGCAGCCTTGTGGATGATGCAATGGGGCTTGAATTTGATCCTTGCGGTCATCGGGAGCCAGTTGAGAGATTGTATGGCTGGAGAGATGTGGTCTCTGGGCTTGAAGGGGGCAAAGGGAGGAAAGAGGCGTTGAGGAAGAGGATGTTGCAGTAGTCGAGTCTAGAGAGAACCAGTGCTCTGGAGACGTTGAGCTTCTGGTGGAAGGTGAGGAAAGGTAGAATGCCCCTGAGGAGATGCAACTTGAAATTGTGCTTCTTGGCAAGGTTCATGGTGTGAGGAGAGAAAGATAGAGACGGGTCAAAGATGATCCCAAGGTTTTATGCCTCACAAGTGTTTGAGGGGATAGGACCCTGGGAGACTGGCCTGAGAGAGGGGGGGAAAACAAGAGGCAGGCGTCCCCTTGAGAAGGATCTCTGTCTTGCTGCCATTCAGGCAGAGATCATGGGCAGAGCACCATGCCTGAATAGCAGTCAGGAAGTCCAGTATGAGGTATGAGGGAAGAGGAGGAGGAGGTAAGGGAAGGCAGCACAAAAGAGAGCTGTGTGCCATCTTCGTAACACTGAAAATTAGGGCAGAAAGTGGAGATCAGGTGGGCCAGAGGGGCCAGGTAGATGTTGAAGAGCCAAGGTGATAGGGTAGAGCCCTGAGGGATGCCACAGGTAGAGAATGAGGAGGCATTCATCCTGAAACCTCTGGTGATGGTCACAGAAAGCTTTTTACATGACACAACCTTCCACAGAAAGGTTAAAAAGAGGTAGACCATGTACCACAGCATGCAGTCCTGGCCACATTGGATGTCACTGCACTTTATTACAACATTCCACATGAAGATGGAATTGTGGCATGCCTGAAATTCCTGCAAAATGTGACACTCCAATCACAGCTATCATGGATCTCATGAGATGTATGCTCACACACAACAATTCCTGCTTTAATGGGAGACATTTCCTACAAAACACTGGACCGACCATGGACACAAGAATGGCACCTCAGTATGCTAACCTTTTAATGGCGGACCTCACACAGGAGTTCTTACAACAACAATCCCTGAAACCACTACCATGCTGCATTACATTGACAACACCTTCTGGTATCGGACAAAAGGCAAAGACTCTCTTAAACAATTCCATTAATCACTAAATGGCTTCCACCAATGGATAAAGTTCACCATGGAATACTCCAAGAAGAGCATACATTTCCTGGATACAACCATCTTGGTTGGAAATAGCAGCCACCTAGAAACAGTTCTATAGAAGAAACCTAGTGGCAGTAATAAATACATGCACAGGGCAAGTTTCCACTGAGCCAAAAATGCTCCATTATCTGCAGCCAGGCCATGCGATATCAACGCATATGCTCCGAAAGGAAGGCAAGGGGCAACCAACTTGATTAGCTGAGCGACATCTTCAAAGAAGCTCCACTAATAGAAAACAAGCAACTGAAAAACCTAGCACAGTCTCAAACCAGCAGTATATTTCCACTAGATCAAGAACAAAGAAGATATGGAACATACCCTTGCAATAACAGGAGATGCAAAACATGCCAAAACATCTGCACTGGATCTACCATAACAACCCCACAGAACCGTACAATACAGATACAAGGAAGGTACAACTTCAGATCATCCAAGAATGTATACCTCAGCCAATTCAAAGAGTGCACGGAAGGGAACTATGTGAGTGAGAGCTGCAAAGACCTGCATGAAAGGATGAACCTACATAGATACACCATCTCAAACCACAAAACAAACGGGATCTATCACTGATGGTTTTAAAAGGTGGCCTTTCAAATACAAGATACAGAAAGACGTCGGAGCTCAAGTACCGGAAGATGCTTAAACTAGAAGACAGTGCTCTTACAATAGATATTGGTTTTATGACACACTGTGGCCAACTTTGAGCCAAAGTCCAGCAATGCAATCACATCAACACAGTCAGAAGGCAGGAAGGCCCTAAAATGGAACTTTTTTTGAAGACCCTCGTTGTGGACACCTTGAAGATTAAGGGCTTGTCAACGTGGTTCTCAGTCGATGTGTGCACATAATTCCTCGTATGAGACCTCTGTTGCGAACGCCCTCACAGGCTATTGTGACAAAACTCCCCAACTTCTGGGATAGAGATGCAATTCTCCAGGATGCCAGAAGAAGTGCGGTCTATGATGTGGGCAACTTGAGAATCACGATTTTCCCCGAGTAAACCCGATAAGTGCAGAGACAACGCAAATTGTATGACACTGTGAGGAGGAAACTGAGAGAACTGGGCATCAAATATATGATGTTCTATCTCGCTAAATTGTAAGTACTGTCGGAGGGCCGCTCCTTCTTTTTTCACAGTCCACAGGAGGCCTGGGACTGGTTGGAGACCACACAATTGTGAAGGGTGGAGTGCAGGCTATCCAGATAAGCCATTGCCCAAACTGAGTTCAGCACACCTACCAGTGTCCCCACCATAAGGGTTTTGGTAGGAACAGATGGAACTCTGTCTTTGGAGAAGAGATCACTGGTTGCTTTGGATGGACTTGTCCCAGAGAGTGCTCCCGGGGACCTCTGGGGCTAATACGGGAGGGCACCGGGAAGTTGACTGATCATGTTGGTGCCATAATCCTGGATAGGACTGCTTGCAGGGGTGGGGGTCTGATTGGGGTGGGGCAGAGTTTGTATGTTTGGGGAGGCGGCCACTATTTGTGTGATATGGGCAGGATGGGAAATGTCTAGGCTAAGTAAGTTGTGCTGCAGCTCCAGGGAAAAGGAGATAAGGGACTCCAGGGGTGGGAGGATGGTATCCTTCTGAGGGTGGGAAGACGTGGATCTGCTCTGATTCCTCTTAGAGGGATTTACTTCTCTCTCGCTTTCCCAATATAGTTATCTTTAGTTGAGTGTTGGGCGACGGAAACACCAATTTTATAATTTGTATGGCAGGAATCGAAATTCAGATTGGATAAGCAGGATCTAAAAGCATCTCTTGGGTATTCAGCATTAACCAGGGACTAGGGGCTACCACTGGGGAACAAGGAGGTAGTACACTGCATTCTGCAAACCTAACTGTTGTATAGACGTGTCTTAATGTATATTTACAGAATGTCCCAAATGAACCAAGTTAAATTTCAATAAGTGTGTTTGTTGAGCAGCATTGAGCTTAGGGAGCCAAAAGCCACTCCTGGTAACTGTTGGTGTCAATCTAACCAGGCTCCTCTAGGCAACCAGCAGGAGCCTAAATATCTCCCGGCTCCCCTTAATTTTTAACCCTATATGGGGTGGGTGGAGTTTTCTAGGGATATGGGGAAAATGTTTGTTTTGTGTTACACCGCCACGTCACATGCTTTCTATATATTTGCCCAAAGCCAGCTGAATGAGTGCAATGGATGATACAAAGGTGGTGTGTATGTCTTGGAATGTAAATGGTCTCTGCGACAGGATCACGCAGAGTACGGTGTTGCAGGTACTGAATAGGCCCACATTCATGTTTCTTCCGAAAATGCACTTGATGGGAACAGATTGCATGTTTTCCAAAAAATCCAACTCAGCAACATACTTGCATGCAGCGTTTACAAGGGGTTGAAGGGGAGTGGTGGTGCTGATTTGGAAGCATACACCGTTTACCACCTCGTCGGTGGTCCAGGACATCATGGGAGATATGTGTTGTTAACAGGATCACTCGGAGGGGAACCGTAGGACTGCTCTATGCCCCTCTGCCATTGATTATGTATCTCATATGCGAGCTGCAGGGGTTGTTTGTACAACACCAGTTGGACCGCTGGCACAGTGGGCATGGATTTTAATGATGTGATGTACAGCAGCCGAGATTGCTTTCCAGCCCGGAGTGGTCGAATCGAGCCATACAAAACTCATTGCATTTGTCAACTCAAATGGTTTGGTGGATGTATGGCGCAAGATGCATCCGCAAGAGCTGGGCAATTCCTTCCACTCTGAGGCACATCTCTCCTTATCAAGGATTGATTACATTTTTGTGCCCAGACTCTCACAGGGTCACCGAGATGCAGCTACTGCCTAGAGGCATGCCCAATCATTCTCCGTTGCTGATCTCCATGGTTAAAGCACTGGTGAAGGACTGCTCTTCCTGGAAACTGAATGCATATTTTTGGGGATTCCTGGAGGTGGTAAGCAAGCTGTAGGACAAAACTGTGGAATACTTTGTGTTAAACACCTCTTCGCGAGTATCCCAGGGATACTTTGGGAAGGTTATAAGGTAGTTTTACAGAGGGGAGGCAACCTCGGCCGTCGCTGCCAGGGAAAGGTAGAGGCTTGCAAGACTGATGGACACTGAACTTCTTTTGCTGCGTCTGGAACAGCAATTTATTACTGATCGGTCCCTGGGAAAACCGTGCCAGCTGTTGCAGGCGAGGGACTCTTACTGCACCCTTGCAACTGACACCACAAAGCAAGCCAACTTGGCATCCTGCGCCAGAGTATATGAGGTTGGGGACAAAGCCGGGAAACTGCTGGCATGGCTGGAACAACAGGGCATGCCCTCCAGACATGTACATAGCGTAACAATGGTGGCGGAGGAGGAGGTCACAGAGGACGATAAGATCTGCGAGGCGTTTGCAGATTTTTCTAAACGATTATATGCAGTCCCAAAGGGGCACAGTAGGTTGGCATAAACAGATCTCTTAGATGAGATCCCTTGGCCCCAATTTATGGATCAGCAGGCAGAGGCTCTGGAATCCAGAATCACGTGGGATGAGCTGGCATCGGCGATATCATCACTCCAGTCGGGTAGGGCGACGGGAGCTAATGGTTTCCCAGTAGAACTTTGGAAAAGGCTTAGCAACGTGATAGCTGACCCAATGTTTTCAATGTTCCAGGGTAGCAAGAAGGAGGGAAGCCTGCCACAGGATTTGCGTCTAGCGATCAGCATAGTCATACCCAAAAAAGACAACCCGCCAAATTAGTGCGCGTCTTAGTGATCTATTTTGTGCCTTATTATGGAGTCCAAAATATTGGCCAAAGTTATAGCGATGAGATTAAGATCTTGCCTGCATTGGTCCATCCTGATCAAAACAGGTTCTTGCCGTACAGGGCAACTCACATGAATATACAGAGACTTCATGTGGCCCTGGACAAGGTAAACAGCATTGTGGATCCACTGTCAATAGTTGCCATCGATTTCAATAAGGCGTTTGGCCCAATATACTGGGATTTTGTTTGGGCAGTGTTGTCAGGTATGGGTTTCAGGCAGAATTTCCTGCAATTTATTAGACTGTTGTATGAGTGCCTCCTGGCAAAGGTCTGAGTCAGTTGGGTGACTTCTCAGCATTTCCTGCTGGAGAGAGGTATGTGCCAGGGCTGCCCTCGCTCTCTGTCATTGTTTATCCTAGCTATCGAACCCCTGGCAATCTGGCTCAGAGGGGATCCCCTCATTAATTCCAAAAACATCATTTGGTTGCAATTTTGAGGGATGGAATGCCTGTCCAGGACATACTCCGGTGGAAGCTAATACGCATAGCAAGCTCCGTGCTAGGAAGGCAATTTTGACTTTGTACCAAATCCTTTGTATTGTTACTGTGCGCCCCTTGATGAAACTCCAACACAAATGGGGGACTGGCATGGGGCCCATTGAGTCGGAAGAATGGAAAGAGGCCTTAGTGGCCCCTCAAGAAATAGCTATCCTGGCCTGTTTTAGACTTATCCAGTTCAACATCCTGTTACAATAAATGACACCCAGGAACTGCTGTTTAGGTGCGTCTGGGTGGCGGACTCCAACTATTTACGGTGTCATACTGTATTGGGAACGTTTTATCACACAATATGTATAAACCGCAAAATCCTGAATTTCTGGTTTACGATCCTACACAGGGTGTCTGAGGTGGTTTCTCAGCCGCTCCCAATGGATCCGAAGTTGACATTACTTGGAATATGGGGCGAGACCGCCTATTCACGTTATAAAAAATGGTTTATATCCAACGCTCTGATTTTGGCCAAGTGGAATATCGCCATGCTTTGGGGAGCGCGAGAGATGCCCATGTTGTCTTGGGGGGTGTTGTACATGGATAACTGAATGGGGGTAGAATAATCGAAATATAGGTCCAGGGGATGCCCCAACAAATTTAAGCTCTGAGACAGATGGGGGAGTGCTTAGTGACCCTGACAATGTCGTTATATGCACGGACGTCTACCTACCTGGTTTTATTTCATTTTTATTGTGAGGCTATGAAGGAGTATTTTGTTTGATGATTCTGCCTGTAATATTGTGTGTGTTACAGAACGTTTTGCCGTGATGGTTCGATTTTTCAAAATGTTCTGCTGTTGTTATTGTCTACTTTTCGATTGTGATTATAAACAACGAAAAGAAGAATTAAAAAGAAACCAAGTCAGAAGACACACTTCCAGTACAATTTCTCACCAACAGCTGTCAGACACCATTGTTCAGGACCCCTAATGCATTAGGGGCACAGGATACTAATGACGGAAATCTTGGGTGTCTAAGCTCAAATGGGTGCCACCTATTACAGGGCATGAGACAGCAGACACTGAACTGTTAGAAAATGGGTAACATATTTTGCATTTTCCGCACTGCGTAGAAGCGAGGAAACCATGGTGCACTTAGGCGCAGGATGAGGTAACTTTTGAGACTGCACCAGGTAAGCCTTGAGAGCATATTTTGCTAAGAAACGTACAATGTCCTGGCATTACATGGAGGCTGCAAACCCCATTTTTCAACTCTAAATGAGGAAAATGCCATACTGACCCTGCTTGCTAATCATGTGTTTTCAAACCTCACACTTCGATTCACCTTTTAAAACATTAGTAACATTAGTAATTTTAAGAAACCTACAGGACCCAGCTTAGTACTGCCTGGGCCAAATCTAACGGTTACATGTGAAAATGATTGGTTTCTTCTCTTTTCTTTTGTTAAATGCAACTCTCAGAATGTGTGTTCTGTTTCCAAACCATTATGTGTTCCCTACGCCCAAAGGTTTTTATAGTCTTTTAAATGAGACAGTATCTCCAGGCCCACATTCCAGGCATACTGTTTCTTCAGCCAATAAAGTTTAACATGTCCCTTTTTTTCTTTGTTTAGAGAATCTTTGTACTGTATCTTTTACTAATCATCTCACTCTGCAACATCTGGCAAAGAAGTCTCAGGGACTTTGAAAGTTAAGGCTTTGTTTCCAATTTTGAATAGTATTTTAAGATAGTCAACTAAAAAGTATCAAAACATGCATCTTGCATGATTGGCTAATACAAAAGTAAAATGCAGAGTTCAAATCAATCAACCCTCCAATTTATAAATCCAAAATTCCAGTTGGCCAGGCAACATTTCAAATACGTAATTGGAATTGTGAGTTACCACTTAGAACTCCAAATACACATTGCGAATTGTGACTGACCGATCAGAATTCTGTGTGGATAATCAGAAATCCTGATGCCCATTGATTCTTTTCAATTTTATAGACCAATCTGGAATCTCAGCTATCGTGTTGGCAAAAGCTTCTAGCACCCGTAGCACGGGGGTGGCATCCTCCAAACCTCAGTGCTTATACTCACATTTCCAGAGGAGCAAAGTCTGGCCGGGCCATCTGGTACCCCTGCTTCACAAGTGTGTAGAACTTTCCATCCACCAGTACGCCGGGGTAGGGACTCATGCCTGTAAACAAAATGCACCAGTAAGGAAATGTAAAGGGGTCTTATAGCAGTGTGCAAGTGGATTTCATTTTTTGCAAATTTAACAGCATCCAGCCCAGCACTGCTATCATCCCATGAGTGTACTCAGCTGTACACTTCCCCCAAGAGTAGAGCCCTTCCCGAAACCACAAAGTGCCTGCATTTAGCACTCAGCAGATTCCTCTTTCAATGTTACCCAAAGCAGCCACTCACTGGCTCAAAGGCCCTTGACTGCTGGCCAGTAATGAGATGTGACTGACTGAAGGCAGGGCCTTGGCAGTTTTCTCAGCAGTCGAGTGTCTATGGCAGATCCGCACATGACCTGAAAAAGTCGGAGGCCCCTAAAATGCCACAGAAGGAGGAAGGGTGGCAAATTGAGGTCAGGGGAAAGATTTGGTTTTTCAAGTTAAAAAAAAAGTGCATTCCCCCACAAAAAAACTTTCTTCCTAATGCCCTCTAGACAATTGATCTAGTCTTCATTCCCGAATGGAGACTCTCCCATCATACCTACAGCGGGAAATAATACAAGCAAATACACATTTTCTAATTGTAGGGCATAGTAAATATGAAATGTTTGATATGAAGCATTTTCGATACATAACAAGTAATTAGTCTTATTAGTAAACAATGATTGTGACCTCCACTTTGTTGCAAAATGTGATGTTCTTTTACGTAACCGAGGTAAAATATACCCCCCCCCTGATCCCATCCAGGCCATTAACACCTTTAAGAGGCATCGAGAGACTGCCTCTCACCTCTGCCAGCTCAAGAGTCTCTGTATTAGCCCACGGAACGTGAGGTTGAGTTTCTAAAGGACTGCGGCTAAGCAGTGGTGTCTCTAGGGGTGAGGGGCTGACGTCCCCGGTCCTCCACTCTGAAAACCTGGGTCCCCTCTTGTGCCCCCACCTGAGGCGAGTAGTGGCCGTGTTCTCTGTTCGGCGTGTTATTTCTGACACTCACTAAGGCAAATGTCTGCATATCACACGGCAAATACTCTCCATTTGTCTCAAAGCTAGCAGTGATCATGGTATGCATTCTGGCATGGGTATGAACATGAGCACCAGTCACTTCTCAGGTGTTCCTGCCCGGCTTCTGCACAGCTACCTCGATAGTGTGCAGAGCAGCTTCCAGCCCCCTCCCATCAGAATGTAGCGCAAAAAACTGCTAATGATGAGCTATTAGTCACTGAATGGTTTCCTGCAGGCATTCTGATGGGAGTGGAGGTGCAGTGGGGTGTGAGTAGTTGGTGTGCACAAAAGCCTCTCTGCAAGAGTGCTTGTGACATCACATATTACCTTTCACATGCGGCCCCATCACTTTTGTCTGTGCCCCCCCTATTTTTGTCTTTGGCCCCCTCTGTGCCCCTCCTAAATTTGATTCCTGGCAACACCACTGCGGCTAAGTGCTCTTAGTGCACACCCGAATCCGATAAGCGGAGTGATGCATAGATGTGTCTGCACTCTACTATCGTTTCGCTCCAAAATAGTACTATTTATTGACACCGAAACTGTAACCCTGCCTTCTTTCTAGGAAGGATATCCCTGTATTGTCTTGTTTAGCAAAAAGGCAGCCTGCTGTATGTAGCTGCTGCTGTTTTTCCAGGCTTGTTTGCACACCTTCAGGCACATGCCATTATCATGCTTAGCAGCTCTGCAAGTCCGTCTACTGGGATCTGAGCTGATGTGCAGGATTGCTCATAGTTTCCCTTGGTCTCAGGACCTCCCCCATGGGATCCTAGTTACACAGCCAAATGAGTGGACCAGTTTCTTCGGCAGAAAACGCTGAATTCGTTATGTCCCTTGCGCACACATAAAATAGTGATATTGTTTCTTGGAGAAAAAAAAACACAACACGTTGTTTTTTTCAGAAGGGCCCCGCGATACAAATGTTTGTAGAAGTATCGGATACGGTGTTCCTGTAATGGAGTCTATGATATGGTTTGGGTGGGATTGGGCCCTGCAATTGGTGAGGGGGTTTTATCACTTGGTAGGGTGTTCTGGAGTGGGTGATTGGGTTTAGGTAAAGCGACTGTGCCAAAAAAATGGCTACTGAAGTCATATCTTGGTGTCTCTTATAAGCTGGTGGGGCTGCTGAAAGTCAGTTTATGGTCCCTAAAGGCTGCTAGAGCCGGGGAAAAAGCCAGTCACAAGTGACTGACTCTATCCCAATGGAGAAAAAAACAGGGTCAATGTAATATCCAAACCATGGGCATCCTTGACTGATCCTTGAATAAGCATGGATATCGTGATTTGGCAATGACCATAAAAGCAGGCCAGTCTTAATGGTTTTCCAGAGGCACCAGGTTGCTGGGTAATATCTAGAATTTCCAAGTGTGTGATTAGGTTCTGGGTCATTTTTTGATATCTGAGGCATTGATTCTGTTTTGCCCTCAACTTTGGGGTCATGAAGATAATATGCTCTCAGAACAATAAGCTACATCCAGGAGTCAAATGATTGCCCCATGTAGCCCCTCTCTTGCTATTACCCAAAGAGAAGATCTCCCACAGCAGGATTCCATACGACCAGACATCACTCTGCACCGTATAGATACAGTCGAAGATACTCTCGGGGGCCATCCACTTCACCGGCAGGCGGGCCTAGGAGACAGAAACCAAATATTAGATGGGCACATTTACCACCAAGACATAATTAGTTACATTTCTTTAGGAGTTCTATAACGCTCAGATCATGGTTCTACATTACTACTTCAGAAATCGACCAAGGTAACTTCCGGCGAGCGGCCACTCCTGTAGGATTAGAGATGCGCGTTTGCAAAACTTGGTGAGCAGACATCGGGGAAAGTCAAATGTGGATGGCATGCTGGTGGGTGAGAATGACCCTACTCATTACTGTTTGATGTGGTCATCGTTTCCTTTGGCACCATTCATTCCATGTTGACACAGTTATGCAGCCAAACTGTTATATCGTCTTGTACTGCTTTCACACCTTATTTCTAAATACACTTGCAATTCTTATTATTATAATTACTCTACCATTGGCATGTATACGTGGGCTCAACCACCTTCAAATTCTGCATGCACTACTCTTGATACGGTGCTTTTTTAGTTTGGGTCATTGGGTGGTGCTTGCACCACTTATAAGCTGAAACTATTGCGTTAGACTACAGATAGTGAGAAATGGCATATGAGGAGGGACACAAAGCTTGTATGGTTATTTGACCACTCATTGACTGCCCAACAAGCCTTACCGTCAAACTTTGCACTCAAAGTGCCTGCCAGTGCTTTTTTCAAAGCAGTCTTTTGAGAGTTAATGACTTATTGGAGCTGGTGGAGTGGTACGGTGGTTTGGGAAAAAGTAGATGGGTACATTTTTCCAAAGAGTGGGCCACCAAAGAGAATGTTCAGACAACTCTGATAATGTTTAGGAAGTGGAACATTTAGCAGCAGTTGGTCAGCTGATCAAAGGTCTTTGGCAGGCATGACTGGATCCTATCTTCAGGGTAAGCACTACAAACCTATATAATTGGGTGATACCAAGGGACTTTCAAACTTCATAGGCAGTGAAAGACGTTGCCCTTTTCAGTGGATGGATACTGCCAGCACTGAGGTGTTGATTGGCAGGTAAACAATGGATTGTTACAAATATATTTTCTTTAGATGTTTTGTACAACTCGGATTGACCTTGAGGTGAGGTTGGTAATTAAATAATAAATAGAAACCACAGAAAGCGTATTGAGAATGAATGAATTTTTTTCAGCATACATCATTAGTTTCGAGAACAACCAACAATTGTTTCCCGCTTTTATAGTGATCGTGAGGGAATTCTAAATGTGTGGCAAAGTTTGGCAGACAGGTGGGCCCCTTTGCCACGTGCTCTTAAGGATTGGCAGCATAAAGCGTTTTTTGTTTTTGTTTTGTTGTTTTATTAACTTGACTCAATTGTATTAACAATTTTTGCAAGACAGGTTTGAAAATTCCTCTGTTTCCTGTATTTAAGTTGCTTTAAAACTGCGGTCATAAGTCTTGTGCTTATGCTTTTTGTTTCCCGGCTTAAGTTCAGAACATTGGCACCAAGTGAAACTGGAAGAAGCTCTGCTGGTCACCATAGACCCAAAGAAGAAGGTGACGCGTGAAACCACCAAGGTCCACCACAACAAGACTGTTCCACCTGAGGTAGCCAAGCCTTGGCCATGCGCTGCATATTCATCTGGATATTTCGGATCATATTTGGTGATGTAACAAGCGGCATGTGAGGGAGGTACTGGGGGGGACGTAAGGACGAGGTACCAGCGTTCTGAAACAAGGGGCACGTAGAGAAAGGAGCAGGAATCCTACCTCGCCGAGGTTGTAGGAACTGTGAGGGGTTAACATTATCAGGGTGTAGACGAGAGAACACATTGGTGACTGCATATTTACAAGAAAGCGAAAAGGGAACAGTGCCATTTGATGCAAATGCAGAAGCTGGCACTCAAGTGAATGCAGGGGTTCGGGGAAATTAAAAGGAAAAATAGCTCATTTTTTCTTTAATTCACCACCTAATTCTTTTATGGGTGATTTGTTCAGAAATGTACTTTATTTATACACATATTAATGATGGGCTATCAAATTCCTCATATCATAACTGTTTTGCAATTGTGCAAGTTATCTTTGGCATCCCCCAGCATCTCTGGTGGAGATGAAATCTTGCATTCTGCTACTGCTTCCAGGGGTGCTTCAAGGATGCTCTACTAGGGGTACCTCAAGGGGGCTTGTGGCTTTCTTTGTTTTGAGTGACTGGAATGTCCCACTCCTTTCCTGCCAAGTCTGGGCACTTGATAACTGCTTGTACCAACTAGTTGTAGTTTTTCACGATCGCTGTGTTCTTATCTTATATTTGTTTTATAAGGAACAAGTTTGTTGTTCTCCAGCATGGGTCTGGCATGGATTCACATGCTCATGAATATTCCCCGTCGTCAGGCCGGGAATCCTCGGTAAAGAAAAAATCAGTATCAGTTTCGTTTCTGATCTGTCTTTCTCAGTAGTAACCAATCACTGGTCTCTGGGTCATACTGCCCCCAGCCAATGACTGCCCTCTCCCTAAGCCCCGCCTCCGGCAGCCATCTTCAGATTTGGTAGTATGCAAAGTGGCAGTATGACCAAGTGAAGAGCCGCAGAGGGGTAGGAGGGAGGGTTTGCCTGTGAATCCATGCCAGACCCATGCTGGAAGACAACAGTTACAAGTAAGTAACTTGTTCCTTTTCCAGCATGGGGTCTGGCATGGATTCACATGCTCATGAATACAAGAATACATAGCAGTACACACATGCACAACCATCGGGAGGTGGCAAAGGCTCAACATTAAGCATTACATCAAAAACTCAACATTAAGCAATTCTTACCTCCTCACCAGGCTCACCTTAGGCAAACAGGTTGCGCAGCACCGCTTGGCCGACTCTGGACTCCTCCCTCGAATCCCGGTCGACGCAGTAGAATCTCGTGAAGGTGTGCGTCGACCACCACGTAGCAGCCCTGCGATGTCCAGCAGGGGCACACCAGACAAGAACGCCGTGGTAGCAGCGATAGCTCTGGTTGAATGGGCTCTCGGACGGCCAGGCAACGGGCGGTTTGCCGACCGATGACAGTGCATGATGCAGCCGGAGAGCCATCTGGAAATGGAAGCCTTCGAGAGAGCCTTACCCTGGTTCACAGGTCCAAAGTTCACAAATAGCTGTGATGTCTTCCGAAAACTCTTCGGGCGGTCCACGTAGAACTTCAGTGCTCTAGCCACATCCAGCGAGTGCTAAGTCCTCTCGGCCGGTGACGAAGGTGACGGGAAGAAAACAGGTAACACCAAGGGCTCGTTGAGGTGGAAGTCCGACAGCACCTTGGGCATAAAGGAGGGGTGCATCCTCAGCACCACCCTCGTGTCGTGAAAAGTCAAGTATGGGGGCTTGCAGGATAGGGCCTGGATCTCTCCCACTCGTCGTGCGGAGGTGATGGCCACATGAAACGCAGTCTTCCACGACAGGAACTTCAACGGTGCCGAATGCTGTGGCTCGCATGGCGCCCCCATGAGCCTGGTCAGCACCACGTTGAGGTCCCATGCCGGGGCAGGGGCCTTCACCGGCGGCAACGATCGGAACAGTCCCTTCATAAATTCCTTCACCAGGCGATGGGACCACAAGGAAGCCCGTCCTGTGGTTCTGGTGTATCGGGATATCGCAGCCAGATGTATCTTGATGGAGGTGTGAGCCAGTCCAGCCTTGGCCAGCGACAGTAGGTACGGCAGCACTTGAGGGGCCGTAATCCGTAGAGGGTTAATCTTCTGTGCACGGCACCAGAAAGAGGACCTCTTCCACTTATGTCCGTAGCACTTGAGAGTTGAAGACACTCTGGCCTTTGCAAGGACCTCTCTGCAGTCAGCCGGGATATCGTACCCTCCATACTCTAGTGCTGCAGGAGCCAGGCCTGCAAGTTCAGCGACTCCGGGTCGTGGTGAAGTATGGCGCCTCCTTCTCTGGAGAGAATATCCGTGTCCGTGGGCAGCTTGACTGGTGGGGACGCTGAGAAGTCCAGAAGGTCCGGGAACCAGATCTGCCTCGGCCACGCCGGTGCGACAAGGAGCATCCTGCACCGGGACCTCTTGAGCTGGTTGACGATTCGGAGCAGCAACGGCAACGGAGGGAACGCGTATAGGAACCGGCTGTCCCAGGGTAACGAGAAGGCATCGCCCATGCTCCTCGGCTGGGGGAACCTGCTGGCGAACCTCTGCCACTTGGAGTTCGTCGCCGTTGCGAACAGCTCGATCTGCGATTTTCCCCATCGTCGGAAGAGTTGATCCACTTGATCCTGACGTAGTTCCCACTACTGACACGAGCGCAGCTCCCTGCTGAGTGAATCGGCGATGGTGTTCTTTATCCCTGCCAGATGGAAGGGTGCTAGAAACATCCCTTGGGCGACGGCCCAATGCCACAGTTACTGGGCTTCCTTGGAGAGGGCTGGAGATCTGGTTCCTCTGCTATTCTCACCACCTTGCCCTTGAGGGACGGGAGAAAGGACCTTAGGGCCCAGAACACTGCACGGAGTTCCAGGATGTTGATGTGAAGGGGTTTCTCCTCCGGGAGCCAAAGGCCTCTCGCGTGAAGTTCTCCACTGTGCGCTCCCCACTCTTCCAGGGAGGCATCTGTCGTCACCGTTATCTGGTGGGATGGGGTCTGAAAGTCTGTGCCAGCCGTCAGATGAGCGCGGGTGCCCCACCACCGGATCGCTCGTCGGAAGGTCTCGTTGAGCGGGATCCTGTCCTCGAAGCTGCCTGTCGCTTGGATCCAGCGGGCGTTGAGGAACTCTTGCAGAGGGCGCATCCGAAGCCTGCACAGGCGCACGTGATATATGCAGGAGGACATCATCCCGAGGAGGGACTTGATGGACCTCACCCTGGCCACGTCCGTGGCCAGCAGACGCTGCACCTTGCCCAGGATGGCCTTCGTCCTTTCCTCCGACTGCGAGGCCAGACGTGCCACTGTGTCAAGCTTGGCTCCCAGAAACAGTGCGACTTGTGACAGGACCAGGTGGGATTTGGGAAAGTTGATGGAGAATTCCAGGTCCATGAGCAGCTGGACGGTCTTCGCTGTGTGATCTACGGCGAGCTCCCTTGTCCTTGTTCGGATGAGCCAGTCGTCCAGGTATGGGTGGACGTGGATCCCCTGCAGGCGCATCTGGCCGCCAGCGGTGCAAGGCACTTGGTGAACACCCTGGGTGCCGACTTCAATCCGAAAGGGAGGGCCTTGAACTGGTAGTGCCGTCCTTGGACCACGAACCTGAGGAACTTTCGGTGTCCTTTTAGAATGGGGATGTGGAAGTACACATCCTCCAAATCCAACAATGACAGGAAATTGCCCTCCTCTTGCTGTCCCAGCATGTGCTGCAGGGTGACCATCCGGAACTTCTGTGCCTTGATGTACTTGTTCAGTCGTCGCAGGTCCAGGATGGGGCGCCATCCTCCTGTCTTCTTTTCCACGTGGAGGTACCTTGAGTATACTCCGGAGCCCCGGAGCCTCTTCGGGACGAGCTCGATGGCAGCTTTTTTGAGCATCGCCCTTACCTCCAAAAGCAGTTGAGGGACGTGATTTTCTTTCCTGGCCATGGGTGGAATACAGGGGCACTTTTTTAGAAATTCGAGGGCGTGCCCCTGGGCCAGGGCATCCAGCACCCAACGGTCGTTGGAGATGGACTCCCACACGCTGACGAACTTCGCCAGCCGGCCTCCCACCAGGGTGCTTCAGTGGGGGCCCGACACCGCTGTCGGTTCAATCTTGCTTGGAGGACGCCTTGCCCTCACTGGCGATGACGGCGGGGTCCACCCGACTTGCCTTGTCCTCTATAGGCTTCCTGAGATGAGGAGCGGGCCGCTTGGCGGTAAGTAGAGGAGCCACCGCCGAATCCCTTGGAGGCACCCTGCTTGCCTCTGGTGCTCCGAAAGGACGGCCTTCGTTGCCGGAGAACGCCTAGGGCCTTAGCTGTCTCTGTGTCCTCCTTGATGGCTTGGAGGGACTCATCCACTGTTTTCCCAAACAGATTGTTCCTGTCGAACAGCATGTCCAAAACCTTGGCTTGTATGTCCTAGCGGAAATCTGTCACCTTGAGCCACCCTCGTCGTCTAAGGCAAACACTGTTGCCTAGCTGGCGGCAACCGGTGTCGGCAATGTCCGTTGCCACCGTAATGGCGTGATCCGATGCCACTTCGCCTTCTTGCAAGATCTCCAGGGCCTCGGCCCTCTTGTCATCTGGTAGGAAGTCCAACAGGGGGGCGATCTTGTACCATAACTCCCTGTCATAGCGGGCCACGATCGCAAGGGCGTTGGCCGCCTTAATCGTTGTTGCCACCGACGAGATAACTCGTCGTCCCATTGCGTCCAGCTTCTTTCCTTCGCCGTCCGGCGGGGAAGTTGACGTTGAGGCCGATGCACCCCCTGCTTTCTTCTTGGCCGCCGCTGAGATGACCGAGTCAGGGGTCGGTTGTGCCCTAAGGCACAAAGGGGCCGTGCCAGGGACCCGGTACTTCTTCTCGCACCAATCCCTCTTGGCAGGCGTCATAGACGGGTTCTTGAGAAGTGTCAGACCCTCGTCCCAGATGTCATCCAGCAGAGGCACGGCGAGGACTGTCTTCCTCTTGGCCTCGTGCCGTTGGTAAAGGAAACCTTCCTTCTTCTTCTCTTTGGGGCAGAGCTCAAAAAGCTCGGATGCCCTGGTGATCATTGCATGGAAAGATCCGATCTCGTCGGGCGGGGAGGCCCGGGCTGGGGGCGATGGGAGCTCCGTCCCGTCGTCACCGCCGTCGTCGTCGGTACCCGTCGTGGCCGTGTCCGTTCCCGTGTCATCCCTAGGGACGGGAGACATGGGTAAAGGCTGAGCAAGCCGGGAGGGCTGGAAAGTTGGGGCTGGATGGATCCGTCTTCTCTTGTTCGGGGTGCTTCCTGCCGCGCCTGGTTCTGGCTCCTCCGTCGAGCCTGTTTCTGGATCCTCCGTCGGTGGTAAAGGCAATCTCGTCCTTATCTCCGAACATAAGGATTGTATCGCCAACAAAATGGCCGCCGAGTTATCCTGCGGCTCCGGAAGCGACGGGAGCGACGGGTGACTAGGACTCTCGCCGGTGCCGCCGTCACTCTCGTCATCACCTTCGTCGGGATCCCTCCCGTGGGGACGGGGTTCTTCGACGCTCTCGTCGAGGCCCTCTAAGACTTCTACCAGCTCCTCCTCGGATGCTCTGTCCGTGTCCACAATGGCCACCGCCCCCCCCTCTTTTTCCGCCGGGGTCTTCACGGGAGTCTTTTCGATGGGTCTGAAAGAGGGTTCCCTCCGCGGAGGCAGAGAGACTCTGGGCCCCGCAGTCGCCTCCACTGGTGTAGCCTCCACAGGCTGTGCCAGGGCCGCCGCGACTTCCTCGAAAGAGGCCTTGGCCGGGTGAATCAAGGCCTTTGCCACCTTATGTGGGCCTGCGGCCTTCACCTTGGGGGGAGGGTGACCGCCTCGCTCCCGCTCGGCCAGATCCTTCGAGGTCGACCGGGACCTCTCCAGAAGCTTCACCGGGTTCTCTGCCTTCCTCTTCCCTGAGCCAGAGCGTTGGCTCGTGGTTGATGGCACTGGAGAGGGTGCGCCCTGCCTGGCAGCCGAGGAGCCCGACCATTCGGCGCTCCCGGTGCCCGCGGATTCGCGGTGCTTTGCCTTCTGTTGGGCCCCTGTCGCCGGGGCGCCCTCACAGGACTTAGAAGACCGCTCTGACTTCTTCTTCTTCTTCTCACCTGACGGGCTCTTTCCTTCCAGCCAGTTGGAGAGACAAAGGTATCAGTGCCTGATGGTCCTTTCCGACATGTTCCCGCAAAACGCACAGTCCTTCTCCACGTGCGTTTTGTCCTCATGAAGGCAGTAGAGACATTTCGAGTGCTCGTCCTCCTTGAACACATTCTGCAGCTGGCATCGAGGGCAAACCCTGAACAGCTTTCCGGGCGTCGAGCTTCCTTTCTCCTGGGCCATGATCGGGTAGGCCGCAGGAACTTCTGGACTCCTCCAAGAAGCGTAACTCGACGAAATCTTCACCCTTGAGGGGCGTAGAAAAATCCGACATGGATCCCTGTTACTCGGACGTAGAGACGGTGGAGCTTGAGGCTCTATTTGACCGAAAAATTAGAAATTCTCCTTGAAAAAGCGCAAAAACGCAGCAAAAGCTCGAGAGCTAAACACGAGGACTCCCAACACTTGAGCGTGCGGTAAAAATCTGAAGATGACTGCCAGAGGCGGGGCTGAGGGAGAGGGCAGTCATTGGCTGGGGGCAGTATGACCCAGAGACCAGTGATTGGTTACTACTGAGAAAGACAGATCAGAAACGAAATTGATACTGATTTTTTCTTTACCGAGGGTTCCCGGCCTGACGACGGGGAATATTCATGAGCATGTGAATCCATGCCAGACACCATGCTGGAGAAACTAATTTTATTGTTGGTGATTTAACTGAGCCTTGGGTGCCTAAACTCAGGTTGGCGAAGTGCTGATGGAACAAATCGGAGAAGATCTGGAAAGAAGTGAAGGAAAAGCTCTCAGAGGAGCTGGTTGAAGCGAACGTGGGGGGAACATTCTAAAAGGGGCAGAGGAAGAATCGGTGGAAGAGAAACTGGGGAGGAGCTGGAAGAAAACACGAAAGAACGGTTTGTGGAAGAGGAAGGGAAAAACTGGAGAAGGCAGGAGAAGATCTAGTGAAAGTGGTTTATGGATCATCTCTAAAAGGGGCTGAGGAAGAGCCGGTGGAACATACTGGGAAAGAGCCGGAGGAAAAGGTTGTAGTAAGGCTGGTACACATTCTAAGAGACAATTTGTTGCAAGAGGCTTGGTTTGACAATGATCATGTATAATGCTCTCTCCTCCACTTGTCCAGTCCATTGAAATGGCCGTCAATGAGTTCAAATAAGGGCATAAATTCGAAACATATTTAGGAGAGATGCATGATTAACAAAGCTACAGGGAACACAATTAGACCACAAGTGAATCAACATACTAAATGGGGGACACAAAAGGAAAACACAAACTATGTATCTAATAACATATGAAAGTCTTTAAGACAACATGCCAGGGTCATTATTCAGAGCTGGTAACCACTGTAAAAAGGTATTCTGAGTCAATATATCGGACAATGATAACAGCCATTAAAAAATAAGACACACAAAACATAAAATTAGTTAATTTAGCCGATGTCCTCTAGGTTAAATCACTGTGATCTCCTTGAGCCAGAATCATGGTCGGACACAGTGTGCCCTTATGCTGGAAAGACATTTGACTGAGTAGAGTAGACATTTCTAAGTACGAGCCATAGACCACAGGATTTCTCTCTGCGTAGCATGGAAAATTGATAGCAGGAGCTAGTTTGATAAAACTGTGTTTCCTCTGACTTATTTGGAAGTACTCAAACAGCCGTGGCAAGAATTTAATTTGCTTCTACACGAATTTTAGAAATTCTTGCAACACATGATAGTGGCAGGGATATTAGTTTGAAATCAGAGTGTTGAACCTTTGGAGTTTGACGTGGAAGACATTTGCTGATACTGTAGTACAGGGCATTAATGATAAACGTATCCCATTAGGAGAGGCGCATGTTAATACCTATTTGAACAGGCAGAAGTGATGTACAGATCAAGCAGGAAAAAGAGAGGTACAGAAAACAGGCAAGTGTGAGATACAGACAAAACAGGTAGGGTGCAGGCACAGACTATGCTCAAGTTACCCCGGGTGTGACACAATAGGGCAATTTCTCAGGCAAGGTACGAGTGTGGTAAGTATCAAAGCTTTATAAAATGACATAACAGGCGAAAGGGACAAATAGAGCAGGAAGTAGCGCAGGCACAGAGGTGGAAGGCACAGACAGACGAGACAAGGGAGCGAGCATATATATTGCAGACAGGATACAGTAGACAGTGTAGTCAGTGTACAGGGTCAGCAAGCAAGTCACAGATAGGGATGCAAAAGGCACTATGCAGAAATGGAGAGACTAAACAGGATCCATGTATTGTTCGAATGGGCCTCGTACAGGCTCAGAGAGAACAGACATTGTGCAGGTATAGGCAAGTGCAGTCTCAGAAAGAGCTAGCAGCGCAGGGTCAGATGAGCAGGTCTGGTGCAGGTACAGTGGCAGAAGGTAAGGTTTAAGGGCAGATGCCGTTGAAACAGGCGGGGAAAGGGGCATGTGGCTGGAAGGGTCTCGTTACAGAAGAAGCAGGTAGGGTTCAGGAGGAATGTGCATCATATGCCGCATTACTTACATTTCCTTTGACAACGTAGTTGGAGTCATTCATGATGTCCCGGGCCAGCCCAAAATCACAAATCTTGGCCACGCGCCCATGAGTCACCAGCACATTTCTCGCAGCCACGTCCCGATGAATGCACTAAGAGAGTGAGGCAAATATAGAGTGAACTGGCTGTGTGACAAGCATGAATCCTAAGCCTTCATGGGCGCATAACTCTCTCAATGTGCACCATGGAGCGCTCTGAAGGTTCTGCTGGAAGAGCGTTGGTGCATCTGGTCATGAACCAGGGGCATTATCAGTGTTGTGTTCGGGTCCCAGGATGGTTTCTGATGGTTTAGTGAACAGGTACTTGTGTGTGCAAGGGCGAGTGTGTCTGTGTCTCATGATCCTGCTTTTAGCCAGGTCCGAGGTCTGCAAACTGTGAACTTCTAGACGTGCACTACAATTCCCATCAGCCACAAGCCAGCCAAGCCAGTGCTAAGGGATCATCGGACCCGTAGTCAAAAACATCTGGAGAGCCGCAGGTCGCATCCCCTGTGCTATGGGATGGCATCTCATCTCAGCAGTTCAGTATAAGTAGGTAACAGAACAATCATTGACAAAGTCAACAGTTTTGGTCTTTGCAGTTGTGCTTACATTGTACTATTATGCACATACATGCAGTAAATACTTAAGCCCTACATATCCAGCAATTATTTTCAAAGTTCCAAAAATGTTTGCACGTTAGTGCTTACAGACACTTAACATAAGCAACTGACATAATAAAAAAAAGTGTAGCCATTGGCATCTTGTACCATTCGGCATTAGCTACCATTGCCGCCATATGCCCAGGAATTACCATCATTTGCCCGTTATTATTTATTTATTTTTTACATTTATAAAGCGCACAAAGCTGCCCTTGGGCATCGTGGTGCTGTTACAAGCCAGGCATGAAAGAAAAGACAGCCTGTCTCTGGTTCGTGGTTACATTGAACCTAATACCAGACATGATATGAATTGGCACTCGAATTGTACACCAGGTATTGCTCTCGTATACCAGGTAAGGCCATCAAAAGCCGAGTTACTCACACTATTTCAAGAACTTGTTTTCATAAACATAAATTCACCATTGCCAGGTGCTGCCATCAAAATCCCCAGATACCTGCATTGGCACGCCCCAGTTCCCATGGTCGGTCCGGTCGGACACCACTTTCAAGCATATGGGAAGTTAGCACTGTTGTGCAAGTTCACCTTTTGCCGGGTTAACATATCAGTACCAGATCCCATCAAGTCCAGTTACCAAAGGAGTGCAGATTCTGTTATGTCCAGTTAGCATAGCAGTGTCAGATTACATTATTTGCAGTGACCACAGTAAGGCTGTATTCCAGCATTCATGGTTTTAATAATAAAGACGGGTGTTATTATGGCCAGAAAGCACAGTATGCCTACATTTCATTATGCCCAGATAACACAAAATGCCAGGTCGTGTCAGTAAATATAGAGGTGGAGTGGAGATTCTATCTTTCTTCTCAGTGGTATATGTTTTTGTGTGCAGTGTCTGTGTGCATAGAGGCTGTAGGTATGCGGGAAGGGGATCCATGACTGCCAAGTGCATGATAAAATGCATACTCTTTTGGTGGTCACTGGTCATCAACAAGGAATATTGAGCTTTTGGATTCATTTTCACTCAGAACAATTTCTGGCAATTAATACAAGAGAATAACCAAGCAGAATATTGCACGTCTTAATTTACTTAACCTTATGATTCCAAACATAAACAACCATTTAGTTTATGCAAATACCAAAATTGATCATAAACAAGGCCAATTTAGCAATTAACTTTATCCCATGGGTAGAGTCTGAGTAAATAGCTTATTTGTTGAAACAGCTTTGGGTTGAACAATTGGCTTTGATCAGGAGGGGATCGTCTACAACTAGAGACTAAACACCCGTTACCACAATCTACTTTCTAAAAGACAGCAGTAACCCCTGCCATGTCATCCAGGTAATGCCAGGGATGGCTCTCGAGTGCCTCAGGTCTCGGGGGAGCAAAAGAGGCAGAGGATTTATCACACCATGCAGAGGCCTTGTTCTCCCTGACTGAGAGTCCTGCATAGTCCCTGCTCTGTGCACAAACACAAACTACCTATTGAAAAGCGCCGGGAAGGAAGCAGGCCATACCAGTGCAAAAAGCACCAGACCTGTGCAAGCAACGACCAGCCCAAAACAAACCAAACTCTGTGGGCCATTTTAAGTATCAGCCCCTCAAACATGCTCCTCTTCGAATGACTCCACCCCACGTCTAGCACCAGAGGGCCTCAAATCACTTTTGCACACAATTTTGTAGAGGCGCCGTGTTTACTGTCTGCTATTTTGCTTCACGTGCCCCAGCCGAAGGCAACAAGGAGCAACGTACCTGATCTAATAGAAAACTGGCTGTGTGGCAGAACTGGTCAATGGATAGGGGAGTGTGGGTGTATTGGGTGCTTTTCTTGTGAGTGTGCAACCCGAGACATGCCGGCAGGATTAGGACTGGTATGGTGTGCATGCTCCTCCAGACACCGCCTCACAGGAGAATGAGCAGGGTGCATGCAGGTTAATGGGGAAAAGAAAATGTCTTCATCTTAACTCCTTATTGGCACACAGTTAATAAAACTACCTATGAGTGGTTGCTATGGAGGGAAAGACAAAAATAACAATATTAGCAGCAAATGCACTTCACTAGCTTTGCCAGTTGCCATGCCAACCAAATATTCTTCTTCTCTAAACCCCGGCCCTTCTTCTCCCTCTCTGTAACTTTGTTTTGGAGACAGAGTGGCGCTAATTCTCCACCATATAAAAGGACCAAGGCTGTGATGAGTAGATACTGGAAAAAGTTAGACAAAAAAAGTTTAGCAGATGTTTTCCCCACTCCACACCAGTAGTAAAAAAATCTGCGAGTCCTGATGGACAACGCCCCAACCTTAAAACCACAAATAAACGCAATAATCAAGAAATGCTTCTTCCTCCTTCACAAAACAAGAAGAATATTACCTTTCCTCTCCTTCACCCACAAAACACAATCGTCGCCCTGATCATGTCAAGAATCGACTACGCAAACAGCCTCTACCTTGGGACGCAGAATACCTCCTGAAGAAACTACAACCCATCCCAAAAGGCAGCAGCCAGACTCCTCCTCAAACTATCCAGAAGAGATCACATCACTCCAGCACTAAAAATACTACATTGGCTCCCAGTCAAACATCGCATCACCTTCAAAACAATGTGCATAACACACAGGGCAATCAGCGGACAGGGAGCTGAATTCCTACAAAAGAAAATAACATCTGCAAGCCAACAAGACTCGTCAGATCAAGCAATGAAATCCGCCTGGAACCAAAACCATATGTCAAGAAAAAACTAGGGGCTACCTCCTTCTCCCACCTGGCCGCAAAAACCTGGAACAATATCCCAAAAGAAATAAGAAACACCAAAAGCCACCTACAATTCAGAAAACGACAAAAAACCTGGCTCTTCAACACTGCATATTGAATTGAAATTGAAACAACTAAACAATCAAACAGGAAAAACAAAGAACAGGTTGATAGAAGTTAGGATGACACAGACACACCCAGAACCGACTAATGGAAACTCCTACAATAACAAGAGAGACGACGCTAGGTGGAATAGGAGACAAGCGACAACCCCATGAGGACAGAAATTAGCATCCATTCCCAAACCCACCCAAAAACCTCACCCACTCCATGAACGCTACCAAGTGCCATACTTAGATGGAATTGTGAGTGTTGGCGGTTGCCACATTTGGACAGAGTTGTGAATGTTGGCATGCACTGGGCCCTGACAGAGTTGTGAATGATGTCACGTGTCGCGCAAGGACGTAATTGTGAGTTTTGGCATGTGCTACGCCGCTTGGATCGGGTTGTGAGCGCTAGCCTGCGTGAACAGCTGGATAGGATTGTGAATGCCGACCATTGCCATATCTGGATAGAGTAGCGGTTGTTGACCGATGCCGTGTCTGGACTGCATTGGGAAGGCTAGCAAGGCCCGATTTGGATGTAATCGCGAACACTTGCCTGCCTCACATATAGACAGGCTTTCAAAGGAGGGCAGGGGCCGAATTTGGACACAGTTGTGAATATTGTTGGGTGTCATATGTGGAAGGGATTTTGAATCTCGGCCGGTGCCGGAACTAGAAAGAAGTGCAGAGATGTTCACGCGCCACACCTAGAAAGAACGTGGACATTTTAGCACATCGCTTCTTGACACTGATGCCAATAACCAACCCTCTAACAATTTCACCCCTCTGCATACACCTCTCAAACTCTAACCAAATACAACCACAACCCCATAGCACAACAAACCGCACAAACTTCACTACACCGCAACAACAATACAAACCACACATAGACTAGCAAAACATCACACGACGGCTACCAACCGGAAAACACCCCAAGCCCAGCGAACAGTGTTAACCGGGTTGAGGCTGCCAATGGTGCATCACTGTTCTCTTGCACATTTTCCCGCTTATTCCCACTAACTCACCCCCTTCCCTTTTCAGAGCCGCCAGAGCGCCATGGGACCACTCCGGTGGTGATAGCGCGCAGTACAAATATTCTTTAACATTAACATATCAAGTATGCATTCCCCTCCTAACCTCTTCATATCACTGCCTTAGCCTGTTTTCCTTCATCCTAACCCCTTGCCCCGTTTTTCTTCTTTTTCCTTTACTCCCCTCCATTTTCCCCTTTGGGTAATCAGTGTTTCCTTCTCTCTTCAATCTGTGTTTTTTTTATTTTCTTTTACTTTAATTATATTTCATTGACTCTCTGCATAGTCTCACCATCTGAATGCAATCTCAACAATTAAATTGCACCATGAGGACACTCACTGTTTGTAATGATAATAATGCATTGATTATACAGCATCATCTACCACCGTTTTTGCTGTTGCATAACGCTTTAAATAACAGGTGCTCAATTTGTCAACCTAAGAAGAATGAGAGGCTGAGCCCCCCTGCCAGGATGCAAAACTGTTATTTGTAGTTTTTTTTAAAAAAAATAATGTGCATATTAGTTTACAAAGAAACATTTTGCACAAAAGCATCCAATAATAAAAAAATACATATTTCAATACGACATATCTCATGTAACAAGACAAACATACCAATACATTAGGTTCATTAAAATATATACAGCACACAATAAAAATGAATTCGATTCTCAACTTAAAGTGCAAGTGTTAATACTGATCATGTCTGTACATATACGTTTACTTAATTTTCTTTAAAACAAACACATTAATAGCATTTAAAAACCTAAGACAGACATTATTCATGCCCAGAAACGATTTGGTGCCAGAAAGCCTGCATATTGGTCCAACTAGTGTCATCAACACATTTGCTAAAAAACTGACTTCGTAGCCCCTGCAAACCTGAGCATTCAATAACAAGATGAATTACATTTTGCACTAGTCCCAATTCTTTGCAATATGCACAACTCTTGGAATTATCCCTCAATTCTAATGGATTTGATTTCACCAGTCGGTAGCACACTCAATCTAAATCTCAGGAATTGTGTGCCCCAGTATGAGCTAGGATAGTGTACAGATATTTCGGGATAGTACCCTGGTTTCACAAATCCCAGTATAAATTATTGACCAACTTGTATTTCAGAATACCATCCCAAGTATCTGACCAATCTTGATGAAGAGTCTCCTTTTAGCTTCCCCGGGAGTCTCAACTAGGAGTGCAGATGTTATGCAGAATTCCAGGATGTTTTCAGCTCTTACTCTAAAGTTATGTATCAGGTAGACACTCGTCTCCCCAATTGTGACAATTTAAATCTTCTAAGAAAGAGTTCCACATCAATGCAAGTATCTTACTATAAAATTGAAGCACACGCCACTGGGACGACCCCTTTAGTGAAATAAGCCCAAACTCATGCCTTAAGGCAGTTTGGAATATAATTTGGCAAACACAAAGTCCCTTCCCACAACTTTCCCTCGATTGTTCCTAAAAATCGATCTTATCTGCCAGTGGTAAGATCTCAAACCCATACAGAAGAGATGGCACTCCTTTCCCAATATAAAAATGTATTAATGGTTGAACCGAGAAGCTGACATATCTATAGTTTATTCGCTTCATTTGAGGAATAAAACACTTAGCTTTTCCTTCCAGCTTTATGATTAAAACTTCCTTCGTCGGACGGGACACTAGAGGAAATCCCAGGTAAATCAACTCGTTAACAAGACCTGCTCACCAGCATTCCACCTATATCCATATTGAAGCATTCAGTTTTTCATCATTATTGATTGTGTGTTGGAAAAAAGTGTTAATCAACCTTTGGAGCCCTATCTGTGTATAGTCCATCAAGAGGACATCATTAGTGTAAGTTAGACGCTCATTTTCATTGTTCATATAATCAGAGAAGTTAAGCCACTTTCGACAGTGACTCACCCATGTCAGAGACATACAAGTTCAACAAGCAGGGGGCCAACACACACCCTTGTAAACCATTCATACTGTCCATCTCTTTTCTGGTGCCCCCCTACATGTTCAACTGATTCTCAATTTGGTCCCTTTACGGAGGTATATCAAAATATTCAAAAGTCCCATCTGAAAACCCCAGCCTTTCCATTTCTGCCATAGTTTTCCCCGATTTACTGTGTCAAACGCCATTGATAAGTCGATACTGGCAACATAAAAGGGCTTACCCTGACGATGATTAGCAGAGTGTGCCAATGCATTGATTAAAAACCCACTCAGAGCAGTGCTATGACCCTTTCTGAAGCCAGTCTGGAATTTGCCAGGTGGTAGGTTGCATGTATACCAATATTAAACTATGCACATAAAAGTAGCTTTCTAATATGCATTGCAATTTCACCATGTGCATTGCTCTAGCGCACACACACACACACACTACTAAATACACTGTAATCGTGCACTATATTTAATGCATTTGATGACACAGCACAGACTTTTTTACTTACATGCTCTAAAGTTGCAATACACACAAACCTTTGAACAAATGCAATGTATGTACTATTCTGTTTTATAATGTCTGATCTTAAGGCTGGATTTTGACACAGTGCTGAATACTGACTGATACAGAGACACAGTAATGACACATTGCAAACATGTTGCTCAATCCTTGCATATCTGATAAACACACACTGCTTCTCTCTCTATCTGCTCATTGATTTGTTTTACAGCAGACATACTGCTTAATCCTTACATAGGGCCTCATCACAAGTCTGGCGGTAACCCTTAAAGGTGGCGGTAACGGAATTAGCACCACCAATACTGCTCCACCGGATCATGAGCCGGCGCAAATACCCCTGACTGTAATATCAGCCAGTGCTATTACAGCCGGCGCTATTACACCCAGCGCTATTACAGCCGGCGCTATTACACCCAGCACTATCACAGCCGGCCACACAAGGTGCAAACACAGCTGAATCACAAGTACATGATCAGCGGTATTAGCGCCAATACCGCCGAAAACATGGCGCAGTTACCTCCAGCTTCTAGCTGGAGGTAAATGAACACAGGGGCCTGAAATTAAGCCACAGGTGATCCCAATCCACCCCAGAGTACTACACTAGGCACACCCCTACCCTGAGCACTGTTTCCAACACCATGCTGCCACTAGCCACTTTGAGCTGGGACAGGCAGCTGCTCATGTTGCTGCTGGAAGGAGAGAGGCAGGACAACCAGGTCAGGGCACAAGGAGTACAGGGGGATTTGTGGGGGAGGGGGAGGGGGAGGAGGAGGAGAGCCCAGGCAAGGTGTGCACCGATACCTAGGGTAAGGCCCTCACTGTCAGCCAGTTGGTCACCCTGTACCGCCTCAACATTGAGACCATAACAGAGCTGCTCATCACAATACAGGATGACATAGGGAGCATGATTAACATCCGGACAGCTGTGCCCCCGCTGCTGAAGCTAGTGTCTGGCCTACAATTCCTCGGAACTGGCCCCTTCCAGCACTCAGTGGCCCTGATGCACAGCATGGTACAGCCCACATTCTGCGCAGTGTTGGGCCAGGTGCTTGAAGCCCTCCTGTGGCAAGTGCAATGCCACATCTCAATGCCTACCACCCCAGCCAAGGCCAATGCCATGAAGGCACACTTCTATGCCGTTGCTCAAATGTGATTGCTGCCCTGGACTGTACCCATGTTTCACTGGTGGCCCCCCAGGCCCACAAAGCTGTGTACCATAACCGCAAGGACTACCACTCCCTGAAAGTACAGGTGACCTGCGACCCAACCTGTACAGCAACCACTGATGCGCCCGCTGCCCTGGTTCCTCCCACAATGCCATGGTCCTACGGAACATCACACTGCCAGGATACATGGAGAGGCACAGAGGACAACGGATCTGGATAGTGGGGGAGTAGAAAAGCAAGCACATATGCGCCGTGAAGCCCATGCCCAAACAGGGGTTTGGGGGGGGATGCAATTGACTACACAAAGGCATGACAAGCAAATGCGAATTTCGTACTTGACCACCTCCTGTACCAATATCACATTACAGGCCAGGGAGCATGCACATGTCAGCCAAATCTGCAAGGAGAAACTGATGTACACCTACAGTAGCTACTATGAACACCAACATGACTACAGGTACCACAATGCAACATGCACTTACCAAAACAATGGTGACAAATGGCCACATCACCTTACACAAGAACAACCGTGCCAGTACCACAGCCATAAACGCATTTGTGGGCAGCCCACAATTGCAACCCGGCGGACCCAGATGCTCAGGGAGGGCCCATGGTAAACCGAGCATGCCACATCCACAGTGGAAATACAATGCCACATGACAGCCGACATGTCAGCTGCACATGTCACCTACACACACCTCATGTAACAGGGTGCATGTGAAGCAGAAACAATGGATGACACAAGTGACGCAGCATGCAGAAACATCGACAAATGACATGAAAGGAAAACCCCTTTGCATGACAAAGTTGTCCATTGCCCTGATATTGTGTAACCCCACACCAACACCTTACACTGTGACTAATGCCTGTGCCTCCCCCATGCAGGTGACTCCGGTTACCCACAGCTGCCCTGGCTAATGATCCATGTGCGTGATCCACAAACACTGCAGTATAATGCCTACAGCTATGCTCAAAGCAGGACCTGTGTGTGCATTAAGTGTACCTTTGGCCTCCTGAAGGCACGTTTCCACTGCCTCAACCATATCAGCGGAGCCCTGATGTACACTCCAGAGAAAGTGGGTAAAATTGTGCTTGTGTGTGCCATGCTGCACAATACCTGCCTGAAGACGAATTTCCCGCTACACCCTGACGTGGACATGCCGCCCCCAGAGGATGAGGATGCAGTGCCAGTGACGGAGGTAAATGCACGCATTTCCAGAAATTATGTAAGGGATGGGAAATTGACTGATAGACAATTTCTTTTGACACTTTAGCCTGCTGGTGTTCGGAGTTCGTGTGGCCAATTGCCTCCATCTCTCACTGTCTCCGTCCCATGTCCTCAAGCCTCAGCGACAGCATGCTGCATGCTGATGTGCTATGTTGTTGAGGGGCTCTGCACTGGCCCTGGGCTGTATTCAGGGGAAGGGAAACGGAACACCAGGGCACACCTGTATTAGATAGATATTAGAAAAAATATCAGTAGGACCTTAAAAGATTCAGAGGATGTTTAAAGGGTTTTTGAGGTGCGGGGGAGAAAGGCTCAACCTTGGCATCTAGGTTGGATATCAAAGAACAAAAAGTGGTTGTTCCTAAAGGATTTTTAGGAACTCCTGTCCCCTGCACACTATCTAGTATATGTACAACAGATCAATCATTTGATGAAATAGTCAAGGATTCATATAGACAGTTTGATATAATTTCTTAGCAATTAACAATTCAATATGTATGATAGTTAAAAGCAATGTTATCTTGTTATTCAACTTATACAAACTTCGTTTTGAACTTTGGAACTTTCAGATATCTCGTTTAGCCTATACATTCACCCTCAGTGGTAAGTGACGTCTTGGACCTTACTCAATTTTCTAAGTAACATTTTCTGACTTGACATTTTGAATTATCTCACATTTGACTAGTTAGACTCCTCCTAGGCCTTTGGTTGTGATAAGTGTTGATGATCATTCTAAGCAGGGATGACCTCCTTAAGCATGAGCTGCCTTAAGCTCACTAACTTTGTTCAAATTGTCAAAGGTGTGTGTTTATTTCAAATGAAATATATCTATGGTTGCCTACGAATTGATTGAAAATGACGCTTTTTATTCTTGTAAATACAAGTACAAACTAAGATGTACTCTTTTCTATATTCTTTGGGAAATTTGAAGAATTGTTACATTGCCCCTGAAGAAGAGTGTGAATTCGAAACGCGTTGGGCTTGACATTGTACAATAAAATACTATGATTTTTTTGAAAATTGTGAGATGGTATTTCTTTTAACTATCTTACATATTGAATTGTTGATTGCTAAGAAATTATATCAAACTGTCTATATGAATCCTTGACTATTTCATCAAATGATTGATCTGTTGTACAGATACTAGATAGTGTGCAGGGGACGGGAGTTCCTAAAAATCCTTTAGGAACAGCCACTTTTTGTTCCGTATTCAGGGGAGCCATATAAGGGTGTATCAGTGTCTGGCTCAGGTGTGCGTACACGCTGGCAGCATGGTGGGCTCATCAGGGTCGGTGGCCCTTCAGCAGGCATTGACACCGGGCTGGTATACCCCTGTCTGTGCCTCCGGTTGTGGGTGTGGGTGCAGTGTACCCTGCACTGCTCCTGGTGGCCTGTGGTGTGGGTGTTGGCTTGGCCCTGCTCTGTTGCAGTGTTACAAGGGCCACATCTGCCTCAGTGTGGCCTGAGAGGGCCTTTGCAGGGTGGTGTTGGTGGCAGACCTTGAGGGCCTGGATGCACCGCTCCGAGATGGGCCTGCAATGTCCTCCTCCTCCTCTGATGCCTGTGGCAATGCATGAGTGCCAGTAGGGGACATAGGAAATGTAGTCAGGTATGGTTCCCCCACGTGTGTTGGCATGCAAGACACAATTGCTATGGTACAGAGTGGGAACCCACACATATGGGCATGTTTAGTCAGGGGAGATTGCATGTGGGCATATGTGTTACGCTCACCTGGTATCCACGGGGACACCACCCAGCCAGCTGGTCACTGATGCCCTTCCTGATGGCTCCCCTGTGGGCTCGGTGTCAAGGGATTTCTGCCTGGTTGCTGGAATCGGTGGGCTCTCCGTCCTGCTCTCTGGGAAGGGGCGCGTTGGCTTTTGTGGGCGCTGGCGGTCCAGTTACTTCACTGACTGCAGCCCTTGTAGTGTCTTTCAGGTAGGTCTTATTGCAATTAATGGCATAGTATTTCTTGCATGCCTTTGTCTGTTCTACTGTCTCTTTTTATCTCCTATAGGGGCGTGGAGTGTCCACTCGGTGAACGGGATGTGCTGGTTCTCACCGAGAGATGATGGCGCGCTATAGCGCTATGATGCGGTAAGGAGGCGCTTTGCGTAGCGCAGCGATGCCTTGTCCTCACTGACCTGTGTTTTTCCCTTTTTGTAGGCCGCGGAGAGTACCCAGCACAGATGGGGTTTCCGGAGCTGTGCCGGTCGAGAAGTAACCAGCCAGGTAAGTCTTTAAGCAGCTTTATGGTTGTAATGTCTCTAGTACCTCCGTTAATAATGTCTTTCTCCTTTTCTCAGGTCTCTCGATCCGGGCGGCAAACTCCTCCAACAGAGATGCCCAGGAGCTGTGAGTAAAGATGAATGAAGATTGCAGGTAAGATTCTGCTGCTAATGATGTTTCTTTGTCTTTTTCTGCTGGTCCGGAATTCGTCGGGTTCGCGAGAAGCTGGACACGGTGAGCGTCACGTTGCTAGAAGCAAAGTAACGCGAAGCGTGTGTTCTTTTTCGGGTGTGGCTTAAATAGCCACTGTAAAGTAGTGCAGGTAAAGTAGTCCCTAGGCCACTACTTCCAAAGCACTAGACCGCATAGCTTGGTTCTAGGAACCCAGCTTTGTGGATGCCTCCATGTTGGCTGAAAGCCTTAATAAAGTAGTCCCTAACGCAGATGCTTCTCCCAACTGATGAGCCTGGCGCCAAAGGTGCCAGGACTGGCCTCAAGAGGGCTTGAAAAGTGAAAGTCTGGCCTTATTAAAGATCCGAGCCCTGATTCCACCTGGCTTGTGGGCTTGCCAGTGGGGGTCAGGGCTGAGGGTCGTGACAGCACTCCCCCCCAAGGCCCCTCCCAAGGTGGGTCTTCTGCCTGGTCCAGGTTTGGTTGGGAAGTTTTGATGAAACTTCTTGATCAGATGTGGTGCATGAATGTTTTCACTGGGTTCCCAGGATCTATCTTGAGGCCCAAATCCTTTCCAGTCGACGAGATAGTACAATTTGGCTCTAGAGTACTTAGAGTCCAGGATGCCTTTGACTTCAAATTCTGGTTCTCCATCTATTAGTGTAGGTTGAGGAGGTGTTTTGATTTTTGTACTGGGTTGTACTGGTTTTAAGAAGGATGCATGGAATACCGGATGGATTTGTAGATTAGGTGGTAGATTTAACTTGACAGCTGCTGGGTTGATAATTGCCTTGATGGTATAGGGTCCCAAATATCAAGGTTGGAAGGTCCGGGTCCCTTTGATGGGGACGTATTTGGCAGCAAACCAAACCTGGTCTCCTACTTGATAGTCTGGAGCCTTTTTCCGATGCTGATCGGCGAAGTGCTTTTGTTTTTCTTTAGCATGAATAAGATGTTCCTTTGCCTTTCTGAACGCTTGAGTGATGGTTGTATGAAGAGACTATACTGCGGGCATTTCCAAGCTGGCAGGAAGGTCCAGTTCTGACGTACGTGGATGTCTGCCATACAAGGTGTAAAAGGGAGTTTGACCTGTGCTAGAATGTACGGAGTTGTTATATGCGTACTCGGCTATCCACAGTAAATCCTTCCAATCTCTTAATTCATGGTGCAGCATGCACTGCAAACACTGCTCGAGGGTCTGGTTGGTCCTCTCAGTTTGGCCGTCTGTCTGGGGATGGTAACTGGTGGATAGCCTGACGTCAATCTGAGCCATCGCACAACATTTTCTCCAAATATTGGCTGCCTCAATCGGAGACCAGAACTGATGGAAAGCCATGCAGCTTGACAATGTTTTGCAGAAATACTCCTGCTAGAGTGGATGCGTCCGGGAGGCCTTTAAGAGGAATAAAATGTGCCATCTTTGAGAACAAATCCACGATTACAAGAATGGTGTTAAAGCCTTAACTTGGTGGCAGATCTGTGATAAAGTCGAGGGAAAGCGTGTGCCATGGAGCGGGAGGGATGTCCAGTGGTTGTAGGAGACCTGATGGTTTCTGTTTCTGTGATTTGTTTTGAGCGCAGACGCCGCAGGATTGAACATACTGGACAATATCCTTACGCCAGGTAGGCCACCAAAAGTTCTTCTTTACCTTGGCTAAAGTTTTAGCGATTCCAGGGTGTCCTTCGATCAGGGAGTCATGATAACCTGAAATGATATGCTGTTGCAACTCCTTCTCGGGTACATATAGCTGATCTCTAAAGTAAGGTAACTGATCCTTGATGCAATACTGCTCGCCCTGAGTTTGCCATGCAAGGAAAGCATCCGGGTTCATTGACTGACAAATATTGTCCCGTAATTCGACTTGTGATAAGGCTGTTGTTATGCCCAAGAGTTTGTCTTCAGGTATGATGGGTACCGGGTCTGGAGTTGTATACGCTGTTTCATCAATGCCCATTCGAGATAAGGTGTCAGCTTTTCCATTCTTGACCCCAGGTCGAAAGGTGATTACATAGTCATATTCAGCGAAGAAAAGGGCCCACCGTAACTGGCGTGAAGACTGGGCTTTGGCTGTTTTGAGGTATTGCAGGTTCCGGTGGTCAGTGATCACTGTAATGGTGTGTCTAGCTCCCAGAAGATAGGGCCGCCACACCTTAAAAGCAGACTTGATGGCTAGGAATTCTTTGTCCGTGATAGCGTAATTTAGTTCCGGAGGTGAAAACTTTTTCGACCAGAAGGCCACCGGATGCGGCTGGCCGGTTTCTGGGTCCCTCTGTGACAGGACCGCTCCCATCGCCATACTGGAAGCATCAGTCTCTACGACATAAGGGAGGTCTGGACTCGGGTGCCGCAGGATTGGAGCAGAAGTGAACCTTTGTTTTAGTTCCTGGAAAGCTATTTCTGCTTCCTCAGTCCAAGCAAACTTTTTATTGCTTTTTCGTAGCAATACCGTGATTGGGTGCATAACCTGAGAGAAGTCTGGAATAAACCGGCGGTAAAAGTTTGCAAAGCCTAACATGCTCTGTATTCCCTTCAGAGATGTTGGTGATGCCCATTTTAACATTGCGTCCACTTTATGCACGTCCATTCTGATGCCTATCGGCGAAAGGATGAAACCAAGGAATTCTACTTCGGTGACGTGAAAAAAAACATTTTTCCAGCTTTGCGTACAAACAATGTTGGTGGAGCTTGGTGAGGACTGAACGAACATGCCTGATATGATCTTGTTTTGAGGCTGAGTAGATCAAGATGTCATCTATGTATACTAAGGCGCAAACGTCAATCAGTTCTCTCAGGACATCATTCATGAAATATTGAAACGCTGCAGGAGCGTTACACAAGCCAAAGGGCATGACTTGATATTCAAATAAGCCATATTTGGTACAGAAAGCGGTGTTCCATTCATCTTCACTTCTGACCCTGACTAGGTGGTATGCTCCCGAAGGTCTAATTTGGTATAGATCTGGGCATCTTTGACTTGGTCTAGCATTTCCGGGATAAGAGGCAAGGGGTTGTGGTCCTTCACAGTTATCTGGTTTATTGTGCGGTTATCAATACAGGTCCTCAAGTCCCCTTCCTTTTTCGGTACGAAGAACAAAGGACTGGCTGCTGGAGACTCAGATGGGCGGATGAATCCATTTGCGAGCTACTGGTCCAAATAGGTTTTCAGGTGAAGGTTTTCTGGCTCGGTGAGAGCGTAAATCCTGCCGCATGGGATTTGTGCCCCAGGAACAAAGTCAATTTGACAATCATAAGGCCTATGTGGCGGCAACGTGTTAGCCTGGTCTTTTTGGAATACATCCTGAAAGTCAGGATATTCATCTGGCAAAGTATTAGTTACTCCCAAGGTATATGCTTTAATACTGGAAGCTTTGGAGACACAGGAGTCGGGTTTAGGGTCAGGAGAGTAGCAGGTTATGGAGCAGTTGCTGGAGAAGGTTCATTTTCGTGCCCGCCAGTCTATCAAAGGGTTGTGAGCAAACAACCATGGCATCCCTAGTATCAACCGGAATTGAGGTGCCTTTATTAGATCGAACGAAATACACTCCCATTGCCCATCCAAGGTTACTACCGCTGTGCACTGGTTTACTGGCCCGGAGGCGATTTCCGTCCCATCCACGGTTGTCACCTGGTCCCTGGTAGATTTAGAACACAAAGGGAGCCCCATCTCTGCTGCCAACTCTTGATCTATATAGTTCCCAACTGCTCCGCTGTCGATGTACGCTTCTGCGGCATGCATCTTTGACGATTGTTGGTGATTTATTAAGATCACGGGTATCACAAAGTGTGAGGTCAGTGGCTCTTTCTCATCACTCGACAAACTGACCTCTATGGTTGCCGAGCTTGGTAGTTTTCCAATTCCTTACCTTCATCCTTTTCTGTGACCCCGACTGTTCTCCTAGGGGGTTTAATTGGGCAGTCTTTCAGGAAATGTCCTTCTTTTTTCCCGCTCTTGTTTTGTTAATGGAGGTTGTAACCCTCCGATCTGCATGGGTTCTACGGCGTTGTCTCCCCCCGTAATGCATTGTCTTTAGGCCAAACATAAACTATTCGTGAGTCTGCTTTGGACCGGTCTGCTTTTCTGTCCTGCAAACGATGATTTAGCTGCACTACTAGATTTATGAATTCGGTACAGTCTCTGAGAGGATCAACTACCTGGGCCAAGACGTCCTTTAATTTGCCTCGTAAGCCTCGGTGGAATAACGTGGTTCTTTTGTTCTCTGGCCACCTCGCTTCAGCCACCAGTCTATTGAAGGTTGCAATATATGTTAACAAGTCTTGGTTTCCCTGCCGGAGGGATATAAGTTTGTTATCCACTGCTTGTTCCTGGGTATGGCGAGCAAACAGTTTTTCCATCTCTATATGGAACCCCCCATAGCCCTGCAACAACGGATCGTTATGGGTCACCAAGGGCACCGACCAATCCGATGCGCTTCCACTCAAGTATGATAGGATGAAAGCTACCCGAGCTTGGTCATTTGGAAATGCCCCAGGCCGACAAAGGAAATGAAGGCGACACTGATTTATAAATACTGCATACTTCCGTGGGTTCCCAGAAAACCTTTCTGGTGGTGCCAGGGGAACTGTTCCAGGCAGTGTGATCTGTACTGGTGTGGGGGCATGGGATGGTGGAACAGGAGTTTGCATCGGTGGATTTCCCCCAGGTAGAGGAGTCTGCCCTGCCTGCGATTGCAAGAATTGTCTGCTGATTTCATCGGTGCGCTCCCTGGTCACTATTAAGTCTCTCCGGAGTGCATTAGTCTCTTGTCGGGCTGAATGAACCTCTGTATGAAGGTCCCCCAACAATTGGGCCAATTGGTCAATTTATGATGTTTCCATGGCGCCCAGGTGGATTATTTATGTGAGGCTTTGCGTTCTGTTACGCTCACCTGGTATCCACGGGGACGCCACCCAGCCTGCTGGTCGCTGATGCCCCTCCTGATGGCTCCCCTGTGGGCTCGGTGTCAAGGGATTTCTGCCTGGTTGCCGGAATCGGTGGGCTCTCCGTCCTGCTCTCTGGACAGGGGCGCGTTGGCTTTTGTGGGCGCTGGCGGTCCAGTTACTTCACTGACTGCAGCCCTTGTAGTGTCTTTCAGGTAGGTCTTATTGCAATTAATGGCGTAGTAGTTCTTGCATGCCTTTTTTCTGTTCTAATGTCTCTTTTTATCTCCTCTAGGGGCGTGGAGTGTTCACTCGGTGAAGGGGATGTGCTGGTTCTCACCTGGAGATGATGGCACGCTATAGTGCTATGATGCGGTAAGGAGGCACTTTGCGTAGCGCAGCGATGCCTTGTCCTCACTGACCTGTGTTTTTCCCTTTTTGTAGGTCGCGGAGAGTACCCAGCGCAGATGGAGTTTCCGGAGCTGTGCCGGTCGAGAAGTAACCAGCCAGGTAAGTCTTTAAGCGCCTTTATGGTTGTGATGTCGCTAGTACCTCCGTTAATAATGCCTTTCTCCTTTTCTCAGGTCCCTTGATCCGGGCGGCGAACTCCTCCAACAGTAAGATTCTGCTGCTAACGATGCTTCTTTGTCTTTTTCTGCAGGTCCGGAATTCGGCGGGTTCGCGAGAAGCTGGACACGGTGAGCGTCACGTTGCTAGAAGCAAAGTAACGCAAAGCATGTTTTCTTGTTCGGGTGTGGTTTAAATAGCCACTGTAAAGTAGTCCAGGTAAAGTAGGCCCTAGGCCACCACACCCAAAGCACTAGACCGCAAAGCTTGATTCTAGGAACTAAGCTATGTGGATGCCTCTATATTGGCTGAAAGCCTTAAGCAGATGCTTCTCCCAACTGATGAGCCTGGCACCAAAGGTGCCAGGACTGGCCCCAAGAGGGCTTGAAAAGTGGAAGTCTGGCCTTATTAAAGATCCGAGCCCTGATTCCACCTGGCCTGTGTGTGGGCTTGCCAGTGGGGGTCAGGGCTGAGGGTCGTTACAATATGTTATACACTAGTGAAAAATGCTGCAGCCATTCTGATTAATAATGTTGCTGACATGGGTCAGTGGCCATACCATAAACGTAGGCTCACACCATGCATTAATTGGCCAAATCTGCATGTTAGCTATAACACAAAGCATAGCTATTATGTTCAGAAAAGGTCGAGAATAGATGTTTGCAAGAGTAAAGTTTGAAAAAAAAATTTGGAAAACCAAAAAAGAAGCAAGCGCTATACAATCATGAAGAAGCAGTGGTTGCAGGAGGGATATAGCAGGTTTCTCTTGTTTTATTATGAAATGAAAATATTTAAAAAATGGCAGAAAACGGCATGTTTTTGCGAAAGGTCCAGAAAGGGATGAAAAGTCCCCCTGCCCTTTATATTAGTACAACAAACATGACCTGAATTCGAGCTTATGGTTTTTCTATTATCGGGTGGGCTCCCCAGGTCCCCCGACACTACCCCACAGCCCCCCCCACTTCCCTACTCTACAGATACCACATACACATATACATTTGTTTGTATATGTATTTGGTCGAATCGACCAAAAGTGATCATCCCAATTGCAGACTTTCAAAAGCAAGTCTATGTATCCACGTGTTGCCCATGAATACAAGGGCAGGTGTCAGGAATTACAGGACAGGAAGTAGGACCGCACAGGTCGATGTCAGGAGGGCAGAGGAGAGACGACCACTTTAATCCAAGTTGAAACGAATGAAAAACCACAAGAAGTACATTATTTTCAAACTTCAATTTTTAACTTGACAGCACATCAATTCAAAACACACAAAAGGTGTCTTTTTGAACTTTAGCTTTCGAGATTTAATTTTCAAACTTTGTTTTCAAAATGAAGACCTACAATCTTCTGAAAAACGTATTAAAACATAGATGCGTATGGACAGAAAACATTCCGGAATTAAATAAAAGAAACGCCCAAGCATGTGTAACTAAATCACATTAATGGGCCTGTTTCACAGAAGGGCTTTATAATGGCACAGCCCCACTGAAAAACACTCTGTGAATCATCTCCATGTTGCAAACATGATAGATGACCATGATGATGGCTGGATACAATGGTATGGTTCAGGGGTCTGTTGGTCTAGAACTCCTGTTATCCCTCTCCATTGACTACGCTGGCCAGGAACAGGGCTGATGGGATGTGTAGTCCGGAACATCTGCAGAGCCAAAGGTTGCAGACCTCTGGTCTAGTTCCAGAAAAATAATGTTTTTTATATTAGGAGAGATAAGATGTCTCTGTTATAATAAACATTATAACAATAAAACGAATGTAATAAGGCCGGCGATAGTACATCCATAATACCAGAGTAACCCCTAGACACAGATGTGTGTTTAACACTCATCCCAAGGTAGTTCATGGTGTATTTCTATTTCTTGCTAAGTGAGATAATGCAGGAAACCTCTTGTTAGGGAGAACTCTCCTTATATGGCAAATTTCCCTCACCTAGTGAGTCCCCCAGCAGCTTTGCTGGATTTCTAGAGTTTATTTTTTCCAATTGGTAAGAGTGTACCCCTTTTTCCCACTCTTACCTGTGTTTTGCCATGTGTATTTCATCTGTTTTTATGATTGTGGACTCTGTAGTACACTACTTCAGTCACCCCCTTCTTTTGTGTGTTACATAGCACCTTCAGTGCAGTGATACAGGTTTGTCTTTTAGACTTCCCACCGACTCCATTTCTGAGGCTGACTACAGTCCCCCAGAAAAGGGTAAAGTTGCCATTTACTTTACTCAGTCAAATAACCACAGATCCAGTACACCCCATCTTACCTGGAGTACTGGAAAAGGTTAATCCTTAGCCCTTTTTCTCTGTACCTCCCAGAGTATTGTTTCGCTCTTTTAACATTTAGACTTGGCTGGTGGCAGTGGTATCTACCCTAACTTTGCGACCGTGATAATACTATATAAACGTGGTATTGTTTTAGGCTATTATAGGAACTGTGGGTCTGCAGGAAACTACCAGGAACAACTGCCGTGGCACCAGCTTATTCATTGAATAAGGTACTGTCTTCTGCTTGAGGAGTTAGGGTGAATCCCTTTTCTCCTCCTACAAGGCTTGCCCTTATCTTCCCTCCTTCTTATAACTTTTGCTTCCTCTATTGACAATATCTAAGTACTCCTGGATATGTTGAATCTTGAACTGTCCGACTGTGTGATCCTCGACAACAGGAACCCGGTTCCACTTGACACTGACTCCGGCCTATTGACTCTTGAATTTCTGTCAACGAGTGTTCTCTGATTCTGTCTGCCTTGACAAAAGTATTGCCTATGATTTTTGCCCCAACTCTCTCTATTTATCTCAGGTGCTAAGTGTGTTTTTGCCCCGGTAACATTTCTTGCCGCGGATACGCGTATCTTTAGTAAGACCGAACTGTCATTACTGTCAAAAAGTGATTGCATATGTATTCCCGGTAACGTCTTTTGTTTTACAACACCGGTCCGTTAAAAAATAGGGTACTTACCTTGAGTTATACTGTACAAAGTGAATTGGTTGGTTGTAGTGTATTTTACATGTGGTTTTGAATTAATAGAAGTGTTGTGTTTATAACAAATGGTTTAAAAATAAATGTACTTATTTTTTTTACCTGAAACCTTGAGTCAGTGTTTGCTTGAGTCACAGTAATTGTGGTCCCTTTGTGTAATCTCCGCTAATGCTCATATTCTCTTGAGATAAGCCTGGCTGCTCCGCTACTGCTACCCCTTTAACATAGTAGTACAGGATTGTACCAAAGGTAAACTTGTATTACCACTTGTAGTCTTAATTGTGTGTAGTGGTCCCTAAGGGCACTGCACAGGATTCTGCTTAACACCTCTATTAATACCGAAATCACTCCATGATATAGGCTGCTCTGTTTCATAGGAAAAACGGCTCACATTTTCAAACATCAGCTGGAAGAAGGAGGGAGAGCAGAAGATTTTGGAAGAAGGGAGGAGCAAAGGTGATCCGATGGATGGGGAGGACAGATATCCCACTTGACCAAACTGAGCTACTCTGGTCAAAACACTTTCTGTCAGCAAAACCCTATGAGAAGAGCATGCTATTTCCGATACCGTAAAAGTGACCGAATCCAATGTTTGAGGAAGAATTGACGAATAGTTTTTTTTATTTGTTTTCCCGAAAAAAACATTTAAATGATAATATATGTGGGGGGGTGGTAAGGGATATTAATAAAGGTAGGGGGCGGGAGACCCGAGGGAAAAAAATGTGCTCACGTCACTCTTTCGAAAACATGGATACGGTCAAATCACCTTCATCTGGCTATTTCCAGCCACACTCTGGCGCCTAAGCACACAACTCCAACAGTACAAAAAGACAACTTAAAAAACATTAAACATTCGTCCCCAAATTTGATCATTGTCGCACTCATGAAAGCCATTAACTTACTCACAGTAAGGTTGCTTCCACGTCCCGCGCACCCAGGGCCTTCTGTCAATCATGCCCACTGGTCTCTTTGCCTTAAATCTGCTAAGGGAAGTCGTCAGTACCCCTCTCAGAATAGGGCAGATGGGATTGAAGCACAGAGAGCCTTTTTCCGTGCTGTGTGCCCACATCTGGCCCATTCAGAATGAAGGTGGAAGTGGCATGCTTAGGAGGAAATGCATGTGGCAACCACCAGGCTTTGGCAAAGCCCCCTCTAAACATCTAAGATGAGAGGCAAATAATGAGACCTGTCCTAGCATTGACCAATGAGTACACCTGCTCTAGCTCCGAGCTGAATAAAATCTCTTTGCATTTCAACGTTCTGAAATGCAATTCAGCAGCACTACCAAGTGATTCAATCAGATGCTTTCTTACCTGAGTATGCTGACAGCGTCAACAGGGCCTGCCTTTCAGCCAATCAGCAACACTCAGACATACCCTTTCCTAACTCTTTCATTAACCCATGATGAATTGCTAGAGATTGAGGAGAGGCACAAGCCAACAGTTCCGCAATAGTATAATTGTATTAGTTTCCACAAAAAGGCTTAAAAAACAAGCATGGGAACATATACGCATCTCATTCAAACAATCATCCAGTAACCACATCCTATCTCATGTGGGATACATTTTGCGCACTGCATGATCTTTACATACACTGCATGCACAGAGCACTCTGCTTGGATCTGGCACACCATAATCATACTCCACAAATACTTCTTTATGCTTGCACAACACACACACACACACACACACACACACCTTACTGCTTACACACCACATACACTGCATGGTACTGACAAGCAGCTAGCATAAGGGATTTTCTTGACAGTGAAGCTCATCCCCTCCCGCCTCAGAACCCGCAAGACTCACGTTCTTGGCAGCGAGGAAGGCCATTCCCTGAGCCACCTGGCTGGAAAAGTGCAACAGGTCGAAGAGCATGAGTGGCTTTGTGTCTTCCTCCTCCGTCTCTTGGGCCAAAGTGCTGCCTGGAAAGAGTAACAGAGAAAGTGATCCCCAATCCCTTCCATCTTCCATGGAATCCTTCATGCCGCGGTGGGTCCACTATGGGATCCTGCACACGTAGCAGCCTAGGGACCGTGTGAGGGTCCATAACTGTACAATAACCCTACTACAGGCATATATATAGAGGTACCAATCAATTCCTTCTGTGCACGGCAGCGTGCCCCTGGATGCGCCCATAAACATCTGGGTCCCTCCTGCCCTTCCCTCCCAGCATTCATTTCCCCGCTATTGGTTAATGAATCTATATTCCACTCCTTTGCTCTACTAAACCATCCATATTCTTGACTCCACTCCCATTTCCGTCACCCGATTTTTGCTCGTCGCATTCAACTCAAAGTTAGATCATACCTCCACCTTTCTCTTGAAGCTTACTTGCAAATGACATACCTCCCTTTTTTTTAACTCTGGGAAGCATGGTCAGAAAGCATCACTCAGTCTCTCATCCTCCATGTGAACAGGAGAAGTGGGCACGATGCATAGAAGGGTTAAAATAACAGCGACTAAATTACAGGACTACTATGCTTCTGTGCAGTATCGCTTGATCAACTTTCAGTCGAATACAGCAAAGTTGCCACTTGGTACTATGTCATGTTAAATGTTTTGGACAACATGAGTATCCATGAGCTGTGCATAGCGGGACACTAATCGGGCCACTGGGCATGTACAGACACAGAAGGCTCTTTACTCTCAAGTGCAGTTCAGCCACATCAACAGCATGAACCACATTAATTAATCTTTTGATATTCCCTGCCCTGCACATACGCTGGGTGAATCTTTGGACCATCTCACATTTGTCTATCCCAAACTTCAGAACATGCCGCCAACTATGATTGTGTACCTAATTTCCAATTGAACTACCTTGATTAAGAATGACCCACTGCAGTCCTACAAGCCCATTCACTCGCATTAGCTTTTTCATGTCAACCAGTGCTAGATCTAAATGCAGACTTACGTGTCAATTTCAAAGCAAATCAACCTGAATTCTGATTGGACTATCTGCAAGTTTTCATTAGCCAAATGTAACAGATTTGAACAACATTTCAGACATGTCGGACATTTGAAATGACCATCTTTGGAATACACCTCGCTCTCTTGTTGCTTTGGTTCCCCCTTGTCCCAACAACCCTCCCTCCCCTACATGGCTCTCGTATACATACCCCGCTTGGAGGTAGAGTCTGAACACACAGGCCTCATTTCAATGTAACTTTCACGGCACTGGCTGGAAAAGCCGCTGTCACTGTCACCAGAACACAAAAAGCAAAAAGAGCATTAGCAGTTGTAATAATTAGTTTGGCCTGCAGTTGCATTTCCACAGTTATTATTGCTTCTGATTGAGAAGGAGCAACTATGAAGCAGCAGGCTGGCTTATCTGAGAAGCAAGAGATTTCTAGCCATAACTGCCCAATATATAATTAATCTCCATTCAAGTGCATTGGTGGTGCTTGGATGTGCCTTGTAAGCCCAGAATATTCTGTGTCAATACCATGAACAAGCTCGTTCAATCACACACAGAGCTTGTAGCGTAAATGGATTGATTTTCAGATTCTTCAAAGGTAGCATTTGATCTACTTTGACAACAGTGATCCCTAATTAATGCGCATTTGGATTTCTTATATTTCCCTCTTATCATCCCACAATGTTTTGGGTTCATCGCTCTTCATCAGGTGGACTAGACACGCTTTCTTCCAAATAAAACAAAAGGAAATCACTTGGGACAACATTTGCATGGAATCTGGGTAAATACCCTGATATTTGTATGCAGGGCGGATTGAACGCTATAACATGTATGTCTTTGAGAGCGGGATAGGGAAGAGTCTGCTTCCTGCGTGCCCCACCCATATTTTTGTAACCATGCATTTGTTCTCACACTGCACTGTCGTTACTGAAATAGTACCATGACACAGAAGCAGAGCTTTCTAGGTCCACCAGACCACAGTTTTGAGATTTGAGAACTTTGAATCAATTTGTGTTTTTTGAAGGAAGATCAATATTTGTTTGGAATTTGCACAGCCTCAGATCAGTTGGGGTGGAGCAGAAGTACCCTTGAAAAGACAGAGGACACAGGTTCATGGATGTGCTATATTCTCAGAGTCTAAAAGTTGCATTCTGCTAACATGGGACATCCTCGAACTGAACCCCTTAAATATGAAGCGGCCTCAAGCTGGGGGGCTTCCACCGAGGTCAAAGACATGCATAGGTGTTGTTGCGTCCTCTCTTATGCCTCTGGCCATTTGAGGTTAGCAGCTTCAGCGGGTGCCAACAGTCACCTATCTTGGCAATTAGAAATGGTTACTGACGACCCCGATTGATTGGGGATTTCATCATCATGCAACAGCCAAAGAAACGTTTATAATATTTTTGGAAATAAAAGGCACTCATTTGGTTGGAAGGTGAAAGTAAAGGAGAAACCTCTTATACTACGGAATTCTGAATTGAAAGAGAAAAATAAACATTTTAAAAATAAACCATAATTCCTCCAGGCTAGTGGCGGAGGATAAAAAGGTATTCCTGCGGTTCCAAGAATAAAAGTGAAAGTATAGTTTAGAATTGAATGTGCAAAAATGTTCTAACAATTTTAATTCCCATACAGGGTGTTGACCAAGAAGCAAAAAGAGCTCCTGTGTCGTTTGTTGTTTTGTCCCATTCCCCTTTCCCCCGCCATCTGATCTGATCCACACTGTAAATCAAAGGTGGGGCACAGAACAGTTGGAAAGGGAATGTGGGGTTCAGCAGCTCCTATGGAAGGTAAACCAGGAACCTGAAAGTATGAAAGGCCCAAGGTGATTCTTTCATCCAAGCTGTTATGGACCCCAGAGGTTTCTCTCTAAGCTTGTTAGGGGAGGTGTTGTTAGAAATCAGACAGGAGTTAAAGGCTGTTAGGATTAAAAATAAATTTTTGAATCAGAAGGTGAAAGGTTTAGTAGAAAAGGTTAGCTTTTTGCAAGCACAAAGAAAGCCGTTACCAGATGATATGGCAGAGGATTTAAGACCACCGGATTTAATTCAGGAGGAAGAGCAAGTTGTTAGGAGTAAAAGTAAAATGTTGGTTAGGAGTAGGGAATGTCACCTACCCATCCCTTTGGCGGCTCCTGAGCGCTATCGGGGAGATCAAAAAAGATTTTCTGTGTTTGTGACTCAGTGTCAATTACATTTCCATTGTCGTCCAGAGGTGTTTACCACTGGAACTGCTAGGGTAGCCTTTATTCTGTCATACTTATCTGGTGATGCAGCGGATTGGTTCGTCTTACTGGTTAGTCAGCATAGTCCTATTTTGGAAGATTTTGAAGGTTTTATGAAGGAATTTAGTAAAATGTTTGACAGGTGACTAGTTTCTCAGGAGGTGGATGCTGAGTTGCTTGAGTTACGACAAGGAAGTACAGATTAATTAATTACATCACACAGTTTAAGTTGTTGGTGCTTGAGACTAAGTGGCCAGAAGACAAGAGAGCAACATTGTTTTATAGAGGTTTGCGGGAAGAACTCAATGATACTTTGTCAACCATTGTAGAGAGACCATCGTCGTGTGAGGATTTCATTACGTTGGTCAACCAGTTGGACTTTAGGCTTAGAGAATGCAGGGGAGCGAAAGAGAATTTTCCCTGAAGTTAAGCTGAATTTTAGACTTGAGACACCTAAAGGAGGGGTGGTGAGTAGGGAGTTTTGATCTTTGGTAGGGAGTAAGGGCGTTTATTACAAACCTAGAGGTCCTTTGACTAATGAGGAGAGAGAAAAAAGAGTCAGGGAAGCTTTGTGCATGTATTGTGGCAGAGCAGGTCATTCACGGAAGGATTGTCCTAGAATAGCTTGCAAGACACCTTTGTCAACTCCCAACCCTCAACGAGTTGCAAATTCTGTGCAGTCTGCGGTTCCTCACATCACCTTAAATGTATCCTTGTTCTTGGCAGGAAAGATTAAAGGTAAAGGACCAGCTATGTTGGATTCAGGAGCCACAGGAAACTTTATGGATTGGGGATTGGCTAAATCACTAGGAATTCCGTTGGGTTTAAAGACTAGCCCAGAACAGGTCAGGGCTGTAGATGGTACACAACTCTCTTCAGGACCAATAACTCATGAGACCTTTCCTCTGTGGTTGGAAACAGAAGATGGACATGGGGAGGAATTGGCTTTTGAATTGATTGATGCACCTCAACTGTTGTTGATTATGGGAATGCCCTGGCTCACCTTACATAATCCGTCAGTAGACTGGGAGAAGAGGACGATCAGTTTAGTTTCAAATTTTTGTTCTTTACATTGTTTTGAGAGAGAGAGAGAGCAAATTCAGTGAGGAGTTGTTGGCAACCAATGAGGAAGAAGGCAGTGAAGCATTTTGGTTAGCCAAAGGCGGCACTGTGGAAACTTGTATAGGAGCAGCGGTGGCGCAGTTGCCAAGGTGTTATGAGGAGTATTGGAGCATTTTTGATAATGACGAAGCTGAGGAGTTACGACCTCACAGACCGTACGACTGTAAAATAGACTTGGAAGCGTGGGCACCTATTCCCTGTAGTCAAATGTATGCCTTACCTGACAAAGAAAATGAGCATTTGAAAACTGACCCAGAAGAAAATCTTGCTAGGGGATTTATTAGACCTTCTCAGTCTCCGGCAGCTTTGCCACTCTTTTTTGTCCCTAAGAAGGACAAAACATTAAGAATTTATATAGACTATCGGGCCCTAAACTGTATTACCATCAAGAACCGGTATCCTCTCCCGTTAATCTCAGTAATGCTTGAACAAATTCAAGGCCCCACTATCTTCACCAAATTGGATCTGCGGGGGGCCTATCATCTCATAAGGGCACGAGAGGGAGATGAGTGGAAAACTGCCTTTAAAACTAAATTTGGATTATTTGAGTATTTGGTCATGCCCTTTGGTTTGTGCAACGCCCCAGCAGCGTTTCAATTCTTCTTTAACCAGGTCCTCAGAGTATATTTGGATGTATTTGTAATTGTTTATATCAACGACATCTTGATTTATTCACAGGATGAAACAGTGCATCAGGAGCATGTGAAGAGGGTTTTGCAAAAATTGCAGGACAATAACTTTTTTGCTAAATTGGAGGAGTCCCAATTACATACCAATGTGGTTGAATTTTTGGGGTTTGTGATAAGACCTCAGGGTTTGGAGATGGACGCTCACAAAGTTCAGGCGGTTTCAGAATGGGCATCTCCATCACGTGTAAAGGAAGTACAGAGCTTTTTGGGATTTACCCATTTTTACCGGCAGGCATCAAGGATTTCTCCGTTGAAGGTGTCACCTATTACAAAATTACTTCGGAAGGAAGTGAAATTTGAGTGGTCGGAGCAAGCGGAATTGGTGTTCTAGGATTTAAAAAGACATTTTACAGCGAGTCCAATCTTTATTCATCCTGATCCTGCTCAGCCATTTTATTTGGAAGCTGATGCTTCTAATGTCGCAGTGGGAGCAGTTTTGTCTCAAAGACAACAGATGACTGGACAGTTGCACCCAGTAGCATATTTTTTGAAGAAGTTGGCTCCCGATGAGATGAATTACACGATAACTGATCGTGAGGTATTAGTTATTAAAAGGGCTTTTCAGGAATGGAGACACTACCTTTTCGGTGTGCGGCATACAGTGGCAGTTCTCAATGATCACACGAATTTGCTTTTTAGGAAATCTGCCAAAACATTTGACTCCACGTAAACTTCGTTGGTCTTTGTTTTTCTCTGAGTTTGACTTTGTCATCACTTTTAAACCGGGAAGACAAAATGGTAAAGCAGATGCACTTTCTCGACAGTTTCCAGGAAGTCTTAAGAATGAAGAAGATCTTTCAGCTCCCTTGTTGGCGGCAGAACATTTTGCTGATGTTGTATCAACTGAGAAGTTAGATTTTGGACTTATGGTAAAACAACAGATGACCTTGGAACAAAGGCAGGAATGGGTTGAGGGAGATTCCATCAGAAGTATTCAAGATGGCTTGCCGAAGGTTGATGCTCGTTTCTATTTGCCTAGTGCTGACATCAGACAAGTGGCTTTGAAAGAATGTCACAAGACTACATTACCAGGTCATCCTGGTTAGCAAACACTATGGAACTAATTTGATGCCATTTTTGGTGGGAAGGTATGAGGACAGATGTGATGAACATTGTGAGAACATGTGAGGTGTGTGCACAAGCCAAAGGTGAATACAGTAAACCGGATGGGTATTTCAATCCTTTACCACTCACACCACACCCTTGGCATACAATATCTTTAGATTTTATTGTGGAATTGCCTGAAGATCAGGGGTGTACATCCATTTTGGTGGTGGTAGATCATTTAACTAAGGCAGGACATTTTATTCCTATGAAGGGGGCGGTCACAGCAACCAGTTTGGCGAACACTTTCCTGCAAAATGTAGTTAAGTTGCATGGTTTACCAGTTCGAATTATCTCAGACAGGGGGTCTCAATTTGAATCGACTTTTTGGAGGGCTTTCTGTAAAGAGTTAGGAATGTAAGTACATTTGTCTTCAGCATATCACCCCCAGATCAATGGTTTTACTGAGAGGGTTAATCAGGAGCTTGAAAAATATTTGAGGTGTTTTTTGCGTTCTAATCATAGTTGGTTTGATTTTGTTTGGTTGGCAGAATTCAGTTGTAATAATGTTGCCAAGGATTCCACCCAGATGACTCCCTTCTTTTGCAATCAAGGTTATCACCCTTGTTTTTTGAGAGCTGAATCCTCTTTAGATGTTTCTTGCCCTCAGGCAGGAGGAAGAATTCATGTGATGAGGAAGAATTTAGAACGTGCACAGCATGCTTTACAAGGAAGCAAGGAAGCCATGAAATGGTTTTCTGACCAGCATAGGAGAGGTAGTCCTAAGTATCAAGTGGGAGATCTGATTTGGTTGGCCACCAAGCATTTGATATTGAAGGGAAGAAACAAATTTAGCCCAAGGTTTATTGGCCCATTTGCTATTGAGAACATTTTAAATCCCGCTGTAGTCAAGCTTAAATTACCCCGGGAATTGAAAATTCATAATTCTTCTCATGTCAGTTTGATCAAGCCTGTGATTGATAGAACTTGTATCTCGCCACATCCTTCACCAGTAATTGCAGAATCTGAGGGTGAGGAGTTTGAGGTAAAAACAATCTTAGATAGTAGAGTAGAGTAGAGGTAGATTATAATATTTCATTGATTGGAAGGGTTTTGGTCCTGAAGAGAGGTCCTGGGAATCAGCTGAAGATGTTCATGCCCCATTGCTTGTATACAAATTTCATCAAAGGTTTCCCTTAAAGCCTGGCCTTGGGACAGGTCCTTGCGGAGGGGGTACTGTCAGGAACATCCGGGGTCATGCGGGAAGGGTGAGGCTAAGAACCAGGACACACAGAGTCAGCAGGGCGCAAAGGTTGGAGGGTTGTGGTTTTGTTTGCAATGCTAAATGCTTTTCGTTTTCCCTTAATGCCTTTCCTCAGTAATCTGCAGAGCTGAGCATTCAAAATGGTGGATTTGCCTCAAACCCAGGCCAAGATGGTGGAGATCCAATTTGTAATGTTAAGGACAGATTATCCTGGCACTCCATTCTAAACTGCCTTTCATCATTACTTTTAGGGAAATCAGTCATGTTTTAGTTTAGCTCGTTTAGGCCTTCCCTTTTTCAAGTTCATAAGAAGACAGAAGAGGAAGCAAATCTGAAGTTTTCAGCAGTCTACAAAAATCTGGTGGGAACGCAGCTTGTTGGCGAGTTAGGAGCTATGTTTGTTTAATTTTAGGAAGACTGGAACTGTGATTGTGTTAGGGAACTCAGTGCATGAAGAAGTCAGCTTGTTGGCAAGTTAGCAGCTGTTTTAATGTAAACTTTGAAAGCACAGTCCGTAGATACTAGAGGGTACGCTCCGCTAAAGATAGCAGTTCAGCTAATGTGTTTGAAGATTACACGGTGCATGGGAAATAGACTCTATTTAAGCCATTAGCAGTCAATGTTCAAGTATTCTTTCAGATAATGTTTGTTTTTTGGATATGCTACAAAATCTGCTTAACGCGACCTTCGCATTACTTCTGATTTGCTTTGAAGTGAAGCGTGTGTACTATACATTGAGCAGAGAGCTGTGGCGTATATGAAATCCACTTACGCGACCTTTGTGTCACTTCTGATTAGCTTTGAAGTGAAGCGCATATATTACACATTGAACAGAGAGCCGTGGCGTATACCGCGGTCACCTTATTGTAGTTTTATAAGTGACTCGTGACCGCGGTGTATGCGCAGCTGACTTTAGAACTGCTACGAAGGAAAAACGTAGTCAACGTTATTTGAAAAGCCCATTGTAATTGAGCAAGCTAATACCTGATGAGCTTTGTGTGTGGATTAAGGACTTTCTGTGACGCGCATTCGCTCTGGAAAGCTGTTTCTTTTCTTAAGCGCCTTTCGTTATAAAGATACTGCAAATGACGATGACGCATAGCACGCAAAAGAAGTGCTGGTGGCCATTTTGCTTTGAATGCTGGGAAATATAGTTAAGGATGCGCATCCAAGGTTGTTAGTTGATTAAAAAGGTAAATAAACCATTTCCCTTCCTTTTTTCCTTGTTCATTACAAAACAAACTGTTTTGAAAGTCAAGCATAAGAATACAAGCAATTGTTAAAGCAACTTTGAATATTAAAATTGCAACAGTGACAAACTCATTTGAAAATCAGAAAAAGTAAAGAAACTTTCACAATATTTTTGGAAATAAAAGACACCCATTTGGTTGGAACGTGAAAGTAAAGGAGAAGCCTCTTAAGAAATTCTGAATTTTAAGAGAAAAATTAACATTTTAAAAATAAACCATAATTCTTCCAGGCTAGTGGCAGAGGATACACAGATATTTCTGCAGTTCCAAGAATAAAAGTGAAAGTATAGTTTAGAATTGAATGTGCAACAATGTTCTAACAATTTTAATTCCCATACAGTGTGTTGACCAAGAAGCAAGAAGAGCTCCTGTGTCATTTGTTGTTTTGTCCCATTGCCCTTTCCCCAGCCATCTGATCTGATCCACATTGTAAATCAAAGGCAGGGCACAGAACAGCTGGAGAGGGACTGTGGGGTTCAGCAGCTCCTACAAAAGGCAAAGCAGGAACCTGAGAGTCTCATGAAAATAAAAGGGCCTATACTAAAAAACCTATTGCCAATCCTTACCACTAAGTTACAAATAGTGTGGGGTAATGTTCATGAAAAAGAAAGATAGGTCAGGATGTTCAGACCATTGGCCTCCCTGCCCCACGTTTTCAGCACAGGATAAGGCGGGTGACTCGAGCATAGCACACTCTTAAGCTTCTTCGGCATGAGGACCCAGTTCCATTACAATCATCAGGGCCTTCTATGCCCAAGTCTCTTAAATTAGCAAAAGTATCTGGCTTCAGAGGGCCTGATGTATCAAACAAATGAAAAGTTCCTTTCTAAGTATTCACGTAGGGCGATTCACTCTTCAGCCTGGATCCCCTCAGCCGGGTTCAGATCCCCTTTTCACAATTAGTCTCCCTCACCCCGTGTCGGACCAATTACAGTTTGGATGTCTTTTCTCAGGTGACTCACAGTTCACGCCGGATGCCCCTCATTCGGGCTCAGATCCCCTTTTCCCAATTAGTCTCCCTCAGTCGGGTTCGGACCAATTACAATTCGTATTAGTTATCGAAGACTTTCAAATGTGCACAGGGTGTGGCTTGGCACATTGCAGGACCACTTCGATATCACAGTTCACAATTTTACACTCTCAGTTGGATACCTAACAGAGTCCTTTGAATGAGCACACACGTGGTGCCGAACCGCTCAGTATATGGTATCTTGGCTTTCACATGTTCAGTCATTCGTTAAATATTCAATTATATTTGCATCACTCTTCACATATGCCTTACTCTCTGTTCTTTACACATTTCTTTATACACTGTTGCTGCTTGTAACCTTGGTTCTAACACACACCAGTCTGCTATCAGTCCCCCCGACTCATCGGCTGTACTGACTGAGTTGGAGTGGCTTTGTTGTCGGAGCCAAGGAAAGTACCACAGCAGCCATCGCTCCTCCTCGCCTCGGCTATCAATGCGGGAGAACCCTGGGTACCTTCGACACACACTGCACCTTTCTTCAGCTTTAATTCCCGGTCTTATGCTTCTTATCCTCGAACGCTTCTGAAAGTCGCGGTTTTCTTTCTCTGAAAAGGCCCAGGGCAATTCCTTCTTTGCAACCCTTTCTGGTCTTGCCATCCTTCTCCTGGTGTTAAACTGCCATCTCGGAACTGCTGCTTCCTTGTGTGTTTTGCCTTGCTCAGATTGTCCTTTTGTGCTCCGCCTTTTATCTGTGTGGGGAAGTGTGATGGAAGTCAGGTGCCTGAAGCTTGCATTGGGACATGTCAGGTATACAGCTCAGGTTTTAGTCCGTTGTCACTCACAGTGAACTGTCTGCAAGAAAGTGTATGTGTCGGAAAAGGTGGTCTAAGGGGGTTGGGTTCCTAGGTAGGATGGGAAAAAGGTGTTATTGGGAAGGGGATACTGCGTCTCACCGTCCTGTGTCCCACTTCCGCTCCCTAAGACCCCTCATCCAGGTGATCCTCCTGCACTGGTCCACCCGGAGGAACTGGATTCAAAAGCAATGGCCGTGTCCTGGCCACCTAGATGACAGATCCCCGGGGACTAGCGGGTGAGACACCTTCAAGTTTCTCACAGAAGTTACTGCATCGGATGTTCATCTGCGGGGAGAAGATGTCATCACTGAACAAGGGGATTTCTTTCTCAGAGAGAGCAATTCAGTAGCAGGGGTTGAGATAACTGGTGCTGCGCCTAGGCTTGTGAGTCCATTCCAAATAATGAAGAGATCTTTTCATAAAATCCCTGCATCCATGAGTCAGGCCTGGAAGTGGGTCTTCCTCACCCCGGTGCAGGCAGGTGTCAGAATCAGGTAGATTCTGGCTGCTTAATTGATTCTTTTGGAGCTTCTGTATGTCCCCTTTGGGGCTCCTGTGTAGATTCACATGCACTTATCCAGTGTAATCCTGATTTCTATGCAGTTATTGGTTTGAAAAAATGCCTTTAGAATGGTCAGAATTTACCCAGGTACTAAATGTCTTCACTTTCTCTAAAGCTATGCAAGATGTTCCAAAAGCTGTGCCCAGCTTTTTGGTACGTTGTCTGTGGATGTGACACTCCAGGTTCTTTGTTTTTCCCATTCAGGCAGGGGCAGTTCATTCAACCACTGATGGTTGTGCTGCAGATATTGCGTGACTCTTCTCTGGTGCTCCCATTCCTTCTCAAGAAGGAGGGATATTTTGACGTCATCTGCATACATTTAGAAAAAGAACTGATTTTGCAATATCACCACTGCGACAGATGGCCTTTAGATGTTGATTAACAGTGGTGAGATCCGGCGACTTTGGAAACCTTCCAACTGATGGTATGCGTTGTATCGATGGCCAAACAGATTCTGACATGCTGACTGGGCCCAAGAAGAAGGACCACATCCATTTTAGGGATGTTCCTATGATTCCTGCCCTTTACTGGATTAGGTCAATGAGGACCACCTAAGCCATGGATTGCACACTCTAGATAGGTTGAGCAGGAGCAGCACTTCAGACTAGTTGAGCTGTGGAACTAGTTTTCCTAATGCAAGTCCTAACAAACTGTATACCCTTGAGGAGTTTCATGTCTCACTGTCAGCTGTAGATACTATTTTAGTCTTCCACAGGTTTAACTGAATGTGTGAGTTAACCTTCAATGACATCGCTCGGGCATGAGAGAGTGGGTTCATGCTGTATCTGGGCAGATTTGTTGGGTTGATATTGGTATCTCCATACGCTGGGATTTGCATCTAAGGGAGGAAGGTATTCAGCAAAATCATGATTTCTGGACCGAGCGTCTCAATATTGTCTTTGGGTACATCCATGGGCAACAGAGCGCCTGCCTTGTCACCGATTTCTAAACATTGTTCCAGGAGTCCCGGGCTCAAAAGGCAGCAGCAGTAGGGCCATCATGCCTTACAATGGAGAGCCACAACCATGGCTTTCCCTCTACCCCCATCAAGGGGAAGATTTGTGCTATGGAGGGAGTTGTTTCCAGCCACCTGCAAGAAAAATTAAGCACGAAAAATACAAGTACCAGAATCCTTAGTGTCAATTAACTTGCCACACCTGAAAAGGAAATGAAGACACGCTTTAAAAAGCAAAGAAATACAGCCTCCCTGAAGATTGATGAAGTCATGAAAAAGTGCGTTTGGAGGAGAAGCTATTGCAGGAAACCTGGACTGGCAACAGAGCGCCTGCCTTGTCACGATTTTTAAACATTGTTCCAGGAGTCCCGGGCTCAAAAGACAGCAGCTGCAGGGCCATCATGCCTTACAATGGAGAGCCACAACCAGGGCTTTCCCCCTCCCCCCATCAAGGGGAAGATTCGTGCTATGGAGGGTGTTGTTTCCAGCCATCTGCAAGAAAAATTAAGTACGAAAAATACAAGTACCAGAATCCTTAGAGTCAATTAACTTGCCACGCCTGAAAAAGCAAAGAAACACAGCCTCCCTGAAGATTGATGGAGTCATGAAAACGTGCGTTTGGAGGAGAAGCTAATGCAGGAAAACTTGACTGACAACAGAGCGCCTGCCTTGTCACCATTTTTAAACATCCATGGGCATGGTTGAGCTGTGCTGCTGCGTACATTGATCCTCTGAGTGGCATCTGAATTGAGCGAGGCTAATTGTGGAAAATAAAGTGAATGATACCTCGAGCAGAGGGAATTGAGAGGGATTTGCATTGGGGGTGTCATACATTGGGTCAGTCTGGGTAACGAACAATGTGAAGCAATCTTCAGACTGTTGTAGGTGGCGCATGACATGTTCATGAGTCTGACCCTGATATCTCTTAGTAAATTTTGAATAGTTCACTTCATTTACTTGGGATGTTCTAAGAGCATTTGGTTCAAGCAGTTTCTTGGCCTTTGTTTTTGCTCTCCTGTAGCCTCTCATTTTCAGTTTGCATCGGGTTGGCATTTGTCCTTTGAGATCTTATTTTTTCTCCTGTTATGATCTGGATTTCTTCCTGCTGTCTTCATGAATACCACATAGTGATTTAACTACTTCTTGACACCCTTGTATGCAGACGTGGAGACCATGGTTCCGAATGGGGCAGCAAAGTTGAGAAATGTAATGTTGGTTGCTGGTAGTCTCCAGTAGCCACAGTGGATCAGCCCTTCCTGTGGTGGGCAATCAACGTACAGTGTGGGTGTTTTGAAAGGTGGCTGGCTTATTTGAAGGAGGACTGGCCTTAGTTCTTTCAGGCGTAGCCGGACTGATGGTTTGACTACTTAGGGCATGACCCTTCTACATCTGAGATTGGACTGCAAATCTGAACTTTCCCAGTCAAGAGACAATCCCAGGACAAGTTGATCATCTAAGCAGGAGAATAAGTTTTATATAGTGTCCGTGGCCTGTTTGTCTCCATGTTTGTCAACCCAGAGGTTAGAAAATTTGCAGGATGATTCTTTGATCTTAAGCAAAGATAATTAAGTTGATAATCTGCTGGAGAAAAGATGCATACGACTACAGATAAATAAACATGAAAGATCCCTCTCACTGAATCCTTTTGTCTTCTTTCTTAAGGCAACTCCACTTGAGTCTTGGGGTGCCTCCTCCAATTACCCTTCCGTCTCTGCCTGCTTCAAATGTGCTCAGTTGTAGGCTGAAGGAAGAGTTTCCCCAACACCACCACCACCCTTGGAGTCTGCCATATATGTCCATATGTATGTATGTATGTATATATATATATATATATATATATATATATATATATATATATATATATATATATAGCTTTACAAATAAATGAACGAGGCTAGGAGGGGGATTGTGAAACAGAAAGAAGTGACATGGAAAGGAAACTGGAAATTAGAAGGTTATTGTAGTCGCTTTGCTGTTTAATGGTTGACGGGATTATTACCTTCTGGTGTACTTCTTGTCCACACAAATATTCTTGTAAATGACAGTCCCATCCTGGAGCGTTTCTGTGACTGAGTCTTTGATGACGAATGATTCCCCTTTTTTCCGAAGAAAGTTCAGCAGGTCCCCATATTCGCAGTATTCCGTTATGACCAGGATTGGCCCTAAGAGTGAGAAAAGAGGGGACACACCAAGAATCACCATCAAGGGTTGTATGCAGCTAAACCGGCCCTGATGTGATGGTCATCATGCCACACCAGCCCCTCTAACTATAAACTCAGAGAACTCCTCCTTCCACACTTACCAATCCGGGTACAGAGACCTACTTTTCCCAATCACAAAGAGAACAATCATGAATATTGATAGGTCTGAATAAGGTCCACATTTAGGATTGTTGATATTCTTAGAACAATCTTGCAAACTATAACAGGAGAACAGATGGGAATGACTACAAGTTAATATCTCAGTGTTTCCTTATGTCACCATTGGCAAGAGAGTATGGCTGCACCATGTGCTGGCAGGAGCAAGTTACCGCACTTCTCCGCCACGTGGAAGGACATGAGAAAGGTGTGTAATTAAGCAATCAAATAAATGGCTGATGAGTGGCATCTCGCTCTGAACTTGCCCAGTGGGTGCACTAGCACCCGCAGTGTGGGGCACCCCTGAAGAAGACCACTGTGATGAGTGGCTATCCCTAATTAATACTTTCTTCTGTTTTGGCAATCAATTTCAAGCAGCAAATGAAATGCTGTTAGGGAACGAAGAAGATGTCTGCTGCTCTAGCCAGAGCAGCCTTAGCCTCATGCCAATAGCTAAAGCCAAAGCACAGAGTTTGCAGGCATTTTACAGTTAGGGTGAGTATTGTAATAATTGAAATGGGCACCAAGCTCCAGTGTTTATTATGAACGTAAAACAGTTGTATGCTTGAATCACTAACACTGTGATTGTATATATGCAAAGTTGTGGTCATTCTTATAATACAAAAATGATCTTCGATTTTATAAGCAGCCACTGCTACATATCCCCATACCCTTTCTCATAGGTGATTAATTTTCACAACAAGGTAGATGTTCCCACTGATTGAATTGTTTACATACTGTGAAGAGGGGTAAATCAGAAACTGCCTTTCCTCCTGAAAACCCCCCCTCCCCCACTGGAAAAAGCACCAACGACATTATGGCCACCGATCGCATGAGCTTACACCAATTCCCACTTCTTCCACCATGGATAACCACCATGAAAGATACCCTGCCAACCTACCGTACAACCCTGCAGTAATACCAACCCTGCCTAGAGTGGACGAGGAGAGACAAGACAGAGCTGGAGACGACTACGTGGACAGAATCGACTAAAAGCACCAAGAAGCCATGCCTCAAGTTGTTAGAGACGTCATGACAATACAGCTACATTAGACAGGAAGCACACGTGCAATCCGCACATTCAGGACACTCATACACCCAATCTACATGAAGAACACACGCATACAGCTCTATGAGGTAGTGGACAGTGACATAAATATACTGTCGGCATGTTTATTATTTTGCCAATAGGCTTGCTACAGCAACATAGAAACGCAAGAAGCCAGAAGAGCTTGTGTACATGCTTGCAGACGCTTACATGCAACTAACCCAATGGAAGGACAGGAGCACTCGAGGAACTTAACCAGCCATGACACATATTAACCTATGGACACTATGGAGAGCACATAATCAAAGCTAGAACAAGCCTAAGGAAAATAGAGTAAGCCATGAACGTCTCAGAGAAATCTCAAGCCGCAAGATGCTGTGCAAGCAGAATAGCCATGGCAGGAGCAATGGCAGCCAAGGCCACGATGCTGCGAACGACATTCCACACACAGAGCCAAGGTGACACTGGCTGCAGCTCAGAATATCCTCTGCAAAATACAAGCTAATTCGAAGCAAATGAGCCTTCACGTGACTCGGCCGATCTGATATTGGGCCGAGGCTCGGAGGCTGTGAAAGAGCGGCTGTCCCACGACTAGGCAGCAGTTCGCAACATACTCGCTACTCTCCAGCTACCTTGTACGATGGGAATGGAACGCTCTCATGGCATTAGTCGTCCACACACTATTGTATAACACAGACACATAGTTGCACTTCACTGACACATAGTATACTTGTAGCGCAAACAGGTGTCTTGCGGCCTGGGAACAGAGTTTGTCCCAGGTTCGGGTGCTTGCGGCCTGACCAATCAGAACCCGTGGGTCTAGGGACAAGTGGCGTGGACTACTGACCAATCATGGGGCTTACCTAATGTAACATTTTCAGAGTAGCAATTTGCGGGGATGATCCAAGTATACCACCTGACACAGCGGCATCCACTAATATAATTTCTCTATAGGTTCCTATACTGGAACCTCCACTCAGTGGCCGATCCTGAGTGGTGTTAGGTTTTGGGGAGGGAGCCTGCTGAGTGACGCAGACTATGACGTCACAGGTCTACAAAACTGGCCTGCGTGCCAGAATGCGGCGAGATGTGCCCGGACCGTCATCCGTACCTATGACCCCTGTGTGTTTTGTTGCTTGTAATAAAACCGCAGTAACCCCTTGCTACTTGTGTGGACCTCGACTTCTGTGGGACAAGGGAAGGAGTTAGGGCGTTAAATGAGCTGGGTGTCAGCGGAACCCTAGCACTGCTTTGCCTGCCCAGAAATTACCCTAACAACTGAGTGAGTGTTTTATTTATAAAGAGCGACTTCCAGACTGGGTGCAGACAAAACTACCAGAGAGCATGCCAAGAGACTCAAAATACATCTTTGCAGTGCCTCATATATTATCTGGTTTTCTTCACTAGCCGCGTTTATCAAACAGGATAACCGTGGCTATGGGAAAACGACTGTGCTGCATAATCGGTCTCTAGCCCAACTCCAACACCCAAATTTCATATGGTGCCCCCCACTTCTACCTTGATGCAATTTCACAGTTTTTCCACCTGCAAATGCCATTTTTTAGCTGTTCGTTTTCTGATAATCGCGACTATCTCTTGCTTGGGAAAAAAAAGATGGAAGCTTTAACATTTCAGAAAAACCTCATCCTGCAATGCACCATGGGAGATATAGCTATAATTTTGGGAGAAGGAGACACCTCCTTCTCTGGCAAATATTTTAAAAAGTACTGGATCCAATAACCCCAAACCACAAAAGGATTGTGACTCAACGCTTCGTGCCTAAGTTGTTTCGGACCTTGTCCATTTCCATCCAGTGGTTTTTGCTGGGCGGCGTGACTCAAATTGACCTTTTTTGTCTGTGGCAAAATTAAGGGGGACTAGGCCGAAAGTTCTTTTTTGAATTGTCTTAATAACATTTTTATTTTTTAACAATTCATTCCCATGCATTGTCTTTGTGGGCCTGCATGTACACAACTGCCTGCACAATATCAACCAAATTCATCATGTGAGTCAAAGGTTATTGGCAATTCATTTTTTTGATTTCCTATGGACCTCACCACACAATTTAACTATAGTTTGGCAACCACTGCAATATAATATATATGGTTTATGTGTGCATTTATGGATTTTCTGATTTAAATGTCAAAAAATATTTAGCAAGCATTGTAAATAATGTTAGAATTACTTTAGAAAGTAATTCATGCTTCTGACAATCTATAATTTCCTATACACTAGAACAAGTGCCTGCAACCTTTGGATTGCAAGATGTTTTGGACTGCAACTACCATCAGCCCTAGTCTGCATAGTCAATGGTGATGGATATTGCAAGTCAGAGTCCAAAACATCTGGCAAACTGCAGGTTGCAGTCCCCAGCACTAGAATTATTACATTAAAATCTGCACCTTAATATCACTTCAAATGTTCCAGTCGCCACTGTGCATGGCCAGTAAATATTTTATGCGCATGCCATTGGCAGTGTCAGCTTTTGGTGCTAACGGGGCAGGCAGACCCAGAGGGGACACTGGCATTGTAAATGATGCAAGGTCAGTTGCAGCAGCAGAATATTTGTAGTGGAGGGGCGCTACATTTTTCATGAATTAGAGCAAGCAACCAAGCATAGAGATGGTAATGTAGGGAAAGACGGGGGTGGCAGGTCCAAAACCTGAGAACATTCTAAAAATAATCTGTTGATATGGCACATGTTAAAGCACAATGATTTAGAAGAATGGGGTAATAACCATACAATTTACAATTGGTTCTTGAGGGTAACACATAAAATGACCCAGCACTTGCAAAGTCACCAACAGTACACAGAACCATTTTACCACATTTTCATGGTGCATGTGTCCACAACATATGCCAGCATTGTAAGTCACTTTTATCCATGTGCGTCCACGCTATAAACCAGCATTGCTGCTGTAAATCACTTCATGAACCCGAGCCTACAATATATGCCAGCACTCCCAGTGTAAAGCACTTTACTTTTTCTGCCACAATCTATGCCATATGGTCACTGTAAGTTTCTTTTGGGAAGGGTGAAGGTCGGAATCAGGACTCGGACAACAAGGTATAGTTTAAAAGATTTATCCTTGTTAATTCCAAAATATTCTTTCTCCAAGTCTACCACCTCAGTCCCTATTCTATAAAAGAATGTCAAAAAGGGGTGCTTGTCAGGATGTCTGTAAAATAATAACCCAGTTCTCTATTCGCAAGCCTACTCGAACCTGCTTACTATCCCTATCTACATTGAAAACCTCAAAATAACAAATACAGCAAAGAAAGACGTTGGCATGGATGGCTGCTGTCTTCTGGCCTCAACCATGTCCCTTTTAGTAAAGGCTTTCGCCTGTAGTCTTAGTTCCAAATAAAGACAGTTCTTAGTGTCCTGGAAGGTTATCCAGGTATCCCAGTCCAGGTCTCTCTCAGTCTCTTCCCACTTTAGGATTCTTTCCATCCTTCTCCCATGTGGGATTCTTTCAATCTTTCATCCTCCCCACTCTGGGGTTCTCTCAGTCTCCACTCCTCACTCTGTGGTTTTCTCCCCACTCTGGGGCTCTGCTTCTTCTCACTCCCCACATTCGTGTATTCTCAAGCCTTCCCCACTCTGGAGCTTTGCTTATTCTCACTCCCGTCTCTGGGGTGTTCTCAGGCTCTCTCGACTATGGTGCTCTTCTTACTCTCACTTCCCACTCTGTTGTGCTCATTCTCTGTGTGCTCTGGGGCTCTCACCCTTCTCAGTCCCCTGCTACGGGGCATGCTTCTCCTTTCTCTCTCTTCTGCCCGCCTACCTTTCCACAAGATCCTCTGCATATGTGATATCCTCGAAAGAAGCTCCCCGAGATAGGTGTCGGCTCTCCTCTTGTCACAAAGCTGCTTATGTGATTTTTCAGCTGGCCTCAACATTGGTTTTCCGAGGCCCTTCTCTCCCGTTCCTGCAGCGCGGTCTGTGTGGAGTTTTTTTATTTCGTGCCAATTCATTAGGGCTCCGGCTCCGCTTTGGCCTTCTGAGGGTCTTCCTCCTCGTTCTTGCAGCTTTTCAGTGCTGTTCTGGCCGTTCATCAGCTGCAGCTGCGTCTCTCTGCACCCTCCTGGTGCAGGCTGTGTTCTTACCCACCAGCACTATCATTCTTGCTCCTTCGCCAGACACACCTCCTTTGGCCTGTTTGGCGTGGTTAAAATACATGGGACCTGCTGAGGCTCCTCCATGTTTAGTTCTCTCAAGGCCACTCATCTTTCTTCAATCTTCACAGGAGATTGGGAATACCTCGGGTCAGAAGCCAAGTTAGCCATTAATAAAGGGTGTATCTGGTTATTGTAAAACCTGTCCCCCAGATTCCCTAGAAAGGTGTTAGTACTTGGGGGGAGGGGTGACTTATACCCTTCGCTGGGTCTTTATCTCCTAAAGGGAATCACCTCCAGAGAGATACTACTTACCCAGTCGCGTAGGGGATGTTAAGCTTAGCAGGCTCATCTCCTTAGTCCAAAAGGGGGTGGTTCCCCTTTGGGGAGAGGTGACAATCTCCCTGGCTTCCTTAGAGAAGCTATAGCCTCCATTAATGCCAGTGCAGTCATTATAAATCCCTTTAATGAAGCTGCAACCACAATCTATGCCAGTGTGGTCACTGCACATCTTGTGTCCTCAACTGTGAACTATGGCATCATGGTCACTGTAAATCACTTGGACAGTGGCGCTGAGAAATATTACAGTGGGTGCAGCCATAGGCCATGGCCAGAAGCCTGAAAAATATATGGCTGTGATCACTGGCCATGAAAAATGTAAAGTGGGCATGGCTAAAGGCCACGGCCACTGGCCAGGGCCGAAGGGCATGACTAGTGGTGCTGAAATAACAAAACCCTAGAAATTCAAGGGAAAAACTTAAGTTAAAGTGCAGTTAAGGTGACTAATCTTAACACTACAAAACCCTTGAAATTCTGCACATTGGGAAACTCAGGACTGGCTTAACTCAGATCGTTCGACAGAACAGCTGCATTACAGACGAGTGAAGGGGAACATCCATTTTACGGATTGCCCCTGGAAAGAAGCGTGATAGATGGCTTTATGGGTTTACTGCAGAAAAGGGTGCAGACTACAAACAATGTCCCTTGAAGCACAGAGTGCCTAGAAGCCCTGAGGACGGACATATAGTCTGAAATGCATTGGCAATGCAATTCTGACACTGATAAACCAGGGATTGCCTGTGCCTTGAAAATAAAGTAGATGAGAATCTTCAATTTTTTTTACAAAAACATTGATTTATGCGTCATGTGAACATTACTGAAATACCACACAGTTTTGAGCAACTCCTAAGGGAGAGCTGAGAGTGAGCACGCATTGAATCAGATTGATTTCTGATTCTTCTTTTTGGTTTAAATAATTTCACCTTGTGTCGAGGTCACAGGGTGTGCTCCGATACATACTAAGGATTTTGTGATTATTGATTTACAGTCAGCAGTGCCCACCCTGCACTATACACGTAAACTCAGATCGTTCCCATTGCAAAGCCCAAGAGAAGTTATATATTATAAGAGAAGGGATTCACAATGCCATATAAAATGGCATTATGGGTCATATGGCATTATGGGGGAGATCAACAGAAATGCGGTGAGTTAAGCTGGTCCTTTACACAGCAGGTCCTTGCGACTTACTATCAGGTTCCTGTACTAAGGAGAGCAGGGTGAATTAAGTGAGTAGCAGAGTAAAAACTGTGAGACACTGCGTAGGGTGGCCTCAACTTCGTGTTGGGATTGCAGCTAGAGAGGGGCCTTGGCACGACATGGCGGTGCTCCATGTAAGGTTAGCAGTTGGTGAGGGATGGAAGATCGGAGGATAAGCCTGAGAGGTGGAAATGCTGATGTAAAATATTGATATAGCCCCACCACGAGATCCCTACCAGTGTCCCATTTGCAGATTTGGGCATTACTGAACATAACTCCATCAGCAGAGCATGCATGGGCACATGTAAAGTTAGGGTGCTGCGGAGCGGACATAGTATATAAATGGTAATAGGACCAATATCATCCAGTAAATACTTAAGAATCCCTTCATTTGAAAATCTTGAAATCATAGGGGATATGGAATAAATATAACAGAACAGTCTTTATATTCAGTGTGGGCAATCTCTTAATCGGTGGAGGAATATAATTTAATGATGATGGCTTTAAGTGAAAACTCGCACGTGGCAGAGCTCACAACCGAAATGAGACGAATGAATAAGGACCTAGAGGCCACCTATAGGTCATGTAATTAATGCAAGAAAGAAAATCAGCCAACTCTAAGATCTCACAACAGGCTGACAGGTTTGAAGACAGTAAAAGAAGAATTTGTGCAACAGAATCTAACTATGAAACTCTAAACAAAGAATGGGAAAATGCGATTAGAGAGATTCAGCACCTGACTGAGAAGGTGGACGAGCAAGAAAATAGGTAAAACACAATAAATTACGGCTAACAGGATTTCCATAAGAATAGGAAGGCTCAGATACCATTGTTTCTTAGAACACTCTGCAGTAAAACACTGCATTTTTAGAAACCTGACAACATAATAATTGAAGGAGTGCACAGGGCCCCTCTTCCCGAGCCTGGAACATCTGAAAGGCTGATAACGATCATCATGAGGATCCTTAAGATTCAACATAAAGTAACCATTCCTAAAGTCTATAGGGCATAGCCAGAAGTGAAATGGGAGAGGTCCATTATCCAATATTCAATGATTACTTGGCAGATGTGGTCAACCGCAGATGGAGGTTCAATTCAGTATTTGAAGCCTTGTAGGGATCCAGTTTTCAATTCTACCTTTGAGTCACAGACATATTTTTTATTGAATGCCAACAGGATTGGCACAGATCTGAAGAGCCACAGATGACAATGGAATTTATAAACTTAGTGCCCTCATACAAGATCAACAGAACTCTCATGAGAGGATCCTCCTCCATCACTAGTACAGTCTCGACAGGCGCGACAGGTAAACTAAGGAATCCACAAAAACAATGGTCAACAAAGAATAGATCTCACTGTAGGAAGCGGAAAGGACCCGTAGCATCTACAAGTAGGGCTAGGCATCCAACATGAATAGAAAGATCAAAGTATCCTTCAGGCTGACTACTACCCCATGGGAACCACTAATGTTTAAAGACAAGTGTAGAATTTATATCTGCATATATACACTTGTTTAACATTAATTGGTCTAAATATATTTCTGCTGTCACTGTACTACAAGATTTTCCCCCTACGATGGCAGCAAAGCACAGGGTGACATTTCACCTCTCATAAGAAGTCTAATGAACAGGTCTCCAATCCCCTGGTGTGGAGATTTAGTTGTAAAAAGTGTTTCTAGATTTAATATGTTGTTATAGGTTTTGATTAAATATGTTATACTGGTTATTATTCGGGAAACATTTCCCTGGTTACTTTTTGTGGCCTGAGAATACTATGATTGTTTTTTGTATCCTCAACACATAAAACACACATTAGTGTAGGGGTTTGCAACCTGCAGCTCTTCAGATGTTCCAGATTACAGCTCGCAAGATCCTCCACCATTTACTGTGATGGATAGGGTTAACGGGAGTTGTAGTCAAAAACATATGGAGAGCCAAAGGTTCAAGATCCCTTGTCTAAAGGTACTACACATTATATGACCACATATGGCTACGTATACTTTTTGTTCATGTAATGTGAAAGGTGCTAGTTGCCCAATTAGGAGATAAAAATACTATCTCATTTAACATTGCTGAGGGTAGATTGCGCCTTCTTACAAGAGACTCATGACACTATCTTTCAATCAAAAACATCCCACAAAGGACGGTTATCGCAGAGCTTTTATGTGCCTTATCATCCATATCCCTAGTGGCTATTTAAGTAGAAAAGCCCATGCCATTCTTATTGGAAGATGAAGGCTAAGGAAGGGCGATATCTGCTCAAAGATGGTTCATTATCCTCAGATAAGATCTCCTTCCTTAATGTCTACGACCCAACAGTTGATAAAAACCTTTATATGTAGAAATGGTTGCTAAATGTTCACCATTCTTTTCCCACAAGTTGTATATTGGCAGACACTTTAATGTATCGCTTTCCTTCAATATGGACAGATCCCCCCAACTTCTATGGGTATTACTAAAAAGGCTAAGGTGCTGGGAGATACAGCCACAAGATTGGGTGTGTTTGACATATGGCAGGCTCTAAACCAAAATAAAAGAGACTTGACCTTTTACTCCTGTTCATATAAGTCATATTCGAGGCTGGATGTATTGTTCACTCTGGAGAAGTCGCTACCAAATGTAGTTCAATGTGAAATTCTTCCAAGGGTGATTTCTAACCATTCACCTTTACTTGTATGTCTGAAGTCCAAAAGAATCAATAAACTATTCCCTAAATGGGTGCTTAAGTAATTCTTAAATATCCAAACTAAATACAATATCTACAAACTTGAATAGAAGACATCTGGGCCCTGATTGTAGAATAGAAAGTATCCTTACAGATAATTTGTGATTCCGTGAAACATTTGTATGAGGGGTGTGCATTTCAAAATGGGTGTTTAGATATTAAAGCAACTAAACCCAATGGTGGCCCTGCTCTAACAGATTAGAGATGGGCTTTATTAAAAGATGGATGATCCCGAATGGAAGATGATTGAGATGCAGGAGTTATACCTTTGGGGTTTCCCCGAAATTGTATACCTGTTTTGGAGTTTGATCTCGAGACATTTGAAATCACATTAAATCATTGGATACACTCTGATGGCATAGAGAGTAACACTGCACGATTGGCGTGGAGGGAGGGGGAGCTTTTAACCAGCTATTATCACATTTTTTCGTAAAATTCTGGATTCAATATATACATGGAGTTAAAAGAGGGTATGCTCTGACCTATATATATGTGAATCAAGTGACCCTCAAAGAAACACGTCAAGGTCTGCACCTTTTGGATTTTGAGGCACTTTGCTTAAAAGGTATTTTGCTCGAAGTGTATTGGCTGCCAGAGATATATACGAGTCAACGTACACTTCAACATGATAGATCATAAATGTACGTTTTGGGTGGAAACTGTAGAGATCGGGCACGTAATATCCATGGATTAAACAGACATATATGCATCATTGATCTCGCATAACAACACTCATGGTGCATCTCTGGCGTATAAATGGTCTCAGAACCTTCATATTCATATAAATATCATGGAATGAATTGCATTATGGGATCTGATCCCAGATATTTCACTTAGACTTAGATACATTTTACAAAATGGATTCAAATGTATCACCAATGTGCTGGCGTTGTGGTCTTGACACAGGATCAAATTAGTGGGACATACGTTTTGGTTCTTTCCTAAATTGGAAAGAACGTGGGTCAAAGGGAAAAACATATTTAAATATTTATGTCGATGTGATCCCCTGACTCTTTGACTTTTCTGTTCTTCGGAGAATGTATACCCCTACAGAACATTTCATCCATGGAATATAGGGTAGTGCACCTTCTTCAGATTTCTACCATATAAGTGATAGTGAGTGTTTGGAACAAATTAGCCATTGTTGAACGACAAGGATTATTCTAAAGACTACTACCGAAAAAGGAGGAGCAGATAAGAAAAGTAAATGATAAACTGTTGTAACATGGGAAGAAGTGGAATATCAATGTTGTTGCATATTTAGAATGCATGTATAGTCCCTCTTGGTCATGTCCATATGTATCTCTATTGCGGACTCTAACACAAACAAAAGCACAAGAAAGAAATGAGGATGAAATGTGGATTGGTTGCTAGAAGTATAATGGGCTTCTGTTGCGTTTCATATGTTCTTTGAATTTGCTACACCGAATAATTCTGCTATTTGGTAGAAGAATGGTGTCAAGGTAACTGAGGTATTTACTGGTTGTTACCGTTCTTGTTTGCTTGTTGCTTCTTACATTAATATTGAGTTAAAAAATATAGCTAAAAAAACGGATTGCATGTACAATTTTAAAACTGATCTTGTGCAGCAAGTTTTATATGTTCATATGAGTCCACCATTCATCATCTCTTTTGATATAAATTATAATATATAGTATATAAATTGTGGTTTGTCTATGTTGTACTCTTTCTAATAAAATAAATCAGATGTATTTAAAAACATTCATTATAGTCCCTACCATACATACATGCTGGGCTTTGAGAAGCTATTGAAGTGTGGAAAAGTTGATTTTGTTTATCATGCATTTTTATACCAGAGAGGGGCAACATTTAATGAACAACAATGAAACCCTGATTAAGAAGGTACTTATTTTGGATCTCTCATGAAACATAGCATACAAAAGGCACTGTCCTGGCATCCCTATGACATGCAACCTGGGTCCTTACCTCCGTGGGTACATGCACCCAGCAGGTTGACAATGTTCTCATGCTGGCCCAGGTGACTCATGATCTTCAGTTCTGACATGAGGGCCTCCTTCTCTTCAGTGTGTGCACTTGCTGGAGGTAGATAGGAAGGAATCAGCAAAGTGAGGCAATAAGGAACTACTACTATCAACATTCACCACAGAGCCCTCCAACCATTGTGCATCAAGAGTTGTGTTATATCAGCTGTTAACTAGACCCAATGCAGTATCTAAGGGAGTGAGTCTTTCAACATATTAACAAGCAGAGGCTTCAATGTACTGCCCTTCAGCCAATGCACACACTCAGAAGGAATGCTCATTATATGTTTGCGCTTGGTCTCTGGCCTTTGGAAGTGGGTGATACACCAGAAAAGGGATCTATTTTTTGAGAGATATGAGAGACAACCAAGAGGCACTCTGCCTTCTGAGTATAGATTTCAAAAGAGGCATCTCTGGGCCAGGATTGTAGATGGAAAGAACAACGACTTCCACTGTTCTTCATGATGCCTTAGTAGTTTAGTCTGATGACAGTGTCTAAAGTAGCAACCCTTTGAGACAAGTGTATCACACTAAATTCTAAATGTGCTTCTTCAAAACCGAGCACCACATCAACCACTGTGGGTCTAATACCATCATTTCTGGTGAACATTGCAATGATTTACAGTTTACTACAATAGAAAAATAGTCAGGGTTTATTGATCATATATAAATGATTTGGAGTCCTGAGGAAGAGCTTCTACTCGAAACAAGTGTAGACTTCATTATATGAATCCATGATATTAGGAGTAAAATAGAGTTTTTTGTTAAGAATTGAGAAACATGTCAGTTGTGGTATGGTCATTGATTATTTTGCATGGAATATAACGTGAATAAAGAACACATGAAATATATTACTTAAATACACGCCTATTTGAAGGTTTGTTTTGTTTTCTTTCATTGTCAATAGGATCAGTGGCAGCATGGCCCATGTACCCATACACTAGCTGTGCAATTGCTGGTTTTTTTATTGGCAGCATACAGCACGTTTCTAGAGAGTTGCTTTTCTAGTCTGTGGTTTTACTGGGATTGCAAATGAATTATTTGAAAAATCTGTAAAACGGAAGTATGCTGCAATTGAACAAACTGGGTATGCATTTTTATTGTGAATTCTGAGATTATAGATTGTTTATACTGGAACGTGCACAGTAGGAACAATACAACAATTGTAAGATTGGTAACATATTGTCATTCTGCCAACAGAAATAATACCAGTATTTAAAACTAGGAATACATTAGTATAGTGCAAACTTGGAATATACTGGGATTGCCAAACTGGCAGTGTAATGTGATTTAAACTGGGATTCTAATGGGATTGTGCCAATTGTAGAATACTACAGTTGGAAAACTGGGAGTTATTATCAAAGTGGGAATTTAATGGGATTGGCAAACTAGAAATATACTAGAATTGGACAGATGGGAGTTTGCCTGTGTGGGTAAAATGAGAGTGTAGTGGGATGGCCAAACTGGGAACATTCAGCTGCAAGTAAGGCAGAGTGAACAAGGGCTCCACGTTTGTATTAGAAAATTGAAAAGGAGTGTGGGAGCCCCGCTACTGAGAACAAACATGGGTCAAATACCCTGTTCTATGGAGTTTCCTCGACTCAGGAGTAACCCAGGGTAATCCAGTTATGGGCCACTTGCTCACTGTGCTTAGAGAGGCACAGCTTCACCTCACTGAGGAGGCCCAACAAGGCTGAAACATGTGTCTGGGGTTGCTGATCGTACTCTCGTTCAGAGGACAATTGCTTAGCATTTCGGTGTTGGACTGCCCTTGTGGGTGGGACAAAGACTGATATGAGAATGGATATTTCTGCACTGCGAAGTGTTCAGTGAGTTAAAACGTGGTTGTAGACCCTCCTGAGTGGAAGAAATTCCATAGAACAAGTATTTGACCCATGCTCATTCTCAGTAGAGGGGCGTTGTATGTTTGGACTTTGTGCTTATATTATAAATAGCTGTGCCAGCTGTCTGGTCCAGCACAATGCCTGTGACAATGACAAGGTGTGCTGCTGTTAGGGCCAGTGCTGACTTTAGTTCATGTGTGGCCATTGTGCCAGTGCTTCCACCCTTACAAAGCCAGACAGATTTCACATGTTTTACAACCATCTCAAATGCAGCCGCTACTCTAACACTAAGACCACTACAAAGTTGGGCAATTTCATAGAACGATGACAGGTAATGTGTGCGTGTGCCAAAAAATATGCTCCCAGTGGCAAGTGCTGTCAGAAGCCCAACACAGTCCTGTCCCCCTTAGATGCTTTCGTGCCCATCTTGACTTTATGCCAGCTGGAGTATTAGTGTCCCTTCTTTCCAGCACTAGTAGCAGAAGATGTAACCTGCTATGAGTAGGCTGATTTGAGTAGGCTGACATGATGGGTTAAAAGTTGCAACAGGCCATGGTGGGCTAAAAGGGTTTTAAATAACTGTGAATAATCTAATTTAATATGATAATTTGGCATAATATGAACTGGCGTTCAGGTGTTAAGCAACCAAGCAGAAAACTGGAAAGTATGTGCTAACTAGCCATAATGTGAGTTCAGACACAAATGTATACAAATACAGTGAGAATAATATTTATTGATCAAAATATTTGTTGCCTTGTAGTGGCATTTGCACTTTTGTGTATTTATGTTAGTACAGCCAGTGCCTCCTCTTACGTTTAAGCATTTTCACAGCCACTTTCACAGAGGTGTCTTCTTTTCCAAGGCCATGGGCTGTGGCTTCCAGCACCTTCCCGAATGCCCCTGCACCCAGGGTTTTACCTGTAGCATGTAGAATATAACAACATTGTCAGTCCAGACCACGCCATGCACAGCTTGTAGCAGTCCCATAATAGATGGATGATGGTTAAGCAGCAGAGAAAGACTAGCCTATAGGCAAAGAGAAACAGTTGCCAGGCAGCTGAAAGGGAGTCACCCTGTTCAGTAACCGGCCAGGAGGTAGCCAAACATGTCACTGACTTTGAACCTGCCTTTTTAAGGTGCAGGCCTCTGGATTGTTGGGGAATCTCCCGATGTCTGTGGAGACGTTGACGCCACTACTCGGCTTCCCAGTTGCTGTGATACATTACCCCAACGCAGTATAGCCACTGTGCAAGCATCACGTGAGCGGGACGCAGAGATGCAGCTTACCGAAGGTCAGGTTGCTGCGTGGGAATTCTAGCTTCTCGTTGTAGGGCAGCTGGGTTGGGTCAATGAAGATGTAATTATTCCCTTCACAGCCCTCGATGATTTGCCAGCGGGTTTCATATTTGGGCTTCTGCAAGAAGTGAAATGGGCATCAGCTTTGCTTATGTTCTGTGAAGCACATTCACAACCTCGGGAGACAGCACACAAATTGAATGGCCAGACTGTTATTTATTTATTGGGTATTTCTAACGCGCCAATGCAGCAAAACGGTGTTTCAAGGAGCCACAAGACAAAAAAAAGGGGATGGGGGGGACAGGGATGAAGAAGAACAAAAGCAGTCCTACTGGGCCTTGTGACATTCGGATCATGCAAGTGCAGTAACAGGAAGTGCAACGGAGTGGGGCTTGCATGCTAAGAGCGAGGACGGGGCTGGACCGGGCTCAGTAGGGGTGTGGCCCCACCGGGCTGTTACAACATGTGTGAATTTTGTTTTGTAATTTGAAATCCAATTCTTCAACACCCACCCATACTCTATGTGATTCTATACTTAATTACTAATGAAGTTGACGACAGAGCAATACCCTTTTTAGTTTTGTCTGAAAGTTGGTGAAGACAGCTTTGCCAAAGTACTACTATGTGTATGGGCGTCTGGATTAGTCTAAGGATACAAAGTACTTTGCCTTTCCATTTCCTTCCTGTAGCGCATTCAGACAATCATCTGTCTGCTCCATACTAGACAGCGTCAGGGATACCCTGAATGGAGGAATGCTGTTTCACTCAATCACAGTTACTAGCTGTGGTCCCTCCAATCATTCCCAGCCCCATACCTTGGCAAACGTGCCGCTTGCTATCCTAAGATCTCCTGCTTAATCAAAAGACATTGCTATCCTTTATTCTATCCACATAAACAATTGCATGCAAAAGGAGCTGATGAGAGGCTCGCTACAGCCAGTGAGTTGCTGTTGCTATGCAACGAAGCTTCTATTCCCTGCCATCTTGCTTTTGGTCCCCCATGTTCCTCCAATTCCCCTTCTTCTTCTTGTAGCTTGACTATGATCAATCCATAGGATGCTACATGACCTGCCAAACCTCAGAGAAGGGAAGCTTAAAAGGGTATGTGTGCGTGCATGCATGTGTGTTCCGAATGTCATGCAGAGTGTGTTTGTGTGTAAGACTGCTGGAAGAGTAAGTTTGTGTGCACATGTGAATGAGTAGGTGTGCTTGTTTTTATATGTCTGTTTCAGAGTGCGTGTGTTTGTGTGTGTGACTATGTGTGCAAAAGAGATTGAATTAATGTGTGTGTGAGTGGATACATGCGTGTATGCATGTATATAATTCTCTGTGAGTATGACTCTCTGAGTTCATTTGTGTTTGTGTGTTTGTGTGTGCACGTGTGATTTGTGAATGTGTTTGGCAGGAGAGAGAGGCTGTACCTGTAAGTGATAAACAGTGGCATATACTGTGGACACAGCAACATGAAAAAGGTTTACAGTTGGAATGCTGCCATATTTGCGTGATGCGCTACATCAAAGTGATCTACAGTGGCAATGCCTACATATATTGTGTGCGAAGCACCATAAAAACTATTTAAAGTGACAAAGCCTGCATATATTGATCTTGCAACATCATGAGAATGATTCAGTACGAATGCTTGCATATATTGTGGGAGTAGCATCATAAAAAAAAGTAATTTAGAGAGGCAATGTTCCATATATTGCCGGAACAACATCATGAAAATGATTTACAATAGGATTGCTGCCATATATTTTGAGCACCACATCATGAAATTGATTTGCAGTGGCAGTTCCTGCATTTACGTTGGGCACTAACTGTAGCAGTGAGGCTTATATTGTGAACACAGCATCATGAAAGTGATTTACACTGGTAGTGGTGGCATTTATTGTGGGCATGACATCAACACAATTTACACTATGAATGCTGGATTATATTGTGGGTGCAGCATCATGAATGATTTACAGGAGCAACATTTTCATATTCTATTGGTGCAGCATCGTGAACGTGATTTACAGTGGGAATCCTGCAATTTATTGCGAGCGCAACATCATCAAAGCCATTTACAGTGGCAAAGTCGGCAAACGTTTTTGGATCTGCATTGTGAAAGTGATTTACAGTGGCCATGATGGAATATATTGTGAGCTCAACATCTTCAAAGTGATTTACGGTAGCAGTGCCTGTATATACTGTGGATTCAACTTCACTAAAAGAGATTTTCAATGGGAATGCTGCCATATGATGTGGTTGCAACATAACCAAAGTGATTTACAGCAGCAATGCCAAACTATAATGTGGGTGCTGAAGGAGGAGGGCGTGGCTTAACAGCCATGGAGTAGGCAGCTCTTCCTGTGAGCTCCTATAGTGATCCTGATGCACGAGATTAAAAAAGAAGGCTGGAATGACAGAAAACGTACATGCAGCCATCGGAAGACAAGGAGCGCAGAATAAGCATATGGCGAAATGAAACAGATGAGCAAGTCATCCGATATGGCCTTATGAATGCAGAGACGCGACCCGGCGAAGACGACACCAAGATGGCGGATGCAGAACATAGGGACTCGCCAGTGCACCCGATGAGCTGAAGACAGTGCGCAACGTACAGCTTGAAGGACCTATATTGAGCCGGCGAGTCAGAACACATTTAGGGCGCATGACTAGGCTGATACAGAGTTAATAGCACAGTGATACATTGTTGCAAGCTCCTTATGAAGACCCAGCACTGCGGATCGCTGGTAGAGAAGGAAGCGGACAAACGGCAGCCAGTCGGGGAAACCCTGTGTGCACTCTGGCCAGTAAAAGACACAAACTCGGCCCTGCATGACCAACGGTGTCGGCCCGGGCGCACGGGCGATTGAGGAAGGAGCAAGCCTCTGGCGCCGAAGAATGGTGCCACAAGACATGAACGATGGGGAGCAAACGAATAATTAGGCAGCCGGTACGTGGCTGCATGTGACTGGCAGGAGCTCGTCGGAGCAGACGTGCACATCGGGTGGCTGAATCAGGTGTGCACCTCCGGCGCTGGAAGCGGCAGCAGCGGAGTGCGCACACTGCATATGCAACATTGCCTGAGCGTTGGGAAAGGCTTTGTTAACAGTTATAGCAACACAGATTTGATGAGAAAGAAGGCACAGGTCAAATGCCATGGTGCGCGCAGCACCACGCTAATGAAGAGAAGTAAAGGTTCTGCAAATAACACATGCAGAGAAGTTAAGCAGGCGGGGACCCAAAGGCCATATGCAGCATAACAAGGTAGCATTGGGGCAGAATTGGACTGCATTGGACTCCCTAGCGAATCACCAGACACAGGGATCTCCTGGAGGGAGCGGTTACGCCTGGAACAATACCCCCCCCGAGTTGAGGCTCATAACAAAAAGACCAGGAACAGTCTGTAGAAGGCAGTGGAGGTGGACACAATGACAAAAGTGAGCCACAAACAACACACATCATAAAGAATTGAGGAGGCGGGCTGGCTGACATGCACGCTGCGGCGCAGTGTGAGACACCAATTAAACTGCAGCAAGGAGAAGGCACAGCTCATGACCAGGTGCTGGAACACTGCCTAGGAAAAGCAAACACTAGGGGGCACGAATACCTGCAACAATTGAATGAAGACGGAAGAGCTGGCCGCGGGAATAAGGAATTAGGTACCCAAGAATAAGTGTCCCAATATAATACTGACAATGGCTAGGCCGCACGAGGCACACAGGAAATGAGGGCTGCAAACCCCCAATGAGGCGGACTGGAACAGTACGCAAGCAAGTGCCAGATGGGCAGCACTATAGTAGGCCTGCACCCATGGAGAAGAAGCTGCGGGGGGGGGGGGGCAAAAGACCCACACACTACTGGTGAACCGGATCCCGGGGTAAACACAGGGTGGAACAATGTATGTAAAGGAAGGTAAAACCAAGGGCAATCAGCCCACAATGGACATCTTTGCTAAGTCACAGCAGCCCCCCACCACACCAGCACAAGGTATGGCTGCCGCACCCGCAGACGCGGCTTCGCCGAGAGAGGACCACTTGATCTTAACAGCCATCACGGAATTGAAAACCTTGTGGGGAACAGCGATGGCAGACCTGAGAACTGCACTGGAAACAAAAATAGATACAGTGGGGATAGAGGTCAAACTGCTGAGACAAGATGTGAGAGCGCTTGAGGAAAGAACAAGTGGCCTAGAGAGCGCAGTGAAAACCAACACGGATACTAGCACAAACAATGCCAAGGAAGTCCACATACTGAAACAACAGGTGGCAAACCTGGAGAACCGAGCGGAGGAGGCCGAGGGAAGAGCAAGACGCAACAACATACGTGTGGTCGGCCTGCCGGAGCGGGAGGAAGGCCAAGACCCCACGGACTATGTGGAGAACATGATTATACAGGAAATAGGAGCCAGCACACTCTCCCAAGGGTTCGCAATTGAACGCGCGCACAGGGCCCTGATGTGGAAACCGCAACCCGGAGTCCCTCCTCGAGCAATCATAGCGAAGATCCTGAACTTCAGGGACAGAGAGAAGATCTTGGAATTCTTTCGGAAAGGAGGGACGATAACAAGGGCATCTGCAACCATCACCGCATACCCTGATTACACCATGCTGGTGCAGAGACAGCGCTATAGCTATGTGGCGATCAAGAGGAGACTGCGCACAGCCGGATTCAAATACATGCTCTTGTATCCCGCAAAGCTCAAAAGTTTACACAAAGGCAAAGCGCACTTTTTTGACACCCCGGAGGATGTGGCGACATGGTTGGACGCACATGGCTGCCCGGAACGAGACGAGGAGCAAGGCCGAGAGGAACACGAAAAGTGATTAAATGATAAGAGGCGGGAGGGGAGAGGGGCCGGGGGCAGGGACTGTAGAACTGATAACAATGGCACGGCTAGAAAAGATAGTAATGGTAAATCGTAACAGGTGACACTTGAACACGTTGGACTGGAATATAAATTGTAAAAAGCAAAACGGCAGCGTTAAGCGCGCTTAGCTAGATGAGCAAAATAGGAGTTACGAGATGGAGTCAACCTACCCCCGTGAATTAGAGTAGTAGGACCGCCACTAGGGCGATATCTCCCTGCTGAGCCGTGAGTATGGGCAATTGCTGGAAAAGGGCTAGATGTGGGGGTGCCTGAGATCCAGGGATGGAACTGTGCAACAGGTGGGGAGGGGTAGAGATAAGAGGGGGTTGAAGTTGGGGCACGGGGGAAAGGGGGAGGCGGGGAAGAGGAGTGGGCGGGGAAGGAGGAATGTTGGGAGTTGGGAAGTGTGTTGGTCTTGGGATGTGAAGAGGGAGGGGGGAGGGGGTGAAGTTGATGTGTTTATAGTTAGGGGAAGTTTATGTTGGGGAACGAGCGTACACGAAATGGGAAAAAACTTAGATATGGACTACGCTTGTGGAGGGAGGAGTGGGATCCTTATACATCATGGGGGACCTTAAAGTAATTACTTGGAATGTTAGAGGGCTCAATAGCTATCTAAAGAGGAATCAGGTTATGATGTATCTGCGTAGACAGAAAATAGACCTAGCCCTGATACAGAAGACTCACCTCACACGAGAAGAGTTGGAGGTGATCCAGAAGAAGTGGAGGGGGTCCGTTGTGGGCGCAACATATCCGGCCTATGCTAGAGGGGTGATTACCTGGGTAGCGCTGCATGTCCTATTCCTGCTACTACAATCTACAGCCGAAACAGATGGGAGGATGGTTATAATAAGAGGGCTGGTGGAAAACAAGGAAATAAGCATTATAAACACATATGCCCCGAATCAGGACATGGCGGCATACTTTAGGACCCTATACAACGAACTCAGCATGTGCTTAGGGGGGGCGGTGATCTGGGGAGGAGACTTTAACTGCGCACTAAACCCGAAAATGGATAGATCAGATGGTAAAATAGATAGACCCACCCCAGCCGCCAGGGCGTTGCAGTCACTGTTAACGGATTTTGGGTTCGAGGATGCATGGAGGGTGCGCCACTTGCAGGACAGACAATATTTGCATTATTCTGCCCCACAAAATGTACACAATAGGTTGGACTACATGTTTGCCACACAGGAGCTAATGGCAGAAATAACACAGACATAATATAAAGCGAGGGTCCTATCGGACCACTCACCATTGGTACTGGTATGGCAATACCGACCCCCGAGAGCAAGGATACCAACGTGGCGCCTCAGAGCAGAAGCGTTGCAAGATACAATCTTCAGGGAGGACTTGAGAGAGGAAATCATAAGCTATTTTGAGATCAACACTGGCAGTGTGGAGACAGCGGGTATGCTCTGGGAAGCTTTTAAAGTGGAAGGGAGGGGGATAGCCATAGCTAAGTCCAAGGGACTATAAGGAGGGATATTAGCCGAACAACAGGATGCAGAAAAAGAATTAGAAACAGCGCTAAGAAGGGGAACTAATACCAAGGAAGATAACGTAGCAGTACTCAGGCTGTAACAGAAATGTGCTGGGCACTGGGAGAGGTTATGTAATCTCAACTATAAAAAGTACATATAGAGACATTGTGCAGGAGGGGATAAACCAGGGAGGGCCCTGGCATGGTTATATAAAAGTGAGACACCTAGACCCACAATCAGAACAATAACGAAGGAAGATGGTCGCATAGTGGACACCCAAGAAGGCGTTAATCAGGAATTTGTAGACTATTACAGACTCCTGTACGGAGATGAAGAGGGAAGCAATTGCAGGAAAATAAGAGAAACACTGCAAGATATTGGGTTGCCGCAAATTAGCGCAGAGAAGCTAGAGGAGCTGGATGCTCTGATTACTTTAGAGGAACTAAAAGAGGTAGTAGTGCAACTACCCACCAGCAAGACTCCGGGGGCCGATGGACTCCCTAGCAAATTTTATAAAATGTATAGAAATTAGGTGCTCCCCCCGCTCTTGGCGATGTTAAATGAGGCATACGAAGTGGGAAGGCTACCAGAGTCTCTAAAAGAGGAGATTATCATACCGCTCCCTAAACCTAATAAGCCTGACAATGATTGCGGCTCATATAGACCGCTGTCAATGCTGAATCAGGATAGCAAGATGCTAACAGCGGTCCTGGCAAACAGAATGAGGAGGATCATTAATAAATTGATGCACCCTGACCAGACCGGTTATGTCCCGAATAGGAATATATCCAACATCCTCAGACGACTCCACCGAGTTATTGAACACGCGAATGGGGATGCGGGTGAAATGGGAATCATATCGCTAGATGCAATAAAGGCCTTTGATTCAGTCAAATGGCCTTGACTGATTGCCGCCCTGACCAATTATGGAATAGGACCCAGGTATCTCAAATGGGTCAAACTATTATACAGCGCGCCGCTGGCCATGGTTATAAAGGGAGCAGTAATATCAGAGAGGTGGCAACTCAGCAGAGGCACTAGACAGGGATGCCCGTGGTCCCCTATGCTGTATATCTTAGCCCTAGAGCCCCTGGTGATATACCTGGGGCAGCAGTATGACATAAGAGGCAACACAATAAAAGAGGAACAGCACGTAATCTCATTGTATGCAGACGATATGCTGTTGTATCTACGTTACACTGAAGAAAACCTCCAATATGTTCTGGAAGTGATGGAGCGGTTCGCAGGGCTGTCTGGCATAGCAGTGAATCCTAAAAATGTTTGTTTATTTCCACTGGGCAGATACAAGGGGTCCTGTTAGATCAATTACCTGTTTTACAGATACCATGGAGGTCAACACGTTTCGGTATCTTGGGATAGACATCTATCGCACGGTGGAGGCAGAGCACAAACATAACACAGAGAAAGCGATCAAGAGTATTGCAAATAGCATGAAGTTCTGGGTAAAGCTCCCTTGGAGATGATGGGACGAGGGGCAAAATGGTGGTTCTGCCAAGACTACTACATTATTTTGGGAACATCCCATACCTGATAACAAGGCGATTCTTTGTTAGGATACATGGCATATGCAGGGAATTCCTTTGGCATGGGACGAGGAACAGAGATGCCCTTTGGAAGCTACAAAACTCACACGAAAGAGGAGGTATAAAATGGCCAAACTACGAAATCTACTATATGGAAAGCCAGCTACAATATGTAGCTAAATGGCTCTCAGAAGAACCAACCACAGAATCCAGGTTGTTCGAACTGGACTATGCCCCATTCTTTTAAAAGAAATGATGTGGTTGCCCAGATCGGATATGGAAGGGCGCCCAAAGATGATGATACTGGGGTGGGAGATGTGGCGTAGGGCCTGTAAGGTAATGGAGAACCCATCCCCGTGTTCTCCTCAAGTGCCACTAGTTGCACTGGCGGGAAAAGAAAAGCAACTAAGGATGACGATCAGGAAGCACTGGGAACCGGTACGGATAGCAACAATGGGAGACATATGGCAAAAGGGGAGGATAAAAGACTATGAGACGTTGGAGGAGGAAACGGGGTTACATATGGGACAATATGTTACATACCATAGGGTGGTGCGGCGAATTAAAGAGACATGGTCCGAAGTAGTGCTAGAAGATCAACCGGACGCCACCATAGATACAATATATGACATAGCAGAAGGGGGAGATGAAATATCTAGAATATATGAGCTGATGATGACCAAAGTGGGGAAGGAAGTGGTACAACTAAGACAGGACTGGGAAGAGGAAGTGGGCGCCCCAATGAGTGATGGGATGTGGGAATGAGCCCAATAGTATCACACAAAAATATCAAGAAATGCAAGACTACAACAGATACAATTATATATAACCCACAGGGCTTATATGACACCCCAGAGGATAGCCAAATTCAAAAATACAGGACGTCAATCATGCCCCAAATGTGACGAAGAAAACGCTGGAATGGTGCACATGTTTTGGACATGTCCAGTAATGGAGAGATTTTGGGGTGAAGTAGCACATAGGCTGGTGGAAAAAGGGATTTAGATAGTGGTGGAAACAGCGTGGGCATGCCTGATAGGGGGGTTTCCCAGACCGCGTAAACTCAAGCATGTCAGTAAACTGAAAGACTTGGCATACATACTTGCAAAGTGTAGAATCGCTATGGGATGGAAAGCATGCCATAGACCAAGAATAGAAGTATGGTGGAAAGACCTACAGAAATGGGCAGAAGCTGAATCCACAGTATGGCAGGAAGCCAGTAACTCTGGAGGGGAGGAGGAGACTGAAACCTTGGTAGCCTGGAAACGTCTGATAGTCACGTTATTTGGGCCCACGCAAGACCGGTCAAGTGATCGGGACCCAGCAGAGACCACAGGAGTGGAATTCCTACTGTAAGACGAAGAAATAGAATATGAAGGAAAGTAGGCTCGAACGGGGAGGGGAGGAAATGGGAGAAGCAGTGGACAGGGAGGGAATGATGTAAATTCAAAATGTTATTATATGCACTGCAAGTTTGGTTTGTGTTTTTTGTTGAAATAAAACTAATTTTAAAAAAATATAATGTGGGTGCTGCTCCATGAAAGTGGTTTACAATGACAATGCCATATATATATATATATATAGTGATTGGAGGCATCAAGAAAATGTTGTAAAATGCTCCTTTCTACTTGTTGGTGACGACATGGCATGTATTAGATTTTTTCACATGTAGCGCTAGAGAACAGATTGTAAATTGTATGTCTTTTTTATGGAGTTTTCTCAAATTGTGCAGTAAAATGCACTATTTAAACACATTATTTAAAATACTTTCTCAGAGGCAGCCACCCTGTATCCCTCTATATTATTCAGGGGTTCTTTGTTACTCTCAGTCCAAGGCACTATTTAATGCCCCTCTACTGATTTGGTTCACCAACCACTGCTGACCTTGAAGCATATAGCATGCTGGTGCCCCCATTCCTTTGGCACCAAAAGCTGGCTCTGCAGCTGTGTGTTCAGGACACAGCATTGTCAACTGTGTAATCCTAGGAAAGGACTGCGTGCAGTTGGAGCAGCTGAAGCGCTCCCATCACTCATCAACATGGACAGAAGGCTTCTGCCATAAGATGGTCAGACATACTGTGATACTCTGGGCATTAGTATAGTTAGCACATGTGCTGTTACTACTGTCCCTTTACATGCTGTAGTGGGCGCACGTGACACAAGCTTGCTGTGGGGTTCACACTGCTGTCCCCACACCCATTTACTCACCCATCCTCCCCTTCTATTAATTTTCCAATTCGTACACAAATGTATCAATCTCTACATATACTTATTCAGTTATCTATTCATCCATATTACACGTATGCGTGTATCTGCCGTAGATCCTCACACGTTCACAAATCCGTAAACTTGGGTTAATTAATCCATCGGAAAACATGTTTGCTCGTTCACCCATTTAGTACTGTACTCTTACATCTTTCCTCATAATCATTAATTCAAATATCCTCCTTTGCTCTCATTCATCAATCCCCACATTCGTACTCACTCTCTGCGTCCCAGAGTATGAATTCAGGAAATATTTTCACCATACAACAATACACACTATTGACTTTGTCAGTGCTCGCGTACTATATATTTTACCGCCAACAGCTGAATATTATCCTTTGTTCACTAAAATCTGGACTCTCTATTTAGTTTCATACCCCAGTCATGTGTCCATTACACAGTGCACACAAAATGTAGTGCACTCGGGAATCAGTGAGCCTGTGTATCCCCCACACCATCTCTTCTTTCCTGCCCCCTAACCTCTTGCTGAAAAGCCTACGCCTCTCTGCATGGGAGTTTTATGCATTGTGGAGCCGGATTCCGCCAGCGTTCAATGTACGTTTACAATTTCAAAAGTGGTCTTCTTAGGCCATTTGTGTCACCTAAACATTAAAAAAGATGGCGCCTGCTCAGATTTCCACTAGGCAAAATGAATGTGTGCTTTTAAGGCACCCTTACTTACAGTTTTTGGATAGAGCTGTATTCGCTATTTATCATGACTCTCTCTTGGCTCAATGGGCGAGACGCGACAGTAAGAGGACCACAAGGAGCCAATCCACTGGCGACAGCGCAATTATGCGCAGCTTCTACTGAGCTGTTTGATGTGTCAGGGCCAGGTAATTGACAAGGAGCAGGAATCAGACTGACCCAGGTAAGTAGAAAAGAAACAGGATGCTTTATTCTTCGTTGTTACAGCATAGCAGGTTAGAGGTGGGAGAGAAGGTTACATGCATCCACTCTTGTCCCCGTCTCTACCCCAAGTCCCCAACTGACTTTATGGAACCCCCAGGTGTCCCACGTCCCACATACCTCATCACATTCCAATAGGCCGCTCACTGCAATCATACAGCCACATGCACTCTAAGTCACAACACATTCGACGTGATGTGAAAGCATGCCATGTTGACTGGGAAGCTTGAAAATCAGTATTAGTCATTATTAGAAAATATTGACTTGCTCGTGGCCAATCGCTGGCAAGTTCAAATCTTTGGGGGATGTTAACATTCCACCACAATAACCCCAGGTAAATATAAGCTGCACAATCACAACTCTTTTCCCAAGGCACTGTTCACCCATGGACTCGCACTCTGCATAAGAAATCACGAATTACATCGAAGATTACATGACAGGTGACGTCAATGGTGACATCACCAAGGATATTTGTTTGGGTTAGACAAATGTAAATCCCAGAACGTACCAACTGACCAGTACATCAGAGTAATTTCCATGAGCAAAGTATTTCACAATATGTGGCAACATATTGCAGGTCCAGTGCAAACCTCTAAATGTCTCCATTACACATACTAAAACAGCTATACGTTTGCAGTACTCTGATAGCGACCAATTTCTCATGCTAAGAAACCTACTTATTTTCAATGCTACTTGCAATTTTGAAATGTGAGTTTCTGCACCTACGATTAGATACAGAAATCACTCTGTGGATCTATACCATATGAAGCTCAAGGACACATGAAGACTTCTTTAGAAAGGCACATTATTCTAAGGTGTTTTTTTAAAAATATCCTTATAATGTACATTGTGTGGATATGTTATGCTTTAAAATACCAAAAAAGTGAACAAAAATTAAACATTTTCGTGCATGATCATCGAAAATACCAATGCAGTGAGAATTAATTTTTTGGGAAAGTTTAGATGCATCACATTTTTACTTGGGTCCCTGGTTCTGAGCCTAAAATGGGCCTTGGAGTGGGGATGGAGAATAGCCCTCAAGCAAGTATGGGTTTTGAGCTGGGGGTGATCCTGATCGTAGAACTTTGTTTATTTCCTAAAGGCCACATTCCCAAAAAGCCTGCTTTTTGTATGCCGATTTGTTGCAGCCTTCCATGGCCGGGAAATGGCTTTTTCAGGGAGGGTCTGAGGGTTTACCCTCTGAACTGCCCACCCCACACTGCACCTCACATAGGTACGTACATACACACACACACTATTAACCTTTTCTCCACGCTGGCATCTTCCATCTTTTGGGCCACTCTGAGGCCCAGCCCTTGCGCACACTCTTTTGCGGCGTGTGGTGGTGCTCGGCCTGGATGTGCCTTCCGCTGTAGAATTCGGTATGCCGTCCTATTCACCTGCGATAAGTAGATCACAAGCAAAAGACTACATACTCAAGTTGGGCATGAGCCTTAGAGACGCATGGGTCTTGGGTCAGGCAGGGCCTTTGAAGTGGGGATGGGTCTCGGGGCACACATGCGGTGTAGGGCAGGGTGGATCTCTGGGCAGCAATAGGACTCAGATGAGGATAGCTCCTGGGGGAAGATGGGCGTCGGGCAGCCCAGAAGGGGATAGTCATTGGGTGAGGTGCTGTGACAGCCCTAAGAAGAATGTTTGGTAAAGTTGACCTTGGCTGTGAAGGGTAGTGACACTGCATCTCTTATGGAAAATAGGAAGAGATCAACACTATTTGATTATTCAGAAAAAAGGCCTGGTGCTGCTTTGTGGCACTGCTGTGACCGTTGGACCAGTTGTGTTGCCCACTACCATATTAGGCCTGAGCTCCTTCCCAGTTACAAACCTTTATCCCTATACTGAAGTGAAACCCATAGGAGAAACAACCACTCCATCAACAGCTGGTAACCTTTTTAAATGAAATCTTTTCAAATATTTTCTTCTCTAATAAAAATAAATCGGTAATACTAAATGTTAATTCACACTTACTTAAAATTGTAAACAGTGTCTTTTGTAAAAAAACAAATATTTATTTTGTGTTTCAAAAATGGTTGTATACAGTCTATTCCAGCTCGGAACATTAAAGTATCTTTAATTTTACAATGCTTGTTTTGTGAGTCTTTTTGTGGGTTATGTTGTCATTTTTGTTTCTGAAATGTTCCTATGTGTTAAATTAGGGCGTTTTCGGTTATTTTAAAAAGTACTGTCAATTTAATTTCGCCAAATTTAATTTCACCTCTTCCAAACATGCACAACTCAATGGAGTGTCACGCATTTCCCATCACTGTCCTCAGACATTGCAATGGAGTCTCACTCAGTCGCCATCAGTGTCCTCATAGACTTTAAGGAGTCTCACACAGAACACATCACTGATCGTATAGCCTTCATCAGAATATCATTCATCCAGCATCATGGTCTTTGGGCATTTCATTAGGGTCTCACTCACTTTCCATCCATCACATGCCTCACACACTTTAATGGAGTCACAATCTTTCTCACACAAGATACCTGTACTGGATAAGAGTCTCACTCTTTCAAAAATATATGGCCTTGTACATTTCAACTGAGCCCTGCATACTTGTCTGCCACTATCCCGACACACTTTAATTGAGCCTCATCAATTTTGTATACGAGTAATAGATATTGATGAAGTAACTTGCAGATCCAGGTAAGTAAATACAAATGGCTTTATTTACTTAACACATTAAGACAGCAGGAATACTACAATTGACATGAGTACTCCCCTAAAGTAGCTTTGGACATGCTATTTGTGTCTTATGGGTGGTCAATGATGGGTGCCCTCCCATGGTGTGGGGGTGTCAGAGTCTATGCTCTTTCCATAGATAGGTACACATAATTAAGATTGTATAGGTTTTTTGATTTTGTGGACTTTTTCAGACCATGCTTTGCATTTTCTCACACATCATAACATCGTTCACCCATTCTCACCCCTCTCTGGTTGGCTAAAATGGTATGGCTCCTGGAGGCTCCAGATTATTCTTCCCTGTCTCCTTTTCCCCCTGGTATTGCAATATTCACCTTTACGCTGCCAGCTCTTTCTTCTTCTGTCAGTCTACTTGGCACCCCCAGATTATCCTCTTTCTTTATTGGGAGGGGGCAGTCAAAAAAGTCATCTGTTCCGGAAGCCTTCACGCTTAAAGGGTCCACTCTTGCACAACCTGAGTTCAACATGCAAACCTGCACTAACTAATTCTTGTACCATGAGTTCAATGTACTAGAAAGTGCCTCCACAGAAAATGTTCCAGCCTCGCAAATGATTAATCATTCTGTCCAGATAAACATTTATTTGATCCATCGCCAATGATTACACATTTCCCCATTCTTTCACAATCATACTCCTTCCTCTAAATTCTCTTGCACCTTCCAATCGCCTGTTCTTCTCTATTCTAATCCCACTTCCTCTATTCTCACAACTCCTTTTTTTCCCCTCCTTCTGGCCATGATTTGGTGCACCCTGGCTGGGGGTACAACACGCCCCTATCGAGACAAGCCTCTGTGCCATAGGACCACTATGGTTGTGATGGGACCATATACATGCTTATTAACATAACGTATCATAGTAGGATAGTTGTGATGTCATAAATAGCTGATTATATATGGGATCGAGAACCCCCTACTGTATGTTATAAGGTTATTGTAAGTCAACAAGGAGTTTCGTGACCAAATAGAGAAATGAGGCCAAAGGAAGTGTGTCTTAAAGTAGTGTAATATATTACATGTGGTATTATAACAATATAACAATATGTATAGTCAGATGGGAATGTTCTTAGTTGAGGGTTCAGGGCCTACATTGGGGCATTCAGCATGAACGTTTCCTTACAGTGGGATGGGAGGGTTCACTGGAATCATTGGCAAAGCCAACATGATTAATGTTCGTATGTGGAATACTGGCCTGCATTGGTACAACCAGCATGTATGTTTTCTCACAGTGGCAAAACACGTATTACTAGCAACATGGGCAAAGCCATTTTAATGAGTGCTCTTATGTGGTAGGAGGACTATTCTGGGGGCAGCCAGCATGGAATTTGTCCTACAGACAGCTTGCCACGTTTTTCTGCCATTTTAGGCAAAGCCAAGATGATAAATGTTCTTATGTGGGATGACTGGCCTGCAATGGTGCAGCCAGGATGGACATGTTTTCTTGAGGTGGCATGGCATTTATATATGACATTATGGGAAAAGCCAAGGTGGGTATGTTCTTAAGTGGTGATACTGGCATGTATTGTCAGTGCCAGCATGGACATATATTCTTAATTTATAACTGACAGCATTATGGGCAAAGCAAACATGAGTATGTTGGTATATGGGAATACTGCCATCTATTAGTGCAGCCAGCTCACATGGACATGATAGGCACAGCCAGCATGAAAATATTCTTGTATAATAACAGAATACTGTGATATATTTTGGGAATGGCATAATGAAACTGCATTGGAAAAGGTTCCTCACTGTTAGTGACTTGGCATCTACTGGATTTTGCCATTTGTTACCCTACACAATCAAATGTAAACTATGTGTCTTTTTACCCTATGTTTTACAGAAAGTGTGCTGTAAATTGGATCCATTTATCTAATTATTTAAAATATGTTTTCTGGGGATTATGACCTGGTTAGGACTCCCTGTGTGTGCGAATTCGCTCCTGCACATTCACGGGTTACGTTTATGCCCCTCCAATCAACACTTTCATAGGCTACCACTGATTGAGCCTTCTGTGTAGCACTTAGACATTACAAAGTTGAAGGCTGAGAGCTATTTTTGGATTATATCAGAGGTACACCCGAGGATGCTGTGTATGTACTGGTCAAATAAAACACTTTCTATCTATGCAGAACCCTGGAAGGGATTTCTGGAATCCTTGTATGCACAAGCCAGAAATGTCAATCAGGGTCTACCTTATAAAATTATATTTGGGCTTCCTCACTGTATGCAGTCTATGCACTGTATGGTCCACTCAGATATTTTAAACACAATCTGTGGATTAGCTTGAGATATATATTGAACAATGAGAGGTGGCTTTGGAGTCATTGAGTGGTACACACAGAGCAAGGCCACACACACACACACTGTGTACTGTGCATACCACCAGTAGGCATATGACTGCATATCGTCCGAAAGCCAAAAGCTGCAATGTGTAAATGTGTTTTGTCTTTGTATAGTTTTCAAACACCCATGGAATTCACAAAAAAACATAGATTATTGAATGTTTAGATGTCTTTCGTAGGGGAAAAAAGGTCTACGTTCATTAAAAAAAAGTTGCCTCGAGTATTTCGGTTGTTTGTTCTGCAAATCAGATCCCCCCAGAGCACTTCCTCTGACCTAGATCATGACATTGCTAATGACATCACAAATTAATCAACCCATGCCATTACTAATGACATCCCTTTTGTGGCTTCAGTTAAGGACTCACCGATGACATCAGAAACAAAGCACAATTTCAAAACAAGAATAAACACCTAACATAATGAATGCACTGTGCACATCCCATTGCCCAGCCAAGTTATGGGTGCTCCAAATATGACCCTGACAGAAATGTGCCCTGCAAACTCTCTTAATCTATGTATCCTATGTTTGCTGCAAGGCTTCCTTTAAAATAAAAACATTTATCATGTACACATGCCTCTTCGAACTATATACTTTTTGTAGACTCTTGAAAGATGCATGTCATTTGCACAAATGTTCCTGCCAGTCATGTCAATAGCATTTAATTTACACCTATTCACAGAAACCCAACCCATACCCCTTCCAGCATTCTTGGTTAGACCAAATCTCCAAGACACAGCCCTATCACTTAGCAGTTGTGTAAATACTCGTATGACTGATATGCTTGCTGCCTTGGTAAACTCGAGATATATGACAGTACTTTTGTTTTCGTGTGAAGTGATGAGTGGTCTTACAAAGGGTTTGCAGAATTGACTTTTTCTTAAAATGGCACAGCATATTTGACTTCAATTATGGGGAAAAAAACAACATGATCAATGTTATGTGCAATACTGGCCTACAGTGGTGCAGCTCGCATGCACATTTTCTTACAGAGGCATGACATTTTTTTACAAGCATTATGGGCAAAGCAAATATGATGAATGTACTTGCGTGCATTATTGACCTACATTGAGTCAGCCAGTATAGCCATTTTCTTACAGCGCCATGGAATGTTTTACTGGTTTATGGGAAAACCAACTTGATGAGTTCTTATGTGGAGACGAGAGGCTCTATATTGGGCCAACCAATATGGTTGCTTCTCTTCAAGTGGGATAACATTTTGTTCTGGTATTATGATCAAAGCTCAAATGAGTGTTCTTACGTCGTTGGACTAACAGATATGGGCACAGTGGCATACATGTTTGGGCACAGTTAGCATGACATTTATTTTATACTGGCATATATCGTGGGGAGCGGCATCGTGAAAGTAAACCTGTGCTCTATCAGTGACCTGGCATCCATTGGACTTTTTCATGTGTTACTTTACAAAATTGATTACAAACTGTGCAGCCTTATACGAAATATTTCACTGAAAGTGTGCCATTAAATGCTCCATTTTGACCCATTATTTAAAAAAAAAAAAGTTTCAGTGCAAGAACGCCCCAATCTCTCTTGGTGGTTGGAGCTCCCTCGCTGCTCTCGGCCAAGTCACACTGATTCGTGTGAAATGATTACGCACCCAAAACCTAGAAACAACAAGCAGACTACGCTGCCCGGAGGGAAGACAAAGAGGAGGAATATATTGATTACTCGAGAGGACAAAAATCTAGGGGCAGAGTTAAAAAAGAAGCAATAGACAATACAAAGTGTTTTAAAACTCCCCTGTGGGTGATCAGGTAGAGAGTGTAATCAGGCAAGTAAGGGAGAAGCATAAGCCGCGTGACACAGGTCAAAATCTATACAGCAGCAGAGTTCTAAGGGCCTGGAGCTATATGAAACAGTACAGGGGGAGGCCCAAGTATACTTAGTAACAGTAGACAAAATCGGATTGGATTATTGTAAAAGCAGTAGAGATACAAGTTGATAGACAGACGAAAGGGAAGGCCAAAACCGAATTAGGCGTCGATAGTAGTGGCAAAAATAGCTCTGTGGATATTCAGCTACATATCCTGTGTGTTTCAATATTTAACAGGTGCAAACAGTACATTGCCTATGGCTGTCTACTGTGTGCACCAATGACAAGCATTAAATCATTTGTGAAAGTCTACGGTTGGGGCCCAAATTTAGTACATATATATATATGATCGATAAGTGCCTACCTGTAGGGTCTGCACCATATCTGCATTGTGTGTGGGACTCTTGTCTTTGTGCTTCAGAGGAATCTGCTTTTTTTGTATAGTCTCTTCCTCATGATGCCAAAATCTGAATGGATTTGTGGATCTAGTGAGTTTTTCATTCAGGTCTCTGTGAATCTAAGGAGGGACTTAGAATTTAAATAATTCCTCCCACTTGGAGCTCCGATCCCCTTTGCCTGTGGACCCTGATTAGGCAGCACGTAGGAGAGGTACACACAGAGCATAGTTGTCTGCACGTTTCAGTTATACCAAGAACTGATTGGAGCATTTGACTGTTGGTGTGTTTACATGAGAGAATGTTTGGATTGAATGACAAATAACGGGTAGTGAAGGGGGTAAAAGTGGGAACATATATCAGAGCTCGAAACCAGAAATTACATGTATGCAAACTGCATAGATTAGTCCAGAGGGGGAAATGCAGGGGTGGGTTGGGCAGTTAGTTTGGAGATGGGAGGGGAAACGGGGAGAACCTTCCATTGCTAGCAGGTGGAGCTGGATCTTGTTTTGAAGAATTCCACTGATGGGATGGCTTTGATTGCCCGCGGGTAAGCATTCCAGTGGAGTGATGCGAGTAGGGAGAAAAGCAAGAGGAGGCACATGGGTGGGCCAGGGACTGATAGATTGAGACGCGACAAGGCAAAAGGAGAAGGAGAATACTCTGCGATGCAGACAGCAAGGGAATTGTGTGAAAGGCATCAATTGATGTATAGGCAAGTAGCAGGACGTTAAAGACAGTGATGTTTGCATATATTGCAATTCAGTGTGCTAAAAGTGGCGAGGATCTGGGTAGGTTTAAAAGGGTGGGTGTTTCCAAGTTGAGGACTTTTTGGAAGAGAGCAACAGAGAAGAGGAGTACAACAAGAATGCTCACACAGTAGTCCAGTTTGCTGAGCACAAAAATAGAGATAAGGGCTTTAGTTGAGTAGTGCTTGAAGCATGGGTGGCTATTTAAGTTGGTTGAGTCTAGCTGCAGTAGAAGTGGCCATGGTGAACTGGAAGAGGCTCATGTCACAGTCAAACAAAACACTGTGGTTGCCAGCCATGTGTGAATTGGTAGGAGGTCAGGGTGGAAAGAGATGGGAGAGGGGGAGGCACTGGAGGCAGGGAGAAAAATGTCTTTCTTCTTTGAAGAGTTAGGCATGAGGCAGTTTATAGCCATCCGGCAACAGATGGCAGTAAGGCAGTTGGCTATGCATTCGGAGATTGCATGGGTGAAAGAGGGGAAGAAGAAGAAGCTATGAGAGTGATAGTTAAAGCCAAAGAAGGAAATAAGTTTGCAGAATAAGGAGGTGTATGGGGTGAAGAGGAGTGGGTCTAAGACTGATCCTTGGGCAAAGCCCACAGCACGGGATGTTGGGAGGAGGTGCCAGAGCCCCATGAAAGCGAGAAGAAGCGGTCAGAGAGACAGGAAGACACCCAGTCGGGTACAGTTCCCTTGACGCCAAGGAGAGAAATAGTTTGATGGACGGAGGGAGGATTCACAGTGCCAAAGGCAGCAGAAATGTCCAGAAAGACGAGAATGCAGGAGAGGTGCGCGTGGTGGGCAGTGGTAAGAGTGGGTGAGTGCAGTTTTGGACGAATGCTTGAACTGGAACCCAGATGGGAGGAGGTCAGGGAGTGAGTGCACCCTGAGACAGTTGACTGTGCAGTTGAAGAGAACCCTGATGCTTTAAAAGTAGAAGGGAAGGAGAGAGAGAGAGCGAGAGAGAGAGAGAGAGATAGAGAGATAGACAGGTCTGTGCAGTGAGGGACTGCTGGGGTCAGCACTTGGTTTCTTTAGGAGTGGTATGACTGTGGCTGTTTTGTGGCAAGGCTGGTAAATACCAGAGAGCGATAGGTTGTATATGGTGGAGACGAGAGATGAGTGAAGGTGACAGGTGCCAGTTAGGTAACCATTTGTGGTGTGAAGGGGGTCAATTGGAGTTCAGGATTGGTTTGGCAGAGCGAAGAATGGGCAGCGGATCAGTGGGAAGAGGGGAGAGTGAATGGGAGATGGGGAGGGAAGATCAAAGGAGAGGGTTGGGGAGTTATAAGGGTACTCCTATGCCTTGCCCCTCTTTCCTGCATACTTTGGGGACATTTCATCTTATGTGGTGGGATCGGAGCACTTTTTTGTAGCACCGAAAGTGTTCTTGTCCTTTTTTTGGTTTTTATGTGGGACTGGAGTTTGGCCCTGCCTCCCCTTGGCCCGCATGTGACAAGTCCTTTTCAGTCCTTTTCTTTACGTGTTCGGGATCAGGCATGGTTTTGGCACCAGCAAATATTTTTCCTGCCTTTTTTTCTTGTAGATTCCTTTCTCTCCTCACTCTGGATACACAGCATGATTTTTCCATTGTCTTTGCTGGGTAAGAAATAACGTGTGCCCTGTTCATTGTGTGTGCATCACTACATGGCTTTGGACTCCCATTCACTCTGCCTTGAGTGCTTGAGTTCTGGTCACTGTAGGGGCGCCTGTTTTTTCTTTCATGCATTGTCGGATTGTGCTCTCACTTGACAATTACAGCACTGGGAGGCCACCTTTCGACACCAGGCACTTTCACACCTCAAGTATTTTATCCAGCAAAAATGGCAGCACGCCAGTCTGAGGAATTCCTAAGGGCATTCTCTGGTGCCAGGAGGAATCTGTCAAATCCTCACCCTATCCGGATTCGTCCTGAGGTATCCTGCAGGGGAACGAAAGTGTTAACAGTAGTCTACTCTGAGGTTCCCACCCTCTGGGGCTAAACACACTGGCCAAGGCAAGAATCCACTTCTTGGAGCAAATGTTACCAGAGGTTCCCTGTTCTGACGCTAAAGCAAATACCAGGAAGGGGCGAAGATCCCCACCTAGGGGCAAAACATACTGGAAAACCTTTTGAGACTCCAATTCCAGGGCTACAAAACACACTGGCAACACTGAGGAAACCCCCAGCAGGGATAAACTTACCGGGGCTCCCCAAAAGGCTCCCTCCAGTAGGGCTAATCAATGTGTTGGTGTAGCTAAGGAACCTTCAAAAAGTGCTAGGATTCAGGAAACCAAGGGCTATATGGAGCCACAAACCTCCTCTGAAATACCCAAAAGGACTCATTGCTAGGTTCTGAGGCAGAAGTCACGGTTACCTCAGGAAGATAAACTGACTATGATGCAGTCTAAATTTCATCAAGATGAAGGCTTAGCATGAGGTGGCCTAGTCAAACATTGTATCTATGTCATGCTTGATTACATCAGAAACACGATCTCGATCAGCACCTAATTCTTCTCTGGGTAGAGACGGTTTTGCTCTGAAGGTTAAGTGATCGGCTCCTACATGGATATTGTTGTCTCCCTCACTCTCCCACACTATTACAGGGATCCATGGTTGGCCAGATCAACTTACCAGCTGCCTTCTGTAGAGATGTGGGCCAGGCTGCCTCCCTCCCCAATGCCTGTTCGTAAAACTCTGAGACGTTCACAAAGCTCTTAAGATGCATTTTTCTGCCCCATGAAAGAATATTTTATAAAGCTCTTCAGAGAGATTATCCCTCAACGGCAGGACCAACCTAAACCAATTGTGGCTCAACTGCTGGCTACAGGGAGATGCAATCACGGAGCCTCAACCAGCTCCACTGACCCAAAGCCACGAGTGCCAGACACAAAAGAACCATCAAAGTCCTCCAAGCCTGACAATGGTGACCAAGAGGGTGAGAAGGAGATCCCCTTGTCAGCGAGCGCCTTCCATGATGTAAAAACGTGGTGCAAGACACCTGTCAACCCAACAAAAAGAAAAGATAGGCCAGCAATATAGGCTACCCTCTGACTTAGTCACTTTAACCACCTTTCACCAGCCATCCTCATCAGTGGTTGGGGTGGCAACTCTTTATTCGAAAACATTCTTTGAGTTCTCCTCAAGACGTCAGTAAATGGTACAAAGCCCTAGAAGCCATAGGTAAGAGATTATTTGCACATTCCACACTACAGCTTCACCAGGCTAATACCAAGGCATTATTGGCGGCGGCCAACCAGAGATTCAAAAGAGATATATCTGAATTGGAGTAGTACATTCCTGAGGATAGGCTTGAACAGGTCAAAGGCGGCTTAGCGGACACGAGAGGTAGAGAGTTCTGTTCCTACTACTTTGTGAGTTTTCAAGGCTTCCCGTCAACTGGACAGGTCTCCTAGTAGCCACTAGAAAAAACTCCAAAAAACACAGAAATATTTTATTCTCCTGTCCTTTTGGCTTCGCATATTTTTTCTTACCCTCAGTGGATAAGGGTAGTACCTAGTAAGTGATGGTCAGCCATGGTCCCAAGGCACATTGATGATCACCAATTTGAATGCTTGGATACTGTCAGTAGAGAGCAAAGCCTTGGCGTTGCCACAATTCCACCATTTTCCTCAGTCTTCTCCACCTTCCAGCAAATGGCATACGCCTTATTGAGGTAAGAAATGTCGAAACTCATAACTATAAAGAAAGTTCCCCTGAACGAGATAGGCAAGGGATGCTACTTGCATCTATTTGCAGTGTCCAAAACCAACCAGAAGGGCCTGAGCACCATATTAATCTGTGTTTACCCCTACAAACAATTAAAGATAATTACTCCTGCGCAGATCAAGTCTGGCCTTCAACTTGGGAGACTGGATGTGTGCAGTCAATCTGAAGGTGCATACCTGCATATCCCAATATATCCAGCGCACCAACCATTTTTAAGGTTTGTCAGTGGGGCAGACTTGTTTTCAGTAGTGTGTGCTACCATTTGGCCTCCATTTGGCTCTGTGGGGGTTTACAAAAGTTTTTCCGGCATTTGTGGCTTTCCCTCACCTTCAGAGCATCCATGTATATTCATATTTGGACGACTGGTCTCATGGCGCATGTGTGCTGACGGTTGCCCTATTCAGGCTTAAGATGCACAGAACTCAGCTAACGCTGGAACAGTCCTGCTCCCAGGCGATGGACCAGCAGTCCCGGAACATGTCGATAACAGGTAGAATGAGACAGAACCTCCTTATTAGGCTGGGGATCCCAATGGGTCACCTACAGGTGTTTTTCCTTTGGACCATGATTCCGTCATGTCATCACTGGTTCATCTTCCGAACATCTTGAACCTTCTGTCTTTGGAAGGGTGTCAGATCCTGCACCCTTCCCCTCAGTTATTGAGCTTGCCAGCATTATTCCTGAAGTCAGGACTTTGGACCACTTAGGTGACAACAACATCAGAATTGTACCGGCAATGAGAAAGTCTTCTACCTGGAGCAAGTAGTTAAGTTTCTGCCACTGGTCTCTGCCTAAACAAAATAGTCTGCTGCTGGCGTCTTTGGATGTTGTCTTATCTTTCATATCACATTTAGAATTTTCAGGTATTCAAGTGTAATCCTGTCGGACATACCTGGAAGCTCTGGGGGCCTACTTGAACTGTGACGCTCCGTTTTTCTCAATCTCTTAACCGGTGGTGAAACAACATTATTGTGTACTTTGACATTTGTATACAACAGTTAAAGTTCGTAACCCTAAATGGGATTTGAATGTAGCCCTCACGGATGTATGTCACAAACCCTTTGAACTATGGCTACATCCGATATTAAATTACTTTCCTGGAAAATGGCTTTCCATATTGCTACTACTTCTGCTAGAAACATAGGCGTGATTCAGGTCTTATCAGTGGGATAACCTTTCACAGTCTATCAGAATTCCATATAAATCAAGAGATATCATTACCAGTTTTCTTTCCTAATCATTCAGCAGATGCAGAGAGAGTCCTTCTTTATTTAGACATTTGGAGGGCCTTGCAGTTCTGCTTCTATAGGATGAAGGAATTCAGGAACTCTTCCTATCTCTTCGTGACTTTTGTGAATGTCAATAAAGGATCTCAGGCATGCCAGGCCGCAATTTCAAGATGTGTGTTTTTGTGCATCCCAGACTGTTACTTTGTTCAGGGACTACTTCAACCCAAAGTGCTTCATGCAGATCTGGCTAGACTGAAAGCGGCTTCAGTCGCCTTCACAAGATATGTTCCATAGAATGTGTTTGCCAAAGCAGCAAACACGGCTCCCCCTTTGGTTTTTCGTAGACACTACTGTCATGACATGAGCTCAAGGACAGACACACTGTCCATAAAATCCTATTCAGTTAAATGTAGAAATAGGACCATCCACACCTGAAATTCACAAGTGCATGGGAAGTCTCCCAAAAGTATGGAGGAAAGAGGACGGGATACATGAGTAAGGAAAGGGTACTTGCTGTAGTGACTAATGTACGCATAGCCCAGAGTCCCCTTTCCTACATACGCCTGTTCACATTTGCTGCTAAAAGCCAATTATTTATCAGTAAAGGACTGACCTCGGCGGTTGGAAAAGAACTGAAGGGTAAGGTAATGTGCAGGGCATGGGAAGGCAGCGTATGCTCCGGGCCCGCATAAAAACAAAAAAAGGACAAGACATGTTTTGGTACTACAAAACAGTGCTCCGGTCACGCCGACAGGGCGCAATGTCCCAAATGTATGGAGGAAAAGGGACTTTAGACTGGGAGTACAGTGGTCACTATGGTGAGTAACTTTTCCTTTGACAGGATGTCCCATATTTTAGTGGTTTAGTTGAGAAGTAGGAGGCAAAGTTATCCGCAGAGAAAGCAGAGGAAACCAAGAGATTGTTAGGGAGTGCATGGTGGCCTGAAGGGTCTTCTATAGATTGTAAAGTGATTGCACTAGGAGGATTTGGCTGTGAGGACAGCTGTGTCATTGGCACTGGATAGTGTTGTAGGCATTCTTTGCTCCAGCGGCATAAGCAGTGACATGTGGTTGCCCTCAGAAGCTGAATGGATGAAAATACCCAGGGTTGAGGATGTGGGCAGGAGTGGTGTAGGACTAGGCAGAGTATTCAGCATTAAAGAGGGCGGATAGTGCAGAGCTGAGTTTGGTAAAGGCAAAATCAATGGAGCAAGCAAGTGGAAGTGAGAGAGCTTAGACCAAGATGTTGACGTAGGGGACCATAAAGTCAGAATTTAATTTTCATTTGGTCATGGATGTGGGAGGGGGATGGAAACATGGAGGATGAATAGAGATGGTGAAGTGAAAGAGAAAGTGGTTGGGGTTGCCTATTGTGGGGGCCGAGGAAACCAGAGTGGAAGGTAAGGATGAGATTGAGAGAGTTGCCCAAGGTGTGAGTTGGAAGATTATGTTGGTTGATTATTGAATTGTCAAAGAGAGTGGAGTGAAGTTGGAGCTATTGTGTCTTAGTCATAGTGGAGCAGCTGAGGTTGCCCGTTATGAGAACAGGCACATTAGCTGGTAGTTTTTCGAGTAAGAAGTCAAGATCAAAGAAGAAGAGATTCCGGGTGCCCAGTTGCCGGCAGATGGGGAGGGTGCTAATAGTGGTGGGAGTGATGAGTTGGATCGAGCTGTGCTCCTAGGAGGAGGGAGTGAAATCATCAAGATGAAGGGGTACCGATGGTGTGTCCTTGTTGACCATAAGACCAACACCACTGTCTTTTATTGGAAAGACAAGTGAAAGTTGGTGTGAAGGGCTGCTTCTAGAGTGGTAGTGTTGTGGGTGTAATCCAAGTTTCAGTAATAGCCATAACCAAGAGTTTATTGGAACTTGGACAGTGGTTATAGTCTGTTTTCCTTTTTAGATTGTGTTTTATGATCTGTTACGTTGTATTTACTCATTGAATGTCTAGGTTTCTGTGAACATCTAGTGTTGTAAAGTGCTCTGTAAATCATATTGTTAATAAGGTTCTGCCTGTATAAAGACAAATAAGATGCATATGTTTTAAAAGCCACATACAGTCTTCATTATTTCTGTGAATCTTCTTGAGGGATGCATCACATGTATCAGAATACACTGAAAGATAGCCCAAGAGCAGGACCTGATTTATCTTTCACATGCTCCTAGACTTACTGCACCTGGCAACAGCCAATCCACAGCCCCCTCACATGCATCATGCTTAGCCTCTCACAAACTGCCCAGGCCTACACCTGTGGCTGCACAAGCTCTTTTTCCTTTGAGGGCAAATTGGTGACACAAACACTCCATCTGCTTACATAAGCATGATGTTGTGGAGGGCTACAAGGCACGATCCACCATCTGGGTTTTACTGCAAGGAAATCCACAATTCACAGACCACAACCTGTCAGTGATTTAAAGACAACCATCAGTGCCAAATACTGCATAACACAATACAGTACATTGTTTACACTGGGACAATAAGGCCCTGGGAGATATACAGCCTTGGCCAACGAGGCACACCATTCTTTAAGGAAGTCCCTATATAGCAGAGGAGCGAGCCCCTGCCTCCCTCAACGCCTTGCCATCAGAGATAGCCCCACAGCAAGCTCCTTTTGCTTGATGTTATGCTTCTTTGAGCTGGCATGCCCAAGAGCTCCCTCAGCAGTGTGCTTTGACAGGAATGATCATCAGCCTCCAGTTGTGCAAGAGCAAGATGTTGGCATTGACTCCCCTGCGTGCGCCTTCCTAGTGAAAGGGCTGTTCTTGTTGCCAGTGCACTGTTGGTTGTGAAACCTTTCAAATGGGACATTGCTGATCAAGCAGAGCATGCGCTCTCATCCCCCTCCAATTCTGCCCCCCCACCCAAATTCACTGCGTAAGGATGTGGTCCGTGAGTTTCACAGCTTCCCTCATCGGATGTGGGTACCGCCAGAGATGTCAGAGTTCCTCTGCTATTGGGCCAGGTTGTGCAACATTTCAGCAGATTCAGCATGTTCCAGGAAAGAGGCTTGCATGCTGGGGGCGCAGGAAGGTCCCAAACAACTATGGCTTTAGCCCAGGTTCCCCTCAGAATGTTGCGCAAAGGTTACGAGAAAGACACCATATGGTTAATATCTTCATCCAAATGTGACACCCTGGACTGAATTAGAGCTCCATAAATTCTCTTCCAGTGACTTGGCCCATTTTTCTAGAACAAGGCATAGGTTATTGACCCTAGTACTAGGTGCCACATAACTAGCCCCTGGCAGCACATTCCACGCACATGAATTATGTGGCTGCTGGAGATAAAAGCCACATCAGGCCTTCATATCCATTGACCTCCTGCTTTTAGTGTTTGTACAATTTTTTTTTTCCCCTCGCTGTGGTCCAGACTGCAAAATTCTCATCCCTTTTTTGCTTCTTTTACGGTTGACTGTGATTTGTGATGGCCAATTTTAAGCCACAGATGTCGATGAGGTAACACTTGTGGGTGGAATTTCTCAATAGGGACGGAGCGCAAGTTACCATGCCAGCACCCTCATGTTTCCTACTATTGCATTGAGATGAGGGCGGAAGCATGTTTGCAGAGTGCCACGGGAGGAACACTGGAGTAGAGGACCTACCGACATAACTCTATCTTCCATCAAGATCTGATTTACCTTATCATGTATTCAAACTATTTCAAGGTTTTGGTATGAACACTGCAAGGACTCACACCATTCCCAAATAAGGCCTTAAAGCCCCAGTTATTTGCACAATTGCCATCCAATTCCCATGTGATGAAATAATTGTCAAGGATATGTAAAGCTAGCATAGTGGTGCCAAATCCCTTTACGTCAAGTTGGCTAAGAAGTGGCAGGATGAACTATCCCAGCTAACATAGCACAGCCATTATGCCCAAATAGGGCACAAATATCATGTTTGATTTTGGCCCGGGCCGGCCAATTATTTCAGCCTGTGATTAGGTGTTCGAACGTATCAGCAAATATGTCGATTTCTTTCATCAAACAGTTTCCATGTTATTAATTTAACAGAAAATATGGACTTTTATCAAGAGACAGAATTTTTTTAACTCTTGATATTGACTCATTATACACTAATATTCCCCAAGATTGAGTGTTACTTTTGCTTAAAAAAAAAGCATTAGAACTCACCAGTTTCTGCATAAACTTCCTGCTGCTTTTGTGTTGGAATTAGCTGAATTAGCTTTAAGCAAACAGGTTTTCATGTTTAAGAAACACTTTTTCTTACAAATCAAAAGCCCCTCTACGGGCTGCGCTTCTGCACCAAGCTTACCTAACCTAAATGTGTCCAATTTCAAAACAAGTGGCAGAAAAGGCCAGCAGGATACAGCGCATAGAACGGTAACTTATGTGGCTGTGATAGGGCTGCGGCTGAGAGCTTGAGTAGGAGCCTGCCAAATTCCCACTGGAAATTGGAATTAGAGAAAGAAAGGGTTTGCTCTCAAACTGCGCACACACATAGAATAATAAACAATTGCAAATTAAATGAGTGGTTTTAATCAGAATTGGTGCAGCCTGACACGTGTTTCGAGCTTCCCGCTCTTCTACTGAGGCTGCTTGTGCAAAATTATAAAACATTGATGTACAACGAAAACATTTGTTAAGCATGATTCAATAGCAAAACAAACCAGTCCCCAGACCCAGGGCAAGGAGGCAGTTAGGGTTTGCCAAACCAACACATTGAGTATATGGTTTAAAGTAACAGACAGTTGCAACGAATGCACATATCAAATCAACCCAATTCAAAGAAAGAAAATGAAAACACAAAAAGTGCGTAATTCGGTGGAAAAAACATAACACATTATAAAACAATGAAAAGAGGGAGGAGAGAGAAAAAAGACAAAAGAACAACAACATTATTCAGTGAGAGAAGATGCTCATGGTAATCAGCCAGAAATACATGTATAAGGCCACTGACTGTTAAAATTGTACCTTAATCTTGGCTAGTGTGTATTTTGAATACTAGAGAAAAATGCAAAATTAAAAAATGTTTTATCAAGTGGCAACTTAATGAATCGAATACGATAAAAAGAGGGGTTGCAAATATATTGCGTCATAGAAAATTGTTTTAATATTATATATATAGTTTTATCCCACTTACCAAAGGTAGAAGTTGAGTAATCTGACAAAGTTAGGCGTGGGCTCCCTATAAAGCAAAAGACGGGATGGCTATTTATGTAGGAATCTGACTGACTAGATTTCCACCTAGCAGTCATTTGAAAATAAAGAAATGACATACCATTATTTTGCAGTTGCACGAATGAATTTTCAGTAAATTATTATCTTGCTGCAGCACAGGCAGGAAACGAAGAATGCAGGTGCGGCAAGAGCCAAAGAAAACAAAGCAACAAAAGGTCAATTAGCTAATTGAGTGGTTTATCTCTGTGGACATCTGAAGCAGCAAGAATTCTTGCTGGAAGGGTACGTGTACAAATTGTCAACGTTGACTCACCAGTACTTTCACTGCTATGTGGGGAACTGGAGCCAAACGGGAACCCTCTGTGTGCCGAGTATAACTCGGAGATGTGAGGGAAGCAACAGTGAAAACGCCCGTGCACAGGCGAGTCACCACAGAGTTAATGGGAAAACAAGAGCGCCATGATGGACTAGTGTAGATATCATGTAAAGGAAATCATTAAGGCTACTCCATATAGACAAGGATATGTTTGAGGTGTGCGTATGCCGGAAATAAATTGCGCATGGTAAATGCACAAATAGAATTGGAATTACAAAAAAATAAATAAAAAATAAATAAATAAATAAATTAAAAAAAAAATTTAAAAAAAAAATTGCGAGACAGAAGGACATAGATCCGGAAGACATTAGTTAATTAATTGGAGTATGAAGTCACTTGAGCTGTCCACGGATGGCAGTAGTGTATTTTAAAACACCTGTGCCTGCATCTATAATAAAGAGTGTTGCATGTGCTGAAAAAGATGCTAAATAAAGGAAGTGCGCCTCGACCTGACTGGATATGCAAGGATTGTGTTAAAACGGTTGCGCCCATGCTAGCAAGTGTATTCATTAAAAAAAAAAAAAAAAAAAAAGGGGGGGGGGGCGCTGCACCCGGGTAGATAGCATGATAGTTGAGTAATGACATGTAAATAGCGGCTGATTACCATTGACATCCATACAAATAATCGGTACCTATTGGCATGACATGTGCGAAGACCTTAAAAAACACACGTGTACCATAACTTTTAAACAACATGTAATCACAAAAAGACAGATAGTTCATGGTCTGTGTTCAGGCCAAACTCTACAGTACGGTATTGACAAATCAATCGGGCTTCCAATTGTCTAAGTTTGAGTATCTGGTTGCCTCCACGTTGTGGAAGTGACACCTTCATCATCCCAGCAAATTTGATCATTGTCTTGTTATCCATTTGATGGGATCTTTGCCAATGCAAAGCTAGGGGATATTTGGAGTCAGATTGAGTAATTGAGTACAGATGTTCCCTGATACGAATTTTCAGCGGGCGTATTGTACTGCCAATATAGAATAGGCCGCAGACACATTTAATACAGTAAATGCAGAATTTCGAATTACAATTAATAAAAGACAAAATCTTATGTGTACCTAAGTGTCCGAAGTCGATGGAGGTAGTCTCCAGTGCATGTGAACACGTGGAGCAGCCCCCACACTTGTAAAAACCAGGGCGTGGGGGCTGGTGTAACCAAGTATGTTGCTTGGGTGGGATTGACATGAATGAAGGAGAAAGTATGTTCTTGAGGTTGTTTGCCTTAGTATAGATAAAACTTGGTGAGTTGTCCACCCAAGGAGTAATATCACGATCAAGTTGTAGGATGTGCCAATGCCGTTTGATTATATTGTAAAGCAGCGAACTATCGGAATTAAATCTAGTAATAAATTTGAGTTTCTGAGAATGAACAGTCTCGTTCCTTATTTTCGGAGTGAGTAGATCGCATCTCTTCATGGTCCGTACATCATGTTCTGCTTTTACTACTGAGCGTACGTCATAGCCTCTAGCTATAAACCTTTGGCGTATCAATGAACATTCCTGGTCGAAGTCTTTCGTAAGCAGACAATTCCGTCTTGCCCGAATGAATTCGCCTTTGGGTATATTGGAAACTACAGTTTTCCTATGACAGCTAGTAGCATGCAGAACTGCATTCACGGATGTAGATTTTCTAAAAGTTTTAGTTACAAACTGATTATCTGAGATACTGATAGTAAGGTCTAAGAAATTAACACATATGGGGCTATACGTGTGTGTAAATTGAATGCCCCAATTGTTGGAATTGAGATAAGCAACAAATTCATTTAAAAGCTCAATAGAACCATTCCAAACCAAAAGCACATCATCGATATAACGTTTCCACATGTGAATATGTGGCGTGAAAAGCTGGTTAGAGAAAACGAGTTGTTGTTCATAATTATGCATGAAAATATTAGCTAACGCTGGGGCATAACTTGCCCCCATTGCAACTCCGATCAACTGTCTGTAGTAAGTGTTATTGAAAAGAAATACATTGTTGGTAAGGGCAACAGATAGTAAATCTTTGATCATTTCGATATGTTCGAAAAACGAGGCTGAATGAGCACGAAAGATAAAGTCTATACTGCTGATTGCTTGCTGATGATTAATGGATGTGTAAAGCGCTTTTACATCAAGTGTAACCAGGACAAGATTAGGTAACATAGGCAGTTGGTTAAGCATCTGGAGAATGTGCATTGTGTCACGAATGAAAGTAGGTATGTTGTTGACTAATGGTGAAATGCATTCATTGATGTACAGGGAGGTGGGCTCCAGGATACCACCACCTCCACTCAGTATAGGTCTCCCTTCTGGTATTTTAACAAACGGTTTGTGAATTTTTGGCAGGAAATAAGCAGTTGGCATTGTTGGCCCATCAACAATTAAGAATTGTCTTTCCACATCGGTTAACAGGCCTGCTGTAAGCCATTTGTCCACCACTAATTTGATTGTTGCACGGAGGGAGGTCGTAGGGTTACCAGGTAAAATTTCGTAACATCCAGGAGAATCAAGGTGGGCGAGGCCCATTGTGATGTAGTCTACTTTGTCCAGAATCACAACATTGCCTCCCTTATCTGCCTCCTTTATGATAATCGTATCAATTGAAGCCAGAGTGTGCAGAGCTTGTTGTTCTTTGATAGAGAGGTTAAATCTCGTGTTCTTTTGTTTGACAGAGTCTTGTAATTTGTGGATGTCATTGGTTACGACTTGGTGGAAAGTATCAATCAAGTTATCTTTAGGAAATACAGGAGTGAACTTCGATTTGTTTGATAATTCTTTTATTTTCAAAGTTTGTTGTTCAATATTGAGGTCATGCATCAAGTTCATTATATTCATGTTCGGGTCTAATCCATATTCATCAATAGACATGAGTACATGAGTGCTCAACATGGTTTGTAATGTGATGTCAGATGGTTGTGGTTCTTGGGGCTTACTTGTATAAAGCTTAACTTGTGTAGCAAAAAATTTCTTTAGTTTTAATTTACGAACAAATTTGAATAAATCAATCTGAATTTGAACATATTCATTGAGACCAGTAGGCGCAAAAGAGAGCCCTCGGTTAAGGACTGAACGTTCGTCAGAGGAGAGCGAATAACTACTCAAGTTATGAATTAAATCTATCTGATTTGATTCCTGAGAGTCTGTTGGTATGATGCCCGGGTGACTCTGCGTTGGGCGATCGGGGCGTTTGCGCCTGGTTGGTTGGCCGCCCCTTGTGCCCCTGGGCTTGGGTCTGGGGTTGAAATATTGACGGGTGGAGGTAATTGAAATCGAACCTGTTTGGCCGCAGCTAATGCGGCTTGGCGGTTGCCTTTTTTGTACCTGCGTATTTGTTCTAAAAAAGGCGTGGGCAGAATAATGGGTATTTGTTCCCCTTCTCTGGACTCGGTAGCATCAGAGAGATTAGGCTCAGAAGTAGCAATACCTGTTTCCGAATTAGTCTCAGAAGATGGTTTGTCACTGTCGCTATCGACTTCAGAGCTAGCAAGGGATGAAGCCAGACTACTCGTACGAGACCGAGATACTTGATCATATTTAGGTTGATAAGTATATACCCTGTTATCACGGTAATCTCTATCATCTCGTGAGAATTTCCGTGATTTGCGTAGTTTGACTTCATCCTGATGTTTGCGTAAACGAGTATATAAAGTTTTATAGTTCTTGTCGATCGTAGTGCTGGGTGCATCATAGAGAGCAATTTCTTCTTTCAAACTATCGATTTGGACGACAATTCTGGCATGTTCTCTTTTAGCATGTTCAATAAGTAACTTGAGCATATTATTGGAACTGGTGGATAGGTTGCTTTCCCAGTCCGTGGCGAGGTCATTATCTAAGGGGTCTTCAAAGTCCGGAAGAATTAATATACGTAGGCCTCTAGGTATTTTATTTTCTTGTAAATAATGGGTAAGGGTAGTCTTTTCCCAAAATTTGTTGATCTCTCTGATGCTAAGGCGTTCAAGCTTAATAAATTTAGATCGTAAATCCTCTACTTCAGAGGTCATCCTTTTGAAAGGGTTCAATGTCGAGCCCCTAGGGGCAAATAGAGCCTTAATATCATCATCTCTAGTTAGAATGTATTCAGCTGTTACAGCCATAGTGGTGATAGAAATAGTGATGGAATTAGAGAAAGAAAGGGTTTGCTCTCAAACTGCGCACACACATAGAATAATAAACAATTGCAAATTAAATGAGTGGTTTTAATCAGAATTGGTGCAGCCTGACACGTGTTTCGAGCTTCCCGCTCTTCTACTGAGGCTGCTTGTGCAAAATTATAAAACATTGATGTACAACGAAAACATTTGTTAAGCATGATTCAATAGCAAAACAAACCAGTCCCCAGACCCAGGGCAAGGAGGCAGTTAGGGTTTGCCAAACCAACACATTGAGTATATGGTTTAAAGTAACAGACAGTTGCAACGAATGCACATATCAAATCAACCCAATTCAAAGAAAGAAAATGAAAACACAAAAAGTGCGTAATTCGGTGGAAAAAACATAACACATTATAAAACAATGAAAAGAGGGAGGAGAGAGAAAAAAGACAAAAGAACAACAACATTATTCAGTGAGAGAAGATGCTCATGGTAATCAGCCAGAAATACATGTATAAGGCCACTGACTGTTAAAATTGTACCTTAATCTTGGCTAGTGTGTATTTTGAATACTAGAGAAAAATGCAAAATTAAAAAATGTTTTATCAAGTGGCAACTTAATGAATCGAATACGATAAAAAGAGGGGTTGCAAATATATTGCGTCATAGAAAATTGTTTTAATATTATATATATAGTTTTATCCCACTTACCAAAGGTAGAAGTTGAGTAATCTGACAAAGTTAGGCGTGGGCTCCCTATAAAGCAAAAGACGGGATGGCTATTTATGTAGGAATCTGACTGACTAGATTTCCACCTAGCAGTCATTTGAAAATAAAGAAATGACATACCATTATTTTGCAGTTGCACGAATGAATTTTCAGTAAATTATTATCTTGCTGCAGCACAGGCAGGAAACGAAGAATGCAGGTGCGGCAAGAGCCAAAGAAAACAAAGCAACAAAAGGTCAATTAGCTAATTGAGTGGTTTATCTCTGTGGACATCTGAAGCAGCAAGAATTCTTGCTGGAAGGGTACGTGTACAAATTGTCAACGTTGACTCACCAGTACTTTCACTGCTATGTGGGGAACTGGAGCCAAACGGGAACCCTCTGTGTGCCGAGTATAACTCGGAGATGTGAGGGAAGCAACAGTGAAAACGCCCGTGCACAGGCGAGTCACCACAGAGTTAATGGGAAAACAAGAGCGCCATGATGGACTAGTGTAGATATCATGTAAAGGAAATCATTAAGGCTACTCCATATAGACAAGGATATGTTTGAGGTGTGCGTATGCCGGAAATAAATTGCGCATGGTAAATGCACAAATAGAATTGGAATTACAAAAAAATAAATAAAAAATAAATAAATAAATAAATAAAAAAAAAATTTTTAAAAAAAAATTGCGAGACAGAAGGACATAGATCCGGAAGACATTAGTTAATTAATTGGAGTATGAAGTCACTTGAGCTGTCCACGGATGGCAGTAGTGTATTTTAAAACACCTGTGCCTGCATCTATAATAAAGAGTGTTGCATGTGCTGAAAAAGATGCTAAATAAAGGAAGTGCGCCTCGACCTGACTGGATATGCAAGGATTGTGTTAAAACGGTTGCGCCCATGCTAGCAAGTGTATTCATTAAAAAAAAAAAAAAAAAAAAAGGGGGGGGGCGCTGCACCCGGGTAGATAGCATGATAGTTGAGTAATGACATGTAAATAGCGGCTGATTACCATTGACATCCATACAAATAATCGGTACCTATTGGCATGACATGTGCGAAGACCTTAAAAAACACACGTGTACCATAACTTTTAAACAACATGTAATCACAAAAAGACAGATAGTTCATGGTCTGTGTTCAGGCCAAACTCTACAGTACGGTATTGACAAATCAATCGGGCTTCCAATTGTCTAAGTTTGAGTATCTGGTTGCCTCCACGTTGTGGAAGTGACACCTTCATCATCCCAGCAAATTTGATCATTGTCTTGTTATCCATTTGATGGGATCTTTGCCAATGCAAAGCTAGGGGATATTTGGAGTCAGATTGAGTAATTGAGTACAGATGTTCCCTGATACGAATTTTCAGCGGGCGTATTGTACTGCCAATATAGAATAGGCCGCAGACACATTTAATACAGTAAATGCAGAATTTCGAATTACAATTAATAAAAGACAAAATCTTATGTGTACCTAAGTGTCCGAAGTCGATGGAGGTAGTCTCCAGTGCATGTGAACACGTGGAGCAGCCCCCACACTTGTAAAAACCAGGGCGTGGGGGCTGGTGTAACCAAGTATGTTGCTTGGGTGGGATTGACATGAATGAAGGAGAAAGTATGTTCTTGAGGTTGTTTGCCTTAGTATAGATAAAACTTGGTGAGTTGTCCACCCAAGGAGTAATATCACGATCAAGTTGTAGGATGTGCCAATGCCGTTTGATTATATTGTAAAGCAGCGAACTATCGGAATTAAATCTAGTAATAAATTTGAGTTTCTGAGAATGAACAGTCTCGTTCCTTATTTTCGGAGTGAGTAGATCGCATCTCTTCATGGTCCGTACATCATGTTCTGCTTTTACTACTGAGCGTACGTCATAGCCTCTTTCCTGCCAAAAATTCACAAACCGTTTGTTAAAATACCAGAAGGGAGACCTATACTGAGTGGAGGTGGTGGTATCCTGGAGCCCACCTCCCTGTACATCAATGAATGCATTTCACCATTAGTCAACAACATACCTACTTTCATTCGTGACACAATGCACATTCTCCAGATGCTTAACCAACTGCCTATGTTACCTAATCTTGTCCTGGTTACACTTGATGTAAAAGCGCTTTACACATCCATTAATCATCAGCAAGCAATCAGCAGTATAGACTTTATCTTTCGTGCTCATTCAGCCTCGTTTTTCGAACATATCGAAATGATCAAAGATTTACTATCTGTTGCCCTTACCAACAATGTATTTCTTTTCAATAACACTTACTACAGACAGTTGATCGGAGTTGCAATGGGGGCAAGTTATGCCCCAGCGTTAGCTAATATTTTCATGCATAATTATGAACAACAACTCGTTTTCTCTAACCAGCTTTTCACGCCACATATTCACATGTGGAAACGTTATATCGATGATGTGCTTTTGGTTTGGAATGGTTCTATTGAGCTTTTAAATGAATTTGTTGCTTATCTCAATTCCAACAATTGGGGCATTCAATTTACACACACGTATAGCCCCATATGTGTTAATTTCTTAGACCTTACTATCAGTATCTCAGATAATCAGTTTGTAACTAAAACTTTTAGAAAATCTACATCCGTGAATGCAGTTCTGCATGCTACTAGCTGTCATAGGAAAACTGTAGTTTCCAATATACCCAAAGGCGAATTCATTCGGGCAAGACGGAATTGTCTGCTTACGAAAGACTTCGACCAGGAATGTTCATTGATACGCCAAAGGTTTATAGCTAGAGGCTATGACGTACGCTCAGTAGTAAAAGCAGAACATGATGTACGGACCATGAAGAGATGCGATCTACTCACTCCGAAAATAAGGAACGAGACTGTTCATTCTCAGAAACTCAAATTTATTACTAGATTTAATTCCGATAGTTCGCTGCTTTACAATATAATCAAACGGCATTGGCACATCCTACAACTTGATCGTGATATTACTCCTTGGGTGGACAACTCACCAAGTTTTATCTATACTAAGGCAAACAACCTCAAGAACATACTTTCTCCTTCATTCATGTCAATCCCACCCAAGCAACATACTTGGTTACACCAGCCCCCACGCCCTGGTTTTTACAAGTGTGGGGGCTGCTCCACGTGTTCACATGCACTGGAGACTACCTCCATCGACTTCGGACACTTAGGTACACATAAGATTTTGTCTTTTATTAATTGTAATTCGAAATTCTGCATTTACTGTATTAAATGTGTCTGCGGCCTATTCTATATTGGCAGTACAATACGCCCGCTGAAAATTCGTATCAGGGAACATCTGTACTCAATTACTCAATCTGACTCCAAATATCCCCTAGCTTTGCATTGGCAAAGATCCCATCAAATGGATAACAAGACAATGATCAAATTTGCTGGGATGATGAAGGTGTCACTTCCACAACGTGGAGGCAACCAGATACTCAAACTTAGACAATTGGAAGCCCGATTGATTTGTCAATACCGTACTGTAGAGTTTGGCCTGAACACAGACCATGAACTATCTGTCTTTTTGTGATTACATGTTGTTTAAAAGTTATGGTACACGTGTGTTTTTTAAGGTCTTCGCACATGTCATGCCAATAGGTACCGATTATTTGTATGGATGTCAATGGTAATCAGCCGCTATTTACATGTCATTACTCAACTATCATGCTATCTACCCGGGTGCAGCGCCCCCCCCCTTTTTTTTTTTTTTTTTTTTAATGAATACACTTGCTAGCATGGGCGCAACCGTTTTAACACAATCCTTGCATATCCAGTCAGGTCGAGGCGCACTTCCTTTATTTAGCATCTTTTTCAGCACATGCAACACTCTTTATTATAGATGCAGGCACAGGTGTTTTAAAATACACTACTGCCATCCGTGGACAGCTCAAGTGACTTCATACTCCAATTAATTAACTAATGTCTTCCGGATCTATGTCCTTCTGTCTCGCAATTTTTTTTTAAAAATTTTTTTTTTATTTATTTATTTATTTATTTTTTATTTATTTTTTTGTAATTCCAATTCTATTTGTGCATTTACCATGCGCAATTTATTTCCGGCATACGCACACCTCAAACATATCCTTGTCTATATGGAGTAGCCTTAATGATTTCCTTTACATGATATCTACACTAGTCCATCATGGCGCTCTTGTTTTCCCATTAACTCTGTGGTGACTCGCCTGTGCACGGGCGTTTTCACTGTTGCTTCCCTCACATCTCCGAGTTATACTCGGCACACAGAGGGTTCCCGTTTGGCTCCAGTTCCCCACATAGCAGTGAAAGTACTGGTGAGTCAACGTTGACAATTTGTACACGTACCCTTCCAGCAAGAATTCTTGCTGCTTCAGATGTCCACAGAGATAAACCACTCAATTAGCTAATTGACCTTTTGTTGCTTTGTTTTCTTTGGCTCTTGCCGCACCTGCATTCTTCGTTTCCTGCCTGTGCTGCAGCAAGATAATAATTTACTGAAAATTCATTCGTGCAACTGCAAAATAATGGTATGTCATTTCTTTATTTTCAAATGACTGCTAGGTGGAAATCTAGTCAGTCAGATTCCTACATAAATAGCCATCCCGTCTTTTGCTTTATAGGGAGCCCACGCCTAACTTTGTCAGATTACTCAACTTCTACCTTTGGTAAGTGGGATAAAACTATATATATAATATTAAAACAATTTTCTATGACGCAATATATTTGCAACCCCTCTTTTTATCGTATTCGATTCATTAAGTTGCCACTTGATAAAACATTTTTTAATTTTGCATTTTTCTCTAGTATTCAAAATACACACTAGCCAAGATTAAGGTACAATTTTAACAGTCAGTGGCCTTATACATGTATTTCTGGCTGATTACCATGAGCATCTTCTCTCACTGAATAATGTTGTTGTTCTTTTGTCTTTTTTCTCTCTCCTCCCTCTTTTCATTGTTTTATAATGTGTTATGTTTTTTCCACCGAATTACGCACTTTTTGTGTTTTCATTTTCTTTCTTTGAATTGGGTTGATTTGATATGTGCATTCGTTGCAACTGTCTGTTACTTTAAACCATATACTCAATGTGTTGGTTTGGCAAACCCTAACTGCCTCCTTGCCCTGGGTCTGGGGACTGGTTTGTTTTGCTATTGAATCATGCTTAACAAATGTTTTCGTTGTACATCAATGTTTTATAATTTTGCACAAGCAGCCTCAGTAGAAGAGCGGGAAGCTCGAAACACGTGTCAGGCTGCACCAATTCTGATTAAAACCACTCATTTAATTTGCAATTGTTTATTATTCTATGTGTGTGCGCAGTTTGAGAGCAAACCCTTTCTTTCTCTAATTCCAATTTCCAGTGGGAATTTGGCAGGCTCCTACTCAAGCTCTCAGCCGCAGCCCTATCACAGCCACATAAGTTACCGTTCTATGCGCTGTATCCTGCTGGCCTTTTCTGCCACTTTTTCTTCAAACCCGTTAGGCCTAGTGACACAGCAGCTCTATTCGGCATCACTATTTCTATCACCACTATGGCTGTAACAGCTGAATACATTCTAACTAGAGATGATGATATTAAGGCTCTATTTGCCCCTAGGGGCTCGACATTGAACCCTTTCAAAAGGATGACCTCTGAAGTAGAGGACTTACGATCTAAATTTATTAAGCTTGAACGCCTTAGCATCAGAGAGATCAACAAATTTTGGGAAAAGACTACCCTTACCCATTATTTACAAGAAAATAAAATACCTAGAGGCCTACGTATATTAATTCTTCCGGACTTTGAAGACCCCTTAGATAATGACCTCGCCACGGACTGGGAAAGCAACCTATCCACCAGTTCCAATAATATGCTCAAGTTACTTATTGAACATGCTAAAAGAGAACATGCCAGAATTGTCGTCCAAATCGATAGTTTGAAAGAAGAAATTGCTCTCTATGATGCACCCAGCACTACGATCGACAAGAACTATAAAACTTTATATACTCGTTTACGCAAACATCAGGATGAAGTCAAACTACGCAAATCACGGAAATTCTCACGAGATGATAGAGATTACCGTGATAACAGGGTATATACTTATCAACCTAAATATGATCAAGTATCTCGGTCTCGTACGAGTAGTCTGGCTTCATCCCTTGCTAGCTCTGAAGTCGATAGCGACAGTGACAAACCATCTTCTGAGACTAATTCGGAAACAGGTATTGCTACTTCTGAGCCTAATCTCTCTGATGCTACCGAGTCCAGAGAAGGGGAACAAATACCCATTATTCTGCCCACGCCTTTTTTAGAACAAATACGCAGGTACAAAAAAGGCAACCGCCAAGCCGCATTAGCTGCGGCCAAACAGGTTCGATTTCAATTACCTCCACCCGTCAATATTTCAACCCCAGACCCAAGCCCAGGGGCACAAGGGGCGGCCAACCAACCAGGCGCAAACGCCCCGATCGCCCAACGCAGAGTCACCCGGGCATCATACCAACAGACTCTCAGGAATCAAATCAGATAGATTTAATTCATAACTTGAGTAGTTATTCGCTCTCCTCTGACGAACGTTCAGTCCTTAACCGAGGGCTCTCTTTTGCGCCTACTGGTCTCAATGAATATGTTCAAATTCAGATTGATTTATTCAAATTTGTTCGTAAATTAAAACTAAAGAAATTTTTTGCTACACAAGTTAAGCTTTATACAAGTAAGCCCCAAGAACCACAACCATCTGACATCACATTACAAACCATGTTGAGCACTCATGTACTCATGTCTATTGATGAATATGGATTAGACCCGAACATGAATATAATGAACTTGATGCATGACCTCAATATTGAACAACAAACTTTGAAAATAAAAGAATTATCAAACAAATCGAAGTTCACTCCTGTATTTCCTAAAGATAACTTGATTGATACTTTCCACCAAGTCGTAACCAATGACATCCACAAATTACAAGACTCTGTCAAACAAAAGAACACGAGATTTAACCTCTCTATCAAAGAACAACAAGCTCTGCACACTCTGGCTTCAATTGATACGATTATCATAAAGGAGGCAGATAAGGGAGGCAATGTTGTGATTCTGGACAAAGTAGACTACATCACAATGGGCCTCGCCCACCTTGATTCTCCTGGATGTTACGAAATTTTACCTGGTAACCCTACGACCTCCCTCCGTGCAACAATCAAATTAGTGGTGGACAAATGGCTTACAGCAGGCCTGTTAACCGATGTGGAAAGACAATTCTTAATTGTTGATGGGCCAACAATGCCAACTGCTTATTTCCTGCCAAAAATTCACAAACCGTTTGTTAAAATACCAGAAGGGAGACCTATACTGAGTGGAGGTGGTGGTATCCTGGAGCCCACCTCCCTGTACATCAATGAATGCATTTCACCATTAGTCAACAACATACCTACTTTCATTCGTGACACAATGCACATTCTCCAGATGCTTAACCAACTGCCTATGTTACCTAATCTTGTCCTGGTTACACTTGATGTAAAAGCGCTTTACATATCCATTAATCATCAGCAAGCAATCAGCAGTATAGACTTTATCTTTCGTGCTCATTCAGCCTCGTTTTTCGAACATATCGAAATGATCAAAGATTTACTATCTGTTGCCCTTACCAACAATGTATTTCTTTTCAATAACACTTACTACAGACAGTTGATCGGAGTTGCAATGGGGGCAAGTTATGCCCCAGCGTTAGCTAATATTTTCATGCATAATTATGAACAACAACTCGTTTTCTCTAACCAGCTTTTCACGCCACATATTCACATGTGGAAACGTTATATCGATGATGTGCTTTTGGTTTGGAATGGTTCTATTGAGCTTTTAAATGAATTTGTTGCTTATCTCAATTCCAACAATTGGGGCATTCAATTTACACACACGTATAGCCCCATATGTGTTAATTTCTTAGACCTTACTATCAGTATCTCAGATAATCAGTTTGTAACTAAAACTTTTAGAAAATCTACATCCGTGAATGCAGTTCTGCATGCTACTAGCTGTCATAGGAAAACTGTAGTTTCCAATATACCCAAAGGCGAATTCATTCGGGCAAGACGGAATTGTCTGCTTACGAAAGACTTCGACCAGGAATGTTCATTGATACGCCAAAGGTTTATAGCTAGAGGCTATGACGTACGCTCAGTAGTAAAAGCAGAACATGATGTACGGACCATGAAGAGATGCGATCTACTCACTCCGAAAATAAGGAACGAGACTGTTCATTCTCAGAAACTCAAATTTATTACTAGATTTAATTCCGATAGTTCGCTGCTTTACAATATAATCAAACGGCATTGGCACATCCTACAACTTGATCGTGATATTACTCCTTGGGTGGACAACTCACCAAGTTTTATCTATACTAAGGCAAACAACCTCAAGAACATACTTTCTCCTTCATTCATGTCAATCCCACCCAAGCAACATACTTGGTTACACCAGCCCCCACGCCCTGGTTTTTACAAGTGTGGGGGCTGCTCCACGTGTTCACATGCACTGGAGACTACCTCCATCGACTTCGGACACTTAGGTACACATAAGATTTTGTCTTTTATTAATTGTAATTCGAAATTCTGCATTTACTGTATTAAATGTGTCTGCGGCCTATTCTATATTGGCAGTACAATACGCCCGCTGAAAATTCGTATCAGGGAACATCTGTACTCAATTACTCAATCTGACTCCAAATATCCCCTAGCTTTGCATTGGCAAAGATCCCATCAAATGGATAACAAGACAATGATCAAATTTGCTGGGATGATGAAGGTGTCACTTCCACAACGTGGAGGCAACCAGATACTCAAACTTAGACAATTGGAAGCCCGATTGATTTGTCAATACCGTACTGTAGAGTTTGGCCTGAACACAGACCATGAACTATCTGTCTTTTTGTGATTACATGTTGTTTAAAAGTTATGGTACACGTGTGTTTTTTAAGGTCTTCGCACATGTCATGCCAATAGGTACCGATTATTTGTATGGATGTCAATGGTAATCAGCCGCTATTTACATGTCATTACTCAACTATCATGCTATCTACCCGGGTGCAGCGCCCCCCCCCCTTTTTTTTTTTTTTTTTTTAATGAATACACTTGCTAGCATGGGCGCAACCGTTTTAACACAATCCTTGCATATCCAGTCAGGTCGAGGCGCACTTCCTTTATTTAGCATCTTTTTCAGCACATGCAACACTCTTTATTATAGATGCAGGCACAGGTGTTTTAAAATACACTACTGCCATCCGTGGACAGCTCAAGTGACTTCATACTCCAATTAATTAACTAATGTCTTCCGGATCTATGTCCTTCTGTCTCGCAATTTTTTTTTTAAAATTTTTTTATTTATTTATTTATTTATTTATTTTTTATTTATTTTTTTGTAATTCCAATTCTATTTGTGCATTTACCATGCGCAATTTATTTCCGGCATACGCACACCTCAAACATATCCTTGTCTATATGGAGTAGCCTTAATGATTTCCTTTACATGATATCTACACTAGTCCATCATGGCGCTCTTGTTTTCCCATTAACTCTGTGGTGACTCGCCTGTGCACGGGCGTTTTCACTGTTGCTTCCCTCACATCTCCGAGTTATACTCGGCACACAGAGGGTTCCCGTTTGGCTCCAGTTCCCCACATAGCAGTGAAAGTACTGGTGAGTCAACGTTGACAATTTGTACACGTACCCTTCCAGCAAGAATTCTTGCTGCTTCAGATGTCCACAGAGATAAACCACTCAATTAGCTAATTGACCTTTTGTTGCTTTGTTTTCTTTGGCTCTTGCCGCACCTGCATTCTTCGTTTCCTGCCTGTGCTGCAGCAAGATAATAATTTACTGAAAATTCATTCGTGCAACTGCAAAATAATGGTATGTCATTTCTTTATTTTCAAATGACTGCTAGGTGGAAATCTAGTCAGTCAGATTCCTACATAAATAGCCATCCCGTCTTTTGCTTTATAGGGAGCCCACGCCTAACTTTGTCAGATTACTCAACTTCTACCTTTGGTAAGTGGGATAAAACTATATATATAATATTAAAACAATTTTCTATGACGCAATATATTTGCAACCCCTCTTTTTATCGTATTCGATTCATTAAGTTGCCACTTGATAAAACATTTTTTAATTTTGCATTTTTCTCTAGTATTCAAAATACACACTAGCCAAGATTAAGGTACAATTTTAACAGTCAGTGGCCTTATACATGTATTTCTGGCTGATTACCATGAGCATCTTCTCTCACTGAATAATGTTGTTGTTCTTTTGTCTTTTTTCTCTCTCCTCCCTCTTTTCATTGTTTTATAATGTGTTATGTTTTTTCCACCGAATTACGCACTTTTTGTGTTTTCATTTTCTTTCTTTGAATTGGGTTGATTTGATATGTGCATTCGTTGCAACTGTCTGTTACTTTAAACCATATACTCAATGTGTTGGTTTGGCAAACCCTAACTGCCTCCTTGCCCTGGGTCTGGGGACTGGTTTGTTTTGCTATTGAATCATGCTTAACAAATGTTTTCGTTGTACATCAATGTTTTATAATTTTGCACAAGCAGCCTCAGTAGAAGAGCGGGAAGCTCGAAACACGTGTCAGGCTGCACCAATTCTGATTAAAACCACTCATTTAATTTGCAATTGTTTATTATTCTATGTGTGTGCGCAGTTTGAGAGCAAACCCTTTCTTTCTCTAATTCCAATTTCAAAACAACTCAGATTTGAATGCAATCAATTCCTTCTCTTCACATTGAAAAGTGTACAAATGGTACATTGACGACATCTTGATTATGTGGCAAGGTAGTGAATCGTCGGCACGAAGTGAGTTTGTAGCTTGGATTAACGGACTGAAACCTAATTTAAAATTCACAATCTCATATAGTAAATGATATGATATGATATGATATGGCATTTATAACGCGCCCACACACAAGTGTTTGAAGGCGCAACGAGGCAAGGGAGGGGGAACAAAGGGGAGGACAGAACAATGATCCTACTAGGCTAGGTGTCATTCAGATCGCGCAAGTGAAGGGGAGGGGGAAAGGGAAAAGTGCGTGGGGGAAGGGAGAGGGGAAAGTGCAGTACATGGGATAATTGAAAAAATAAGATAAATAAAAACGGCCACTGGTGGCAAGTGCAAGGTAAGTGCAGATATAGGTGGTGGTAGGGGGACTGTAGCGACACAGAAAACAGTCCCCCGGTGCAGGGGGTGCCAGGGAGGCAGTGCAGGAGGGCAACTGGCGGGGCCCAAGAATCAGAAAGGGTGGCCAGGTAACCACTGCAGTTTCTGCCAGGAGTTCAGCAGGGTAGAAGGGGAGAGAAAGCAGAGGCAAAGAGGAAGGTTTTGAGGTGCTTCCGGAACCGGAGATGGTTCTCCTCAAGTTTCAGGGAGGCAGGAAGGCTGTGCCAGAGGGAGGCCCATGCCGAAGAGAGAGACCTACCTCCAACTCACTGCTTGGAGAAGCGACTGACCCTGAGGGAGTTAGATGCAGATGAGCGAAGAGCTCGAGAAGGAAGATATTTAGGAAGAGAGAGTTGCAAGTATTATGGCCCCAGGCCCCAGAAGGCCTTATGGACAATGCAGAGGGTTTTGAACTTAATCCTCGCAGCCACTGGGAGCCAGTGCAGAGATTTCAGTCCTGGAGAGATACGATCCCTGGTCTTGAGGCCAAGGACAAGTCTCGCAGTCCTGTTCTGGAAAAGTTGCAGAGGGCGGAGAGTAGAGGCAGGCAGATTTAGATAGAGGCTGTTACAATAGTCCAGCTTAGAGAGAACCAGGGATATGGAGACAGCGAGTTTCTGGGGGAAGGAGATACGAAATTCAATTTTCAGATCTGAAATGGAAGAGCGTACATTGCTGACCACCTTGTCCTGCAAACCCTCTGCATGATCCCAGTGTTCAACCTGCATCATTGGAACAAACCACAGCATATGGACAGTTCCTGAGAGCCGACGGAGACTGTACCTCCCTAGGAGACTTAATGAAGAATAGGTTGCAAGCGGGAGGCTTCCCGAAGAGATGACTAAGTCTGTCATATAAGAGAGCTAGGGTAGCAGACAGGTCATGCTTACTTGATAAAACCTACCAAAAAGAGTCTACTGAAAGATTAGTATCTGCTGTGTTGTTCCGATACTACTGCAATTAAACAGCTTACTATAAAGAATTGGCACATATTACAAAACGAAGACCCAATCACAAGTCAATGGCAATTTTTCAGTGCCGAGTGTTAGAATGAGGTAACCACCCTCCAGCCGCCGTGTCGTGTACACACTGCAAACTGCAGTGCGTTCCTGCTCATAATGGAGGTGAGCTGCCTTGGAGTGATCATAGACACAAGTGTAAGAGATGAGTAAACACTAATGTGGAAGTGAAAAGGATTATTTAATGTTACAGGCTGTACTTATTTCCATTCACCACAAATGTTTTGCGAGCAAGGGACCATTCAGTATGTAACACATACACACATGGCGGCTTGTATGGTGTTATTCCACTTGCGGAATGAATTATAATTGATCCCATGTGGTATTATCTTTTTATTTTGGTTTATGTTTGATTTTGGCGACTTCACCCAGTAACGCCGGTTACTATTATGCTAAATCACAACAGCAGTTGCACAATCCATTATGGCCAGTTAGCACAGTAGGGCTATTATTCATAGCCTTGACATTCAAGACAGTTATCATCCTGCCCAGAAAGCATAGTAATCTTAGATGCCAGTGTGGCAAATTTGCAGTTTAAGGCCAGATTCTATTGCGGTTGTACATATGTTTGTGTGTGTAGGGGGTGGTGCTGGAGGAGTGTTTGTGCAGTTCTGGGGGCAATGTGTGTGGAGTGCTATGGACACTGAACCCTGGTATACTGTGCCTTCCCACACTAGGGGACCCTTTCAGCTCCTTAGCTATAGGTACGGTGGTTCCCACACTGAACGCTGGTATGCGGTGGCTTACCACAATAAGGGAAGGCACCTAGGCGCCACCTGCCCCTCTGCTCCCCACCACCCGGTGCAGCTGTAACCCTCCTCTGGGCCCTCTGTGTACCACTCCCCACTGTATATCTGTTCTGTTGTTACCTCTGAAAAACACTCCGTTATGTATCTGTATTGTTGTATAACTCTGTAAAGTGCACTGTTGCTTCTCAAAGCTAGGTCCGCGCTCAATAAATACCATAATAATAATAACAATAAAATAATAGTGCTGGGGTGGTATGTGTGCAGGACTGCTGTGGTGGTGCTGTTGGTGTGTGCGCAGGCAGAGCCGAGCTGAGGGAAGTGTCTCTATGTGCTTGCAGTGTGTGGTGTGTGTGTGTGCGCGCGCGCGTGTTCAGGCAGTTCTGGGGTTCCATGTGTTAAAATCGCAACAAAAATGGCTGTTTACACAAAAAATTGCAGGTAAAAGGCAGTGGTTTTTCCGCCACAATCCATGTAATGATGTGGGGGACACTCCTGCAATTCCCAGACCCATTATACCATTTGACGGGAGCGGGGGATACCCCCGCAACCCCAGCTCACCTTAAATGGTATAATGGGGTACACCTTTACCGGGTCAAACCACAGCATTTTTACAGCGATTTTTTGTACAGACAACTTTTTTTGCTGCGATTGTATTACTGCATATCAGTTCTGGGGAGGTGTAAATGAGCAGTGTAGTGATAAAGGGAGTGTGTGCGATGCCAGGAGCACTGAGTTGGTGCATGGGTATAAGTGTAGTGCTATTGGTGTGTGCAGTGATTGGGCAGTCTTTGTGTGTGCAGTGCATTGCTGGAGGCAATTTGTGTGTGTGTTGTTTGTAGAGACTGAAACCACTCTTTTTGTAGGATAAATACCTTTAATAATAATCGTGACAAAACAAATACATTTTCGTTAGGTACTTGGTGATAGGGAAACATCCATTGGGTTAGGCTGGGAAAGTCTCCATTGCAATGCTCCTGTTCTTTTTGCTGTGTAGCCAAACCACATTTGCAGGCTGTGTAGCCCTCTTTATATCCAGCTCCCATATTTTTTCACTCAATTGCCAATAGTTTCACCACACTTGGAATACCGCCCAACAGAATTACCATTACCGCCACTTGGTCCGGTAGAATACCCGCTGGATTACAAGTGGTAGTGGTGGAGTTAATCCCCATTTTCGAAGAGTCCATTGGACTGCATTGGAATTACTGCTGCGGTAATCCTGCTGATTTTGCTGTTTTTTCAGCGGAAAGTGGAAGGATTTACCTCTAGCATGATGCTTGAAGCAAATCCCTCACTCCAGGGTGCTACTTGTAGAATGGTGGAACGGGAAAAGTTGCAGTAATTACATTACCACCAATTTTTTCCCACCCGCCGTACTCGTAATCAGCTCCCTGATTTCCCGTAAGTGAAACCACGGCTTGCCCTCATGGGGGAGATCTTTTGCTATTGTTAATTCCGACTCCTCTCTCCGGGGTATTGCCAGGCAGGGCGGCAATGGCATGGCCCTTCACAGAGATCTGACAGCAGTGGAGTGATAGTATTACTCTCCCAAATCACCACAGGTTAATCCACAGACAGTTACTGAAGCTCATGTTTGGCTGAAGAACAATGTAGGAATACATGATCAAGAATAGTCAAATAAAAAAATAGGTAGTTTTAGAGCCACTGATTACTTTTGAAATGTGAACTGCACGTCGGCCTGTGTGAACTCACCAAGGGGACTTCTACGTTTTCTTCTGTGTGTTTTGCATTGTATTGTATATTCTACCTATGCTTATAATGTTTGGGGAACTTTCTTTCTGGCCTTTTGGAAGTCATATAAATTGCACGGCCTTGGGTGATAAACCTGTGTGCCCTCAGGGGCAGGGTGAGGTCACTTCACTTCAGCTCTTTATTCGAACATAAACAATATTCATGAAAATACAAGGCAAAGGAATAACAATGGGCCTCATTACACGGTAGGCGGTAAGGGTTTACTGGTACCGGTATTTTACCGGTACCGGTAAATCCTTACCGCCTTACTACGAGGTCCCTTTGCGGGTTGGGGAATTACCGCCCTGCCAACCTTGGAATGGGGCGATAATTCCCCTTTCCTCCAAGGCGGTACCGGTAAATTACCGGCATGAACCATGGCGCTAATAGCCCCATGGTTTACCGCCTACCGTGTAATGAGGCCCAATGTAAGGTACAATCTAAAACACAAAAATATAAAAAAAACCTTGTACAAATTGAAATAAGAGAATCAAACAGAATACCGAATAAATAAATAAATAAAGAATGAGCCGCACGTGGGGTGACTTGTCCTCTCCAGAGAGATACTAGGGGCAACCCTAGTGCGTCACTGAGCAGACTGATGTTTCATAGAAGCACATACTTGAATGACAAATGCCGAAAAGCACTCCTACGCCATGTAATTGCCCTTCTGACCTTAAGTAGAAAATCATTGTTCTCAGCTCATAGAAGCAGACCAGCTACCATTCTGAAATTCTGAAATGGCATGCACTCTGTAGTTTTGTTTTACTGTAAGGTACTCCCCGCTTGTGCTCATCACCATGGTGACCCCGGATATCCTGGCCTACCTGCTAGTCCCTGCCCAGACCATCCAAACTGTGTGTGTATATGTGTATATATATATATTTGTGTATTTTTTTAACATGCTCTCTTGTCCTCATTGTTGCTTATGTTGCTTTCACGGATATTTATATCTTTGCTTGGACCAGTTTGTTATTATTGAGAGGCACCTGTTGTAATTTTCTTTTCCCGCTAATGCTTTCACTTCCAAGCGCTATGATGCCCTCCCAAGGCCTTGTTCACACTTTATAAAACTCTATAAATAAACACACAAAATAAAATATTTTGGGCCTCATTATGAGTTTGGTGGTAAATCTGTCAATGCACTACCAAAATTGGTAACTGTTAACGCCACTTGGTTAGTCCTCATTACTGAAGTCCATTGGACTCCACAGGGATTTTTTCAGAAGTACCACAAGCGGTAATATCGCTGTGGTAATTCTGAAGATTTTTAGCAGTAAGGTGGCAGATTTACCTCCAGCTTTTTGCTGGTGTACATTCACCTTACCACCGATCATGGTACGGCAATATGGTGGTAACGGAATTACCACCATTTTTTGCTGCAGCACTGTACTCATAAAGTGCCCCTTTCTGTACATGAGTGAAATGTTATTGGTGATGACAGGTGTTAATGAAACACATGGTAAATATTGAGGGACGCACCTGCTTGTACTTGTAGAAGAGCAGAATCAGCAGCAAGAGGAACAAGGCAGTAATGCCACCCAAGGTTGCCAACACCGGACTGAACAGTGTGTTCTGGACTCTCCGCTCTACGACACGTTCTGAGAAAGAAAAAGGGACACATTATAAAACCATGTCCTGGAAGCCGAGGTGGATTGGCGGCTTCCTATAAGGAAAAGTTGGATTCACTGGCAGACTGCTTGATGACTGACTCTGATTCAGCACTACCCGAGGCACCAGCAGTGCCTAAATTGTGGAGGTGTTTTCCAGGGCTCAGCCCCAGCACTTATTTCTGAGCCCTGGTACTTATTTCAGAGCCCAGTTTCATTAAGTTGTGGTGTTTTGTCAACTTTATTATTTTAATTGTTAGTCAGTCCTAGTAACACAACGTCTAACAACAGTGTGGACTAGGTTGGCAGGTCATGGCTAATTATCCATGTTCATGAGTAATAATGAGTGCTAGCCATGCCTGCACACTGCTCCACTCAGCCTGCATAACATTGGTGAACATTATTTGCCTTAATAACCAGTAGCACTGCCACAGCAGGGTGGGTTGGCAACATCTGGACAGTCACCAGTGAGCAGCCCCAAAACAGGGCCAACCTATACAAAAAGACCTCACTGCAGTGTTTGACAGGAAATGTCATTAGTTCAGTAATGATTTTGCCTTCAATTTGCCTTTTTAAAAAATGTTTTATCTAAAAATGTTTTTATTGGCATTTGTGTATTTACAGTGGTACATATCACAACCGTTTCTGTGTCCACTCTGTTTGACTCTCTCATGTTGCAGTCTAGATGCCTTTTATATTTAACAGAAAACAAAACAACCAACACAAACCTTCTTCACTTCAAGGGTAAAACATTATATCCAAGCTAATTTCTTAAGGTGCAGATGTTCCGGGGTACAACCTGAAACCCATAAGTCCCTTCAACCTGGCCTCTCCTAGAGACAACTATCCATAAAGGATGTGCAAGCTCTCATGGGGGTTTGTCGTCCGAGGGATGGAACATATCCCAGGTCAGCGTTTTCCAGGATTCATAGGTGGCACTAGTATCTGCCTCCGATTTGTCCACCATGTTGGCCCACGCTATCGTTTCCACCTCCACCCAGCGTTCACGTTCCTTATGCCAGTGTTTATATTGCAGGCCTTTTGTTGACTTCCACGCCATTGCGATACATCTTTTGGCCAATAAGTATGCCAAGTCCATACATTTTGTGACATGCTTGAACTTGCCGTCCCTAGGATAAGCACCTAGCAAGCATTCCTTCGGGTTCCAGGTGTACCTTACAATCCGTGCTATACTAAAAGCATTTTCTATCTGCTCCCAGAATCCCTGTACGTGCATACATCCCCAGAACATGTGCATTAAATCCGCCCCATCCATGCCACACCAGGGCACTTCGGTTGCGTAGCATTATTACATTTTGCCACCTCAGTGTGATGTCATGTAGGTGTGGTACAATACGTTTAACTGAATTAATCTAAAGCAGGAGTTTCTTGACACCTTCCGGGGGTGCAGTAAAATACATGCCCATTACTATATCCTCCCCTAGGTCTGCCTCTCAGCGTTCCTTCAGCATCATACTCTTGGGGTTGGGCCTGTATATATAAGAGTGCATATATCCTAGATATCGGCTTACAGCCATCTCCCAGATTGTGCATCAGGGCCAGCAGGGGGCCTATTGCTGGTTCCTCCGGCCATTCCACTCTCCCCCCCTTTTGCAGCCCCCCTCACCCTCTGGTACCACAAAAATAGCCCACGAGGCAGCCCCTCCCGTTGCGTTAATGACCCAAACTCCCTGAAATCACCCTTCTCGTACATGTCTCCCCATGTGTATATACCCCAGTTTTCCAAGTGTCTCATCATCACCAGGTCCTCCCTGTTCCTGCAGATATCCGAAGGCATTGGGGTCTCGGGTGAATAGGGGCACTTCAGTTTCAGCAGTGCCAGGGCCATATGCCACACCCTACGTCCCAGTGCTACCAACATAGGCGTGCTGCCCAGGCAGCTCAGTGGCAACCACTGAATTTCTTTCAGGCGTGCTGGGGCTACCAGGCTGTGCAACAGGGCCGATTCACTAGTGGCTTCATCTGAGAGCCATCTAGTTACGTGGCTGAATTGCGCCGCCAAATAATACCTCTCCAAGTCGGGTAGCTATGACCCTCCATCCTTGTGGTGGAGGCAGAGTGTGGCAAGAGCAAATTTATGACGGGCCGAGCCCCACAGGAATCCCAGTAACAGCACTTCTAACAAGCGAAAGAAGGAGGCCTTGATATAGTTATGGACATTGTTAAAGAAGTACAGAAATCTTGGCAAAATTATCACTTTAGATATAGCTATCCTGCCCATCAGTGACAATGGTAGTTTGGACCAAAATACCATGGATTTCCTTAAGCCTTTAACGACAGCTGCCGTGTTGCTCTCATGCACCCACTCAGTTGTATGCCGTATGTGCACCCCCAAGTACCGGAATGAACCCAGTTGCCAGTGTAGGCCCACCTCCCGGAGTCCCCCTATTTCCACTCCTCTCAGGCTAGCCAGTGGGAAAATGCAGGACTTCGTTTTTGCAGAAGCTAATCCTGGACACCATTGCATACCTATCCAATACCTCCATTATCAGTGGTGCATTCTGGCGTGGATTCTGCAGGTACAATAACAAGTCATCCGCATGCAGCGAAATCAAGTGGCCCACCCCTCCCACATGTATACCCGCCTCCGGGAACTGCTTGCGTAAGTAAATTGCTATGGGCTCCAACCCCAGCACATACAGCATGGGTGATAGCGGGCACCCCTGTCGTGTTCCTCTTTGTATGTCCCAGGCATATGACACTAGCTTCCCAGATTTGACCCTCGCCACCGGTGATGTATATAAGATCTGAACCTATTTGATAAACCACCTACCAAACCCAAACTCTTTCAATACAGCAAGTAGCCATTCCCAATATATTGACTCAAAATTCTTTATCGCATCTAGCGAGAGTACTGCGCACTGCTCTTGGGTATCTGTTGATTGTGCAATGAAGTGTTGTAGCCGACGTACGTTCATGGCTGTGCTGCGGCCCGGGATGAAGCCGTTTTGATCCCCATGTATCAGACCCCTGATCACTCTGCTGAGCCGCCCCGCTAAAATGGTGGTCAAAATCTTCATGTCATAATTAAGCATTGCCAAAGGCGTATAAGAATCACATTCGTCTGTGGGTTTCTCTGGCTTGGGTATCGGGACCACTAGTGTCTCTCTCATGCTCGCTGGGAGTACCCTTTTATCGTTAGTTTCCATGTACACCTCATGCAACACCGGCGTCACCACCGAGGCGTGTGTTTTATAGAACTCCGGGGGGAGTCCATCACTGCCTGTGGACTTAGAAGTGGCCAGTGATTTGATCGCCTCACCTATTTCCTCGGCCGTGATGTCCTGTTGCCTTCAATTCGCCATAGAAGGAAAGCATGTTTGCTCTTTTGTCTGTGGTTAGATGGTCAATATGTTCCACTTGCCAGTGATAGAATTAAACATTTACGTTTTTCGAGCCACAACTAATATGTTGTGTCGACACTGCCACAGTCAGATCATTCATCGCATTCAATGAACTGGTGGGAGTTGCAGCTTTAACCCCAAATATGTTGAAACTGTATGGTGCAGACGTGGGTGGTGTCCACCCCGGTGTGTCACAGGCATGCTAGAAAATATTTGGGTGCTGCACTTATTTTCCTACAAATTAAGCACTGCACCAGAGACAAAAATCTCTGACAGTAGCTTCACTTAGGCTACCACTGTTGGGTATTTAATCAACAGGACATAAATAAGGTACACAGCCACACATAGCGTTGAAGATTTGTGTGACCCTGGGCCAGAATTAAAGTAAAGAAAAAAATGTGGAACTTGCCACCACTGTGGCAATACCCATAGAGAGATGTAGGCGTCATTATCGATTTACGAAAGTACATCAGGAAGATCAAAAGTACACTTGATTGGGCAGACAAGGACAGAAGTATACCCGTCCATAAATGGCAGACATCTAAACTAGAACCACCAGAGGGAGGAACCTCAGGAGCGCAGAGCAGAGAAGAAAAGTATGTTTTCTTATAGACTGTGAGTTTGGAGGCATTGGTTTTTGGGGTAAAGAGATCCTACATCTATTGGAGACATATCTCAGCATGAAAGCCTTTAAGATTGAGCTGAAACCTCTTCCAGAAGAGCGAATGAGACAGACATGGTTTTTAAGATTAAAACATTTTTAAGAGATTATTCGACAGTAAGTAAAGAGTGAGGTACAGTCATTTGAAGATTGTGTGCAGCCCTGAGGTAACAGAGCAATGAAGAAGAGTGCAGGTCCTAGGGGATAACATTCTTCAGGAGACCTACCTATTAAAATTAACGACCTCATTGAGATGAGCAGAACACACAAGAAAGCAATGCGTAGATTGTTCCCAATAAATAACAGCCTAATGCATACATTCGCAAAGTCCACTGCAAAGGAAAGAAAAGGCCCCCGAAAACCTCCACGGGTTACACCGGGCGGGGGGGGGGGGTAACGTCCGGCAGCCTGAGTTAATGGCCCAAGCAAAGTGAGGGCGGTTAACAAGGGCTCTGGGACATTAAACCCCTGGTGCAGCCCGTGTAATGGGTTAATAACGCCATTAGCACCCCGGGTTATCGCTTTGGTAGACCGGGGTGCTAAAAAAAAGTATTTCATTCACGGAACGGGATGGCATGCGCGTCCCACTCAATGATGAAAATACTTTGCTGAGATGACTGCCCCTCTTCATTACCATGGAAGCCGAAAATGTGAGATGCAGTGAAGCTGCCCTTGTGAGCACCGGTGCAGCCTCAATCAGGTAAGTGGGCTTGGGATTATAAAATTAAAGGGAAAGGGTGGGTGTCTAGAAGATGGTAGGATGGGGGAGGCAGCCAATGGGTTCCATGGAACGTGGGCTGAAATTGGGAGTATCAGCCCGCAAAGCCAAAAAACCTGATTGGCTGCGCCCCCCACCCTGGGGGCTAACGGCTAAAAGGTACTGCACCACCCATCACACCATTTGGCATATAACTTAAACCCACCCTAAAATGTCAAGTTCTCCTGAAGTGTCTCACTAACGTTAAGCAGATCTGTGAGGGGAGGGAATCTTTATAATAATATTATAATATTAATGAGCAATATATGTGCTACTGTTTAGGGTTACTAGTCAAACACAATTAAATAATTGTGGAAGGAACAGTTAGATAAACATATATTTACAAAAAAAGCTTTAAATCTGCACTAAGTAGTTAGCGCAAGCTAGAACATTGTTTGGACGAAATGACCAGAACTGGGAGCTGATTCAATTCATGGAATAAAATGCGCGCAGAAACCTGCAGCACAAAGAAAAAAGAGCAGCACCCGGAACACCCACATGCCACCCCCATGGCGAACAAAACGCATCGCTGTCAAATGACTTTTGCGCTGGACCATGTAAAAAAGCAATCAAGGATTACTTACCAGCAATCACCATTACTTCCACTCCTCTCCTGTGAGCGACAAGTCCTTACCCGTGTACCCCCACTGATCTGCACCCGGAACCCGCAATTTAAGGCAGCACCAACAAGCCTGCCCTCACTCTAGTACCCCCACTGATCTGCCCCTAACCCCCTAACCTAAGGCAGCACACACAAATCTGCCCTCGTCCCATTACCCCCACTGATCTGCGCCCCAACCCCCTAACTTAAGACAGCACCAAATGGTCCGCCCTTTTCCCAGTGGCCCCACTGATTTGTGCCCCAACCCTCTAGCATAAGGCAGTAATCACAAGTCCATCCTCATCCCAGTACCCCCACTGATCTGCGCCCCAAGGCCCTAACTTAAGGCAGCACCCACAAATCTGCCCGCATCTCCGTTCAATGTGAAGCAATTACCTACCTCAACTCCTATGGCCTGTTTCTACCATGAAGTAAACCTGCCAGACATCCTCCTCCAACAGGAAGGAGCTTGTCTCGCGAGGATAGGTCAGCGGCAACGTGCTTGCCTTGGAAGCAAGACGACATGGAGCAACACATGTACGATCCCCGGGTCTGCGCTTAGATACCTCTGGGTATTAAGCGTGCTATAAATAACATATCATATCAGGAACACTTAGAAGCAGTGCCGTTGAATCCAGGACAGTCACCTCTACCATGACTCCCTTTTGCATCAAACTCAGTGGCACAACAACAGGCAACCATACTATTACTTCAGCTACACTTTGGCCACTTGAGGTACAGGTGAAATAGTCCACATGTGATGTGTGTAGCCCAGTGATCCAGAGTGAGGCCACATCCCTTCTCACCATCCCCAATGCCAATACGCCATACCTCTATACGAAGTATGAGTACAACCACATTGACAAGCAAGTGCGGAAGAGACACCAAAACCTCAGTGGACCAGAAAAGAATACAACGTACATTAAAAACTGAACCTCGAGAAGTGAATGGACAGAGGTGAATGAGCTGTCACATGATACCTCAAACATCTCTGCTCTGTGGAACATCTGGCAAGACACATGTAGAAATGAGTACCCATCCCCAATAGGAGACCCCAAACACCATCATGAAACATGTCACGCATCACCAAATGCATCCCCACATTGGCACCATTACGCACACAATCCAAAATGTACTCAACCACCAACACGAAACATGCAGTGCCCCTGCACAAGGAACGGCATCGACAACCATCCCTTGCTACCCCCAGCTTTCTGATGGTCCCTCCCCTACATGTGAAACACATGTCCACATGTCCATGTCAATCAAAAGCATGCCACCATGCCAAGAACAACACAAAGACAATCTCCCATACTATTTTCTTCGAAACATTACTAGTGGGTCACTGAGGGGATCATGTGTAATCTATGTCACACACAGTGAGTCATTTGAAGTTATCTTTATTATTTAAAAATAGTTTAAAAATAGAATTATAAATGATGTGACAACCAACTGTTATACAAACTAAAAGCAAAAAAGGCAAACAACTCTCACCATAATTCATCCAAATCAATCAGACCTCTGAAAATAGACCTTAGTATCCTTTGTGCAGGTAAGCAGGTGGTTCTTACTGTTAGATATCCTGGACTATCACCAAAGAGGCATTTGTGCATCAACACAAGAAGCTGAAAGAAGATCCTGGGCTCAGCCGGAAGCCAGTGAAGTGCTCGTCTGGCCTGAGAGACATGCTCTCTCTTCCTTAATCCTTCTACCATGCGGACTGCGCTGTTTTGGATTATTTGCAATTTAGATGTTTCACCCTTAACACTTCCATGGAGCAGGCTGCCGAAGTAGTTAGTTAGTTTTGCCCCAATAATAGCCCTTGTAATAGTGGCACAGCTCTTTTTGGTTAGGAAGGTTCGTAGTTTATTCAGTAGCTTCAGATGATAGGTGGAGGTGGCTACACTACGGTTTAAATGTGCCTTCAGACTCAACTCAAGAGTCTAAATAGACTCCTCAGGTTTTTACTTTTTGCAAAGTGCCAATCGTACAGACTGTGATAACAAAGCTTTTATACTGCATAACTACTTATTTAGTCTGTAGAGTGTGCCAGCAAGCATTAATTCTGTTTTGTGTCATTTAAGGCCATGCCGTCACACGTCATCTACTGCTGAATGCAAGAACAGATCGCATTAATGTATTTTGTGTCCTTTGCATAATCTCCTGATGTAGGAATTGTGTACTGCCTGTCATCAGCATAATTGGTGTAGATTACACCCTTTGTGTCCAGAAGGTCAACTAATGGTTTAGTAAATATATGTAACGGGTTGATGACAAACATGACCCCTGTGGAACACAAAATGGCTCATTAACCATGTCTGCTACTGCAGTACCACTGAACACTCTTGCTGAGTGATTAGACAAAAGGATTACACCCATTTACCGCTCCTTTTACGGGAGAAAAGAAGGCAGAGTGTAAAAATCTGTCAATAAGAATAGCATGGTCTACTAAATCAAAAGCCTGGGCACATGTGCTAGGATGCAGCGCAAGACCTGGTGGAGGCACCTTGATTGTGTGGGCTGTAATATACCCCCCCACAATGGCTGTGGTGTGCTGGAATGATCATGTGGCCAGGAAGTGTAGGACTGGTAGCACTTTGACCAGAGGTGGCACAGCCTGTGAGCACAAGGTGGGTGATACCAGGTCAATCTCCCACCCCCTGACCAGGTCTAGGATGACATGGGGATGGGGGAGGGAAGTGGCATCTCCCATGCACCTTCTCGTCTGGCATAATGTCATTTGTGTATGGAATATTCTGGCCCTCCTCCTCATCCTCCTTCCATGTAATAATATCAGTGCTAGCAATGCAGAATTCATCATTGTGGCAATCGTATGTTCATTTGGGTTGTATTGCTCTTTTATGTGTGTGCTTTCTTTGCGCTTTGCAATGGGTAACTTGTGGCGGTAAGATCACGGGATGAGCGTTCCCCTTTGTGGTCAAAATGATTGTGCGATAGGCTCTGTGATGGGGTGTGTTTGTTGTTTGCACGGTGCCTTCTTACCCATGCCCATGTTCTTCCTCATTTTCCTCGTTTAATGAGGATTTTGCATGTCCCCCCCACTTTTTATTCTTTGCGCTGGCCCTTCCCACGCCTTCTGTGAAAAGCACTCGCTCAGAGCGCTAAGTGGCTTGGCCCAGCGTAAAGCCTGATCCATGCAACGGAAACTGATTTTTAGCATGGAGCAAAGTTTTCTTTTAAAGTGCAAAGTCACTTTGCGCCACACAAAACGTTTAGTAAATTAGGCCCTATATTTGGATAGGATCTTTCTGTCTTTTGGAAGAACATTGTCCTTTCTTCGGGTGAACACTTTCTCTCTGGGTTGGCACCTGTCTTTGAAAGGACGCTTTGTTGGTTTGCACAAACAGACCCTTCCTGTATTTGGGCTTTTAATGATAATGCCTTTGGATGTACACTTCCTGTCTTTGAAGGGACTCATTGAGAAGTTGGATGAGCAGTCCTGTCTTTGGCTGGACATTGGGCCTCATTACACGGTAGGCGGTAACCATGGCGCTATTAGCGCCATGGTTGCCACCAGTATTTTACTGTGTCCGCCTTGGTGGATGGCGGAATTACCGCCCTACTCCAAGGTGAGCGGGGCGGTAATTCCCCATTCACCAAGGCACTTCCCCATTCCCATTTTTGCCCCCATAGGGCTCAATGGGAATGGGGAAGGCGCTAATTACAGTACCACAAATTGCGGTACCGTAATTAGCACCAAGGTCCCTTTGCAGGCCCGTTCCTTAACGGCTGGTAAAACCAGCCGTTAAGGTCGGGTCCCGCAAAGGGACCTCGTAGTAAGGCGGTAAGGGTTTACCGGTACCGGTGCCCTTACCGGTACCGGTAAACCCTTACTGCCTACCGTGTAATGAGGCCCATTGTCTCCACCTATTGATAATTTGCAAAAGTTTAGGTTTAGGCAGATCTTTGGATCTAATTTTAACATGTGCATTTTGTGTTGCAGAAAAGTGCTGAGATATATTGAATATCCTCCCGGCAGCGTACAGTGGCCTGGGCTTATGCTGTCTAACGCATTTGTTTATTTTTACATTTATGAAGCGCGCTAAACCCGTGGGCATCAAGGGTTTGACACCATCCACTGAATACCCAAAATGAACCAATGCCTTTATATCACAACAGGGCTAAGCAGCCTAAGCTTGTCTTCAGCGAGTAATCCCAAGGTTGATGTGCCAGCTCACAACTATGTGACAGACCTGCTGAGCCAACATGCCCCCATACTAAGGACTGGGTGGAGCCAGCAGCGTATAGCCCGCAAACCGACTGCATTCCCATTCATAGAAAACCTTAACTCTTTCCCATTGCTGCCTCTGGGTAATGAATTCCTGTACCCATCACAGGGATAACATGTTTGATTACTTCACATTGATCCTGCCCTGAAAGGGTCCCTTTTGTGCCAAGGAAACATGTGGAAGGGTCTTACCTGCGAGGGCAGCGTGCACCGATTCGGAGTGAGCTCCTATGATATTGGACGCCGTGCATTGGAAGGTGGCATCTTCCTTCATCCCATCCAGCCGCAGAGTGCTGTTTATTTGTGCAAAGGCGACCTCTGTCTTGGAGCCCTCCAGTGGCAGAAGCTCAGCTGCCTCACAGCTGCAGGAACAGAAAGGATGTGTGTGTGTTAGCTGTGAGTTCTGACAGCGAGCAGCCCTAGCCAGCCATGTGTGTGGTGCTTATGCACACCAGCACAACCTGGATACTACTACACACACACACAGCTCGTTTTGTGTCTTCAGGTGCCGTAGACATGATGCACCACGCTGCACCAAGGAGTAATACAGCAGCAGGACATTCCTGGTGAAAACCCACCAAAATGTACTTCCAGAAAGCAAGGGCGCTCTATTGAGAACCTGGGAAAATGTACAAGCCCATGACACCAGAATATGGCTTTGGAGGGATAGAAAGAATTGCATGTGAGGTTCACAAGACTAGGCCAGTCCAAAATGCCTTTCAGAAGAACTGGCCTGTTGGTGAGATTTCCTGGTTTTACCCAACCCAGTTTAATGGTGTCTTTGCCTCTTGCTCCCATCAAAGTCCACGTAGGTCATAGACCTCTTATATATATATATATATATATATATATATATATATATATATACACACACACACACACACATATATATATATATATATATATATATATATATATATATATATATATATTGCTGTCTGCATTCTCTTTCTCACCTCTCCTTCCTTCCTGGGCACCAGTGCCAGGTGATGTTCGGTGTGGGGTATCCGGATGCAGTGCAGTTCAGTTGCTTGGAGTTATTGAATTCAAACAAGCTGGCAGAGACAGAGGGCAGCCCTGAAAGAGGCAAGATAGTAGGAAACGTTAGTGGGTGAGCAGGCTTCCTTGCCACTGGCATTGGCTGTGCTGGCAAGGAGGCCAGCAGTCTAGCTAGCGGCCCAATTCAATGGAAAGTAATTGATTCCCTTACAGGCTCCTCACAGCAGAGGAAGAGGAGCATGACATGCCTGACTGCAGGGGATCTACAACATTTGGCTCTCCATATGTTTTGGACTACAGCTCCCATCAGTCATAGCTAGCACAGTCAATTTTGAAGAGTCGTGGGGGACGTAGTCCAAATCCTCTGAAAAGCCACTGGTTGCAGACCCCTGTGTATAGGCTTCCCTTGGGTTTTCTAGAATGTTGTAGCTCTTTAGAACTACCTGCTGGGCACATGTGTGGGTATATCCAAAATACATATCAATATGGGGGTAGCATCCAAATGAGGCACAAATAAAGGCAAAGTAATGGTGCGATGGGCACTGATGGTCACTTTTCATTCACCATTCATCTATTTCTCAGTCCTGTTATTGTCGCATCAATGGATATGCCTTTGTTGCTTTTCTCATTCCTAAAGCAATACAAACATAAAAGTGAACAACACTAGATGATGCTGCCCTCTCTACAAAACCAAAATGACTTATGGGAAAAGTCAGATTGCTTGAATACAAAATATATTTGGAAGCCTCACCCAGCTCACAAGACCCATGGCCCAATAGGCCTTCTCCTCTTTTTATCAGTCTTCTTGCTCCCTGAACTGAGATCCACCTTTTATAATGGGCAGCAGCTGGGTGTGCACCCCTCTTCTGAGACTGACAGTCCACAGTTGAATGCGCGACTTCCACCACTGCATGCATCACGATGCGCACGCTCTCCCATGGCTTCCACAAATACACAATACTGGGGCTTGGCACAACCTTACAAAACCCTTACAAAACGAATTTCAGGACCCCAAAAATTAATAATTAATTTTCCTCATAATAATTTGTTTTCCGTATTGGCCAGGTATTGTGATATTAGGGTTGAAAGGGAAAAAACCCTTCACAGCTGCAGCACGGTCCCACACTTTATGTTACCACTCTAGATCCTGCTCTCTTTCTCTGCCTCAGGGAGCATTCCCTCCACAGCATTCAGCACCGTGTGTAGAACTTTCAACTCACTGTTTTGTATGTGGCAGGATACACCGCACAGAATATTTGCAATGCATTAGTAGTCTAGTTGATTTCGCCATGCCCCGATCGTATACATGACAACAATGGACAATTGTGTTATTCATAATGTGACTACCTCATGAAATTGTGCACATAGGGCCCGATTCATGGAATTATCGGCGCAGAAAATAGGGTACTTCCGTGGGCAAATCTGCTTTCGTCGATTCATGGAATCGAATGCGTGATACTTTTCCTGGACTAGCATGGAGTTCCCACTGGCTTTGCACGTCTGTGCGAGGCGTCAAAGGCCTTGCACGAGACTCCAAGCAGAGCGTGGGCATGGCTTGCGCAGTGGGCGGGGAAGGGGGCATAACACCAAAAATGGGGAAGAACTTGCAAAAAACTGGGCGTTCCGAGGTACGGCCTGAAGCAGTCCCTTGCACACCCACAATTGCGCAGCACGAGACATATTCATGGATTCGATCACGCAATGTCTCGGCTGGGAGATGGCCATGCAAGTCCTTCATATGATCCGCCACCCGAAGGAGGCAGGCGTAAGTACACTTGCACGTAGGATTTGCAGCATGCAGGTGGGGTTGCATGTCGGATTTTGGGGCACATGTACTCAATCAGGGGTCCGATGTAACTTAGGGGTGTGCGTAAGCAGTGTAGCAGGCTGCAGGAACATTTTATGGGGGTTCGCATGCATATTTCCTGAGTTATTGCCGAGTTACGATTTTTCATACGCAAGTTGTCGGGGTGCTGCATACAGTTACGAGGGACCCTGTGCAGGATCCCTGAGTCACAGTCCTGCTTACGATGGACCCCACGCACTGTTTCAAGGGTGCATGTATTTGCGCCTGGAGGAGCGCCCAACGTTTGCTGTTCTGGCTGTTTATGCTTTGCGTGTGGGCGTATCGGGGGCGATCTGGGCGTGACTTGCGAATACAGTTACTTTGCGCTGTAGATTCCATGAATACGAAGGGCGCACATTTTTCTTTCTGCGCGCAGGCTCGCGCAGTGTCTTTCTCTTTGCGCGGCCCCTGTGGGATTTCTGTGCGAATTTCCATGAATCGGGCCCATAGTAGGTAAATAGTGGCTACAAAAAATGACACAATGTACAAAATGTGTGTTAATCCTTTTGAGAAATTTTGAGGCGAGTTGATTTCTGCCACTTAATGTACACAATTTCCTGTTATTCAGGCCGTTTGATAAGCTGCCGGGGGAGGGGGATAGGATAGTACTTACTGTACAACGAGAAGGTGATGGAATTGTTGGCTTTTGAATTAGCAGCAAAAAAGATATACTGCCCAACTTCGCTTGCCTTCGGCCTGTACAAGGTGAGGTGGCTCTCATATCTGCAAGGGAGGAAATTTAGCAAACATATTTTTGAATGGATTCCGTTTAGGCCTCACGAAGCCCACAATGGGTCAAATCAGCTGAGCAGTAATGCACTTTCATAATATTTCTCAAACGAGCCATTATATTTTTGCATCGGGGTAAGTATGTACTCTGTGACATTGTGTGTCCCACACACCTGGAGACCTGAGGTTTTATGTCAATAATTTGTTTTATTTTTGGTATTTATGAAGCGTAAACATGGCTTTGGGAGGCAGAAGTCCTCTGTGCAGCAGTAGGGGGCCACGGGCACAGTCATAGCTGTAATATTGACTAAGATGAAGGGGCAAGCCCTGGTTTCTGATTGAGCAGGTGCACATAATTAAATCTTTCCACTTGAAACATATGGTATGACATTTTCTGATAAATATTACTTTTTGGGCAAGTCAACGAAGCAAAGCAAGGAGAACACTGTGGCATTGTGCAAACAAGATCCCACATTACCTCCACGTCCCTCTTTCTCGTCACAGTACTTACTCTATGAAGGTGCTCTGCCTTCCGACTGAACCCTCTCCCAAGAAGTCTTCCTTTTATCTTTTAGTGCCACCCCCTAATAGTCCAGGCTGTAAAGCACCTAACCTGTCCCATAATCATCCTGTTTATCTTTCTGTCATTTCGGACAGTGAACCCTGGGGAGGCCAGCTGGGCTGGTCTTTTGTTTTCCTGAGGTTGGCCCCACAGCTGGGCTTTGTAGGTGTAGGAATGGTATTCTGTGATTTGCCCTCTGTTCCTGCTGAGCTTGGACTGCCGGAGGAGTGGGGGTAGCCCTAGGTCTGGCGAGTATGGGGCACCCCAAAGGTGTTTGCTGGGCTGAGCGCCAGGGTATCCTTGAGGTCACAGTCAGTAGGAGAGAATAGGACTGGGGTCACTGTGCTATTCTCTAGGTTTTATGTAAATTGCCCCTATTCTCCGCATGGGATTTGGTGCTTCCCAAAGCACAGGTTTGCAACCGACCTGGTCTCTTACAGATCTGCTGCGCTTCCCAGTCTCTTCATGTGGGTGCAGATCTGGCAGTGTCAAATGGCAGGCGGACCGAGGGGGTGAGTGATATTTTGGCTGTGAATCCTCCCACAGCAGTGTGGGCAGACTGCCAATGACTGTGTTCAGTGTCTTGTGGACTTCAGTTTCGTGACATCTTTGAATGATGTGACCAGAGTCGTGTGAGTATGGGTGTATGTGTATTAGAGGAAGAGATTTTCCAAGTTAGCGTACTGGAGTTAGATGGGAAAGAGGTTTGGTCACTCAATTTGTGATCTTTCATTCATGATGATATATTTCGAAGGCTTGCAGTACTAACATTAGACATTTGCACTTGTGTGTTAAATAGATATCATACATGTTATGGAAAACAGGAGTGTTGATTGACTTTCTGTTGGGATAAGCAGGAATGACCATGACTGAGTACCTAAATTAAGGCACTAGACCTCAGTGTATGGGGGCCTCGGATAGGGTGAATTGCACTGACAAGCTGTCAAGCAAGGTCCATGGCAACCGCCTTAGACATAACTCATGGGGCTGTCGGGTTTTTGATCTAAGGCTGACATGAGAGGGTGTTCAGCCCTCCAAGAGCAACTTGGTGTGTGATGCGGTTACCTGCCACTAGTAGCATAATAAAGACACAGAACACCTCCCCTGCGCCTGTCCCACTTAAGAAAGTGGTTTCATGACAGAATGGAAGCAATAGAATAGCATGGAGGGCGCCCACTAAGTACCTGGCGGCTACGTCACTACAGGAGTGACCAGAGCTGATAATGTAGCGTATGTGTTGAAGTTTGGAGAGAAGCCATTACCTGTCATTATTGAGATCCATCAGATTTGCCAGATGGGATTTGTTGCAGGTTTTGGACGCTTCATGTGTCCAGCTCCACCGGACAATCTTGGGGTAAGCTTCAATCTGTACTTGCAGCTGCAGGATGTCTGTCGGGGTCACCTGCAGGCTGCTGTTCTCCGGGATAGCAAGGCGCACGTACCCACTGTCTGAACACAGAAATGCCATAGGTCAGGCTCCCATATCCATACACCAGTTATTTCTGAAGCAGCAAAAGTTAGAAACGTGGACGCAATTCGGAAAACTCAGATCCCCAAATCTGGATAATAGATAAACAACTTTCAAAATGACAGTTTAATTAGGATTCTAATAGGATTGTGATTGGTGATTCAACATCCCAGTTGTTCAGGTGGAATTTTGACTGTCCATTGGCTTGTGCTGTAATTGAAGTCAAAGGGCATGATAGTTTCTCTATTACTCAAGATACTGAAGGTCTATTGGTCTGGGTTTTTTTGCGAAATAGTTTGAAATCTGACTGATCAGCTGGAGCTAAGCATGACTGCCAACAAAAGTAATCTGAAATACAAAAGATAAATCAGAATTTGGATAACTAATATCAGCATTGAGCATTTCAGCATTGAGCATTTCAAATGGCGACCTTTGGAATCACCCCGGCCCGGCCTGCACTGTTGCATGTTCCGCGGCCTGCTCCATCAGCCTGCAGCCACTGCTAGTTAGGATCTATTTCCATGAGAAGGATCTTTCTGCCTGCACCACTCTGCAAATGCTGGCTGATTAGTGGCTTGCGAGGACCCATACATATAGGACAACTGCTCCATAGGGAACTTACAGATTCCCCACACATCAATCTATTGAGTAGTGAAACATTATTTTGCATTCAGCCAGTCCTTCTTGGTAGATGATTTTATTTTTGGTTCTTTGACAGATTCTTTAAATAAATAAGCATTTGAATTAGTTGCTTGTCCGTAGTGTGGCATTGAGCGTCTGCAGACTGCCCTCGGGTGGTAGTGGTGCACGGTATAAATCAACATAACATATTGTGCCCCTGCCATGTGTATCCGTGGGTATCCAGACATTAGTCTGCAAGGGGGGAAATAAGCAGATGGAGAGAAGAGGGTGGAAGATATGCAAATAGATGCTATGAAGAAAAAGGAGGGACGGATGTAGTGGCGGAAGGATGCAGTGATGCAAGAGGTATGCGCATGCCCCACTGGGACCATGGGCGGTATTACACAAACTTTGCACCAGTCCAAGTGCAATTAGCGCAAGGGCAAAAATTGCCCTAGTGCAAAAAATATATTTCGATGTCTTTTTGCTCCAGGACATGGTGCAATAATTCATTGAAAGAATATGTTTTTTGCAGTACAGCAATTTGTCACAATGCATATTTTCTGTATTATGGCCCCAAATGTTTCTGAGATGGGATGTCCTGTTGAATTAGTCTTTGCGGGCGGAGATGGCCCGCATGCCTTTTTAGTGCTCTTCGCTATCCCCAAAACATGATTGGCGTCACTTGCCTCCCCTCTTTCCCCATAGTCTTTACTTCCTTCAGCTGAACATACATGCATTGATTTTTCATGTTCTGGCAGAAAGGGGCTCTCTGTGGGGAGATGGGGCTTTCCATTCATATTTGGGTGGCCCACACTTGACCGCTCCCCCCCATCTGCACATGGAAACATACATCACTCCCTGCTTCTTACCTACAACATGCAGATTTGCTGATCTACTACTGGCTGTGACCTGTCCTTTGGCAACACAAGTGTAGCTTCCGCTGTCCACAGTGGCCACTGCTGCAATCGTCAGAGTGGACTTCACATAGTATTTGTTGTCGACAAAACGCACATCCGGCTTGTCAATGCCCTACGATGCAAAAATAACAGCCCGTTGGGTGGGTAGATTCTTCCCTTCCAGCAAGAAGACACACACACACATCTGCTCATGTGCACCCATTGATGCTGCACTGCACCTCTCACTTACTCTGGCATCAAGGCCCTCACATATTCACATACAATTTCAAAAAAGAAAGAACATCTGGATATAAAAGCAACCACCTTTTTTGTGTGTCAAGCTTGCAGATATAAATATAAAGTAAGCTTCACAAATGGAGTTTAATGTTGTGACTCACAAACTGTCTTTCTCTTGGAAGAGGTGAGAGAGTTGGTAGGTAACTGGAGCTATGAGTGAGCTTCCAGATGTAAATGCCAATTCACTGTTCTAATGGGCTATATCGCCCAGAGGAAAAGGCAGGGTCCTGCACAATCATTCCATTAAGTAGGGCCTGGCAATTACCCGTCTAGCTCTTACAAACGAAACATTGTGTTTTTTGCTTTCTTAATAACTTTTTCATTTTTAAACAAATCTCTCCCATAACTTCCAGTCTGCGCGGCAGGGGGGTATGCGTGATAAAGATTTCATTTGGAAAATGTCAGCCAAATCCGTCATGCAAGTCAAAAGTTATTAGCAATAGAATTTTTGGATTTTCTATGGCTCATGTTACACACCTTAACTATATATGTGTGTATATATATATATATATATATATCTAAAACGTTATGGTGGGTTCAAAAAGACTTGGAAAAAAAACTTTCACCTGAAATGTGAAAGTAAGATAGTAAGGGTGAAACCAGGTATGTGGTTGTCCTGACAGCCTTGTGAAATGTCGGTTGATTAAGCTATGTATAGAGTAGCACTGCCCTCTAAGACAAAGATCATACCCTGGAGAAGAAGGTTTGCATTTAGTCTAATTTGCATACCCACAATCCATCGCTGATGTGGCTCGGAATTGGAGGTGAACTTCCATCAATGGCTTCTAGGTGACGTTGTGGAATGCATGACCTGGCTCAAATGGCTAGATAGTATATATGTAACCTGTTTAAGAAACATTACATATATATATATATATATATATATATATATATATATATATATATATATATATATATATATATATATATAACGTTTCTTAAACCAGTTAAATCGGTTAGCTCCCTATCTTTTTATCAACAAATAGAGCACCCTTATATATATTCATTCACTGGCAAAAAACGTTGTTAAAGGAACGTTATGGTTAAGTTGCACAAGCAAAAACCTATGAAAATCAATGGCCAACCATTGCTATAGGGACGTTATGGTTACAGGTAAAACCGAAAATACCCAGAAATTCGGCAAGTTATGGTAAACTAAGCAACCATAACTCCTGCCACCACAGTGCACTGCAAGGACTAACACCCATGACATCAAAGTTGCCATCACAAATCTCATTCATGACATCACTGATAACATCACATGTGTGGCTCCCTCTTTTTTCAACAGTGCTATAAGTAGTCCAGGTGCTCCCCTTCACTAACAGTCAGGAACTAACAATTCAAAAGGGTTTATCTTTGTGTACAGCATCCTTCTCATATGTTCTTACACTACTTTCATTACGGTATGCTAACATTATATGATACATACACATTCAGGGGAAGAGGATGGTGTACAACACTGCCATGATTTCTGTGCATGAAGATAATCAGTTATGTTATGACCATGTTTCTGCTAATAGTGCTCCTTTTTTGCTTTCTTTAATTCCCGTGTATATGCTCATGTTTGTATGCATTGTGCTGTCTTTATATTTGGTGTCTACTAGTGCACTTATGTAGTTATTCATTTCTTCCATGTCTTACAGTACCCGAAACTCTAAAACTAAAGCATTCATGATTTCTCTAGTTGAAATGGGAAGATTTTCAATGTAACACTGTATAGGGCATGGTGCGGACAATGGGTACGGTTTACATGAATTGCTTATGTAGTGCAAAGAAGTCTGTAATGCAATGGTGTGTAAAGCCATGCATTGCTCAATAAACTACCTATCTCATAATGGCTCTTCCAATGATGTTTCATAGTTTTCTGCTACCGTTACCATACCAATCACATGTGGAGGCTTCCCATGATAACTAAATGCACATGTGATGTGATCAGTGATGTCATGAATGAGATTTGTGATGGCATCTTTGATGTCATGGGTGTTAGTCCGTGCAGTGCACACTGGTGGCGCGAGTTATGGTTGCTTAGTTTACCATAACTTGCAAAAAAAAAATTCTTTTTAGTTTTACCTGTAACCATATCGTCCCTATAGCAACGGTTGTCCATTGATTTTGATAGGTTTTTGCTTGTGCAACTTAACCATACCGTTCCTTTAACAAAGTTTTTTGCCAGTGAATTTCATTGGTTTTTAACAGCATAACCTTAGTTTGTAAAAAACAATTGTGCAACATAGTGGTAGTGCTGGCAGAATGTTAATGCAGACAGCACTCGCGGACTGTATGTCTGTTTGTGAACATTGGGTGGCATGCAACCTGCTAAGGAAGGCTGCTAATCTCTTACATTGTGGTAGTAAGCACCAAACACAAAAAAGATATGCAAAGAGCACCATGGCGGACAATGGCAAGGAAAAACAGTGTAGGTTTAAAATTCTGTACGTACAAAGAAAATAGGAGGAGGTAATTGGGAGGACACCTTAAGGTAATGCATCAACAGCATAATTAAAGTCGGCCTTGGACAATCGTACCGCACTGCTACTGTACATGGAATCAAAGAAGTAACGGGCAGAGTCACGAATGACAAGACGTAAGAGGACAACCTCAGTACAATATAGTAATGAAGCAGAACTTTCTCTAATCATCGCACTGATGTTGCATTATGCAACAGTACATATGTATAAGGTGTCTTTTTGTAACGCTGCAATGGCAGGCACCTTCCAGTGTCCGGAAACAAAAGTCCCTCATAACAGAAAGACTTTCTACAGTAACCCCATTTCTACGCACTGTAGTCTGAAGCATACATTATGGACGATATATTCCTGCATTTACAGCAACCAGATTCTGTGTTTGGTAAGAAAACATATTGGAAAGCAAGGCAGTAGAAAGCACAACCCTTGCACAACAAGAGGCGCGCATAGCAAAAGAAAAATGGAGAGGCTGGAATGCAAAGTGAAAACAATAGGCAACAATTGTGGGTCCTTACAATTTGCGTACAGAGAATTGTTTTGGACATAATGAAATGGTAGTGGCACACTTGCAGGTGTACTCCTTCTCCATGTCGCAATCCGCCATCCCCTGAAAAATCGTGTTAATGTCTTCCTGCCCTAACAACCAAGATCTGCAAATCCGCATTTCCCCACAGTAAGTATGCACTTGTGCTACCCCTTCCCTACCGGGTTGTTGGAATGTGGAAAAGAGAACATTAATAATGGTAATGGAGCTAAGTGTTTGGGTGATATGCTTTTTTTCGTGAAATTTCATTCACTCTGCGGCAGACAGTTGTCCTTGCAATGCTTGCAAGTAACCAAAAGATAGGTGTCCTACACACTACCCACAATTACAATGGATGCATCCATATGAAGGCAGCAGGCTCCACATGTCAGCATGTTGTCAACCACTTACCAATGCGTGCTAGAATGGACGTGTGTGCATAGTGCAAGTACAGGCATGTGTATGTATTTCTCTGTGTCCTGGTAACATGAGCAATGTGGAGCATATGCAAAAGAACGTTAATGTAGGCAAAGCATCCACCCACGTCCTACAGATAGCTATGCATAAAAGCATCCCACCTGGTGTACCCTACAAGTAGCCATCATCTTCCGAAAAATGTTTTGGCGCATTTGTGGTGCAATATCACTCCGTAGAAAATTGCAACGGTGTGCGTAGTACACCCATTCACATGCGCAAAACGCTGTCCAGGCAAAAAGCATCCAGGGGACAGTCGTCCAATAGCACACATGGCAACATTGTGTGCCTGAAAATGTGTAGCAAAGTCGTAAAGTTTCAAAAATTGTATCTACCGTATTGGTGACATAACGGAAAATGAAGCCACATGAACTGCACCCAATGAAACGGCAGCACATAGTATCACAGGACATGATGTCACATGAAGCCTCACCTGAACGCATCACAGGAAATGACCTCAGTTGGCATATGGCCTTCAAAACATCACAGGAGCGTACTGCCTGATGTGCTACATCTCATATACTGTCACCCATAATAATGAACACATGTAGCTAATGAGTGACGTGTACATACTGTCACCACTTTCATCACCACAATACAATTCCCTCGTCAAGCGTAGCAAGAACAACAATGTAATTCACCAGTGACGTTGGATTTGTAGAACTGGATGAAACCTCAATGTATGAGAGGACGACACATGTACTACTTCTGGACAAATGAACCATTACAATAGGTCTTGCTAAAACAAACAACATGTCAGTGAGTAAATACGAGCAAGTTAACAAAGTTATAGCAGTAGGTAAATGCAGTAATTTTTTAAAATATCAAAGTGTACCTTCAGGTGAAATACATTTTGTTATGTAGAGGCCTAAGAAAGCCTAACTAAAAAAAAAAAAAAAACAGGTATACTTGGTGGTACAAACCGTGATGTTACATTTTATTAAGTAAGCATGACAAAAATATCCTGGCAGCAGTGTAGATGCTACTTGTAGCAAAAAAGTGACTGCCTACCTTAACACCCAACAGTTAGCAGGAGCGACATTAGACGCCCACACCAACCACTGGCAAACAAGCACAACAATTTGAATGTGGGACAATCTGTAATGAAACAGTAAAAGACATCTACATCAAAATAATTCAACAAAGCATTCCTTAGTTAGTCAACCAATACTCCTTAACACGTGTTTTACCACAAAGTGTGGAGCTTCAGGTGGTCAAATGTCCTCTTAAGTTGATTAATCCTATTTATGATGTAGAAGTGTGTTTTATAATTTCACCACACACTGTAGAAAAGCTTTTTCTACAGGTTGAATCGAATGGGTTTAATAGAGTAATTTTTCTTTCATGGAGAAGAATAAGGAGATACTTCTTTCCTTGGTGGCCTTGAGCAGGAGTTTCTTTGTGAGGACAGGTTGTGCTGTAAATTTCCTTTCTTTTTTGCATTGATTGTATTCTTGTGTGTTCCGAGTGGTTAAAGGATTGGATTGTGTGTAAGGTCTTCATAAGATTATATCACTGTAACCATGACCCAAGTATCCAACAAGTGCATGTCACTAACACAATGTCATGCAAGAATGCCTCAATGCCTTTGGGCTTGTAGGGCACTTTACAAATCCAAATGCATAAATAAAAAAAAATAAAAAAAACATAATATACCGCTCAATTTCCTACACAGGCAATGTCATCTCACAAGGAACACATGCAGTATTAGGGGTGTGTGAAAGGTGCATAAAGGCTCAAAGAACACAGCACTAACTTCCCTACACACTCATTGAGACATCACAAGATACACATACACTGGTGGGGGTGTGTGCAAAGTGCATTGGCGACTTTCATAAGACATCTCTCAGTGTCCTACACAATCTGTCAAACTGCACACGGTACACAAACACTGCGGAAGGTTTCTGAATTTTCATCAGCATTGTGTGATAAATACATGTTACAGGCCTGGCTAGGCAGAGGTAAGAGAGTGTTTCTTCAAACCATTTGTAGAAGAAATAGGGTGTATGTCACTTGTGGCAATTCTAGAATGGCTAAAAGTGGTATTGTACAGTGTGTCTGCAACTACCAGCAACCATTTCACTCTGGCTGAGTATACGCAGTAGAGGAGAAAATTATGAACCTCCCTTCCTCTCACCCACACCCGCAGCAGCGACACTCCCCAATGTCCCAATGTCGTAGGTAGCTTTCAAAAAAAGGGAGTGTACGCACGGGCGCTTACCCAAGGACGGGCACCGCCTTGTCCGGATGAAGGTGACACAGTACTTCTTCCCTTTGCAGTGTCTTCTTTGCAGCATAGCAACATTGCCTACTCGTAAAAAGTTGCACACGCTTCCACCAATAACATTAAAGAGCTCTCCATATCACACTATTAGATCTTTACAACAGGCCTCTGCGTACACACCGTGGTGACAAACGTAGTTGCGCAATCCCTCTGCCTGTACAGTCCCATTTCCGTAGCCGCTATCCTGAAAGTTCCCGGATGTGGCTTTCGAGCGGCATAACAACAGCAGTGGCAACGTGACCAGCCGACCACACCTACAGTGTGCGTTGACCCTCATTTCGGGGACATGAGCCGGACTCTCTGACAATGGCAAAGTATAGGGTAGAGCAATGTACGCAGTATTTTTTGAAGAGGGCTGCCTTACAAACACATCGCTATGTGCCATTGCACAGGCATGCATGTTTACAAATAATGTATGGCTCCTTGCAGGGTGAAAAATGTCCACAACAATCCAGCCAAAAGGCACACCGTTGAAGTGCTGTGAAATGTGTTTACATCTTTTTTCAGCAGCGAAGTTCGGCAAATAGGTTTGCCCTGCAAATAATGCTGTACCACATCTGCTCATCTACAGAGCGTCTGCAAGCAGTAACAACCATGTCACTGTGTCTAGGTACGCACACTAGTGGGGAAGATTATGGACTGGCCCTGGTGGCGCCCACACCCGCAGCAGTCATAGTTCACATTGTCATTGGTAACTTCCAGAAAAAGGGAGTATACTCACGTGCATGTACCCAAGGACAGCACGGCCTCGTCCAAATGAAGTACACACATTCCTTCTTCCCTTTCCATTGTGTTCTTTATAGCACAGCGTCATTGCGTGGTGAAAAGTTGCAGTTGCATCCAGCAATAACATTGAAGAGCTCTCCATATCACACTATTAGATCTTTACAACAGGCCTCAGCATACATACGACGACCACAAACGCTGTTGCGCAATCCCTGTGCCTGTACAGTTCCATTTCTATGGCCGCCATCCTCAAAGTCCCTGGATGTTGCTGTCTAGCTCCGTGCGGCCGTGGGGGAAGGACTTCCAACCAGTGTACGCGAAGTTCGTTGTAGGAGGTGCTCTCAAGAAACCTTTTTTTTTTTTGCAAGGTTGCAGCGAAACAACTTTTTGCGGATACTATTTGCTTTTCTCTTTAATTGTGTGGAGAGTCTTATAGTACCTTCTGTGCTGCTTCTTGTAGACGGGCAAAAAACATCGCATTACCAGTGAACAACAAAAAAAAGCCATTAGGCCTCATTACGAGTTTGGAGGTAGCCATGCCTCTTTTAGCGGCATGGCTACCCCCAAACCAGATAACGGGTCCGGGTTCCAGAAATAGGGAATTACCGGGCCATGCTGACTTTGGTGTGCCGGTAATTCCCATTCTCGGGACCCAGACCCGGTACATCCCCATTCCCATTTGAGCCCCCGTAGGGCTCAATGGGAATGGGGAGGATGCTAACAACGGGCCCGTCATTGTTAGCATCTGGGTCTGCTAGCGGGTCCTGGTAAGTACGCCTGGTCTGACCAGTCGTCCTTAGCGGTACCCGCTGCAGACCTCGTAATGTGGCGGACCGGAATGTACGGTGCCGGTCCCTTACCGGCACCGTACAATCCTTGGCCGCCTTCCTCGTAATGAGGCTCATTGTCTTCAAAAAAGTTTGCATTTCCACAACTAATGATGTCATTGTTGGAGAAGAACATTCCAGCACCAGACACAAAGGTGTGCATGCTTCTGTTAGTCACACACCTTCCTGCCTCCGCCTGCGAACAATATCCAGCAGCAGCGCCCCATACTCTTTGTGGAGTTATAGAAGAGAAAAGCACCTTTGCAGTGGGAAGACGCGACTTCAGTAGAGTGAGCAACCTCCTCAGTCGACAAAATAAACCTTCACAACGCAGGTAACCCATATGCATGCCGCAGTGGTGGATGACCACGACATCTGCTGTACCAAAAGTGGCCAAGTCTGGAAGTGCATGCATGTCAGAAAAAGTGCACTCGTACACAGCGTTCCACAATGCGTCCACTCCTTTCAAGCCGAAATTGGCACTAAAGTTTCTTTCCAGGGCATACTGGTGCAGATGTATCACACAGGCATCACCTAAAGACCACACTATGCGTTTCGCCATGTCAGCCATCTTCACTACCCTCTGTGCAATGTAGAACATTTTTACTGCCCCTTCCTATGAACCACACCCACAGCACCTGATTGCATCATCCTCACAGTCCCATGCCATTGGCCAGCACGGTAAGAAGGGCGCATTGTGGCACGTGCGGTGCTCAGAACACAGCGAAAGCCGCACCCCAGTTAACCAGGGGTAGGCCATCTTCCCTTTCCACTACCTTTTCTCCCCCGCTACCACATTCCATACCTGCAGATGCGCACACACGATTCCACCAATGCCATGGAAGACGATAGCATGTAACACGTACACAACACTTCCCAGATACCGTTACAAAACGAACCTGCTACTGTGCTGTTAGTGCACAGCATGTGCAGTGTAAAAGTTAGTAAACCATTTCAACAGGAGTGCATCCGCATTCATCCACAAGAGCACCCACCACCACAAAAAGAAGGTTTGAAACCTTTTTGTGCACTATATTCACTACAACCATATCACTGTGCCTGGCTACGCACACTAGTGGAGAAATCTATAAACAGCCCTCGATAACACCTACACCGGCAGCAGCGGTAGTCCCTTTTGTCCCAATTTGATTTGTCGCTTGCACAGAAAGGGAGTAGATGCACGTGCGTGTACCCAAGCACGGCGAAGGACTCGTCCGAATGAAACACACACATTCCTTCTTCCCTTTCCAGTGTGCTCTTAACAGCACGGCATCATTGCGTACTGGTAAAAAAGTTGTAAACGGTTCCATCAATGACAAAGAAGAGCTGTCCATTTAAAAGTATTACTTCTGTACAACAGGCCTCTGCGTACACACCACGGCCACAAACGCTGTTGCGCAATCCCTGTGCCTGTGCAGTTCCAATTGCATGGATGCATTCCTCAAAGTCTTTTGGCTTTCCAACTGCATGCGGCCACGGTGAAATAACTTGCAAGCAGGATAGGGGAAGGCTGTTCTAGAAGGCGCCTATGAAGAAAGCTTTCCCCTTTTTTTGTTTTAAATTGCTTATACAGAAACACCTTCTTTCGGATACTATTTACTTGTTTATTTCCTTGTGCGTACATTCGTACAGTACTTTCTTCAGTGCATCTTGTAGATGGACAAACAACACAGCATTACCAAAGGGCGACAGAGAAATGTCATTTTCTTGAGAGAACTGCGGATTTCCACAACTAATGGGGTAATCGTTCCAGAATAACATTGCTGCACCTGACGCAAAAGTGTACATGCTTCTGTTAATAAGACACCTTCCTACCTCGGGCTCCGATCAACATCCAATAGCAGTGTCCCATACTGTTTGTAGTTTCATGGATGTGAAAAGCAGCTTCGCAGTGGGATTTTCAACGCTTCTCAGTCGACGAAACAAACCTTTGCAACCCATGTAATGGATATGCATGCCGCTGTAGTGGGTGCCGCCAACATCCGCTGTAGCAAAAGTGGGCAAGTCTTTGCAAAGTGCGTTCATATGGCAGAATTGTGCTCCTACACAGCGTTCCACAATGCGTCCACTCCTTGCAAAGCGAAATTGGCAGCAACTTTTCTTTCCAGGATATACTTGCGTTGATCTATCACGAAGGCATCACTGAAAGTCCAGACAATATCGCAATGTCAGCCATCCTGACTACGAACTGTATAATGTACAACATTATCGCAGCCCCTTAGAGTTAAGCTCTCTCACTGTACCTGATTGGATAATCCCAACAGCCTCATGGCCATTGGCCAGCATGGTGATAAGGGCAGATAGTGGCACATGCGGTGCTCCAAACACCTCGCGGGACGCATCCCAGTAAAGTACAACCAGTCCATCTTCCCTTTCTACTTCCTTTTCTCCGGCGCTACCTCATTGTATACATGTTAATAGGCACACACAATTTCACAAATGGCATCCAAGACGTTAGCAAGGTACAATGTTTGGTGTGCACAACACTTTGTAGGAATCGTTACAAAATCAGCATGCTACTATACTGTCAGTGCACACCATGTTCAATACAAATGTTGCTGCAAAATTGCACGCTTACTGCATCTATTTTCCTACACATAAGCACCCACCACCACCAAATTGCGGTACTAACACCTTGTCTACAGTATGCTTACTACTGTGTTACAAGCGCCTGTGGGCACAATATGTGACACACACCCGTTGTTACGTTCTTTACAATCATCCCTCTTTGTTGTCCATCCCCTACCCTCAAGTGGCACTTCAGTGCCATGTGCGTTGAACCTTCTTTTTTCAGCCATGCACCCAACAGTCTAGGCCTTACCCACACCCGCCACACCTTACTAGAGCCATGCAGGTCACAGTGTAAGCATGCACCCAAATAACAAAACCAACATAGCCTCCAGCACTTCGAACCAACCACCGCACCACAATGCAGGGATACAAGGACACGTATTCCACTTACCATAGCACACACACATATGGCTGTGCTTTGCCCCACTACCCACTTGCAATCACAAAGCATTGCAAGTATGGCACCCTAGCAGCACATTCCACACAACATTCAGCCTGCTCTGAACACTGCACTACATGCACAAAAGCAATGCTGCATTGCGCAATCCAAGCACTTACTAATCTGGCCAATGCACAGTACAGAACCACATATAAGAACCAGTACCGCCATAACGGCATCCATATGTACAGTAACCTATTGCAGTACGCAGTACACAGACTGGGGGAGTGCTCACTGGAACATCTCCCCCCACACACATGTACAACTCTACGTTTTTTTCCACCATTCACCACACACAAACGGACAGTGTGCCACCTTCTTTGAACCACTTGACGTGACACACTGCAGGACTGCTCAGTGGAACTTCTCCACCCACACACATCTGCAACTGAACATTGTTCCAACAATCACCACAACCAAACACCCACACACAAAGCAACAATGCACCACCTACTTTGAACCACTGCACATAACTTTTCAGACACTGGACATATTTTCCTCTCCTACGCCTGCACCCATAAAAGGAACTACTGACTTACCTCTCACAGCATAGGACACCCTCTCTTTAAGTTGTATTGTCTTGTCTTGTGCAATGCACGCCCCTTATTTCCTATTTTTCCTTCCAACACTTATCACATTAACACACCGCCCCTGTACCTCCCATGCCATACCTAAGGCTGCCTGCAATCTCAGGTCTCCTGGCTACTCAGGTAACCACCCATTTCCATACTGTGAGCCAATTCTGCTGGCACACCACCCTCCTCTTCTCGTAACATTTCTCACACAATGCGCTGCTCACTCGTGCCCCCTTTCCATCCCTTCTTGCACCCACCTCATGCCATGCACTATGTTCTTCAGGCCCTTCCGCCGCCATATTGTCCTCCCACACAACATGGCGCCGTCATAGCTATCTTTTCTGACACATACCATCACTGCCTACTGCAGTACAATCACAATTTCGCCCGCACAGCGACCAGCAAAATGGGACGCCAGACCTGAGCCTTATATAAGTACTAATTTCAGTGCGCACAATCCTACATACAAAAGTGCCAGCCGCGCACACTATCTCTTACAATCTTGCCACACACACAGCACAACACTACCCTCTGACACACCATAGCTACCCTCCAGCCAACCATCGGCTGCGTCCACTCTTCGGCGACATCACGCCATACCGCGCACCAATTACACTTCGGTCCACAGAGCGAACAGGGACATTTTAGGGGATGTACATTTCAGTTGTATACAACAAAAGTACTGGTTGGATTTCCACCAAACACACAAAAGCACGCTTTCTGGCACAAGCCCCCGCTCACCCCTCAAATTTGGTGAAAATTTGTCCAGCCATTCGGACTGTAGCCGTGCGCAAAGTTTTTCCCCACTCAGTCTATGGGAAAACATATTTTTTGGGACCTCCCTATCTCTTTGCCCCCCTTCATGAAACCTCACCCAACTTGGTGAAAAAATTTGGAGCCGGCCATCTACGTTTTTTGCAAAGTTTGGTGAGGATTCCTCCAGCGGGGTGAAGTTATAAGCTGCCGAAAAAGTGCTCTTACTATGAGTTCAGCAACTTAACCATACATAACTACACGCCCGCTAGCGCGGGCCGTGTCATATATATCAGTCAAACAACTTTCTTAAAGGGACGTTATGGTTAAGTTGCAGTAACATAAACCTATGAAATGCATCAAAAACGTTATAAAAAGGGGCGTCATGGTTAAAAGTAAAACCGAAAACCCCCAGAAAATTCACTAGTTATGGTAAGCTAAGCAACCATAACTCGCGCCACCACTGTGCACTGCTAAGACTAACACCCAGGACATGAAAGATGACATCACAAATGTCATTGATGACATCGACATCACATATCTGGGCCACTTGTTTTTGTTTACTGACATGATTAGGCTAGATTTTTGTTTTTACTGATAATGAGAATTTCCAAAATTGAAAAGGTGCTATATATCTACACATTAACCTTTTTATATGTTTTTAAAGTACTTTCGTTAGAGTTTAAACTGAGATCATGGTGCACTTAAATGGGGCAATAAGTAGGCCTCAAACAAACAATTAATTTGTGTACATGATGATTAACTCCAATGTTATTGTAATTTTTTGGTGCTGTTGTTTCTTTCTTCCTTGCGTTAGTTTCCCTCTATGTGCCTCTAATTTGTATGCACTGTGCATTTTTTAATGTCTTTTTTCTACTCACACAAGTGTGTGGTAAGTTTTCAATTGTTACCTATTTATTCCATGTCTAACATCACTCAAAACTCTCATAAGGTAGCATTCAATATTTTATTTTCGGAAATGTCCAGATTACAAATATTTCCCTTCTGTGGTGCCTGCTGCAACCATTCCTTATATTTATGTATGATTACGTTCCTCTACTAACAACAACACTAGAATATAATGATTTGTTTACAAGAGAACATTCTTTAAAGTTGATGATAGTTCTCCCAATCACACCCAACATTGTGTTTCCAAATTATAAACTGAACCCCTTGTAGGGACTGTTTATTAAAATTAATTTAAAATGAGATGGCATCAGTGATGTCATCAATGACATTTGTGATGTCATCATTCATGTCCTGGGTGTTAGTCTTAGCAGTGCACGATGGTGGCACAAGTTATGGTTGCTTAGCTAGCTTCTCAGGCTTTTCGGTTTTATTTGTAACCATTACGTCCCTTTAACAACGTTTTTTCATTGAATTTCATAGGTTTTTATTAGTGCAACTGAACCATAACGTCCCTTTAACTAAGTTTTTTCACTGAATTTCATAGGTTTTTATTAGTGCAACTTAACCATAACGTCCCTTTAACAAAAAATGTTCAGTGAATTTCATGGGTTTTTACCAGTGCACGCTAATTTCCTACAGGTTACTAATATAATGCTTACCCCAATATAGCAACATTTTTTTCCAATTCACAAAGGTTCACTTTAAAACACTGCCATTCCCCACCTTCTAGCAACATGTTTAACACTATACACTTTTTGCAACTTTTGCAACTTTTTCCACTTTTTTTGTGTTCGTCGATTGTTCGCGAATGTCTGACGTCATCACAGACTTTCCAGACAGTGTCACGTGATCCTCCGCGGCATGACGTGTCCGTGAACATATCCGCACTTTGGAAATGGTTCCGTGCTTCGCAAACAGTTCAGAACTTCATTTCCTGCTGCTCCGGGAACTTTCAAGCTCAAGATTTACCGTTGCAAGGCTCCTACACCTATTCCTACTCATTACCCATTAACAATCACAGAGCACATACTTGGAAGAATATTAGAAAAACTGTTATTTATCTTCAAAATGGCATCAGCTATTGCCATCCCTCCTCCCCTAGAGCAACCACCACCAGCAGCTGGAGGACCTACACAAGAAGAAAAGTGCACTACTTCCAAAGACAATGAAGAGGATGAAGATGATGAGGTAGAGGAAGGGCCTACCTCGAGCACCCAGAGAGAATCATGCGTGTGGCAGTTCTTTACCACTGTTGGGAATGTACCAAAGGATAAAGCTACCAAATTGAAATGCACTGAGTGCTCAGTCACGAACTACCTGGATAGTACTCCTACGGGACCACCTGCATGCACCCCCTCACCAAATCCAACCATTGCAATGCTCTCAGAAAGATTGTTCCTTTCTTAGCAAGTAGTATGCTGTTTTCCTCCACCTCATCTTCCTCAACCAATACTGGAACTACACAGCCTACTTCTATGAGACACAAAATCCCACCAGCTACCTTGCAAGCAATAAAAGAGGCTTTTGATCCATATCTTTCGAAGACAACAGTACTCTGTATATACTGCAACACACCACTCTGCAGGGGGGAGCAATTTGGAAGTGCTTTTGAAGTTGTAATCAAGCAGTATGAGAAACACTGCCCTCTACCTTAGATGTAACACACGTGCAACATCTCCCCCTGTCCACCTGTCCACCTGCCCCTCCATATTAGTGGTTGGTGCCTCTTCCCTCATTTCCTTCCCACCTTACTTTCTGACCCCTCCTGCAAAAATACAAAGTTCCTTTAGGAACCACCTTTCACAGTTCAAAAATAGAACTAAAAGAAATAATCTTATAGAATCCATATCCTTTACATTTCTCAACAAAGTAGATAGACTCAATAAGATTCTCCAACATTTCCATAGCATTTTGTGTTATGTTAATGGAAATAATTTGGTGTTCATCCCCTGATCCAGAGGCTGGAACAAGGTTAACGGCCCAGCAGCCCATGTTATCGGCCGAAGTGAAGCGAGGGTGGATAATGTGGGCTCAGGACCGTTATGGGATGAAGGCCATTAGCACCCCGGGTTGCCAAAGCGGTAACCCGGGGTGCTAAAAAAAGGATTTTCCTTCCTACAGCGGGATGCATGCACCTACCCTGCATCCTAGCTCAGTGTCCACTATACCCTAATAATGTAACCAATGGCCAGTGCTCATGGCTTCCAGCCATGGCCAGTCTCCAAATCCATGGGGCATAGGCTTCGGCCATGCCACATTCCTCAATAAACCAATCAGAGTAAACATTTGCATTTGCAGAGGGCCAGAGCCAGGCCCACTAGCCAGACACCAAATGGATATCACTAGTGTTTCTACTTACATTCTTACACTTTCGAAAAATAAAACAAGAGACATATTTACAAAAATATGCTTTGGGTCCTTGCTAATGCTTGTTGTGCAAGTTTGTTGTAATCTAGTCCACCACTTCAAGCTGTAACCGCAAGCAGAATGTTTTTTCCCATTAAAACCTACTGCTTCGGCCATGACGTTTGGCCCAATAAGCAAATTACAGTACACATTTCTCCTTGCTGACGGCCAGGCCCATTAGCCAGACACCAATGTTATATCACTTTGTTGTGTACTTACATGTTACACTTTTGGAAAAAAAGCACAGGACATATTTGCAAAACCATGCTTTCAAGTTCTTGCTGAACCTCCTTGTGCATATTTACTGCAATCCCATCCAGCATTTCAACCTGTACCCACAAGAAGAATTTATGTTCCCATTCAAACTTATCCCAATTTCGGAAAACTTTGCCACATAGCTGGTCCCTAGTGGCCCTGCCCACTTTAACCCTACTTCTGGTCCTGCCTGGTCATGGTCAGTAGCCAGATTGTCCGGGGCTTTGGGCCCCCCAATACCTTTGCTCCCCCTGCACGAAACCTCACCCAACTTCACATAATCAATCTGACGGGCCATATACTTTTTTTGCAAGGTTTCGTGAGGATATGTCCAGGGGGGGCAAAGTTATAAGCCGCCCAAAAGGTTCTCTGGTTAAGTTGAGCAACTTAACCATAACTACAGGGCCACTACCGCAGGCCATGTCTCTGTGAAACAATATACATCAATATCTTCTGTAGCAATTACTTAAGGCCAAAACGTGGAACATCTGAACTCTTTCTGCCACATCATCATCAATAACATTTGGACCAATACTGTCCTGTTCTAAGAAGAGAAAGAGCAGCAGACCTCACATCTGGTGTTTCCCTCAGACGAGGCAATGTATGCAAAGCCCTGGGCGAGTGATACAGAGATGCCTTGCTTCCTGAGCTGTGGGAGGTTATGCTGAAAGGCAAGCAGACCTCAAGCAGGCTTTTCCATGATCTTGTGGATCCTGTAATCCAGGCCTTAGGGAATCCACCACACTGAGCCCTGTGGGAGGCTGCAGGCCTTAATGCAGTACTTGCACGGCCGACTAGCTCTGGACCCCTCTCCTTGTGTCTCCACCTCCTCCCCCGCCCTGCCCAAGCCCACCCACTGCACCCGGCAACAGAGTCCACAGGGAGCAAGCTACTTTGATTTGTAAGTGTGAAAAGGGTCCTTTCTGTTACATTTGTTGTACATTTGTGTGACAACATTACACTTTTCTGCATGCATGTTGTTTATTGTTCTTATGTAGAGCTGTTTCTTCTGCTCAGATGTAGCTTCAAAGTGCTTTGTGTGTGACGGGGAAGGGAGGACTAGGGGGTCCAGGTGGGGTACCGGGTGACCGGGTTAATGATTTGCATTAACACAGCACAGAGAAATAACCCTCACCAGCGTAAACAGATATTTTCTGCCCATCCCCAAAATTCCTAGAAGTGAAGTCATAAACAGCTTAGCGAAAAGAGTCTCAATAGCTGCTAAAAAGTTTAGACACATGTATGTGTCTGTCTGTATGAGAGGTCCTTTTTTGTCACTGTATCGGAATGAATGTTACAATAACATGGCTACTGACCAGTGCCTTGTTGTCACTTCCCACAAATCCACATCTTTGGCAACAGTAGCCAAGGTTCCTATACTTGATGTCAAAGAACATATTGTGACGATCCATTGTTGCCACTTAGATCAAGTTGTTCCCTTCCAGACTATCACTTCTGACATTCGTCCAATCATATATTGTCCTGCAGAGGCCTGCTCTAACATAGTCATCAAGCATCCTGCACAGCTAACGGCTCCTCTGATTGATGGCGCAGTTAATCTATCTTTCAAAGAAAGTATTATCCTCGAGCATTTAAAAACCGTCTGGGTCACCCCTTTATTAAAGAAACCGGGGGTCATTACGAGGTTGGAGGTAGCCATGGCGCTATTAGCACCACGCCTACCCCCTTACCGCATTCTGGGTCCGGGTTCTGTAGTGATGTCTCTTACTAGTCACACCGGACACACAGACCAGCTGTGGAGACTTAAGTTATTTCCAGGCAAGGCTTTATTTTACATATGTACAATCTGTACATTGCTCCAGTTACTCTTGTTATAGTTACAGCACGCGTGGACATTGACAGGGACATGGGAAGGTATAAACATCACTCACAAAGGAGCAGACCCACCGGCCATCCATTCAACCCAGCTCAGGCCCCCAACTGACACTCACAGAACATTCACACACAGATCCACCCAACATTCTCCTGAGCTGCATTCATGCACCAACATTCTACAGCAAGCATCCAGGCCAGTGGCAAGACAATGTAACATTACAACATCTCCCTTTCATACCAGACTCACCACAGACTCACCACAACATCTCCCCATCACCAAAACATCTAACCAAACAATCACCTTCCATTTGGACCTGCCACATCCAAACACAGAGCCTGCCACACTCTGGCACCAACCATACACAGCCAGGATAACAATCATACGTTCAGGTGGGGAAAAACAGGGGGGGATCACGCATTTGCCCCACCACGGACCCGGTGTCACCACAAACATGACACCCTGGGGAGGCATAGTCCAAGTCCAACCAACTAACGCACAACAAGAGGTGTTGCCATGACAGGTCAACAATTGCAGAGGGCTACTTAGATCACTCCTCTTCCTCTTACACCCTCACATCACATCCAAATACAAATCGCTCCCACTTGACTCCCTCATACATCCCACAGAATCACCAACACGCAGAAAGGAAAAACAAACCACCACAACCAACAATCGAACTGCAACCAGAAAAGGGGAACATAAGCGCACGTCACTTATCACCAATATCATCCAAACCAGACACTACCAGATCACACACACAAACGACATGTAACAAATGATGTGCTCCTGGTAGCACTAATGCATTGAACAACTTAACTTTGACCTGTAGGGAAACAATAGTTAACATTCTAATAACTAAACCTATTAACTAGAGTGCACTCTATATACATTGTAATTACACCCGCTGGCCAGTTCAACCCCAATTGGTTGATATAACTTTACTTTTAAATTTCCACTAAATATTCCACTGTACTCGAACCATAGCAACCTTAATGATGGTTGACCATTAACTTTGACAAATACTACTCCAATAAATATTATTATAACTGTCAGGCGCAACCCTTACCCGGTTGGCCACCACTGTACCTCATACTTGAGTGTACATATCACATATGTACCTCATAAGTGAGTGTGAATTTCATCACATATACTGGCAAATACCTACAACTTTGAACACATCACATAAATATATGACACTTTAGATTACCCTGTACTTCGGCCATGAACAGCAACACATGAGTCATGGTCGGGATGAGACACTTCACAATTAGGGCCACAACACCAGACAAACGTCACAAGACAATGGCCCAGTACTATTACAGGATATCCTTACCGTTCACTTAGCAATACCTTACATACATAGGTCATCACTAAACCCACTAACTTTTTCCAAGATCCTTAACATTAAACTCCAAACTACAAACATAAAATGATGCATGTGTTTAAAACACCTGAAATAACTTCTTGCATATGCACAAAAACGTTTCTTTTTGATTAAACTTTGCCTAATTATCTTTAAATAAATCCTTTTTCAATTAAGTTCTTATACCAAAGAAAAAAAAAATTGCATTCACCATAAAAGTTCTAACTATCAGCATGTGTTGGCTTGATCAGGGCCACACCATTATAAAACTAAATTCAAAAACGCAAAAAGAAGCAAAAAAATTAAGTAACCCATAATATAGCATTCCTGTAGCATTATCATCATCACAAATCATCAATGTCTTGTATTCATCAAGATGTGCGTTGCATTCCTTTACCAAAAGTTCCTGATGACCGTTTGTTTCCTTTTTTTTAAATATTAGATGCATCTTCCTTTAAAAACACTTACGATTCCAGTGAAACATAATACGTTTTCAAGTGTCATTTTATGTGGTCGCACAACATGGAGAAATCTTTAAAATCCAGAAACAGAGATACTTCATTACACGTTCCTTGTTACACGTGGGCTGACTACTTTCAAATACTCCGTGAGCAACACAAACCTTAAGTTGTACGGAGGCAGTCTTAGTTCAAACGCGTAATGCTTTACAATGCATGAAAACATTAGCAGCATCCCGTATAGGGACGATTATTTCCTCACATCCATAACTTCCTGATTGTATGATGGGTCACATTGCGTAATAATGTCATTCACCGGAGGTGCTGTGTTTTTTTTTTTTTTTTATTGTTCCAAGCATTACAAACACACGCAGTGACGTTCCTTGGAAATTCCAACATCCTAAGCATCCCCATCACCTAGAGGACGTTCGGCAACGTCATCATTCATTGTTTGGATCTGAAAGAGCAGGACCTCGCTGGGCCCCCACACTGCAACCGCCACTCACGCACAGCATTATTCAAATGGCAAGTTCCATGCTGTACTGTACTGAATGCCAAACTGTTCATCAACATCACGATTATAAAACTTTACGGGAAACTGAAACATCACTGATCGAAGTTGATCACAAACACACGGCACTTTTCCTCCATATACGCACGGGCCATGTTCATTCATAATTTTGTTATGCACGTTTCTTGCAAAGTACATGGAGCTCTGGCGCCACCCACTGGATAATTACGGCATTTACTCCACCAAGTCACTTGTAGATAGTCATAGCAACTTAACGTATCTCCAATTCGTATTCATATGTCTTTCAGGTGGGTCTGACTAAATCACAGCCGCCCCATGTTGCTCTTTGATGGTAATTCCTGGGCATATCTGTTGGATGGGGGCCTCCCTCCCAGGGAATCCTATGAGCTTATTTCTTTATCCATTATGCATGCTGGGCAGGACGGTTATACAAGATGTTGGGGGAACGGTGGGTCACTCTAATGCTGCTTCCCCCCCACAGCACTCCTTACTGTACTTTATGGTAGCTGCAGCTCCTCTGTAAGCACGCTGACCAGTCCATTTCTCCATGTCCTCTTAATTTTCTGGTTTTCCTCGTCGCCATTTGTAGTGATGTCTCTTACTAGTCACACCGGACACACAGACCAGCTGTGGAGACTTAAGTTATTTCCAGGCAAGGCTTTATTTTACATATGTACAATCTGTACATTGCTCCAGTTACTCTTGTTATAGTTACAGCACGCGTGGACATTGACAGGGACATGGGAAGGTATAAACATCACTCACAAAGGAGCAGACCCACCGGCCATCCATTCAACCCAGCTCAGGCCCCCAACTGACACTCACAGAACATTCACACACAGATCCACCCAACATTCTCCTGAGCTGCATTCATGCACCAACATTCTACAGCAAGCATCCAGGCCAGTGGCAAGACAATGTAACATTACAACAGGTTCCCGGAATAGGAACTTACTGGATCATTCCGACCTTGGAGGACCCAGTAAATCCCCATTCTGGGAACCATTCCCATTCCCATTTGAACCCCCATAGGGCTCAATGGGAATGGGGATGGAGCTAATAACGGGTCCGCTATTAGCTCTGAAGTCCCTTAACGGGTCCCTTCCATAACGCCTAGTAAAACCAGGCGTTAAGGACGGGACCTGCTAAGTGACCTCGTAGTAGGGTGGTAAGGGATTACCGGTACTGGTGCCCTTACCGGTGCCGGTAATCCCTTACCGCCCACCTTGTAATGACCCCCACCTTCTTTGAAAGCATGTGCAAGCTCTAATTATAGCCCTACATCTAATGTTGCATTCTTGATAACGATATTGGACAAGGCGGACTCTTTGTCATTGCAAACCTATACAGAAAAACACAACCACAGAGCGGACAGACAATCTGGGTTTAGGTCTAATAGAGAACCAGAGACCAGCTCTCTTGGATGTAAAAGAAAATCTTTTCAAATTACTGGAAGCTGATGGATCTGGCATCTCACTGCTGCTGTATCTATTGGTTGCTTTTGATAGAAGTTGTTCCAACATAATTTGATAATTAACGGTATCTGAAATCAGTCACCCCTTGGTGGTAGGAACTGGTTTGACTGCTTTATTCGTAACAGGACATGTGTCTTAAGGCTAGGCTAGTCTGAAACCTCTTCTACCACATTGGATGTGGAGTCCCCCAGGGGTCATGGCACGCTCCTGCTCTGTTTAACATACATATTTAAGCTTTATAGAGCTAGCCCGAGGACCATACTGGCTGTTGTGGGCCCTGAAGACCGAGTTAAAGGGTCAAGCATAGCGAGGGTGTTTGACAAGGTTTATGGGCCCATAACTCTAGGTACAGCCCGAGGATATGTTTTATAAAGCTATTATGTTAAGCATAGTGAAGGGTGAAGCAACTTGATGAGGAGGGAGGGGCGGAGCTTAGAAATCTGCCGGGTTGTATCTGCCAGCCTGTCAAAGTAACAGAGGCAGCCCACAAATGAGGTTCAGGGGCCGTGCCGTGTCTGCCAGTGTTGCCCGGCAAAGAATTCGGCAGCAGGGGGGGGTTCCATTCACCCCTCACTAGACTATGGTAAGGAGCAGGGTGGGTTTTAGAGATGCGGGGGAATGCTTGAGTGCCCGGACGATGTCGGTCAGGTACGGCCTGGGCTAGGCTCAATGGTGCAGGTGGGTGTCCGGACTTTCAGCACAGCATGCCTGTGATGATAGGGTGCACCGAGCTGAGAGACCTGTCAGCGGCCGTGACTGGAGAAGTTGCGGTTTCCCCTCCCATTGGCCAATTTCCAAACCATACCAAATTTATGAGCAAAATTGGCCAATGGGGAAGAGCCATGTCACTCCCCCTTGACATAATAAGCAGTTATATCATTTACTATTTGCGGAAGGTGTGAGAATTCATAATTACGATAGTTTGTGTTGCGACTAACGGAAAAACAGGAAGAAAATCTGGGCTCCATACAGGCACTTTTGGCATCTTTGAGTAATGGATGAAAAACAACTTGTTCAGCTTAAACCAATCAAAAAACGAATCCTTTTTGCTATCAGGGCACATGTGAAAGCTAAGGTGGACACTTGGTATTCATATGTTGCTATTGCTGAGTCATGAATTCCTGCTCATGATAATATAACATCTTTGTGAGTTATGTTTGATACCACTCTATGTCAGCGCAGGTAAATGCTATTTTAGCACCTTGAGATTCCATCTCATCCTAGTCCCACAAATTCTCCAATTTGTTTTGGAATCTGATTGTGCCACAATAGCTTGTGCCATAACCACGGCAAAAACAGATCGTTCTAGCATCCTCTGATAAGCTTAATTTGCCAGCTTCAGGTCCTTCGGAACCCAGCAGCCAGGGTGGTTCCATTGTCTTCTCGGTGAGCTCCCACATCTCCTGTTCTTTGGAAACCGCACGAGCTACCAGCAGATTCCCTTATCATTTTTAAGGCATCAATGGTGCTGCGTAGAGTCGGTGGGGATCTGGTTAAACGGTTTCACTTAAAGGGAACCTGTTCTCCAGTGATAAAGGCTTGATAGCTACTCCTCGTTTTAAATGGAGAAATCCACTCAGTTAATCTTTTCAAGTTTAGGGGGCTTCTGTTTAGTATTCATTGTAGGAGGAGGCACTCAAGATTCACCAGCTATTAATGTTTTGGAATCGGAGGAAGACCATTCTCTGCCTACAGTGCTTGATGTAACCCTCCGTCTACAGGATGTTTAGCCTTTCCGTGTCGGTCATCGCTAGGGTGCCCCTTTGGTGTTGTTTTGCGCTTTGTGAATTGCCCTATCATACCATCCTTTCATCGGATTGATTGCATACAAACATGCAAACACCAGCATATGAGGGATTACAAAACTGTTTTTGCATCAGAGGGGGTTGTGACTGGCAAAGTGACCCATTGGTGTGCCTCTGGACAGTATCATATAGAATTCCACTAAAAAGTGTACATAGAAGAATGGGGTCTTGATTGCACTGTTGTCTATTGGGAATATCTTTCAAAATCCGTTTTGGTGGACAATCTGTGTATTTATTCCACAGTTATGCTAAGTGACTTATAACAACTCAAATCTACCTGTTAAAGTCAAGCATTTTCACGTAAAATCGGCGGAGAGGGTTTCTGAAAACCCTATGAAATAGGTTATTGCCAAGCAATATTTTATGTACCTTACACAATGCACTTTTCATGGATTCGTCATAGGAATTATCCTCTTAAAATGGTGAATTGGTGTTTGTTTTTTCATTGAAATTCCTGCAATTTAATAAAAGCGCTGTACAATACTAACAAAGCAAGACGTACAAAGATGTTTACATGGTCGGATGGGTACTGCCACACCACAGTGCAGGCCTCCGAATGGATTGCTGTGCAGGTTATCTGGAATTCTTCACCCACGATCCGCATAAGTCCTTGAGTTTCCAGTACTACTACCGGAGGAGCAGGAATCTCTGGTAAATGACAAAAGAATAGACATCTGAGTTGCTCTGTGTCTGCCTCGTGCGCATTCACGAATCCTTACCAAGCAGATTGCTTATGAACACCGGAAAAAGGGTTTCAAAGGGTTTTGTGACCTGGTCCAATCTTTTTAATTGTGCTGCAAATATATGCGGGGGAGACCCCCGCAGCATCCCCATAACTCCCCCAGAGTAGTTATACACCTAAACCCACCCCTCACAAATATTTGCGGAAGAAATCGTTTTTTAAAGTTCTATGAAATCGCATTCGACCATTTCTTCCAAGGCCAAACCTCTTGCTACCGTTTCAAAGCCTGCCATCTTTTTAACGCAAGCAACAATTTCCACATATTTTACTACTCACATCCAAGCATAGTCTGCGACCCACACACACACACACACACACTCAACCACCCACTCTCTCTTACTCGCACACCGCATCTCACATAGTCATACTGTGCTCTTGGGCAAGACAAACTAAATGACTATATAACACCTCATGCACAGTTCATATATAGTTAATATATCCACAGTCCACATACCGGAATTATAATATTTGATTATGCAGAAAATGCACTGGATATTTGTGCAGCTTCCGCATAGTATAAACTACAGATATAAATGCTGCAGACTAGAAACAATGAAACCTTCAACTATGATGAGGACGCCAAAGATAGCCATTGATAATCCCCCAAAACAAGAGCCCATTGCCGCACTGAGTGCGGGTTTGGGTACTCTCATTGCCAGTGTATTCTGTGTACTGTGGAAAGGTACTCCTCAGGATTCCTTGATGACTGTACCCTAGTGATTGGCTCCCATACTCTTTCTACCTGCAGTGCTTACCCTTGACAGAGAGCTCAATAGTGTTTGATGTTTTCCTCTCTCCATACATGACTCCCTCGCATGCGTAGTGTCCATTTTGATTCACCGTCACATTGTGTAGAGTTATTCCCCGTTGACGGCTGAATGATATGGCGGCTGATGATTCCAGCTGATTTCCATCTGGCACCAGGGACACGTTGGCCACAGCTGGGTCTGTAGGAAGGCACTGGAAGCGTGCATCTGCTCCTTTGTAAACGCTGACAATCGATTTTTGGATAACCCAAGGCGTGTTTGGATCTGCAACAGAACGAGAACCAACAGTGAAGCCTTAGAGCATGGATCGCCTTTTGAGAGCGTGGAACAAGTTTAACAGAAGTGACGAGGGGAGGGAGAATGCTGGGGGCCTCCTACGCTTGCATCATGCAGGTTTAGATTCAAAGATTATGATGTAGGCATGAAGATACATTGCAAATGATCAATCAAAATGTGGGATTCCTTGACCAGTGCATTAAGTTAATATTACAATTCAAGTGACAATGAATTTGGAATTAAAAGAGAGAGAAGAGAGAGCGGGAGCGAGAGCGCGAGATAGTGAGCGAGAGAGGGAGATGGAGGGAGAGAGAGAGAGAGAGAGAGCGAGAGAGAGAGAATGGTTATTTCTCCTTCCGATTGGCCATTCATAATTGCGATTGGCTAATCGTTAGTCCTCAAGCACCAATTATCAATAACCCCTGACAATTCAAAGTTAAATGTGTGAATTTGTTCACATCTCTCTATTGCTATGGATTGCACTACAGCCTCCTGCATGCAGTTATTGGGCGGCGTCCCTGGCAGTGAGACTCGTGGAACTCTAGGCAGGACATTGCAAGGATACAACCACATTGTGTTAGACTGTCTAACCATAAGTGATGAGTGTTTCAGCATTATAAGAAAAAGGGGGTCGTTTGCTTCCTATCTGCGCACAAAACACAATTATAGGTGCAAAAACAGCTTAGTTTTAATTGGTATTTTGACAGGCTAACACGTGTTTCGAGCGACAATGCTCTTCATCGGAGGCTTGGAGTTCTTGTTGTTTACACAAGGACACAATTTAGCTGTTCAATTACTGTGGAGAGTTATAAATCATGGCTCCACTATATGAACGCAATTGTGATTGGGTCTGAGGATCTCAGCGTCTCCGCCTGAAGGGGATCCCCGGGGGGAACGCGAAGCGTTTCCCCCCGGGGAGGTTTTTGGCGCTGCACACGGCCAGCGAGTGGCCGTGGGGGGGCAGAGCACCGCCCAGGGGTATTTAAGGGTCCAGGGAAGGTTCGGGAGGCAGGCGACGGTTGGACTTGCCAATTGTCAAGTCCTGGTGCCTGCTCCTGAGCCTTCCCTGGTATTAGCGGGGCCTTCAGGCGTGCGAGTTAGTCAGGTGAGGCAGCGGAGGGTGGGTAGAGTGGACGGTTAGGTAGTTGTTAGTTTAAAAAAAAAATAAAAATTACATAGACAGTTATTATTGGAACGGGTAGTAGGGGTGCCGTAGATAAGACACCCCTTGTCGGCTTACCGGCGGGTCCCGTGTTTTCTGGTGAGAAGTGGGAGCACGGGGTTAGCGGCTTCCTGGGACCAGATTGTTTTTCCTGCAGCCTACGGTGGGCCTGCTCGCTGCATTCATTTAGGTGGAGCAGCAGATTTCCTGCAGGGAAGGGGCCCGGGCGTCTGTTGTTGTGTGGTTTAGTTTGGAATTTCGTTTTTATAGGGCACTCTAAGTCAGGTCGCCCGTATACGCGGTAGCGCTAAACAGGGGATAGAGGGCATTGCAGTTCCCTTAAAGGGACAGCGTTTAGTTTTCCTGGGCCAGTGCGGTGTGGCTTCTGTGCCGCCAGGGGGCAGTGTTCTACTGTCTTTCTGGGCCCCAATTTGGTTTTTGGGATCTGGTTTTGGGCTGTTTTCTCGTTGTAAGTTAGGGTTTGGGGAGGGGTTCTTTAGGGTAAGGGTTTTCCAGAATAATAAGGTGCTATATTTTCTATATTGGAAATATAGATTTTGTAAACCTTGTGGGCGTTAGTGGGTTTTTTATATCGCAATTTTTCGCTTGCGGTTTTTCCCAGGCTAGGGTAGTCCTCCACGGGTAGGTATCTGGCTCGGGGGCTTAGTTAGTTAGTTTTACTTTCAAAGGGTTATATTTTGGTGCTCACCCAGATTAGTGGTGCACAATGGTGGGCCAGGGAGCTAACAAGAAGGGGCTGGTTGATGCTAGGGCTTTGAGGGAGGCCCTGGAGATTATCAGCAGGGCGCCTAAGGCCCAGCTGGAAGGGGCGGTGGCGGAGGTCACAGGTGAGACGGAGCGAGGTGGGGGCAGGCCGCAGCGGAGAGCTGCGGCAGATGGGGCTCTCGCGGCAGTGGTGGCTTGCGCCGCCGCGGCGGGGAGAGGGGAGGTTTGGGAATCCAGGGGCATGAAGCTGAGGAGGGAGATAAATAGGAGGGCGTCCGGGGGAGAAAGGTTTTCGGGTGGGGAACTAAGGAGGGAGGGAGTGAATGATAGCCCTGGCGAAGCTAGGAGTGTTCAAAAAGAGGTGGGGCAAGGGAACCACGGTGGGGGTGGGGATGGGGCGCAGAAAGGGGTGACAGGGCAGAGAGGTAGAGGGGGTAAATACCTGCAGAAGAGTGCAGGTGGGAGAAGGAGGGAGAGGTCCCCATCAATTGAGGAGGATAGAAGGGGGTGCGGAACAGCCACCCCAGGTAGAAGGAGTGAGGGCGGAGGGCGCGGCGCAGCCCCTGCTGTTCAGGTGGAGGTGGAGGGTTTTAGAACGGCCCCTCCTCGGTCAACACAAGGAGAGCCTAGAGGGTGCAGCACGGCCCCTAGCGATGAGGATTCCAGGGCGGAGGTCGGCACGCCTCGCCCGAGAGAAGAGGACCAGGCAGGGGTTTCTGCGGCCCCGCCGAGAAGACGTCAAAGGAGTGGCGGGGCGGACGGCCCGGACTCGCACGAAGAAGATCAACTCAACTCGGGCATGAGCTCGCATCCACAATGGTATTTAAGGGGTGATGAAGTTGGATTGGAGGATTATGTGGGGCAGTGGGGGGTAGAGGGTTATAGGGCAGTAAGGGAAAGGGGGGAGGAGGAAAGAATTTGGAGGGGGGATCTTGAAAGACAGGTGTAGGGTGGTCGGGGGGCAAGAGGTCGGGGGAATTACTGGCTGGGTGAGTCCGCTGACATGTTTTGTCCCCGCAGTAGGAGCCCTCCAAGAAAAAAGATGAGGAGCATCGGTGTGGACGCCAGACCGCAGACGGTCTGCGTGGAAAGAGGTGAGCGGGATAGGGATTGGTCATCTGGTTGGCAGAGAGGGGTCACAAAAAGGGGGGCGGGAAATGAAGGGTCTGGGTTGCAAGGGGTAAGGAAGGAAGTGGGTGTACAGGCCATTGGAGCCTCGGGGCGGAGAAGAGCATTTGCTCAGCGGAGGTCCAAACGGACAAGGTGGTAGAGCCATTGGTGCTCGAGGTGCAAGCAGGAAAGGAAAAGGAGGTGGAGGTAAAAAGCAGGGAGAAAAAACTGCCATACATGGGGATAACAAAACCGTTGGGGGCGCACTTGATGGCAGCAACCAGGGAGAAGATTCAGGCGGGGGAATTTGTAGATGTTTTTAAATTGCTCCATAGGGAAGTGAGAGCAAAGGAGGGGTCTAAAGAAGAAGAGAGGGAGCTGGCTGCGCGCCCAAGGGTCCCGGTGAATATTGAGAATTGGACGTCGGCATTTATCATTTATGCCAGTGTTTATTGTGAAAAATTCCCAGAGAGGTGCGTGACCCTGCTTAAATATATGGACGTAATTAGGAAGGCTTTCACGAGTTTTGGGGGCTTTGCCTGGGTAAGGTATGGCAAGGAATTCAGAGCGAGAATGGCGGAAGACAGACAGGCGGTCTGGGGGGAGATAGACATGTATCTTTGGCTGCAATGGATGGCTCCGACGAGGCCTGCCCCGACGGTGCACACAGCAAGTGGGCTGCCTGTGCCTTTCCGGCCCTTTCTTGGTCGCCCCGCCAATGATGGGGCAGGGGGACGAGGCAGAGGGCAGTCCTCAGCAGCGTGCTAGGCGTTTAATAAGGACGGCTGCACAAGGACCCTGTGTAGGTTCAGGCACGAGTGTAGCAAGTGTGGAGGAAAACACCCTCTCACTCAGTGTTTCCAACAGGGGGACAGGGGTAGGGGGAGAGGTGCAGGTAGAGGGGTTGTGGGGAAAAGCTTTTACTCCAATTAAAGTGGGGGTGCTGCAAAAATGGTTGCAATTTTATCCGGACAGGGAAGGGGCTAAGATCTTGGGGGAGGGGTTTTATCAAGGTTTCAGATTGGGGTACCGGGGCCCAAGAGTGCGTCGGTGGGCTGAAAATTTGAAGTCAGCCAAAGAAAATGTTGAGGGGGTAAGACAAAAATTGAGCAAAGAGATAGCGGCGGGTAGGATAGTAGGGCCGTTTGAGGACTTGCCGGGTGACTTGGTTATATCCCCACTGGGGGTGGTGCCCAAGAAAGCTCCGGGGGAGTTCAGATTGATACACCATTTGTCATGGCCGGAGGGCATGTCGGTCAATGATTTCATTGCCCCGGAAGAATGTGGGGTTGTGTATGCAAGTGTGGACCAGGCGGTGGAGCTGGTAAGGAAAGAAGGGCGAGGGGCCTTCATGGCCAAGTGCGACATTAAGGCGGCCTTCAGGTTATTGCCAGTGCACCCGGAGGACTTTTGGTTGTTAGGCTTGCAGTTCGAGGGCCACATATACATAGACAAAGCCTTGCCAATCGGGTGCGCAATTTCCTGCGCTTTGTTTGAACGGTTCAGCTCTTTCTTGCAGTGGGTTTTCTCATTTAATTCGGGTGGGGAGAGTGTGCTGCACTATCTGGATGATTTTCTGTTCATTAGCGGGGCAGAAAGAGAGGGGGAGTGCAAGGAAATGCTAAAGTTGTTTCAGGAGCTGATGGAGGAGTTGGGGGTGCCTTTAGCTGAAGACAAAACTGAAGGGTCGGCAGTGGTGTTGACATTTCTAGGAATTGAACTGGATTCAGTGGCCATGACCTCACGCTTGCCGCACGACAAGGTGAGCAAGCTGGTGGTACTGCTGGAGAAAACGGTAGGGGCCAAGAAAATGATGTTGGTTGAAATGCAGAGATTGGTAGGGCATCTGAATTTCGCATGCAAGGTGGTGGCCCCAGGGAGGACGTTTTGTAGGAACATGGAAAGGGCTATGGCGGGAGCAAAGTGCCCACATCATCGGATAAGAGTATCGGGGGCAGTGAGGATTGCAGAATTTGGCTGCACTTTTTTGGAGAAATTCAACGGGGTGTCAATGTGGTTGCAGGGAGATCCAGTGACATGGGAAGTACAGATATTTTCTGATGCAGCAGGAGCAGGAGGTTTCGGAGTCTTTTGGGGGGGGGAGTGGTGTGCGGAGAAGTGGCCAGCTCGGTGGTTGAAGGAGGGAAGGAGTATAGCATTTCTTGAATTTTTCCCCTTGCTGGTGGCATTGGAGTTGTGGGGGAAGGATTTGCAGAATAAGAACGTGAATTTCAATGTTGATAATGAATGCGTGGTCCATGTAGTGAACAGGCAGTCAGCAAGGGATCAGAGGGTGGCAAGACTGATGAGAGAGTTTGTTCTGCGCTGCATGGAATGGAATGTGGTGTTTAAGGCAACACATGTGCCAGGGAAGGATAATGGCATCGCTGATGCATTATCTCGTTTTCAATGGCAGAGATTCCGTGGATTGGCTCCAGATGCGGATCAGGAGGGGCAGCATTTTCCGGAGGAGCTGTGGAAGATAGGAAGCTGAGAGCGCTTGCTTTGGTGGAGGGTTCATTGGCCGGGGCATCTAAGGAGTCATACAGGAGGGCCTGGGAGAATTTTATTGGGGGGGGAGCTTGTAGTTGGAAGGGTAGATGGGATGCGGAAGAGCAGAGGAGGGACGATGTCATGAACTTCCTACTGAGGTGCATAGACAGGGGCTGGTCAAGAGCAACTATAGCAGGGAAGTTAGCCGGGATTGCTTTTTACGGGAAATGGTTTTGGGGTTTTCAGCCGAGTGGGGGGGAAATGGCAAGTAGGATGTTGGAAGGATGGGCAAGGGAGAGTAAGAGGGACAAGGATAAGAGGAGGCCGATATCGGCGGAATTGCTGCAGAGGTTGATTAAGGCGGTGAGGGGAGTTTGCTGGTTGGTATGGGAAGGGGAGCTGTTTGAGACTTGTTTTACGTGGTTATTCTTTGGGGCTTTTCGGGTTTCGGAGTTGGTGGGGGGAAAAGGGGGTTTGGGGGGACTGAAGTGGGAGGATGTGCAAATTACAGAATTGGGTTTGGACATCAGGATTAAGAGGTCTAAAACGGGCCAAAAGGGAAAGGGTCATTGGGTTTTGTTGGGTCAGGGGAGCAAGGACTTATGCCCAGTTCAGACAGGCAGGTTATGGAAGGAGCGTTGTGGGGGTAAGACAGGGTTAGTGTTTAAGCATGAGGATGGGACACCGGTTTCAGCGGCACAAGTCCTTGGGGTATTGCGTAAGGTGCTGGTAGCAGTAGGAGAAAGGGCGGGATATTTTGGTACACATTCATTTAGGATGGGTGCAGCATCTGAAGGTAATAGGCTGGGTTTTTCGGAGGATAAGGTGAAAAACCTGGGGCGTTGGAGGTCCGGAAGATACAAGGGGTATGTCAGGGAGTTTGATAAAGGGGAATTTTGAAGGAGGGTGGCAGAGGACCTGGTTGACAGCGTTGGTAGAATGTATTGATTTGTAGTGATTTTCGTAATTTCTTTTTTAGATGCTGTGCGAAAGGAGGGGGAGTTGGCGCAAGTGTGGATTGTCGGCCATTCAATTGTTAAGTGGGCTGGGAAAGAGGCGGAGAAGAGGGTTCTTGGTAGGCAACTGGGGTGCAGCTATAAGGATGTGGTGGTAAAATGGCACGGTTTAGGGGGCCTCCGCTGGGACCAGTTGCTTCCTATGTTGGCTGGGTTGAGGGAACGCTATGGGGCTCCAGAGGTGTTGATTATTCATGCTGGGGAGAATGACCTGGTAAGGGATACGGGGGTGGCTCTGCTAAGGAAAATGAAAAGGGATTTAGTCTGGGTGCGTGAAATGTGGCCGCAAGCAGCTGTAGTGTGGACTAAGTTGTTGCCGCGGAGAGTGTGGAGGGGGGCGAGGAGTGAGGGAGCGATAGAGCGGGCTAGGAAAGGGATCAACAGAGAGATGGTTAGGTTTTGTGCCTCGGTGGCGGTACAGGTTATGGAACATAAAGAAATAGTGTTTGAAGGTTTCATGATCTTTAGAGAAGATAGTGTACACTTGTCGATTTATGGGAATAATCATTACCTGGCGGACCTGGGCTCTTGGCTGGGAGATTGGTTAAAGAGTTGGAGGTAAAGGAAATTGGGGGAGTTGGGTGGGGCAGAAAGAACACCTCGGGGGAGGGTTTTTCTGGTGCCGGGGGCATGGCCCCTTTTGATGTGGGGGGAGGGAAGCACAATGGGGGAATGACACGGGAAAGGATGGGGTGGTGCTGTTTGCACAAGCAGGCCACCCCGGGGGAACAGGTATTGAGCCTGGAGGGGCATGGCCCCGGGGAGAAAGCGGGACGCCAGGAAAAGGAGTAAGGAGACGGTAAGGTCCAAGGGACAGTTAGAGAGGAAATGGCTTTATTTAATTATTTAATTGTTGGGGGAAAATGAAAATGTTTAATTAGTTAATTGGTTGTTTAAATATGTCTTTAGTTTGTAAGGCCATGGAGCCAGGTAAGCGTTTAATTGTAAGCTTTGGCCTGTCACATTAAAGCAACCTTTTCCCCTTTTAAATGAGTCTGGGTTTTTGTGGAGTAAGCCAAAATGTAGTTACTTCAGCCATGATTTATAACTCTCCGCAGTAATTGAACAGCTAAATAGTGTCCTGTGTAAACAACAAGAACTCCAAGCCTCCTATGAAGAGCATTGTCGCTCGAAACACGTGTTAGCCTGTCAAAATACCAATTAAAACTAAGCTGTTTTTGCACCTATAATTGTGTTTTGTGAGCAGATAGGAAGCAAACGACCCCCTTTATCTTTAACTTCCTCCTTGTAGGCGTCATTGACAGGCTCTCTACAACCTGCTTCCATCCACAGCCCAACAACAAACTTAATTACAGTCAGGGTGCTAATTCTCAACCAGTCACCCCCTCCCCCCCCCCCCCCCCCCCCCGCCAAACAATTTTCAGCAGGTTTGGCAAAGCTTGAACTCGCTGCATCAAATTAATGGCGCCAAACTGGTTATAAACACGTTTTAAATGACTTTGTAAGTTTGGGGGAATCGTGAAAATGCCCACAGCTTCGCTTGTGAAGGTATCCTGGCAGCAGTGCAACAAGGGCTTTGACATGGACCACTCTATGCTGAAGCCCTACCTTTAACATATACGTGCAGGGTTGCATTCTCTGCCGATTGACTGTTGTTGTAAACACACGTGTACGTGTTCGTGTCGTAAGCGTTTGCTTTCTGAATGCTGACGCTGGCGTTCGTTCCTGTTGTGCTGACCCGCTTCTTGTCCCAGCGACCAGAATTCATCCATTTTACTGTCTCGTTCCCAGAGCAGTAAAACAGGACCGGTTTCCCTTTCTGTACTACCAACTCTCCTGCCGCAGGGTGGACTACAGGGGACCCCAAACCTAGAAAGGAAAAAGTAAAGTAATTAGGCGACGCCTTTCACAGTCACACTCGACACAATGCCAGACTTCCGGTCAGAGGTGCAACTAGACCCAGACTTCAGGGGGAGGAGCTTAATGCTTAAAAGCATACATCATGCCACTATGCACTGATACACTAACACATCAAGGAAGCGAAAACCCCACATAAATACGTGTAACGCCAGAATATGGAACAGCATTGCCATCAAATGGCCGCAGTCAGGTACTTCACACCACATGACAGGTGTTGCTATCACACGACAAGGTGTTTGCACCAAATATGTAGTTAGGTTCATCCTTCCCCCTTATTTGTCAGATGTTACCAAATATGTACAGGTACTTCCTCTAACTGCTACTCTTTTCATATGTTGTTTGCAGACTTGGGGGTTGATTCTCAAAAATAAGGGGAGGCAAGGTACT